>NC_134252.1:15775000-16375000 GCF_965152275.1 Natator depressus
GGTCGCGACCCAGTACTGGGTCGCGGAATGGAAGGCCCTGGGTCATGGCGGCTCTGGTCGACCCCGCCAACCAGGCCATTAAAAGTCCCGTCGGCCGTGCTGCCCGGCTAAGGCAGATTAGTTCCTACCTGTTCTGACACCCCACTGAGCCCTGGAAGCAGCCAGCAGCAGGTCCATCTCCTAGACGGGGGGCCATGGGGCTCCGTGCATTGCCCCCGCCCCGAGCACCAGCTCTGCACTCCCACTGGCTGGTTCCCAGCCAATGGGACCTGGGGGGGGGGGTCGGTGCCTGCGGGCAAGAGCCGCGTGGAGCCACTTGTGCTCCTCTGCCTAGGAGCCGGACCTGCTGCCGGCCAGTTCCGGGACGCAGCGCGGTCCGCGGTGCCAGGACAGGCACGAAGTCTGCCTTAGCGCCCCCTGTGCTGCTGACCAGGAGCCGCCCGAGGTAAGCCCATGTCACAATCCCCTGCCCCAGCCCTGAGCCCCCCCAAACCCAGAGCCCCCTTCTGCACCCCAAACCCCTCATCCCTGGTCCCACCCCAGACCCCGCCACCCCGGCCTGCAGCCCTGGGCCCCAGCAAGCCTAAGCCAGCCCTGGAGACCCCATTCAGAGGGGGCAGTGACCCACTTTGGGGTCCCGACCCATAGTTTGAGAACTGCTGGGTTAGGGTGACCCCCGCACTCAGGGCAAGCCAAGCACAGTTCTCCTGCCCTTTACCGTCAGGAGAGCGTCATTACCCTGGCTTTCCAACGCTAGTGTGATGTGTAATCCCAGCCAATGGCCCCTCTCATTTCTGACAGGCCGTGTGCCCAAAAAATGTCTTCTGTTCAAATTGTTGTGCTTCTGTGCAAATGTTTGTGCACACGGTGTTTCGCCGTGCGCGCGGGGTTTAGTATCTGTGTGCGCACACGCGCACAGCTGAGAGGGAACAGTGACCCCAGCCCAGCCAAAACGGATCCTTATGGCAGAGCAGCTCCTCGCACCTAGGCCGAGAAGGTGTGTCTCTGCAAACAGGGTCTGCTCCTGAAGGCACGTCACTAGATGTCAAGGGAGAGTTCGTTCAGAGTCTGCTTCCGTACGCATGCAAGGGGCACGAGGTTCCTGCTGCTCTGTGCTATGCCTGGTGCTTATGCTTCCTTGTGCCCTTGTATGGCCTCTGCTTGCTCCTCTGCCATGATGTGCCAGATCAAGAGCTATGCAAGAGCCCCCTTGCAGCCTCCCACTCACCCTGCTTCGGCACCCCTGCGGTGCCTGACTGTAGCTGGGACAGTTCTGCATACGGACAATCCCACAGACAGAGCCTGTGGGATTCTCACAAGGCGGCTGCTCGTGCCCGTGTGGGCTCTTTAAGGAGCATTACAGCTTTCCCCTGCCTCTCTGAGGATGTTGCACAAGCTGTTTCTGCAGATGTGGGGAAGGAGGCTGCACTTGCAGCATCCTAATGAGGTAGATGCCACCAAGCCATCGCTTTTCCCCCAGTGGTCCTCATATTCTGCAGCTGCTGCCCCTGGTCGGGATCACACACTCCTCACAAAGAAATGCATGAGGACAATAGCACCTCACAGGTGTGTCTGGCCCCACGCCGGCCATGCCAGGGGCCTCAGCAGCAGCTACTGACTTGGTAAGAATGGCTCTGAGAAGGTTGCAGGTCAGCAGCAATGGGCTATGGAGCTGCCTATGGGCTGATTAGCAGGGCAATCAGGCCCCCCTTGCATTCAGATGCCCAAGCTGACACTTACTGCCAGGCCCACTTGCTCCCCACAAAGAAGAAGGGCAGCTGGATTCCCTCCTGTCAGATGCTCCACCGAGCTCATGCTCAGCAGCCAGGTCAGAGGACCATCCACAGCTGGTGCTTCCCAGAATAGGACACTCACTCCCGGGGTGCCAGTGCTAGGGGACTGCCACCAAGGTAACCAGTCTCACTGGCAGCTTGCCCCCTGCGCCTTCCCCTCCAGCCCAAACAACACTGAATGGGTAGGAAGAGCCAGCGTGGAGCTCTGGCAGCTACAGAACTCTGCGCCTGGACCGTATACTGCACCTGCTGCCATCGCGAGACTCTCACCCTCGGCCTCGCAGCTGCGTGGACGGCTGAGCTCTGAGTTACATCACTGCCAGTGCACTAGTACTGCAGCTTTTAATTCTCTTGCTGCATGGCTGAGGTATGTTGGCAACAAGAAGAAAGCCAAGGAAAGTGTAGGCCCCTTACTGAATGAGGGAGGATGTGGAAAAAGCTAATGTACTCAATGCTTTCTTTGCCTCTGTCTTCACGAACAAGGTCAGCTCCCAGACTGCTGCGCTGGGCATCACAACATGGGGAGGAGGTGACCAGCGCTCTGTGGAGAAAGAAGTGGTTCGGGACTATTTAGAAAAGCTGGACGAGCACAAGCCCATGGGGCCGGATGCGCTGCATCCGAGGGTGCTAAAGGAGTTGGTGGATGTGATTGCAGAGCCATTGGCCATTATCTTTGAAAACTCATGGCGATCGGGGGAGGTCCCGAACGACTGGAAAAAGGCTAATGTAGTGCCCATCTTTAAAAAAGGGAAGAAGGAGGATCCTGGGAACTACAGGCCAGTCAGCCTCACCTCAGCCGCTGGAAAAATCATGGAGCAGGTCCTCAAAGAATCAATCCTGAAGCACTTACATGAGAGGAAAGTGATCAGGAACAGTCAGCATGGATTCACCAAGGGCAAGTCATGCCTGACTAATCTAATTGCCTTCTATGACGAGATAACTGGCTCTGTGGATGAAGGGAAAGCAGTGGACGTGTTGTTCCTTGACTTTAGCAAAGCTTTTGACACTGTCTCCCACAGTATTCTTGCCAGCAAGTTAAGGAAGTATGGGCTGGATGAATGGACTATAAGATGGATAGAAAGCTGGCTAGATTGTTAGGCTCAACGTGTAGCGATCAATGGCTCCATGTCTAGCTGGCAGCTGGTATGAAGTGGAGTGCCCCAAGGGTCGGTCCTGGGGCTGGTTTTGTTCAATATCTTCATAAATGATCTGGAGGATGGTGTGGATTGCACCCTCAGCAAGTTTGAAAATGACACTAAACTGGGAGGAGAGGTAGATACGCTGGAGGGTAGGGGTAGGATACAGAGGGCCCTGGACAAATTGGAGGATTGGGCCAAAAGAAATCTGATGAGGTTCAACAAGGACAAGTGCAGAGTCCTGCACTTTGGACGGAAGAATCCAATGCACCGCTACAGACTAGGGACCGAATGGCTCGGTCTGCAGAAAAGGACCTAGGGGTTACAGTGGACGAGAAGCTGGATATGAGTCAACAGCATGCCCTTGTTGCCAAGAAGGTCAATGGCATTTTGGGATGTATAAGTAGGGGCATTGCCAGCAGATCGAGGGACGTGATCGTTCCCCTCTATTCGACACTGGTGAGGCCTCATCTGGAGTACTGTGTCCAGTTTTGGGCCCCACACTACAAGAAGGATGTGAAAAAATTGGAAAGAGACCAGCGGAGGGCAACAAAAATGATTAGGGGACTGGAACACATGACTTATGAGGAGAGGCTGAGGGAACTGGGGATGTTTAGTCTACGGAAGAGAAGAATGAGGGGGGATTTGATAGCTGCTTTCAACTACCTGAAAGGGGGTTCCAAAGAGGATGGATCTAGACTATTCTCAGTGGTGGCAGATGACAGGACAAGGAGTAATGGTCTCAAGTTGCAGTGGGGGAGATTTAGGTTGGATATTAGGAAAAACTTTTTCATTAGGAGGGTGGTGAAACACTGGAATGCGTTACCTCGGGAGGTGGTGGAATCGCCTTCCTTAGAAGTTTTTAAGGTCAGGCTTGACAAAGCCCTGGCTGGGATGATTTAAATCGGGGATCGGTCCTGCTTTGAGCAGGGGGTTGGACTAGATGACCTCCTGAGGTCCCTTCCAATCCTGATATTCTATGATTCTATGATTACTACATCCTCCTGATTCTTGGTCCAGGGCCAGCTGGCTTTGGTTATTCCATGTTCCCCCTGGGTTCTCGAAAGCATTGACACGGGGATCCTAGCACACTCGGTGGCAGACTGGTGCCAGAGACCTATGGGATTTATCTCCAAGCTAGGCTGCATGACAGGCATCCATTCTCAGGCATCTGAAAACAGTTACTCTCTTAACCGGCCTGTCAGCCCCTCGAATCAGTCACTAAACCTCTGACTGGAAGATGATGCATCTGGGGATTGCATTTGCCATTTCTCCAGTGCCTGTAGTCAGGAAGATAGTGCCCTGGGCAAAAGCACAAGGAGGGTAGACTGCGGTTGATATTATAGTTGTAGCTAGGGACCGCAGTCCAGGATCCGGGTCTGGCTGTGTTTGGCTCTGTACAGACAAGCAGCAAAGACGACAGTCAGTCTGGGTGTGAAATGCAGAGCAGCCTTCCCTCCTCGAGTCCCAGTTGCAGTCCCTGTGCTCTCTGGGGCCCCGAGGCTGCTCTTTCCTGCCCCTCCCCTCACCCTGCAGAGGGAAGGACTAGGACCCTGCTGTGCACCAGCCAGCACAGCTGACCTCCTGCCTTGCAGGGAGCTCCAAGAGGGCTTGTGCCACCTTGGGTCCCCCGTGTGACTGCCCCACCCCAACGGGGACCAGCACCTATCAAGGCAACTGAGCCCATCCTGAAAGGTCATTCACTTCCTCCTGCTAACCAGGTGAATGGATCTAAAGTGGTTTCCAAACATTAAAGCACTTCTCCTGGCCCGTTGCATGGCCTGCCCCTCTCAGTGCCTGTAACAGTACCTCATGAGCACCCCCTTCTGGTCGGATGTGTCTGCAGTCTTTCCGTGTACGGTGACTCCTGTCAATGGTTTGTCAGGAGGTTTTTCAGTGACTCAGCTCTTCAGTTGAGCCACACACACTGTCTGTATGTAAAACAGAACAAACCCCTTCTGGGGTCTACAGTCTTTAACTTGTCCTGGCCTGGGGGCCGTACCCCCAGGGCTTCCTCCCTGGTCCTTACTCAGTCCCAGCAGGAAGCCAGAGCTCCTTTTTAGCTCCCCTAGTCCTGGCCCACACTGAGCTGTCTGTGATCCTGCTGCTCTTTCAGCCAGCCAGGAACACAAGGCTCCCTCCTCCAGCTCCTGGCAGTGACTGCTGCTGTCGTCTGCAGCAACTTTTATTTGGCTGCTTCCCCGCAACCACTCTAGGCTGCTTGGAGGACCTCTCTTCTGCTCTTCTCTGGGATGTGGTGTGGCAGGGGGCCTCTGGGCCTCGTCCACCCCGTCTCAGTGCCTCACATGGCATCTGTCCCACGGCTCTGCCAGCACGTACCCACTTCGGGGAGCTGCTCGGAGATCTGTGGGAGGAAAAGGCTGTGATCTAGCTCCTTTTGCAGTGAATGGAAAGACCCCCATGGCCTAGCTGATCTTGTACCAGGCCCCCTGGAGGGGATCCTGCTCTGCTGTGCTCTGGGAGATTTATTGCTGGCACCTCTGGGAGTTAGTGGCTGTTGGGCTATTCCTTCCTCCCACAGCCCTCTCCTGGATAGCCCCAGGCCAGAGCTTCTACTGGGCTGGCCTGTGCAGCCTCTGTAACCAGCCAGCCAGGAACACCTGGGAGGAGCGGGGGCCGAGTGGGCTCTGGCTGCCTGGCCGTACCCACCAACACCCGACGTGGAGCTCGCTAATGCAGGCCACTCTCTCCTCCTTTCTTTCCACCTGGCGGGTCTAGAATGTGAGTGACTTGGGCTCCTCAGCATTATTAACAACAGCCCAGCCAGAGATGGGGCTAAAACCAGATGTCACATTTCCCTCCCTTCCCCCATGGACTCAGGGGTGCTCTGATGCAGGGGTGGGGGTGAGGTTAGGGTGATCAGACATCCCGATAAAATTGGGACTGTCCCGATTTTTAGTTCTTTGTCCCGCGTCCTGACCGATGCACGGTCAGGACACCATTTGTCCCGATAGTGTGGCTTTGGCCACTCCGGCATTGTTTTCGTTTTTGTTTTTGTTTTTTGCTTCGGCAACTCCACTCCGGCCACTTTTGTTTTTGCTTCCCCCATGTGTCCTGATATTTTGTCCGTTTCATCTGGTCACCATAGGTGGGGTTGGCCCACTAGAAACACATTATCTAGCCAGCAGGTCGCGCCACCAACTCTGAAACAGGCCAAGGTCAGGACACAGGGAGCCGGCTCTTCTCTCGTTCTTGTCGGGACCCCACTGCAGGTTTAAGTCTGGGCCTGGCAACTCCGGGACACAAACGCTGCTTTCGCCATCAGCACCAGCCTGGATCTCTGCCTTCTACTTTCTTATAAAAAGGAGAAACCGAGCATCACAAATGAGCTCTGTTAAATAGAGATGGAAGGACAGCAGAGCCAGCACCCAAATCCCAGACTTGCACAGCCACAGAACCCAGCCTTCGACGCATTACAGAATGACAGGACAGTTCCTAGAAACTCGGGATGTGCCAGCCTGGATCAGACCCAGAGTCCATCTGACAGTGGCCAGAGCCAGGTGCTTTAGAGCAAGAAGTGAGAACCTGGCAGCAGCAGATGTGGGGAAATCGATCCCCACATTAGGTCTCCTCCTGGTCTCGAATAGTAAGAGATCAGCTAATGCCGTGAAGCACGAAGTTTAATTTCCTGGCCATAATTGTTGTTATCATTAAGAATACAACTCTGATATTCACGGTGTCCACACAAATATCCAGTCCCTTTCTAACGAGGAGTCCGGTGGCACCTTAAAGACTAACAGATTTATCTGGGCATAAGCTTTCGTGGGCAAAACCCACTTCTTCAGATGCATCTAGTCCAATGAGCCTCAGGTGCCTTCTCTCCTGCCACCTCCCACCTGGGGGAGCCCCCCATAAAAATCTGCACAGCCACTGCCTTGTCCTCCTTCAGAGCCCTCTGCCCCGATGCCCACAGCTCCCGCTGGGCAGAAGGTGTGCCAGGACTGCTGCTGACTGTGCCGACTGCGATTGTCCCTGTAACCTGGTCCTCCCCACAGCTTGTGCGTCTATCTCGCGTCTCAATGTCCTGGTGGACGGTCAGTTCTCTGAGGCCGGGACCTGGCTTTTCATCTCTGGGAATACAGCAGCTGCCACAGTGGCCGCACCCCGGACTGGGGCTCGGAGGCCTAATTAATAAGAGTAATAATGATGATAATAGTAACGCTGCAGTTCCTTCCTGGGGCCAGGGCCTTGGGCCACCCCACCAGAGGCCCCGGAGGGAATTCCAGCCTCACCGCATCCAGCAGGGTGTTTCCTTCTTTACTGCACAATAAGATCCTGCGCCATCCCGGGTTAGCCTGTTCCTCGCTATCCTGCTGCTGTCTGGCTTTCTCACACTCGTCTCTTTGTGCCCGACTAGGCTAGGCCAGTCCTTGATCTCCTGCTTGCCACTGGGCAAGCTATTACCCATCTCCCCCTCCAGCCGCCTGCCCATATCCGATCGCCCAGAGCAAATGCTGCGAATCCTGAGTATGCATTTGACAGGCTGAGTGGGATGATAAGTATCACACATTATCTGTGTGGAAGAATCAAGCTGTAAAGTCAGCGATGGCTATGGCAGTGTCCACACCGCCCATAGAAAGCTGTGGATGGACGGATGGACTGTCTGCAACATACAAATGAGAAGAAGCTGGGGCTTAATGCACAGAACTGGGAGGAGCCGGGGGGGGGGGGGGGGAGTTTATGCATAGGGGTAATGTGTGTGTGAGAGGTTTAATATGTTCTAAGATTTGATCTGTGCGTATATCTACGCAGTGTAGTATGCAGTTGTGTGTAGGTGTTAGTATGTGTAAGAATGTTGTGTGTTTGTGTGTGTATCGATGTAGTATCTGTGTGTGTGAGAGGGAGAGAGAGAGATTTGTGTGTATACGCATGTATCTCTGTCTCAGTGTGTGTGTCTGTTACTGTGCATGTGTGTTAGTGTGTGCATAGTGGCCGCACCTCTGTGTAGTGTGTGTGTGCAATAGTGTGTGCGTAGTGTCTGTATTTGTATGTAGCGTATGTGCGTGGAAGGTGCTGGGTAAAAAGGGAAATCGCTGAAAAAGGTCTTTCCACTCCCATTTTAATCAGAGAAATGAAGCAGCTGTTAGAGTGAATAGACCCTGCACTAAAGCAGACGTCTTAATATCTTTCTGCAGAGGAGGTGCATTGTGATTCATTCTGTGCAGCCCTATTACTCAGCTTTTGATAGGGGCTTACTTGTCTCAAGTGCTTTTCATT
This sequence comes from Natator depressus, assembly GCF_965152275.1. NCBI lineage: Eukaryota > Metazoa > Chordata > Testudines > Cheloniidae > Natator > Natator depressus. The sequence continues at coordinate 15,783,168 of NC_134252.1, forward strand.
ATTGCCCTAATGCTATCTATTAACATACCGGATGGAGGCTCTTTTCTCATCTGGAGCATGCATCACTGTGCTTTTAAAGATTATGGGGCTTGCAAATACATAACCCTTTACTGCCTCACCGACGTAATTCACTGGGAAAAAATACAGTAAATAGACAGGTAAATAGATAACCTAGTGGGGGAGAGAGAGACAGAGAAATCCTCTCACTATAGTCAGTTAATTCACTTTTAGAAGGAGAGAAAAATAGTTGACCTTAATATTGTTAAAAACATTAGTCTGTGTACAGATCGTAAACCCCAAACGTTCCAATGTCTCTGAATTCCCAGACTGTGGCTGCAGGGCCAGTCACCCACCAGAGACAGGGGGTGCTGTGTACCTCACACAGGCTTCTGTGCTTGGGGTGGAGGGAGTTGTGCACCAGAGGAAGGCTGAGGAGTGGGGTGCTGCATATTAGACAGCGAGCGGCCATTGTGAAGGGACGAGTTACTGTACACAGGAGAGGAATACAGTAAAGGGCACAGGAAGAGGCAGGATGGCCCAGTGTTTAGTGTATCTCCTGAGACCTAGATTCAATTCCTTGCTCTGACACAGACTTTGTGGGTGACTTTGGACTCCCGGGGTCTCAACTGCAAAGCGGGGATCATACCCTACAGGGGTGTAGTACAGATACATACTTGGAAGGTTGTGGGGTATTTAGTTATTCAGATATTACTTTGGTAGATAGACTTTGTGTGGAGAAATTACAGGCTTGGTTTTCTTCGTTAACATTATTACACTATTAGTCATTATTTCACTAGTGTGATAGCCAAATGGCTGAATTTTCTGACAGACAATGCCATGACAGGGCCTGAAACCACAAGGTCACATGCTTCAGCGGGGCAGGAATTTCCCGTGAAACTTTTTTTTTGTTGAAAAATTCCAATTATTTGAAACTGAAACATTTAGCTGGAAAGGGGAAGTTTTAAGGAATTTCTCATTTCAGAAAAGTTTTGGGAAAAAGTTCTGAAATTGTTAAAATGTCCCGTTTTCCCATTTTCTACCTGAAAAATTCTATGTGCTTGGTCTGAAATGACTTTTTGTTTAGAAATGTAAGCTAATTATGCTTTAAACATTTACAATATGAAAACAGTCATAATTGAAATGAAATCATAGAATCATAGAATATCAGGGTTGGAAGGGACCTCAGGAGGTCATCTAGTCCAACCCCCTGCTCAAAGCAGGACCAATCCCCAATCAAATCATCCCAGCCAGGGCTTTGTCAAGCCTGACCTTAAAAACTTCCAAGGAAGGAGATTCTACCACCTCCCTAGGTAACGCATTCCAGTGTTTCACCACCCTCCTAGTGAAAAAGTTTTTCCTAATATCCAACCTAAACCTCCCCCACTGCAACTTGAGACCATTACTCCTTGTCCTGTCCCCTTCTACCACTGACAATAGTCTAGAACCATCCTCTTTGGAACCACCTCTCAGGTAGTTGAAAGCAGCTATCAAATCCCCCCTCATTCTTCTCTTCCGTAGACTAAACATTCCCAGTTCCCTCAGCCTCTCCTCACAAGTCATGTGTTCCAGACCCCTAATCATTTTTGTTGCCCTTCGCTGGACTCTCTCCAATTTATCCACATCCTTCTTGTAGTGTGGGGCCCAAAACTGGACACAGTACTCCAGATGAGGCCTCACCAGTGTCGAATAGAAGGGAACGATCACGTCCCTCGATCTACTCTCTATTCCCCTACTTATACATCCCAAAATGCCATTGGCCTTCTTGGCAACAAGGGCACACTGCTGACTCATATCCAGCTTCTCGTCCACTGTAACCCCTAGGTCCTTTTCCGCAGAACTGCTGCCTAGCCATTCGGTCCCTAGTCTGTAGCGGTGCATTGGGTTCTTCCGTCCTAAGTGCAGGACCCTGCACTTATCCTTATTGAACCTCATCAGGTTTCTTTTGGCCCAATCCTCCAATTTGTCTAGGTCCCTCTGTATCCTATCCCTGCCCTCCAGCATATCTACCACTCCTCCCAGTTTAGTATCATCCGCAAATTTGCTGAGAGTGCAATCCACACCATCCTCCAGATCATTTATGAAGATATTGAACAAAACCGGCCCCAGGACCGACCCCTGGGGCACTCCACTTGACACCGGCTGCCAACTAGACATGGAGCCATTCATCACTACCCGTTGAGCCCGACAATCTAGCCAACTTTCTACCCACCTTATAGTGCATTCATCTAGCCCATACTTCCTTAACTTGCTGACAAGAATACTGTGGGAGACCGTGTCAAAAGCTTTGCTAAAGTCAAGAAACAACACATCCACTGCTTTCCCTTCATCCACAGAATCAGAATAGTTTGAAATGATCAAAACAAAACCTTTTGATTGACCCAAGCAGAAATGATTTATGATGATGATGATGATGTATTGTCAGTTTTCACAAATATTTGAGCTTTTGACTTTTTGTCCCAGTTCAGAGTGGGAAAAGTTTTTGAAATCTGGGCTGGTTACGGAGGCGTATCGATCTCCATGCAGCACCCAGACCATGTGTCCAGCACAGCCCTGGAAGACAGAGCCAGTTGTGCAACTGCACGTACAATGACCGATAGCAATGTGCCAAAGCTTCCTGGCACACTGTGGCCCTGCTTTGGCTGTCTGCTCTGGAACCACTAACGGAGAAGAAATGGTTCCCAGGCCTGCTCTGGCTCATTGGTGAGTCAATCTGCCCAAATCATGGCTTCAGGAGCTGAGGATCTTTCCAGAGACTTTGAACTCTCTCTTCAGTTATCATGGAAGGGAATAACCAACACCGGCTGCTTCCCAGAGATGGATCTAGTAGTATAAATGGAGCTGGCTGGACTTGGTGTGTTTGGGGTGGTCTCTGAGCCTGGGCAGGCTCTGGTGTGGGAACGTGGCAACGCAAAGGCACAGAGATGAGAGATGCAAAGGAGCCAGCATAGGAAGCACATGGGAGGAAAGCCTGCAGCTCTCTCTGCCTTACATGTGTAATGATCTCTACTCAGGGATACCGGCTTTATTATTTAGTGCAGTATTTATCATACTCCCACTCTGCAGCGCTCTCCCGGTACAGAGCATTTCAATGAAGTTTAAAGGTGTCTCCCATCCACAAATGTCCCTATTCATAGATTTCCTGTGTGGCTCTCGCAGATGGGAAAGCCAGGGTGATCCCGCCTTGTCGCCCTCTTTAAACTGCACCCCCCTTCACATATAGATGACAGTGGTTTTATTTTCAAGAAGCAGAATGGAGCTCTGCAGGATTCAATAGGCTCTAATGGGATGGAGCCTATGGGGTAGATGTAAGAACAATACAATTATAACAGATCCCCACCCACATCCCAACTTCCAGCCCAGAACATGGCTTCCCCGCACAGTGCTGCTGGCTTGGGAGGGGCCCAGAACATATTACATTCATAGCCTCAAGCAGCCCAGAAAGGTGGGGCAGGGAGGTTTGGAGAAGGAATCCGTATCTGAATGGCTATTCACTAATGGCTGCTTAGCCACCTACCAGGTCTTTACAGAGCATCCATCACCGCAGTATTTAGGCACTTTGTCTATAGAAGCCATCACCTCACAGCTGAGTGCCCCCAGTCTTTGAGGAAGAGCCGTTGGAATCTGAACCTGGATCCAATATTAATTTTATGGCTGGCCCTGGTGAAATCCCCAAATAGGGCACTCAAGAAAGTACATGCAAAAGTGTTCTATGCTTTGGAAATAGTCACAGTACATCCCGCATACAGACACCGACGTGACAGACATCATAGATAGATAGATAGATGGGGTGTGTGTAGATAGATAGATATATAGATAGATAGATATGGTGTATGGGAATAGATAGATAGATAAATAGGTTTTGAGGGCATTCTCAGTCTGGATGTGGATCCCAGTTTTGCTGCTGAGGCCACCTCATTCACTCCTTGGTCATGTTTGCAGGGCCCCCTCCTCAGCCCTGCTTTGAAATGACGTGACTCATTGTGGCCTGCTCCCCCATTTCCTGTAGGCATTACCCTCTTGCTGTCCTCCTTCTCCTGCATCTCTCTGTCTGGAGGTACGATGAGGCCCCATCAGTGTAGTGTCCCCCTCCTATGCCCCCCCGCCCCACACGCACACGATGTTGCCCAGGTTATTTAAAAAAGATCACAATTGCTCTCCCATTGTCCTCCCATATTTGCTCCTATGTGCACAGCACAGGAACTGGGCCCATGTCTCTTCCCACCGTCACTAATCCATCTAATAGCCATCATCTCCACGAGGGCTTCCCACACCCTTGCAAGCTCTGGAGTGCCCCACACCAGGACTGCGCAGTGCATGGCCCTGGTGCTCCCTGCTCGTGAATACAGCTTTGCTGTATTCAATAAACAACCTACAGGATATATTACAACCCTTTATAAACTGAGACTGATGCTGGCTCCTAGCTATGGCTAATCATATAAACTTGCCTAATTTTATTCTATCAGCCATCTTGTTGCTACACGCCAGATGCTTGCCTTAAATGAATAGTGTTGGAACATTCAAGCATCAAGTTAACAGAATAGTACCAAACATTCCCGACAGTGTGAGCAGTCTATAAAACCTGGCACTAAACTGCATTAGAGGGAAAGATAAGCACTCAGAAGTGAGCTAGGAAAGAAGCTTCTTGTTGTTGTTCTTTTCAAATTGCTTCATACAGCAGGACTTGCAGGTGTCTAAGGAGATATCTGTCTGTCTAGCTATGGTTGGATATGCTATGAATCTTCTAATGGGATTAGGGCTAATGCCCTGAATAGAATATAAAATAACATTCCATCTCCCAGAGATACCCCCAGTCTAGCAAGCAGGAGAGAGCAATTTCCACTTTTTGCAGATTGGATCAGTCACTCTCTGAATTGATGGCAACAGCTTCCTCAACAAGGTAGAATGTTTTAATTGTGTTGTGACATGACCTGACATGCAGTGCCATTTGATGGAGTCTCTGGTGTCACGTTGCATTTCTGACACAGAAAAATCTAACTTCCCTCCCCCAGCCAAAAAAAATCAGAGCCAAGAAAGTTGCCTCCTCCCCCCACCCCAAAGCACGGGGATCCCTCGCCCTCGCGCCCAGGTTTCCAGGGGTTTTCTGGTTCTTTTGTGCAAATCTGTCATACTTGGCTGAAGAAGAATTACCTTTTGTATCTTTCTGTCTGTGCACAACACCTATCTGTGCCACATTTTACCTGCTCATAAAGCTGAATGAATAGTGTGTCGTTAGCAATCTGTTTAACAAAGTTCACCTCTTTCCTCTTTGGGAATTGGCCACAAGCAGCTTCTGGTTTGCTCAGATTTTGGGGGGCATTTGAAATGATTTGCCAGTTAATCTCTGTGAATATTCTTCGACCTGTAGCTTGGAAGGTCACTGCAAGTGTTCGACACTGGAAATTTGAATTAGGTTGTTTAGTCTTCATTGGACACCTAGGTCACATGGTATATAGTATTCGACTGCCTGATTGGAGGATGGTAGCTCTTGGAATCCAGTTCCCAGAATCAATATTAATGGTTACAAATTCAAAATTCACCTGCTACAAATATTCTCTGGCCTCTGCTATTTCTAGGACTATCACTGCCTGGGAACTCATTTGCCAGGATATTCCCAGGCAGGGGACACATTGGACATGCCAATGCCACCAAACCAGATGTGTTCAAACATGTGTGGGATGGACATGATGACTGTTGGGGCTTCCTGATGTTGGGAAGAAAACCCAGTGATGCCCTGATCCCACAAGAATGTGTGCACATGCTTAACTTGAGGGCTGGTTGAAAATTTCAAATCTGTTTAACAGAAAATTGTGGTTTTGTCAAAATGAAATTTTTCAGGAAACCTGTCTGGTTTCTGGGGGAAAATGTGAGTTCTTATTGAAAGCTTTCCAGCTGAAAACCAAAAACGGCAGGGTGGGGGGGAATTGGTTTTTTTTCAACAAAGTTTCCTTTTGGAGGGGGAAGTTTGGGAATATTTTTCAGACAAACTGAGCTATATTTAACTTGCTGCACTGAGAAGTCCTCTTGAAGCCAATGGGAGCACTCACCGTGTGTAAAAGTATGTACGTAAGGCTTTGCAGGGTTTGGATCTAGGTTTTTATATACCCATTTCTGCAACTCTTGATGCGACTTTGTGCGTAGGCAGGTGCTGGTTGGGGTAAGCACTGATCACAGCTGCCCCCTCAGAAAAGCTTTAAAAACCTCTCCTTCTAAATTGTGAGTTAGGAAGCTCTGAGTTGGTCTGTGTGATGGGGTGTCCACCTCACACAGGAGTGGAAGTGGTTAATGGAGGCCAGATGGGCCAATTCACCTAGTAGATTGAATGCTGAGAGGAGAGCTCTGAGTGCAGAAACAGGCGGGGCCTGTATAAAGCCAGGCGGCTGGCTACAGAGAGGGTCTGCAAGAAGGCAGGGAAGTAGGCTGCAACCACTGGGGACGGAGTTGGCAGGGTGACACACCCAGAGAGTGGGGAAGCCAGATAGGTAGGAAGAAGCCCTGGAAACAAGCAGCAAGGGGAGGATGGTACAAAGATCTTGGCTGCTTGTTATAGCGTTTCTGGGCTGGAGCCCAGTGTAGAGGGCAGGCCTGGGTGCCCTCCCAGCCCCTGGGGAGTGGCAAAGGTGTTGGAGACAGCAGTCAGCCAGCAGGTCTGGAAAGACTGTGATTCCCCGGAACGGGAGGACCTGAGTGACCTGGCCAGGGGGTGAGCAATGAAGAGGAGGCTGCAGTTCCTGGAGTGAGAGGGGCTGCAGGGCAAGACAACTCAGGAAAAGACACTGCTGGAGGGGGAGTGCAATGCCTGGCAGAGCTAATTCCCAGGACAGCCAGCAGGAGGCGCTGCGAGTGGTGAGTGGACCCTGTGACAATCTGTGTGATTAATTATCAGGAAACATTGCTGTCGGAGTGTATGTGCATGCATGGGGGAGTGTGTGTTTGCTGCACAGTGTACGAGTGTGTGGGTAAGTGTGTTACAGGTAGTGTGTGTTTACCTGCGAATGTGTGCATGTGTTTATAGGGACTGTGTACGTAAGTGTGTGTGGGTGTGTTTGCTGTCACTCTTACTTGTGTAAGTGTTCATATGTGATGCATCTTTGACAGAGAAAAGGAAAAGCTCTCCTCCGTGCCGCGCAAATTCTGAACAGGAGAGTTGGACTCAGACTCAGCTTCTGGGTGGGAAGCTGTGATGCCCCGATGAACCTGGAATTATTTCAGACACCCCAATCCTGGCGCTGTTCTACGCAGAGACACTGGAGGGTGCTGTGAAGCTCGAGCACTTTGGGGGGAAATAAAATACTGAGGCAGGAAACGTGATGATGAGCCATGCCTCTGAAACCTGTCCCAGAACACAGGCCAGGAGCTAGTTTCTCCAGTATGTGGGCACCAGTCAGACAGGATCTCCTCAACCTGTCCTGTGCAGGTTTCTGGGCTCTGCCATTGCAGGTGAAAGGGGTGTGAAAAGTGCTGGCTAATAAGCACTCCATTAGCAGATGACATTTCACACTAACAGCAAGGAAGCAAGATGCAGTCCTGGGATTAATGACTGGGTCTAGGATGGAGTAGAGCAGCTCTGTGAAGGGAGCAAGCTTCAGAATGTTCCGAGGACCGGATGTCTTTTCCACCGCTGGCTCTGCAAATCCTAGGTCCGAGGTAGGAGTAGATTCTGGCTGCCAGCATGATATTGGGATTTGCCCCCCAGAATGGGCAGCATTATTGTGAGTCCATATCCTGACTGCCTTTAGCTCTGTGCATACTCTCCAGTGCAGTCAGAGGAGCAGCAAGCTAAGGCATGTATGAGCTCCAATGCATAGGCCATGTCACTAAGCACCAGCTTCAGAGGATTTCCCAGGCAGCATCAATGTGGTTTGGAAAGCAGGCAGAATCAAGACTACCAGTTCCCATCTATGTAGGTCATTCTGTCTGTCTATCATCTCTCATTCCCTTTACAGATACCTGGGGATGGACGTTATTTGTCTGTTTTTCATTGTTTGCCCTCATCCCCTTTCCATATTCCCTAAGAACTGGTGATCAGAGTTAGGGGAGTAAGTCTGAACACCCTAGTCCTGTGAAATCCTGTTCTGAATGACGCACTTTCCCTGGTGCAGATAAATGATCAAGTCCACGTTTTATTCCTACTGCTGTTTTGTTAAAAAAATTCTCATTAAACTGTCTTGATTAGAGAAAAGGTGCCCGTCACTACTGCGGACAAATGGTGTGAGGATGCCTGGTTATTTTTTCTGAAAGCTCCAACACCTGGGGAAGGGGACTTCAAAGCCCTGAAGGTTATTTGCCCATATTACAAATGGGGTGAAGGTTAAAAAGGGTGATTAAGAGCATCTGGAAACTGAAATGTGCCAGAGTCTTGCAGTAACCTCATAGCAGCTTGATTTATAATAGTCCAGTTCCACTTGTAACAAGATTATAGCTTCTTCACAGCAGCCATTGTGATAAATACCAATTACCTACTTGAATGTTGCCATTAAAATTTGCCTAAGTAAGGAGCAGAATCATACATCTATGTTGATTACATATCAATGATGCTGTGGAAGCCTTTGCAACTTTTAGATCTGCTTAAGATATGCTGCCCTGATTTAGACAGTGATTTGCATACAATTTACCCATAAAGCTTTACTTTGAAAAGTATAATTACTTTTTTAATATTCCTCCTTCTGATTTGAATGTTAGCGAGGCCATATCATGAATTACTGCACTAATGAAGACAAACCTGCATTGGGGCTGTACAATGGGAGCACTGTCAAATAAACGTCCTGCATGCAATGCATTTGTTGTGGTTAATCTTTTAAATGGCAGCTCTGGTTACTACCAGCACTTTTCATCCCGTAATTATTTTTAAAAGGACGTAGATCCCCATTCTGTGTCGTTCAGGCTGATGCCACCCAAGGCATTACAGTGTAACACGAGAGCTCCTGCACGACCAGTGAATGCCCAATGCACTGGGTAAGGACTCCATGGAAACCCATGGGGGCTGCCTAGACTCTTCGTACCTGTGTAGAGACCACACCCAGGTAACCCAGCCCCAGCAGATTAAGGGTATGTGCACATTGGAATTGGAGATGTGACTGCAGCACGGGCTGGTTGACGCATGCTGGCTGTCACCTAGCTAGGTCGGCTAGAAATAGCAGTGAAAACATGGTGTCTCGGGCTTCGGGGTGGGCTGTACAAACCCACTGGGGACATATTCCTGTTGCTACCCCATGCCGGGAGCCATGTCACCACGTCTTCACTGCTGTTTCTAACTGCACTAGCTAGATTAAAGTAGGGCAGGTATGCCAGCTTGTCTACACTGGCAATTTACAGGGCTGCAACTTTCTCACTCAGGGATGTGAAAACACCCGCCCCCCCGAGCGCAGCAAGTGTCAGTGCTGTAAAACGCCAGTGAGGACAGTGACCCAGTGCTGGGAGCTGCACCTCTCGGGGAGGTGGGTTTTTTTAGAGGTCTGGGCAAGCTCTTTCCCAGCGCTCTGCCGTGACCACACGAGCCAGGTTAAAAGGCTGCTGCAGCACCGCTTTAGCGTTGACAGTGTAGACAAGCCCGTAGCGTCAGTGTGCTACAGACACCTCCCTTCTGCGGGGTCCAGGGCTCAGCGTGCTCCCCAAAGAGATCCCATCTGTGGGATGCTGTGGGCACAGGGGAGTGATATTTAACATCACTGCAGGTGACAGGAGCAGGGTGAATACCAAATTTCCTAGACACTGGCCAGGAATAGACCTAACACATCAGGACAGTAGGGTCTGAGATTGTGAACAGCAGCAGCTTCAGGCTCTAGGACCCTGTGGGTGGGAGGGTCCCAGAACTCAGGATCCAGATGGAGCCCAGAAGTCTACACAGCAACGAAACAGCCCATATCCTACAAGCCCAGGTCAGCTGGTATGGGCCAGCCACGGGTTATTCTTTGCTGTGTAGATGTACTGTGTCTTTAGCTGTGAAGAAATACCTACTGTGACAGGGTCAGGCCATATGGCTACAGGAGAGTGATCCTATTGGGATCCGGGACTACAGGAGAGTGATAGAAGGCAGATATATTAGTCCCAGGTTAAGCAGGTCCCTTTTCCCTGGGTAAGGTAACGGGGCAGTTCCAGAACAATCAGGAACTTGCTGGAACCAGTTAAGGCAGACAGGCTAATTAGGACACCTGGAGCCAATTAAGAAGCTGCTTGAATCAATTAAGGCAGGCTAATCATGGCACCTGGTTTGAAAAGCACCTCACTTCAGTCAGTGAGGGGGGCGCTAGGAGCTGAGAGTGAGAGGGTTTGCTGCTGGAGGACTGAGGAATACAAACACTATCTGGCATCAGGAGGAAGGTCCTATGGTGAGGATACAGAAGGTGTTGGGAGGAGGCCATGGGGAAGTAGCCCAGGGAGTTGTAGCTGTCATGCAGGTGTTACATGAAACACTGTGGACAGCTGTGATCCACAGGGCCCTGGGCTGGAACCCGGAGCAGAGGGCAGGCCCGGGTTCCCCCCATCCCCCCAACTCCCTATTGGATACAGGAGGAGTTGACCTGGACTGTGGGTCCCACCAGAGGGGAAGGTCCCTGGCCTGTCCCCCGACCCACTAGGTGGGTCAGCAGAGACTGTGTGGATTGTTCTTCTTCCTTTCCCCATGCTGGCCAGTGATGAGTTAGCTGAGTGAACGGCAGGTTTGAGCCACTAGCAAAAGTGGCCAAACTGAGGGCTGCCGTGAATCTCTGAGGCGAGCAGATCCGCCAATAAGCGCAGGACCCACCAAGGCAGAGGAGGAACTTTGTCACACCACCTATTTACCTCCATTACTGCAGGTGCTGAGCACCTACTGCTTCCAAAGTGCATTGACAATGACTAATACCCAAACACTAGTAACCAGACTTTGTAAAGGCTAAGTCTTGCCTAAAGCAGATTTAGGAAGAAGGAGTCTGGTGAACTGGTTAGTTGGCACTTGTGTCCCACTTATGTGACCCTTCCCCTCGATTCAGTGTATCCTGGGGTATTGCATTGCAATTTCCTGGTTTTATCTGCATGATGAACTGATGCTGGTATAGGCAAGTTCCATAGGTCTTCAACTGATACAAATGCTGCATCAGCCAGTAGATTCTCCACTCAGTGCATGCAAGGGGAACATCACCCCAGGCATCACTCCAGTCCCACTTTTACCCATGCATAGGCCTTGTCCAACTTCCACAGGAGTGAATTTCACCCCAAATTTTTATTTGCAAGAACTATAGCAGGGAGAATTCTGTCGCTTCTCATGCCCACTTTCAAAGAATAAGAGAGAGCAAAAGCAGAGGGGGAAGTTTAGCTCCCCGGGAATGAGGGTTTAGAGACTGGCAGGCAGGGAAGCAGAGGGATTTGCTGTGCCAGGATGTGGAGGCATTGAAAAGCCTTTTCTGCTTGACATAACAGGGCCAGGGCAGTCATCTGAGACATGCTAATACTTCGCCTCAGTCTTGCCAAACGTTAATGCTGGTGCTTGATGGGCTTATTTAAAGAGTCTTAGTAAGCTGCCCAGGAGAGGTTTTGGAATCAAAGGGCTCTCTCCCAGATGAGTGCTTTCTGATACTACTGCTCTGAGCCAGCTGCTAGCACTACCAGCTTCTGTCAACAGAGGACCTCCTGTCTCGGGCTCACTGTAGGGAAATGGGGAACTTGGTTTATAATCTCCACCAGCCTTCTTGGGAGGTGCTGACTCTCATGGTCCATATCCAAACTGGAGAAGACAGAGGTCAGTCAGCCCAGTGGTTAGGGTGCTAGTCTGAGACTCATTGAGTCATGGAGTTCAAGGACAGAAGCTCATCTAGTCTGGCCTCCTGCATAGCATGGACCTTTATACTTCACTTTAAAAAAGGTAAGAAGGAGGATCCGGGGAACTACAGGCCAGTCAGCCTCACCTCAGTCCCGGGAAAAATCATGGAGCAGGTCCTCAAGGAATCAATTCTGAAGCACTTAGAGGAAAGGAAAGTGATCAGGAACAGTCAGCATGGATTCACCAAAGGCAAGTCATGCCTGACTTATCTAATTGCCTTCTATGACGAGATAAATGGTTCTGTGGATGAGGGGAAAGCAGTGGATGTGTTGTTCCTTGACTTTAGCAAAGCTTTAGACACGGTCTCCCACAGTATTCTTGCCAGCAAGTTAAAGAAGTACGGGCTGGATGAATGGACTATAAGGTGGATAGAAAGCTGGCTAGATTGTCGGGCTCAACGGGTAGTGATCAATGGCTCCATGTCTAGTTGGCAGCCAGTATCAAGTGGAGTGCCTCAAGGGTCGGTCCTCGGGCCGGTTTTGGTCAATATCTTCATTAATGATCTGGAGGATGGTGTGGATTGCACCCTCAGCAAGTTTGCAGATGACACTAAACTGGGAGGAGAGGTAGATACGCTGGAGGGTAGGGATAGGATACAGAGGGCCCTAGACAAATCAGAGGATTGGGCCAAAAGAAATCTGATGAGGTTCAACAAGAACAAGTGCAGAGTCCTGCACTTAGGACGGAAGAATCCCATGCACGGCTACAGACTAGGGACCAAATGGCTCGGCAGCAGTTTTGCAGAAAAGGACCGAGGGGTTACAGTGGACGAGAAGCTGGATATGAGTCAACAGTGTGCCCTTGTTGCCAAAAAGGCCAATGGCATTTTGGGATGTATAAGTAGGGGCATTGCCAGCAGATCGAGGGACGTGATAGTTCCCCTCTATTCAACATTGGTGAGGCCTCATCTGGAGTACTGTGTCCAGTTTTGGGCCCCACACTACAAGAAGGATGTGAAAAAATTGGAAAGAGTCCAGCGGAGGGCAACAAAAATGATTAGGGGACTGGAACACATGAGCTATGAGGAGAGGCTGAGGGAACTGGGATTGTTTAGTCTGCGGAAGAGAAGAATGAGGGGGGATTTGATAGCTGCTTTCAACTACCTGAAAGGGGGTTCCAAAGAGGATGGATCTAGACTGTTCTCAGTGGTAGCTGATGACAGAACAAGGAGTAATGGTCTCAAGTTGCAGTGGGGGAGGTTTAGGTTGGATATTAGGAAAAACTTTTTCACTAGGAGGCTGGTGAAACACTGGAATGCATTACCTAGGGAGGTGGTGGAATCTCCTTCCTTAGAAGTTTTTAAGGTCAGGCTTGACAAAGCCCTGGCTGGGATGATTTAGTTGGAGATCGGTCCTGCTTTGAGCAGGGGGTTGGACTAGATGACCTCCTGAGGTCCCTCCCAACCCTGATGTTCTATGATTCTATGATTCACCCTGTTACCTCTGCACTGAGCCCAACAGTATCTTCCAGACAGGCATCCAGTCTTGCTATGAAGAGGGCAAGAGACAGAGAATGCACCATTTCCCTGGGAGATGGTTCCCATGGTTAATGACTCTCACTGTTAACAATTGGTGTCTTATTTCTAATTTGAGTTTGTCTGACTTCAGCTTCCAGCCACTGGTTCTTCTTATCACTTTCTTTGTTAAACTAAAGAGCCCTTAAGTCCTGGTATTTTCCCCCAGGAAGGTAATTATACACTGTAATCAAGTCACCTCTCTATCTTCTTTTTGATGAACTAAACAGATTGAATTCTTTGATCTCTCAGTGGAAGGCATTTTCACCAGATTTGGAATAAAGCTTGTGGCTCATTTCTGTACCCTCTGCAATTTTTCAACCTCCTTTTTAGGACGTAACAGTCTTCCCAATGTCATGCACAGAGGTAAAATCACCTCCCAGCTCCTACACACTACTCCCGTTTATGCATCCAAGGATCACATTAGCCGTTCTTTCCACAGCATCACACTGGAAACTCAAGTTGACTTTACTTTGTCCACTATGACCCCTAATCCTCTCCAGAGTCACTGCTTTCCAGGATACAGCCCCCCAGTCCATAGGCCTGGCCTACATGCCTCTTCCTAGATATGGAACTTGGCATTTGGCTCTATTAAAATACATTTTGTCTGACTGGTCCCAGCTTACCAAGTGATCTAAATCACACTCTTTGACTACCCTGTCCTCTTCATTATTTATTACTCTGTCAGTCTTTGCATCATCCATAAATGTTACCAGTGGTGATTTTATAGAATCATAGAAATGTCAGACTGAAAGAAACTTCAATAGGTCATCCAGTCCAATCCCCTGCACTAAGGCGGGACTAAGTACTAACACCTGACAGGTGTTTCTCTAAGCTGTTCTTAAAAGCCTCCAATGATGGACATTCCACGACCTCTCTAGGTAGTTTGTTCCAGTGCTTAACTACCTTTACAGTTACGAAGCTTTTCCTAATGTCCAACCTAAATCTTCCTGGCTGCAATTTAAGCCCTTTGCTTCTTGTCCTGTCCTCAGTGGGTAAGGAGAACAATTTATCACCCTCCTCTTTATCACAGCCGTTTACGTACTTGAAGACTGTTCTCATGTCCTCCCTAACTTTTCTCTTCTCCAGACTAAACAAACCCATTTTTTCAATCTTTCCTCATAGGTCCTGTTTTCTAGACCTTTCATCATTTCTGTTGCTCTCCTCTGGACTTTCTCCAATTTGTCCACATCTTTCCTGAAATGTGGTGCCCAGAACTGGACACAGTATTCCAGTTGAGGCCTTATTAGTGTAGAGTAAAGCTGAAAAATTACTTTTTGTGTCTTGCTTACAACACTCCTGCTAATAAAGCCCAGAATGATGGTTGCTTCTTTTACAACAGCGTTACACGGTTGACTCATATTTAGCTTGTGATCCACTGTGACCCCAGATCCCTTCCTATTTACTTCTAGATCATTGATGAAAACGTAGAATAGCATCAGGCCTAGCACTGGTCCCTGTGGCACCCGAAAGGCTCTACCCCCATTTGATGATGATGCAGGAGGCCTGGGTTCAAGTCCTGGCTTTCTCTGTGACCTTGGCTACGTCACTAAGTGCCATATTTTCAAACGTATTTAGGTGCCTAAAGATGCAGACAGGCACCGAGCAAGATTTTCAAAAGCAGCTAAGCAGGGTTGGCACCTAACTCCCATTGGCTGCAGTGCCATGTCCAGACACGGTGGCATAGGTCCTGTTGGTAAGTGTTGGCACTCAGTGTACATACATCTCAACAAATCCTAAACAAGAGGAAAATAATCAGATTTGCTCCCAACACCAGTGAGATTGGTATCGCCTGGTTCACAACATGCACACACGCATACTCTGGCTTCAATGGGACTTAGGCATCTAACTGACTTAGGTGCTTTTGACAATCCCACTAGATGCCTTTCTGCATCCTTAAGCACCCAAATACCTTTGAAAATCTGGTTTTCAGTCTCCCTGTGTCAAAGTCCCTGCCTGTAAAAGGGGGATAATCCCTACCTCCCAGGGGTGTTGTGAAGACAAATCATTCAGGACTGTGTGATACGCAGATAGTAAGATAATTAGGGTCTATAAGTACCAAAGACACACAAAGTCTGGCACTGGAATTTGTGTTTGTTGGAGCAGGGACCCCATCTGCACTCATTTGGCACCGTATGCAGAATGGATAACAATGATAACTGCCTATGTGGACGTATCCCTGGGAATGTCCTACACCTCAGGAGGCCATGTTTGGATAAGAATAACCCAGGATATTGTCTTCCCATGGACTGCATACATCTCTGCCTAGCTCTCTGTGTACTGGCTAAAAGACAGGCAGAGAAAAGAGACAAAGGGAAGGGAACTGGGTCTCCTCGTGGGGGGGGAATGCTGCAGGAAGACCTGATCTGCTGTTGATTTTGCCCCATAAATGGCTCCACCAACAATAAACACAAATCTAACAAAAACAATGCCAAGGCAGCCAGGTCTTTCCAGCTGCCTGTGGAGCCCAGCCCAGAGCTCGGGGGGCGTTTATGGGGAGGAATGGCAGGACGCTGTTCCTACACAAGCAATATACACGCATGCCCACTGCCATACGCTCTTTCATTCACACACTCACCCTGCCTCACACACGCATGCCCATTGCCATACGCTCTTTCATTCACACACTCAACCTGCCTCACACACGCATGCCCACTGCCACACGCTCTCTTATTCACACACACACCTGCCTCACACAACAGCACATTCACAAACGTACACACACACACACACACTGGCATGTTCTCGCAGGCTCAGCCCCCCCTCTCCCCGCCCCCCCAGTCTATTCACTAGTGGTGAAGAGGATTTCCCCTCCACCTTCCTGTCTGAGTACCCCGCCCAGCTGTGGTGAGGTGTTAGGAGCAGTGCAGGACTCCCAGTCCCCAGGTCTGTGTACGAGGGAAACCCACCGGGGCCTCACTCTGCAGCTTGGCTGGAGCCTCCTTTAGAGGTGCCAGATGGACGACCCCTGCTAAGGCTAAGAGCTGGATTGGACTGGGGGAGGGAGAGGGGTGTCTGTTGGAGAGCAGTAATCAGCAATCTGCTCTCCATATGACGGACCACAATGCAGGGCTGGTTAATGAACTATGTGAAGGTATCAGATGTGGGGACTGCACAAGCTCTGCCCTAGTGATGGAGGGGAGGAGGAGCAGGCTGGCTAATGACCTTGCCCAGCTTGTTAACCTTCCTCTCTCCCCACCACACGCTTGGCTGCCCAACTCTCCTTTTTAATTAACGTGCAGTTTTGTTTAACGATTAACAGGTCTGAAGGAGCTGATTTCCAGTGCAGCCTCCAGCTCTGGAGCTGCAGAAAACTGTCCGAGCCTCGCTGAAGCAAGGGGCAGACCCAGGCCAGGACACTCGGGGCGTTCTGTGTCTCGGGATAGCTCCTCCTGCCTGGCTCAGCTGGTTTGGGGAGGTTCCTGCTGCCCAGTCTGTGCCCAGAATGACGTCCCAGCCAGCACTCCTGTCACCAGCACGTTCCAGAAACAGGCACTGCAGCCTCCAGCTAAAGTCATGTCAAGCTGCTTACAAGTCACTCTCCTCCCCGCACCCTGAACCTCCCAGGCCTGGGGTCAATGTCCTGGCACTATCCCGGGGAGACAGGCAGAACTAGACCAATGGCTGGAAACTGAAGCCAGACAAAGTCACGGTGGAAATAAGGCACCAGTTTCTAGCAGTGTGGGTTGTTCACCAATGGAGCATGCTCCCACAGGAAGTGATGGATTCTCCATCTCTTGAGGTCCCAAGTCCGTGTGCTTTTCTGGAAGATGCTTTAGCCAGACCCAAGTTACTGGGCTCAATGCAGGGGGAATGTGGTGAAAGTCTCTGGACTGTGCTATACAGGAGGTCAGATTAATAGATCACAATGGTCCCTTCTGGCCTTCAGCTCTATGAATCCCTGGCGTGGACAGCAAAGACCCTCACAAGCTGGCCAGTGCAGCCCTCATGTGCTGGGATGAATGCCTGGGCCTGGTGTGTCACTCACACTCAGTGGGTGTATGAAGAGGACGCAAAGGTGCCATCACTTGGTAACAGGCTGCGTTATGTTTCTCGTGGGCCTCCTCCCAGGCCAGCCCAGGCCAGTAGCCATGGAACTAGTTACCACTTGAGAGCTGTTTAGTGCTGTGGACTCACTTGGTAGGTCTACCTCCTGTTCCTAGCCAACGGGTGTCTACAGCACAAAACGGCCACAACCTGCCCCCCCCCTCCCCCCGCAGAGAGGCCACAGAATGACTGAGCGTGGATGCCAGACTATCCTCCGGCCCCCAGAGTGACCCCTCCAGAGCCGGGCGGAGGCACGTGGGCCGGGCTTGGGAAGTTGCATTGCCACGGCCCAGGCTGGAGACACTGTGTAGGTCAGTGGTCTGCAGACCCCTGGGGGTCCACAGACTACATCTAAGATTTCCAAAGGGCTCCATACCTCCAACTGAAATCTGTTAGGGATCTGCACGTCAAGAAAGGCTGAAAACCACTGGTGTAGGTGAACAGAGGCCACCAAGCTGCCAGGCTTCTAATATGGCTCATCTTCCTCATGCTGACTTCGCAGCAAAAGCAACAATTGAGTGAGCAACTGGTGCGTGACACCATGGGCCAGAGCCAGATAAAGGCCCTATTGTGTTGTAAGGAGCTGGTGGAAGTCGCAGGGAGGCACAAAGCCTTCCAGAGGTCCCAGGACTGGGGTAGCTGCAGCCGTGTATGAGTGAGCCATCGCTCCCCCCGCCTCCTTTGGATCAGCTCACGCTAGTACTGGGCAACCAGTAAGGGTTGGGCAGGTGCTGGACTGCTCCCGTGTGATCCCGTCATTGTCTCTCAGAGTCACTCCTACGGCTGCACTTACTGGGCGAGAGGAGCTTTGTCCCAGTAGATGGAGCATCCTCCCCAAGCCTCTGTCCCCCTTTCCCCATAGCAGGAACAAGGCAAGTGCTGATACAAGGCAGACGGTGACTGAGCCTGCAGGGGCCTTGAGGCCACACCCGAGCTTCGGGGCTCCCAGGAACTGGCCTCTGGAGTGGGTTAGGAAGACAGAAAATAAGTGCCCCCTGCCCCCATCATGGGGCCACGTCTGCACAGACCCAGGTGCCAGGCAGGCCTCTGACAAAGGCCTTCAGAGTTGCCCAGTCCATTGGGGCACACAGTACAAGGGACTGTGTTTAGCCAGCAGTCACAAATTACAGCGATCCATTGGCCTAGGTGTCAGTACATGGAGTGCGGGTGGGTTTGCCCAGCCCGGCCCTGGCATCATCACTTACCCCTGGGCTGGGGGGAGAATCGCTGCCAAACCACCATTCCCACTTCCTGAGGCTGGTGGGAACATGTGCCCTTTGGGGGTGCCCGGGACTGAGGAGCCAGGCCCAGGCCCGCAGCCTGCCCTCCCCAGGATGAGGGGAGCCGCAGTGGGAAAGCTCACGAGCCACCAGAGCAGCTGAGGAGGCAGCGGGGGCTACCCAAGTCAGGTGCCCCCGGAAGGTCGTGGAGATGGGGCCAGTCCTCTGTTGCCTGGCAATGGTGAGGGGAGGCCAGGCCTGCTGGAGGGGGCCCATGGGGAGGCTGTTCCCAGCAGCTTCCATCTGGATGCAGGCGAGGCATCTCCAAAAGGAGAGTCGGGGGACGTGAGCAGCACACGCACTGAACCCTGAGCCAACACTGCCAAGCTTCCAGCTGCGGCTCACCCCTAGGCTCCCTGCCCCTTGTAGCAAGGGAAGGCCAGGGCTGGGGCTCAGGTGGTGGGGGGCTGATTTGTCTCCCCACTGCCCACGCCTGTAAACAAAGAGCTACAAGCAAACCCAGAAATACTGGCACTGGGGCCCCAGGACTCCAGGCCCTGCCCTTGGCCGGCAGCGAGCAGAGCAGGCACCTGGCTTGAGCTGCTCCTCGCAGGCCCCTAGAAGCAGCGCACAGTTCGACCTGCCGCGTGGCACCTGTGGCTCGAGCTGCGTCGGGCAGCGAGCAGGAGAGGCGAGGGTTAACTCCAAAGATGGAATAAGCATCTGGGACTCTGCCAAGAGGCTGCCAAGCCTCTATAGATTGTGGAGTAGTAACTCTTCCGTTTGAGAGTGAAAAGGGGACAGCTAATGAGGCTCATGAGATCTGTTAATACTTAACCTAATGCAACACCTACTGGCCCTGCCAATAAATCAAAGAGAGGGGCTGCTGCTTTGCTCTCCAGGCAGCATGGCCCTGCCATTGAGGGGCCCGTCCCTGGTTAAGCCCACTGACGCCTTCTGGACTTTCACCTAGATTTTCCCTTTCCTCCTCTTTGCTTTTCTTCTCAAAAGCCAGTTCAAAGGCCTGCTGGGGCCTGGCACTGCCAGAACCCAGACATACCCCCTGCTGTTGGCATGACAGAGAAGACTAAAAGCAGCCAGCGATGCCAAGTCCGCGAGCTCCTGAGCTAAACTCCGGAACGGTCATGTGCCTGTGGACATTCATCCAAGGGGCAAGAGGTGGGGCCGCGGGACGCCGTAACAGCTGGACACTCGGATTTTTAAAAACCTCTCTAGGAAAGTCTAGCTTCAGCTTAATCAGCACTGATTAGCCTCTGCTGCTAGGCCACGAAGAGGCTGTTGTCCATGTCTGAGAGTGTGCAGGGACCCTGCTTTTCAAAGTGATTTTTGCAGGGGCAATTAGGTAGTTAGCGGGCTACATGCATTTGCTTAATCTCACAATTAATTCTGCATGCAAAAACTGTGACCAAAAATTACACAAAGTCCAGGCCTTCCTGATAGTGCAAGGTAATAACAATCATTAATAAAGGGTGCTGGCCACAATGAGCTGGGATCTCTGCATAGCTTCAGGGTGTGTGTGTGTGTGTGACATGTTGCGAAGAAAGTGTAAAACTAGTCACAACCCCCAGACATTTCATGTGTCATTCTGAAGTCAAAAAATGAGCTAATTTTGCTAAATGACATATGCTTTTTCAGAGCTAACTGAAAGGGAAAGTCAAGAATTTGTGTCTGATTTTGGATGCGCCCTATGATATCTATATTTTATTAAATGCATAAGTGGAAATGCTTGGGATATCACAAAGGTGGGACACACCACAAGTGATGGTTAGAGACTCATATTTGTGTCCTGGCCCCAGTGCCATGACATGGGTCATTGCTACAATTGTCAGCAGACACTGGGGTAGGCATTCACTCATTCCCGGGGTGACTGTTACATCCTCCCTCTTTTTTTTCCTTTAGAAAATCAAATGCAAACAAAGCATATTAGCTAAAACTAACACACACACACACACACACACCCAGGCTGGAGGCCTGGGCTGCTGACCTGAACCCCCCTACAGAGGAGAGGATTATTTTGCCTTTTCCGGGGCATTGGTCTCTTCTTCAGTGGCTTTTGGATCACACGGCCACTTGTCTGCAAAGCAGCGCCTGTCTGGCTGCTGAGATGGACCGGTTCTCTGGAAGCCAGGCTGCTCCTGGTGTTCTCCACAGTCAGTAACTCTCTGTGTGTACACACGTAGGTGCATATACATGTGTGTTACCTCTGTTGGGTCATGGGCCTGTCAATAACATGCTAGCTGTTCCCAAGAATCAGCGAGCCTGTCTCCTCCTCAGTTTGTTAAGATACCTTCTGTTTCTCAGGTTGTCCAGCCCTTCAGGTTGATTAGGATGGAGTGAGTGGCATAGGTGGGTCCCCTGGTGTGTATAATAGAGCTGGTTTCCCTGGTGTCAGTGGCCTAACGCTTCCCTCAGTATAGTGCCAGTCACTGCCTGTTTGGAATCTAATCTTTTCTCCCACTTGCACTGGGGATAGTCGACTGGCATTCCTGCTACGGTATTCCTTCTCTTCTAGTCTACTGGCGTACAGTACTTGTGTAACTCCTTTGGGGTGAATTGCCTTTGGCCAAAGAAGCTTGTCAGGTATTGACACCAAGGTTTTGGTCCTTCTGCCCATGACTCTCTGACCCAGAGCTCTGAGAGGTCCGTTGTGATTGGAGCTGGTGGAAAAATGGTAAGTATGTTTTTTGGGGAAAAAAGAAACAAAATCCCAGGGGAAGTGAGGAACAAGGAGAAGGGAAGGGGGAGAAAAGAAAAATAAATTTAAAAAAATCCCTTGTCAAAATTCTAAATTTTTTTATTTGCATTTTTTATAAAAATAATAATCAAAATGTTGAAAAAACAAAAATGCCCATTTGAAAAGGATGCCATTGGAGCCACAGGGTGACAGGAAATAGTTTTGAATGACAAATTTCTCCCAGCTCTCATTGCAACATTCCAACAACCCTAAGAATGGACTCCTTGCATCCCCCAGCGGTTGATTTGCCCTTTGTACTGAGGTTGGTACTACCCCATCTAGCTGTCCATAGTCCGGGCGTGAGGCTGACATGAGCTGCTCAGGAAATGCAGGTGAATATCTGTTCTCAACTCATCCGGAAACCAATGGTGAGCGAATAACGATGTACGTCGTGTGATACATTTATAATGGACATATTGTCTGTCAGCTCCATTTCAAAAGAATTTGAGTCATAGTCCACTAATAAGAAGCAATCTTCCCCATTTAAATCTGACAGATCTGCACTAACCTTGGATCAAGGATGCTCGAAAATCTCCGGGTTCTTTTACATTCTGTTTGCTCCATTGATTGCAGATTTCATGCTTGGAAATTTTATCTTTGATATCCGCATTCCCGTCTGACCAGAGTAGGGCATCACAAATTCTGCTCTTATGCCTTTCAGGACCCCGCTAGGCACTGTGGGTTACATGTAGCAGTTCCAACTTCATGATGGCACAGTGTCCCGTCATATGCTGCAGTTCCATCTCTGTAGTCCCAATAAATTTCCATGTTCGGAGGTGCCCAGACTTTTTCTGTTGCCCTTTGCAGCTCAAGTCAGTGGCATTTTGATGGGTTTTTTTCTCCTGCAATTATCACGTTTTGTTTAGGAAATAGGTGGTATGTGAGTCATCTTTACTTCCAACATTTCTTTGTGCAAGTCCACAGTTTTCATTCTTTCAGGCACTCTTGAAAGCCTCTGGGCTGTACAAAGCTTCTTCCTGGGCCAGTATTTCATATTTAACTAGTACTCTTGCAATATCATGACTGTTTGCTGAAGCCTAGGAGGTGCTTTGCAGAGTGGTTTCTACAACTTGGCTTCCAAAGACAGTGGGGCTAGCCCCACGGGGTCACAAGTCATGAATCAGGCACCCAAAATCAGGAGAGTGGGTTAAAATTAATGCGATTGTAAATCTCATTAATGAATAATCTGCAGTTCTTTTTATTTGTCTTTTGGCATTTGAACCCTTCATGGTCACATTTTCAAGCTTTTCTCCAGTGACTCACCCTGACACTACAATTGTAACACACGTCCGTGATTGCAGAGAGACAGGGTGAGAGAAGAGGAGAGGCCACCTGGCCTGACGGGAATGCGTCTGAGCCTGTTATGAGCCTTGCTATGTCCATGAGATTTTATAGCTATAGCAAGTCAATGAGCAAAATAAAACAAACAATCAGCCAGCCCACTTAACTGCAACTTCCTCTATCAGGATCTATTTAGTTTTATTCAGCCTGACATCGCTCAGGGAGAGTAAAAGACTTTGGGAGCCTAAAGCCAAAGGGAGACCACACAGTACGTGCTGGCTGAGCTGGGAGATCTTTTCTCCTCTATTATAGCTGACACTAGTCAAGGGGAGTCAGGGACTCTGTGTGTGGGGGTGGGCTGCGTTCCAGCTATGGAAACGCATTCTCCCCTCCCTCAGCCCTCACTACATTGGCCACTTGGGGCACCTCTCCAGCCCTGCCGTACTGATTTCTCCCATGATCCTAGAGGGTGAGAAAAACAACTCAACAAATCTGTTTGGTGACAGCCTCCTTTGTTTGGGAGGCAGTACAGCTGGAGCACTGACCTAGAACACAGGAGACCTGAGTTCAAATTCCAGCTCTAACAGTGGACTGCTGGGCAAGTCACTTCACCTTTCTGTGCCTCAGTTTCCCCATCTGTACAAGCTATTATTGGCACATATTAACTCAACTTAAAAACTAGCTAACTGACAGATCTCAAAATGTAGTTGATAAAGGAAAATCATCAGTGAGGATCAGTTCTCAGACCGTTGCTATTCAGGTCTTTATAACCAAGTGACTATGAACTTCCAGTGTGCTGCTGTGGCCAAAGGGCTAACAATCCTTGGATGTATAAACAGCAGAATACCACGGAGGAGTAAGGAGGTGGGATTACCTGTATTTATGGCATTGGTGTGACTGTCACTGGATATTGTGTCTATTTCTGGTGGCCATACTTCAAAAAGGCTGTTGAAAAATTAGAAAGAGTTCAGAAAAGAGCTACAAGAACAATTTGAGGTCTAGAAAATCTGTCTTACAGGGAGAGCCTGAAGAAACTCATTCTATTTTCCTTATCACAAGAAAGTTAAGAGGGGACAGGATCACAGGCTGCTACATAGTGAGGCGGTATTATTCTGAGAATAGAGGGCTTTTAAATCTAGCAGACAACAAATAACGGGGGTCAATAACTGGAAGATGAAGTTAGAAAAACTCAGCTTGGAAATAATATACAACTTTTAAACAGTGACATAAGTAAGCACCAAGGCATGTGGATTCTCCTGCATTCAAAGTTTTTAAATCAAAACCTTCAAAAAGATCTGCTGACTAGATTGTCGGGCTCAGTAGGTAGTGATCAATGGCTCCATGTCTAGTTGGCAGCCAGTATCAAGTGGAGTGCCCCAGGGGTCGGTCCTGGGGCCGGTTTTGTTCAATATCTTCATTAATGATCTGGAGGATGGTGTGGATTGCACCCTCAGCAAGTTTGCAGCTGACACTAAACTGGGAGGAGAGGTAGATACGCTGGAGGGTAGGGATAGGATACAGAGGGCCCTGGACAAATCAGAGGATTGGGCCAAAAGAAATCTGATGAGGTTCAACAAGGACAAGTGCAGAGTCCTGCACTTAGGACGGAAGAATCCCATGCACCGCTACAGACTAGGGACCAAATGGCTCGGCAGCAGTTCTGCAGAAAAGGACCTAGGGGTTACAGTGGACGAGAAGCTGGATGTGAGTCAACAGTGTGCCCTTGTTGCCAAGAAGGCTAATGGCATTCTGGGCTGTATAAGTAGGGGCATTGCCAGCAGATCAAGTGCCAGTGATCATTCCCCTCTATTCGGCATTTGAGAGGCCTCATAGAATCATAGAATATCAGGGTTGGAAGGGACCCCAGAAGGTCATCTAGTCCAACCCCCTGCTCGAAGCAGGACCAATTCCCAGTTAAATCATCCCAGCCAGGGCTTTGTCAAGCCTGACCTTAAAAACCTCTAAGGAAGGAGATTCTACCACCTCCCTAGGTAACGCATTCCAGTGTTTCACCACCCTCTTAGTGAAAAAGTTTTTCCTAATATCCAATCTAAACCTCCCCCATTGCAACTTGAGACCATTACTCCTCGTTCTGTCATCTGCTACCATTGAGAACAGTCTAGAGCCATCCTCTTTGGAACCCCCTTTCAGGTAGTTGAAAGCAGCTATCAAATCCCCCCTCATTCTTCTCTTCTGGAGACTAAACAATCCCAGCTCCCTCAGCCTCTCCTCATAAGTCATGTGCTCTAGACCCCTAATCATTTTTGTTGCCCTTCGCTGGACTCTCTCCAATTTATCCACATCCTTCTTGTAGTGTGGGGCCCAAAACTGGACACAGTACTCCAGATGAGGCCTCACCAGTGTCGAATAGAGGGGAACGATCACATCCCTCGATCTGCTGGCTATGCCCCTACTTATACATCCCAAAATGCCATTGGCCTTCTTGGCAACAAGGGCACACTGTTGACTCATATCCAACTTCTCGTCCACTGTCACCCCTAGGTCCTTTTCCGCAGAACTGCTGCCTAGCCATTCGGTCCCTAGTCTGTAGCGGTGCATTGGATTCTTCCATCCTAAGTGCAGGACCCTGCACTTATCCTTATTGAACCTCATCAGATTTCTTTTGGCCCAATCCTCCAATTTGTCTAGGTCCTTCTGTATCCTATCCCTCCCCTCCAGCGTATCTACCACTCCTCCCAGTTCAGTATCATCTGCAAATTTGCTGAGAGTGCAATCCACACCATCCTCCAGATCATTTATGAAGATATTGAACAAAACCGGCCCCAGGACCGACCCCTGGGGCACTCCACTTGACACCGGCTGCCAACTAGACATGGAGCCATTTATCACTACCCGTTGAGCCCGACAATCTAGCCAGCTTTCTACCCACCTTATAGTGCATTCATCCAGCCCATACTTCTTTAACTTGCTGACAAGAATACTGTGGGAGACCGTGTCAAAAGCTTTGCTAAAGTCAAGAAACAATACATCCACTGCTTTCCCTTCATCCACAGAACCAGTAATCTCATCATAAAAGGCGATTAGATTAGTCAGGCATGACCTTCCCTTGGTGAATCCATGCTGACTGTTCCTGATCACTTTCCTCTCATGTAAGTGCTTCAGGATTGATTCTTTGAGGACCTGCTCCATGATTTTTCCAGGGACTGAGGTGAGGCTGACCGGCCTGTAGTTCCCAGGATCCTCCTTCTTCCCTTTTTTAAAGATTGGCACTACATTAGCCTTTTTCCAGTCATCCGGGACTTCCCCCGTTCGCCACGAGTTTTCAAAGATAATGGCCAAGGGCTCTGCAATCACAGCCGCCAATTCCTTCAGCACTCTCGGATGTAACTCGTCCGGCCCCATGGACTTGTGCACGTCCAGCTTTTCTAAATAGTCCCTAACCACCTCTATCTCCACAGAGGGCTGGCCATCTCTTCCCCATTCTGTGATGCCCAGCGCAGCAGTCTGGGAGCTGACCTTGTTAGTGAAAACAGAGGCAAAAAAAGCATTGAGTACATTAGCTTTTTCCACATCCTCTGTCACTAGGTTGCCTCCCTCATTCAGTAAGGGGCCCACACTTTCCTTGGCTTTCTTCTTGTTGCCAACATACCTGAAGAAACCCTTCTTGTTACTCTTGACATCTCTTGCTAGCTGCAGCTCCAGGTGCGATTTGGCCCTCCTGATATCTTTCCTACATGCCCGAGCAATATTTTTATACTCTTCCCTGGTCATATGTCCAACCTTCCACTTCTTGTAAGCTTCTTTTTTATGTTTAAGATCCGCTAGGATTTCACCATTAAGCCAAGCTGGTCGCTTGCCATGTTTACTATTCTTTCGACTCATCGGGATGGTTTGTCCCTGTAACCTCAACAGGGATTCCTTGAAATACAGCCAGCTCTCCTGGACTCCCTTCCCCTTCATGATAGTCCCCCAGGGGATCCTACCCATCCGTTCCCTGAGGGAGTCGAAGTCTGCTTTCCTGAAGTCCAGGGTCCGTATCCTGCTGCTTACCTTTCTTCCCTGTGTCAGGATCCTGAACTCAACCAACTCATGGTCACTGCCTCCCAGATTCCCATCCACTTTTGCTTCCCCCACTAATTCTACCCGGTTTGTGAGCAGCAGGTCAAGAAAAGCGCCCCCCCTAGTTGGCTCCCCTAGCACTTGCGCCAGGAAATTGTCCCCTACGCTTTCCAAAAACTTCCTGGATTGTCTATGCACCGCTGTATTGCTCTCCCAGCAGATATCAGGAAAATTAAAGTCACCCATGAGAATCAGGGCATGCGATCTAGTAGCTTCCGTGAGTTGCCGGAAGAAAGCCTCATCCACCTCATCCCCCTGGTCCGGTGGTCTATAGCAGACTCCCACCACTACATCACTCTTGTTGCACACACTTCTAAACTTAATCCAGAGACACTCAGGTTTTTCCACAGTTTCGTACCGGAGCTCTGAGCAGTCATACTGCTCCCTTACATACAGTGCTACTCCCCCACCTTTTCTGCCCTGCCTGTCCTTCCTGAACAGTTTATAACCATCCATGACTGTACTCCAGTCATGTGAGTTATCCCACCAAGTCTCTGTTATTCCAATCACGTCATAGTTCCTTGACATCACCAGGACCTCCAGTTCTCCCTGCTTGTTTCCAAGGCTTTGTGCATTTGTATATAAGCACTTGAGATAACCTGTTGATCGCCCCTCATTCCCAGTATGAGGCAGGAGCCCTCCCCTCACAGACATTCCTGCCTGTGCTTCCTCCCGGTATCCCGCTTTCCCACTTACCTCAGGGCTTTGGTCTCCTTCCCCCGGTGAACCTAGTTTAAAGCCCTCCTCACTAGGTTAGCCAGCCTGCTGGCAAAGATGCTCTTCCCTCTCTTCGTAAGATGGAGCCCGTCTCTGCCCAGCACTCCTCCTTCATGGAACACCATCCCATGGTCAAAGAATCCAAAGCCTTCTCTCCGACACCACCTGCGTAGCCATTCGTTGACTTCCACGATTCGACGGTCCCTACCCAGGCCTTTTCCTTCCACGGGGAGGATGGACGAGAAGACCACTTGCGCCTCCAACTCCTTTATCCTTCTTCCGCTGTACTCATCTGGAGTACAGCGTGCAGTTTTGGGCCCCACTCTACAAGAAGGATGTGAAAAAATTGGAAAGTGTCCAGCACAGGGCAACAAAAATGATTAAGGGGCTGGAGCACATGACTTATGAGGAGAGTCTGAGGGAACTGGGATTGTTTAGTCTGCAGAAGAGAAGAATGAGGGGGGATTTGATAGCTGCTTTCAACTACCTGAAAGGGGGTTCCAAAGAGGTTGGATCTAGACTGTTCTCAGTGGAACCAGACTACAGAACAAGGAGTAATGGTCTCAAGTTGCAGTGGGGGAGGTTTAGCTAGGAGGGTTGCGAAGCACTGGAATGGGTTATCTAGGGAGGTGGTGGAATCTCCTTCTTTTGAGGTTTTTAAGGTCAGGCTTGACAAAGCCCTGGCTGGGATAATTTAGTTGGGGTTGGTCCTGCTTTGAGCAGGAGGTTGGACTAGGTGACCTCCTGAGTTCCTTTCCAACCCTGATATTCTATGATTCTATGATACAAGTTATTGAATTCAGTAGTGTTACTTACGTTCCTTCGTTGCAGGACTTCCTGGGTGGAATTCACTGGTTTGTGTTACGCAGGAGGTCAGACTAGATGCTCATACTGGTCCCTCCTAGCCTTAAAATCTACAGGCCTGATTCTCTGTTGCCCTGCCCTTTGTATGGTCATTTACACAAGTGCAAAGTAAGTACAAAATGGTACCAGCTCAGAATGGTCATGTTCTTCACCCATTTGCACTGTAAATGATGACCCTGAGACAGTGATGACATTTTCCTGCAGTATCTTGGACAAACCTTATTGAATTAAGTTTAATTATTTTAGGAGTTCATTGTACTTAAAGTGGAAATAGTTATGTATTATTGTGGGATTGTCTGGAAAGTCTAGGAGGACGACAGGATGAATGCATAGTATGGAGAGCTCCAAAGGACTATGTTGAACAATGTAGCAGACATGAATGATTTTCTGGGACAATCTATGCGAAGTGGAATTCGTAGAAAATATTTGGAGGGGATTGCAAACACTCACATATGACTCAGCCTTTGAAGCTTCGCCCTGTCTGCTGATCACCTTAAAGACTAACAGATTTATTTGGGCATAAGCTTTCGTGGGTAAAAACCCCACTTCTTCAGATGCATGGAGTGAAAATTACAGATACAGGCATAAATATCTATTGGCACATGAAGAAAAGGGGGTTACCTTACAAGTGGAGAACTAATGTTGAAGGCCAATTTAGTCAGGGTGGATGTGATCCACTCCCAATAATTCATGAGGAGGTGTTAATACCAAGAGAGGGAAAATTGCTTTTGTAGTGAGCCAGCCACTCCCAGTCCCTATTCAAGCCCAGATTGATGGTGTTAAGTTTGCAAGAGCCATAAACCTGGAAATCCTGGACGCTCCATCATCTCAGGCATGGGAGATGAAGAAGTGGGTTTTTTACCCACAAAAGCTTATGCCCAAATAAACCTGTTAATCTTTAAGGTGCCACTGGACTCCTCATTGTTTTTGTGGATACAGACTAACACGGCTACCCCTCTGATACTTGGCACCTGTTACAAGAGGACAGTTCAATGATAAAATGTACAGAGGAGTAACTGACTCACTCATGAGTGTTCCTGTTCTGAGCAAAAGAAGTAATGCACTGGTAACCACAGGAAAACCCGAGTGGGATATGAAGGACTGGTCACTGGCCAGGGTGAATTTATTAGCATGCATTATTGTTTCTAATGTATTTTCTCTCTATTGTTTTTACCTTAAGAAGTAATGTGCTTGCTTAGAAAGAGCTGGGTGGTAATTTGTAAATGTGCCAATTATACTGTCCACCATCTCTGCGGAGAAAAGTAAAAGCAGGCCTGACTGTGCTGGAAAGGTCACAGTAGGGGCAGGGTGCTGTGCAGTCTGGAAATACTTTGGCCAGGAGGGAGAGAGATGCAGTTCTCTGTCCACAAGAGGAGCCTAGGATGGGTGCCTTGCGGGACCCCCAGAGGGGCAATACAGGTGCAGTTGCCCTGAACTGTGACAGACGCAAGGCACGTGCAGTGGAGAATGAGACCGTATGAATCTATAGCACAGCACACATTAGTTCTTTGTCTGGTGCAAAGGCTTATATGAGGCCAAGAAATGCCACAGAGACGAGACCTAGCAGACACGGAGATAAAGTCCTGAGATTTGTAACACTACCTGTGTTCCTTTGAACCAAACTCCTCCCCATGCCTAGGGAAGAGCGGAGAGGGTGCATGAAGGTGCACTGGCCTCTGGAGTGCCGCCAAGCGGTGGGGTGTGGTACCACAGTTCTCTTCTCACCCTGGTGCCCCTTGCTGGCTGCTGGCTGACCAAGGCAGGGCTTAGTGCCATGGCCCTCCGGCCAAGTCCAAAGTCTGAATGAGCCCCCTCCAGAGACCAATAAATACACCGTCTGTTGCCTCTTGCTAGAGTGTTCAGCCTGGCTCTGGGCCCTTTTAATTCAACCCTTTGTTTGGGCTCCCAGATAAGCCCTGTCCCCTTCTTTGGGTTTATACCACTTTGCCGGTAGCCAGTGGGGGAACCCAGGCCTGTCTGCTACTCTGGATTCCAGCCCAGGAGCCCGGCACAGCTGCCATGCATAGCCTGGGTCAATCTTCTGCTGCTAACTCCCTGGGCCTCTTCCTGCCGGGCCGTTTACCTGCAGGTAGGGCTGCCACCTCTCTGGTTTTCACCTGGACAGTCTGGGTTTCAGCATGTGTCTCCAGGTGCCATTTGACAAGCCCTGACGTTTGGTTTACATTTCAGCTTGCTGCTTCTTGGGGTGGGGTGTAGTGTTCAAGAGGTGAGCACGGGACATGAGAGCAAGCCTAGAAGCAGTAACTCGGGCCCAGGTTCTTACATAGAAGGCTGTGACTATCCGCCTGTGTCTTTGCAAACTGCCCTCCCTACAATGTAAAACCAAACCCTGGTTAGTGGGACTCACAGATCCTTGTGCACAACTCCCCCTACTCACCGAGTCCTTTTCTGCAGGCTGGCTTCGAAAGGGGATCAGATTGGGCAGAGCACAGGGACACGCTCCTCATTCACTGTTGTTTGTTCCATGCTGCTTCTTTTTTCTGGTGTCTTTCCTGTTATTTTTTTCCCTGCTGCCCTAATTTTTTTTTCACCTATAATTTTCTCCATTGACTTTAATTAAGCTCTCCCCAGGCTCGTTCAATAGGAAGGCTTCCCTGGGTCTAATTAGACTCTCATCATAAGTAATCTACATGGAAAGCAAATGTGTATGTGTGTGTGAGAGAGAGAGAGGGAGAGGGAGAGAGCAAGCAAGATTTAGAGAAAGCATGCAGGAAGCAGATGGGTGCATAAAACATTACAAATAATTCTGGTACAGATGCAAAATCATGGCAGCGCTAGACTCAGGGCTGGAATCTTCCCCACACACTCTGTTAGGCCAGTTCTCTCCCTCTCTAGGTATCACCCCATTCCCACAATAAAATCAATAGAGCAGATCAGAGTAAATCATCTCTGACTGGAAAAGCGGGAGCTGCTGATAACAGAGATTCCCAGATGAGACTTAAGACGATTTCTCATGCTGATCTGTTTCTTACCATGGACTTAAGGCCCAAGGTGTGTGCTGAAGGAATTATTGTGGGCGGCTGCCCATGGTGAGCGCTTTGTGCAGTTTGCTCAGGGGTGGAATGGAGAGTGTTTTATGAGCTGGGGATGAGCATTTGGCACAGCTTTGGAGGCTGATTACACGCTCAGCCTGGCTGGGAGCCCTGGGGGAGGCAGAGCCCAGCACAGCTCTCAGGCAAGGCCATGCGCTTCCCAAAGGTTTTGCTGCAGCAGGAAAAAAATTGCCCTAAGGGGAAAAGAAAGAGAGCTTTGAAATGGGCAGGTTTGAAACTAACTAGGGGAGTGAAAAATACCACCAGCGAGCAGGGTCCTGCTGAGCCTGCTGATGCCCCTGAGAGGAGCACAGCAGACAAGCAGTGCTCTGGGCTCCCCAGGGGAGCCACTTAAGCGGTGACCCTGGGACTCCCGTGCTCCGGTTCAGAGGAGGGTGGGAGCACCATGGCGGGGGATGTGTGTGAGAGTGTGGGGGGGAATGCCTTTGGCTTTCCCCAGTGGCCTTCACAGCCCCAGGCATGGGCTGCTGTAGCAAAGAGACCTGCAAGGAGAGGAAGAAGCTGGCATGCCGGGAAGCCGTGCCCCTAGGCCGAGGCATTGTGGGCTGTGGAGTTTCCCTGGGCTACAGCTGCTGCTAGCAGGGAGCCGGCCAAAGCGGGATTGACACCTGCCTCCCAGGGAATGTCATGCTCACTTTGTTCCCACTCACCCCTTCAATCTGTAAACCATGTAGATTTGTGGCCCTGGCCTGCAGTGGGGGCTTCCTGGCTCACACCATGGGAGGGAGGGCGGGCTCCACTAGAGCCAGGGTCTCAAATCCTGCTACAGGATACAGCCCCTCATCCCGTCAAGTTGCATCCCTGGAGTCCCATGCCGCTCACTGGGTAGGGCCCTTTCAGATCTGACCTGGATTAAAACAGCTCTGAGCTTTGGGGGGACTTGAAATCCAAAATCAGACCTGAATTTTAGGGCTCATCCTCATCTCTGATCCTTTTCCCCTCCCCACCTCTAGAAACATCCCTCACTATTGGGCAAGAGGTTGAATCCAAACCCAGTATGTGCACCTGGGCCCTGTCTCTGAGGCCCAGAGCTCTCTGCACAGATAGAGATCCCATGGCCCCTTTCCACAAGAGGAGGGTTTTGCCGGGCTGTCTTTTCCTCTCCTACTGCTTCTTGGAACTCTGTGTGTGCAGTGGCTGGAACCCCTCTCCCCAGAGGCAGCTGCATTCCTGTGGTGGTGTGTCCCTGCTGAGTGAGACCCGGAGGAGACTGCATGGTGAGCCTTTTTGGATGAAAGACTCTAGACAGATTTTAGATCTTCTTGGTGAAAGTGAGCTTGCCAGAAGCCAGGACTGGGGACGTACAGACATTACGATCACAGACACTCATGGACGCAGCTGGGCCAAGGAAACTGAGCTCTGATGTGGTTATTTAAATATCTGGAACTTGGTTTGTGGGAAAAGCATGTGCTGGAGGAGCTTTTCTTCCTGTCCCGTTGGACATGTGGCTGGCTCCTCCAATAACATTACTTTTATTAATTATTATTATTGCCATTTCTAGAGCAGGGCAAATAATTTGCCACCCACAATTTAGCTGATGAATTTTGCCACTTTAACAGTTCCTTGATTTTCTGCAAGCAGCCTGTGATTTTCTGGAATTTATCTGCTGCTCAAAATGGTTTGTTCACTGCTCCCTGTGTGTGATTCCTGTTCTATAGGTCGTGTGCTAACAGCCTGGAGTGACGACTCAGTCTCTGATATTCAATATTCCAATGTTTGGTTGGACACATGGGTCACAGGCTGGGTCTCTGTTCCCTGAGTAGGTGGACGTAATTCTTGGAATTATTACTTGTGTGTATTGCAGCAGCACTGAGGAGCCCCGGTCCTGGCCTAGGAGCCCAGAGTGCTAGGTGCTGTACTAACAGAGAATAAAGAGATGATCCTTGCCCCAAACAGCGAACAATCTAAGACAGGAAACAACAGGTGGAGCATGAGGAAGCCATGAGGCAATGTTGGCCAGCACAATGGGCAGTGGCCTCAACTCACCAGCTGTCTAATCACTGTCAAAAATTGTGCTAAGGGGATGAATGCTCATGTTTATAAAATACCCCAGGATCAGTTTGCCCCTAAGCAGTGTGGGGAGTAAATTTGTTCTCCAACAATCCTGGGAAGCTTCCTGGTGCGAACACATGGAGAATCCGGGGAAGGTTCCTGGTGTGAACCCCCGGACAATCCTGGGAAGGTTCTGGTGTGAACGCACAATGAATCCCTGTTCACCAACATCTTCTGCAGAGTTCCCCCAGCTCTGGTGGCATCTCATGCCTCTCTAGCCTCCTTCATGCCCAGGGGCTGCCAGGAGACTTCACAAAGCATGGGCCAAGTCGGGAGCCTCCATTGAGCAGAGGGAGGAGGAGAAGCCAGGACTCCCTCCAGCTGCATGCACCATGCAATGGCTGGTCAAAGGTGACAGCCCCTGCTTGCGGGGGAGCACAGATACAGTTCCCTCTGTGCCCCCCCTGGGGGTGCACATTTCACTAAAGGGGAGAGGAAGGGCAGACAAGGGGCAGGGCCAGACCCAGATCTACCCTCCGCAGTAGCCCCTGGAGAGGGTTGGTGTGCTGATGGTATACTCTTCCCCCTGCCCCTGGTCCCCCACATCCACTCAGCAGCTTATCACTGAACCTCCTGAGCAGCTGACTGCACAAAAGGGCTCCGTTCCCTGGAGAAATAGACTTTTGCCATTGTTTGTAAACACTACAGTAACGGCGGGTGCTGGAGAGATAGACAAGGCTAACGTCTGGGTCTGGCTGTGCAATCGTCACTCATGCACTTGCTCATGCAGGTAGGCCCATTGGCAACGAGGCAGTGAATAAGTACTACTCACCATGAGTAAAGGCCCATTATTATTCATACCTTAATAAAGTTTAAGGCTAGAAGGGACCATAAGCTCACCTAGTCTGACCGCCTGTATAACACAGGCCCTATAATGTCACCCCTGCATTGAGCCCAATACCCTGTGTTAGACTAAAGCATCTTCCAGAAGGGCATCCCATCTTGATCTGAAAACATCAGGACATGGAGAATCCACCATTTCCCATGGTACTTTGTTCCAATGGTACTCACCCTCACTGGTAACAATTTGTGCCTTATTTCCAATTTGACTTTGTCTGGATTCAGCTTCCAAATATTGCTCTGCCTTTCTCTGCTAGATCTGTTCGCACTTGTATTTTCTCCCCATGAAGCTACTTACATGCTGTAATCAAGTCACCTCTCAATCTTCTTTCTGATAAGCTAAACAGATGAGCCAAGTCTCTCACTCTCAGGCATTTTCTCCAGCCTTCAGATGGTGTTTGTAGCTCTTCTCTGCACCCTATCAAATTTTTCAACATCCTGTTTACAACGTGGACCCCAGAACTGGATGCTGTGTTCCAGTCAGCCTCATCAATGCCATATACAGAGGTGAAGTCACCTCCGCTCCTACTCCTGCTCCCCTGTTCATACATCGAGGGATCACACCGGTCCTTTTTGTCACACCATCACACCGGGAGCTCAGGTGCAGTTGTCTGTGCACTACGAGCCCTACACCCTTTCCAGGACACAGCCCCCATCCTGCAGGCTGGGCACGCCCTGTCCCTAGAAAGATAACTTTACATGGGCTTATAAAACAACACGTGTTGTTTGAATGGGCACAGGCTACCCAGCAATCCAGACCCTTCTCTAGAATCGCCCTGTCTTCACCATCATTTGCATCTCTTCCCATCTTTGTGTCATCTGCAAATTTTATCAGCAGTGATTTTATATTTGCTTCCAGATCGTTGCTGGAAATACAGCACACTCCTGATTATCTGAATAGCTTGGGGGAATGCAGATTTTATTTGGATAATCGAGAAGACAGGAACCATTCAGCCATTCATCACTGAGGTGGCCATCCCCGCATCTGGGGACTCCTCCTCCTCCTCCTCGCAGTCCTGGCCAGGGGTCTGTGCTCTGCCCCGTTCCCTCACTCCCATGACAGCGGGGCTGCAGAGGGCTCCCTGCACTTCCACAGGAGCCATTCAGCAGCAGGGTGGCCTCCAGGGTGACCACCCATCATGAAGTGGGCGGGACAGTCCCAAAATGCAGAGTTCAAGTCCTGGTCCCAGGCTGAATGACTAGGGGAGAGCATTTGCCCTAGATTCCCTGTGGTGTTGCTCCGCACCTGCCTGAGGCTCAGGGGCAGTGCCAGCCTCTTCTTAGTTTGGGGGGCATGGGGCAGGCCTTATCTTCCCCTCACCCTGAGATCCCGCCCCCTGATCGTCCTCTTCCCCCCGAGGCCTTGCCCCGTGCCAGACGTCAGAGATGGTGGCAAGAGCTGGTCAGGGAACCTGGGCTTCTGTGGGGAGCCCCAGACCCTCCACTTGCCCTAGTGGGTGTGGTGCACCACACGGGGACAGGGACACTGGCCGGGGGCTGCTCTCATGTAGGCCGGAGCCCCACCCATGGAAGGTGGAGGATCTGGAGCTCCCCCCAGTGGCCGGGCTCCTTGGGCAGCTCTTACTGTGACCTGGCTCTGGCTTCCAGCCTGGCCGGGGGCCGGGCCTTTGGGGAAGAGGAGGAACAGGGAGTGGAGGTTCGGAGGAAGAGGAGCAGCAGGGGAGGGGCCACTGAGATGGGCGGGGCTTCTGCACGTGTCCCACATTTGCCTTTTGAAAAGGTGGTCACCCTAGTGGCCTTCCCCATGGCCAGGAGCTTGTCCTTCTTCTCCTCGCAGTCATGGCTGGGGGTCCCTGCTCTCTTATCCAAACTTCCGCATTAGCCAGATCCCTTCCTTGTCCCCCAGCATGAGATACCTGGGGAACAAGGAAGGGATTTGGATAATGTGGAGGTTTGGCTAATAGGGTTGCAGATAAATGGGAGTATCCTGTACACTGAATAGCACTGGCCCTAGTGCTGATCCCTGAGGAACTCCACTGGAGCACCCCAACCCAGGATGACTCCCCCTAAGCAACTATTTTTAAGATCTGTTGGTTAGCCAGCTCTTATTCAGTTTAATGTGTGCCCTCCTGACATGGTTCAGTTAGGCTTGGAAGGACCAGATTGTTGTTGGTAAATGTCAGTAAATGTCGATTTCACCATACACACCAACCAACAGCAAAAAATTGCCATCGATAGTAATCAAAATTTACAGCTAGGCAAAGGAAGAGAAATGCGACGTGACAATTTATTAGAGTTGGATTTAAGGATATTTAAGTTGTGTACTTTGACATGTCATGTTGACAGTTGATGTGGTAACAGTTATAAAGCTTTAACTTTTTGAATCACAAATGTCTATCATTAAATAATTATTGTCTGACCCCTTATTGTCTGACTTCCGCATGCAACTGTGAAAATTTAAATCAATGAAAATTGAAAAAAATGCTTAAAACGAACATCAATATTTTCCATCAAAATTATGAAAAAAATAAAAATTGAATTCTGTCAAATCTGTGTATAGTGCTAATTTTTAATCAGATGTCATGAGGTACTAAACTAAATGCCTTACAAAGGTCTAAATTTATGGAATTACCTTTATCAATCAAACTTCTAATCTCCTCAAAGAATGAAATCTGGTTTGTTTGATGATCAAAACCATATTGACTGGCACTAATTATATTCCTATCCTTTAATTCTTTATCAGTTGCAACCCTATCAGCTTTTCCACTATTTTGTCCAGGATTGATGTTAGGCTAACTGGCCTATAATTACTTGAGTTATCCCACTTGCCCTTACTGAATAGGGGCACAACATTAGCACTCTTCCACTCTTTTGGAATTTTTCCAGAATTCTAGGATTTATAAAAATGAACATCAGCAGGCCAGCGATCTCCTTAGCCAACTCCTTTAGGACTCTTGGGTGCAAGTTATGTGGCCCTGCTGATTTAAAAGTATTTATCCCTAGTTGATGTTGTTTAATATCCACCTTAGTTACCAATGGACCAGAAAGTACTTCATCATCCTTATGTGTGTGTTTTTTAAAGTACATCATAAGCAGGAAGCCTGCCAATTACAGGCTGCTAAGCTTAACTTCTGTACCAGGCACATTGGTTGAAATAATAGTAAAGAACAAAATTATCAGACACATAGATGAACATGATATGCTGGGGAAGAATGAACACAGCTTTTGTAAAGAGAAATCATGCCCCACCAATCTATTACAATTCTCTGAGGGCATCAACAAGCATATGGACAAGAGTGATCCAGTCAATATAATCTATTTGGACCTTCAGAAAGCCTTTGACAAGGTCCCTCACCAAAGGCTCTTAAGCAAATTAAGAGGTCATGGGATAAGAGGGAAGTTCCTCTCATGGATCAGTAAGTGGTTAAAAGACAGGGGGAAAAGGGTGGAAATAAATGGTCACTTTTCACAATGGAGAGAGGTAAATAGTGGGGTCCCCCAGGGATCTGTACTGGGACCTGTGCTGTGCAGCATTCATAAATGATCTGGAAAAAGGGGTGAGAAAAGAGGTGGCAAAATTTGCAGATGATACAAAACTACTCAAGGCCATTAAGTCCAAAGTGGACTGCGAAGAGTTACAAAGGGATCTCACTAAACTGGGTGACTGGGCATCAAAATGGCAGCTTACATTCAATGTTGATAACTGCTGCTACCACTCAAGAAAGAGACCTTGGAGTCATTGTGGCTAGTTCCATGAAAACATCCTCTCAATGAGCAGAGGTCATCAAAAAAGCCAACAGAATATTGAAACCATTAGGAAAGGAATAGATAATACAACTGAAAATATCATAATGCCACTATATAAATCTATGGTATGCCCACCCCTTGAATAGCGTGTGCAGTTCTGTTGCCTCACGTCCAGAAAGATCTGTTGGAATTGGAAAAGGTGCAGAGATGGGCAACAAAAACGACGAGGGGTCTGGAACGGCTTCCAGATGGGGATTACAAAGGCTGGGACTGTTCAGCTTGGAAAAGTGACGACTAAGGGGGGAGATGAGAGAGGTCTCTAGAATCAGGACTGGGGTGGAGAACGTGAACAGGGAAGTGTTATTTAACCCTTCACATAACACAAGAACCAGGGGTCGCATGATGAAATTAACAGGCAGCAGGTTGAAAACAAACAAAAGGAAGCACATCATACAATGCACCGCCAAACTGCGGAACTCATTGCCATGGGATGTTGTGAAGGCCAGAAGTATAACTGGGTTGAAAACCCAATTTGATATGTTCCTGGAGGATAGGTCCATCAATGGCTTTTCGCCAAGGTGGTCAGGGATGCAACGCTATGCTTCAGGTGTCTCTAAAGCTCCAACTGCCAGAACCTGGGACTGTTTGTTTTATGCGATATGAATTCATCATCCAGCTTCTTTCCAAATACTGAAGAGAAATATTGACTGAACACTCCTGCCTTTTCTGCATCAGTATTAACAATTTGACCATCTCCACGTAGCGATGGGTCTATACCATTGCTAGGATTTCTTTTGTTCCTAATATACTTAAAAACCTCCTTCGTATCCTCCTTAGCCCTGCCAGCCATGGATTGCTCCCTGGTGTCTTCAGCACTCGTGTCTCTGGCAGACCAGGAGCCAAGAGGCGTAACTGCCAATGGAGCTCGAAGGAAGTTAGGTGGCAGAGGAAGTAGTTTGGATGGGTTTTATCAGAGAGATGGTGAGGGGTGGAGATGGGGCAAACCCAGACCCAGGGATCTGAACTCCCCGTCCCTGAACTTATTAAGATAAATTAGGGCACAGATCTGACCGCGCCCTCCTTTGGCTTTTGCAAAACCAAAGCTGCTGCCAGTTTGCCAGTCTCAACAGTTGTTGGGAGTCCCTGTCGGCCCGGGAGACGGGGCGATGTCTGAATCAGCAGCGAGCCAGCAAGGTGCACAGGGCAGGCTGATCCTGTGACTGAGGGCCATGGGGGAGCCCAGCCCACTGCCCATGTGGTTTCTGCCGAGAATCTGGGATTGCAGCTCTTAAGGAACGTGCCTGCCTGCAACTAGCACTAGTTTCACCCCCCAGCTGGAGCAAAGGTAGGACAGAGGCACCTGGGATGGCTGTGCCCCTTTTTGCCCTGCTCTGCCACTTGAATAATTAGTCTCCGCAGTGCTGGAGGGCTCCCAATCGTCTCCTTCTGGAGGCTGTTCCAGGGCTGGAAGGCAGAGAATTGCTTCTTGTCACTTCATAGAATCATAGAATCATAGAATCATAGAATATCAGGGTTGGAAGGGACCCCAGAAGGTCATCTAGTCCAACCCCCTGCTCGAAGCAGGACCAATTCCCAGTTAAATCATCCCAGCCAGGGCTTTGTCAAGCCTGACCTTAAAAACCTCTAAGGAAGGAGATTCTACCACCTCCCTAGGTAACGCAACTTCCTCACTTCTTGGAACATCTGGCTGGATGGTCTGCACATCTGCTTCTGCCTCCAACCCCTGTGCAGACGGGGCCGGATTAACCTTTTGTGGGCTCAGCACCGAACATATTTGTAGGCCCCCATGGGGGCAAAGGAGCATGGCGTGCAGAGGTCGGTCCCCAGAGCAAGGGGCCAGCCAGGGGCAATGGGGCATAGCACGGTGGGGCCGGCCCCACTCCACCCAGCCCAGTGCAAGGGCACTGTATACAAACCGGCAGTTGCCAGACGCACACTGGCCCGCCCAGCCCTGTGCTGCCAGCCTGCCCCTTCCCCTCGGGGGTGGGCCCAGGCCGTGCCACACAGCCCCCGACTCCCGATGCCCAGCGTCCCCTGGAACTGCTATGCAGCCCCCCTACAGACCCGCCATCAGAAATGCACAGCACCCTGCACACCCCTGCCCAGCACCCCCCACACAGCCGCACCACTGCTGCCCAGTGCACTTCCCCACAGCCCACCACCACAGCTACACAACACCCCACTCAGAACCTCCACTGCCCAGCATCCCAACACACAGACCTCCCCCACCGCCCCCCAAGAGTCCTCCCACTGGCCAGCAGCCCCACACACACCTCCAGAGACCCACCCCCTCATACCCTGCCCCCTGGCCACACTCACCGGCCCCGCTGGAAGGTGACGGTGTCTGCCAGTCTGAGCTGGCAGCGCGGCCGGGGCCGCTCCAGTGCCAGGGTGGGGAATTATTCTGGCCTCTCGGGAGCGGCGCGATTAGCCAGGTCAGGGTCTGCGCCCGCCCTGGCCGGACTCCCTCAGGCCCGACTTGCCTGGAGATAGGATGACCATACGTCCCCGTTTGGCCAGGACAGTTCCCTTTCTAAGCTTTGTCCCGCTAGGGTGACCAGATAGCAACTGTGAAAAAAACAGGACATGGGGTGGGAGGTAATAGGCACCTATATAAGAAAAAGTCCCCAAAAATGGGACTGTCCCTATAAAAACGGGGCATCGGGTCACCCTTGTCCCGGTCGTCCTGACTTTTTCGACAAAAACGGGCATTTATCCCGTTTGCTCTTGCCAACTGATCAGCTGCAAGAGCAAATGAACAAATGCCCAGTTTACCAAAAAAGTCCGGTGTGCCCCGCAGCGGGGCATGGAGGAACGTGTGTGTGGGGAGGTGGCGATGTGAGTTGTCAGGCAGCAAGGCTTGGGGGGGTCAGCCCCAGCCCCAGGTAGAATGGCGCTTGGGGGGGTTAGGAGCCAGCCCCAGCCCCTGGCAGTGGTGCTGGGAGCTGGGGCGAGGGTCAGCCCCTGTCCTGGCAGCGGCATGTGGGGCTCGGGGAGGGGAGGGTCCGCCCCTGGCTGCGGCGTGAGGAGCTGTGGCGGGGGGTCAGCCCCAATGGCAGATTTAGAGTTAGTGGGGCCCTGTGCTCAGCTTTATTTTGGGGGTCCCTCCTTGGAACCCAGCCAAGAAAAAGAACATTCTTGTCTCCCCCTCCCCCCCAGTTTTCATTCTTTTTTTCTTCATCCTCTTCCTATAAGTAATAGCAAGTAAATGAAAAGAAAGTGAGGGACCTTGATTGTTCTTGTCGTCCAGCTTATTTTTCCACAGACCCCTTGGAAATCGCGGAGGGCCTCGGTGGACCACGTAATGATCTTTCCAAATAGTGTTTGTACCATTAGCTAACTATTGTGAAGCGCTTTGGATAAGAGCCCTTTATTAAAAATGTACGAAAACATTGGGGTGCAGGGTCTGGCCAGGAGTTAGGATGTGAGAGGGGGCTCAGGGCTGGGGGTGCAGGGTCTGGGAGGGAGTTAGGATGCAGGAGCAGGCTGGGGGTTGGTGTGCAGGGTCTGGCCAGGAGTTAGGCTGAGGGAGGGGGCTCAGGGCTGGGGGTGCGGGGTCTGGCCAGGAGTTAGGATGTGGGAGAGGGCTCAGGGCTGGGGGTGCAGGATCTGGGAGGGAGTTAGGATGCAGGAGCAGGCTAGGGGTTCGGGTGCAGGGTCTGGCCAGGAGTTAGGATGTGGGAGGGGGCTCAGAGCTGGGGGTGCAGGGTCTGGGAGGGAGTTAGGGTGCAGGAGCAGCCTGGGGGTTGGGGTGCGGGGTCTGGCCAGGAGTTAGGATGTGGGAGGGGGCTCAGGGCTGGGGGTGCAGGGTCTGGGAGGGAGTTAGGCTGAGGGAGGGGGCTCAGGGCTGGGGCAGGAAGTTGGGGTGTGGAGCACTTACCTGGGGCAGCTCCTGTTTGGTGCGAGGAGTGCAGGTGGGAATGTGGGGGGAGGGGTTGCAGGAGCTCCCGTTTGGTGCTCAGGGTGGGGGTGGGGATGTGTGGGGGTGCAGGAGTCAGGGCAGAGGACTGGGGGTGTGGGCTGGGGTCGTGGAGGTGCTCCCAGCCCCCTGTCCCGCCCCACCCTTCCCCCTGTCCTGAGAGCGGGCTGGGCTGGGGCCCCTTTGGAGCCTGGGCCCGGCACCAGTGGTGCCATTGTGAACCCAGTGCCGTGTGCAGAGAAGCTGCCTGTCTCCTCCAGAAAGGATGGGCCTGACCAGGTCCGATGCTGACCAGCCTGTAGTGATTCAGGGTGATATGTCCAGTGTCTCGAAGCCCGCCGGTTGCTCTGAGGTCTTAGCCCTTTGAACTCAACCATTGTGGTCTCAGACGCTCAGGGCTGTGCAGTACCCATCGCTACTGGGAGACGTTCACATGGTCGAGGCTGGGTCTGCTGTGGAGTTCGCTTGAGGGGAGGGGGACACAGAATGGCTTCCCAAGACCAAAATCTCAAATACTTCTCTCTTTCTAGCCCTCGCAAAGCCCCTGGGTCAGACTGACCTCCCCGTGCCACTCAGGAGCAGAAGCTGACGGCTGGCAATGCTGGCTCTGGGCCACCCTCGCAGCATCCTGGTGTCGGAAGCACATTGAGGAGGTGGCAGGGGGAGCATGGTGCTGAACTAGAGCTTAGAGCATCCACCGGGACTGGGAAAAATCAGCTAGAGCCAAGGGTCTGTACACCATGCAGGCTCCTGGCTAGTGCCTTTGATCCCTTTCCC
Source organism: Natator depressus (assembly GCF_965152275.1). Lineage (NCBI taxonomy): Eukaryota > Metazoa > Chordata > Testudines > Cheloniidae > Natator > Natator depressus. Next base: position 15,825,830 of record NC_134252.1, read on the forward strand.
CCGCAGTCCCGCTCCCCCGGGGCTTGCTTCACCACATGCCTTTCAGACCCAACCCAGCAACTCAGCACCCCCTTCCAGAGCAGCTGGAAGTTTTAACATAGCTTTTTTCTGTTGAAAATGCTGTTTTGCTTAAACCAAAATGCTCATGGAATCATAGAATCTCAGGGTTGGAAGGGACCTCAGGAGGTCATCTAGTCCAACCCCCTCCTCAAAGCAGGACCAACCCCAACTAAACCATCCCAGCCAGGGCTTTGTCAAGCTGGGCCTTAAATGTTCTGTGGAAACATATTGGTTTTGATGAGAATGTCCTCGGGAAGGTTTCTCAGGTGCAGGATGGAATTGATGAGGAGAACATAAAAAAGAAGCTTACAAGAAGTGGAAGGTTGGACATATGACCAGGGAAGAGTATAAAAATATTGCTCGGGCATGTAGGAATGAAATCAGGAGGGCCAAATCGCACCTGGAGCTGCAGCTAGCAAGAGATGTCAAGAGTAACAAGAAGGGTTTCTTCAGGTATGTTGGCAACAAGAAGAAAGCCAAGGAAAGTGTGGGCCCCTTACTGAATGAGGGAGGCAACCTAGTGACAGAGGATGTGGAAAAAGCTAATGTGCTCAATGCTTTTTTTGCCTCTGTCTTCACTAACAAGGACAGCTCCCAGACTGCTGCGCTGGGCATCGCAACATGGGGAGTAGATGGCCAGCCCTCTGTGGAGAAAGAGGTGGTTAGGGACTATTTAGCTGGACGTGCACAAGTCCATGGGGCCGGACGAGTTGCATCCGAGAGTGCTAAAGGAATTGGCGGCTGTGATTGCAGAGCCATTGGCCATTATCTTTGAAAACTCGTGGCGAACGGGGGAAGTCCCAGATGACTGGAAAAAGGCTAATGTAGTGCCAATCTTTAAAAAAGGGAAGAAGGAGGATCCTGGGAACTACAGGCCAGTCAGCCTCACCTCAGTCCCCGGAAAAATCATGGAGCAGGTCCTCAAGGAATCAATCCTGAAGCACTTAGACGAGAGGAAAGTGATCAGGAACAGTCAGCATGGATTCACCAAGGGAAGGTCATGCCTGACTAATCTAATCGCCTTCTATGATGAGATTACTGATTCTGTGGATGAAGGGAAAGCAGTGGATGTATTGTTTCTTGACTTTAGCAAAGCTTTTGACACTGTCTCCCACAGTATTCTTGTCAGCAAGTTAAAGAAGTATGGGCTGGATGAATGTACTATAAGGTGGGTAGAAAGTTGGCTAGATTGTCGGGCTCAACGGGTAGTGATCAATGGCTCCATGTCTAGTTGGCAGCCGGTGTCAAGTGGAGTGCCCCAGGGGTCGGTCCTGGGGCCGGTTTTGTTCAATATCTTCATAAATGATCTGGAGGATGGTGTGGATTGCACTCTTAGCAAATTTGCGGATGATACTAAACTGGGAGGAGTGGTAGATACGTTGGAGGGCAGAGATAGGATACAGAGGGACCTGGACAAATTGGAGGATTGGGCCAAAAGAAACCTGATGAGGTTCAATAAGGATAAATGCAGGGTCCTGCACTTAGGACAGAAGAACCCAATGCACAGCTACAGACTAGGGACCGAATGGCTAGGCAGCAGTTCTGCGGAAAAGGACCTAGGGGTTACAGTGGACGAGAAGCTGGATATGAGTCAGCAGTGTGCCCTTGTTGCCAAGAAGGCCAATGGCATTTTGGGATGTATAAGTAGGGGCATAGCGAGCAGATCGAGGGACGTGATCGTTCCCCTCTATTCGACATTGGTGAGGCCTCATCTGGAGTACTGTGTCCAGTTTTGGGCCCCACACTACAAGAAGGATGTGGATAAATTGGAGAGAGTCCAGCGAAGGGCAACAAAAATGATTAGGGGTCTGGAACACATGACTTATGAGGAGAGGCTGAGGGAACTGGGATTGTTTAGTCTATGGAAGAGAAGAATGAGGGGGGATTTGATAGCTGCTTTCAACTACCTGAGAGGTGGTTCCAAAGAGGATGGTTCTAGACTATTCTCAGTGGTAGAAGATGACAGGACAAGGAGTAATGGTCTCAAGTTGCAGTGGGGGAGGTTTAGGTTGGATATTAGGAAAAACTTTTTCACTAGGAGGGTGGTGAAGCACTGGAATGCGTTACCTAGGGAGGTGGTGGAATCTCCTTCCCTAGAAGTTTTTAAGGTCAGGCTTGACAAAGCCCTGGCTGGGATGATTTAGTCGGGGATCGGTCTTGCTTTGAGCAGGGGGTTGGACTAGATGACCTCCTGAGGTCCCTTCCAACCCTGATATTCTATGATTCTATGATTCTATGAAAGAGAAGAAAAGGATATAGTCAGCAGCCCCAGAGTTTACCCACCTCACATGTGAGAGACCAGGTTCAGTCTCTACTCAGCCTTATTCAGACCCGTGACTCGACTCTAGGTCCTCTGCATCCCAGCTGGGTGCATGAACCACCATGTTACACTCAGTCTCACACGTGGGCTTTCTGGCCCACTGAATCTTTAATTATATCTACAAAGTGGAACAGCTCCAACAGGAGAGATTGACAGAAAATTGGTTACTCTAGGCTCTCTCTCTCTCTCTCTCTCACACACACACTTTTTCACAAAAAAATTCAAAAGGTCTCAGTTTTGTTCCACTGCAGAACAAAAATTCCGAAACCTCAATGTTTCAGACAAAACGGAATTGTTGTATTCCAGCCAGACCCAATAGTACAACACTGTAAATAGCCGTAACTGGCCCATAAAGGTGTGATGTTAACAAGCGGGGGGTGGGCTCTGGATGATATTAAAGCATGTGATGTAATACCGATGAGGGAGTGATGTTCCCATGGGTAATGGGATTAATATGTGGAGGGATGTCATGTTGCCACCCTGACCAGACATAGCGTACTACATCACACCCTTTCGCATCACACACGTCTGTATGGCATCACATCTTCTGACATCACATCTGGAACTGGAAGACAAATGGGTGACTCTTCCAGTCATATTAAGGGCATGGCTCCACTCAGCCACATGGGAGCATTTAGTGTGTGCATGTGTATTGACAAAACCATGGAAGTGGCCTGGTTTATTCTGTTGAAAACACCTAGTCAGTGTCAAATACTTGTTGGGCCTTTGTCATATGGCAGAGCAGCACCAGCTTAGGTACAAGTGATCATGATTTCAGATTTCAGAGTAGCAGCCGTGTTAGTCTGTATTCGCAAAAAGAAAAGGAGGACTTGTGGCACCTTAGAGACTAACCAATTTATTTGAGCATAAGCTTTCGTGAGCTACAGCTCACTTCTGAGCTGTAGCTTACGAAAGCTTATGCTCAAATAAATTTGTTAGTGTCTAAGATGCCACAAGTCCTCCTTTTCTTTTCATTATTTCAGAGTGGAAATAAGGTGTACATTTTTAACAGTGAGAGGAATTAACTATTGGAACAATTTACCAAGGATCTTGGTGGATTCTCTATCACTGACAATATTTAAATCAAGATTGGGTGTTTTTCTACAAGACTTGCTCTAGGAATTTTTGGGGGGAAAGTTCTCTGGCCTGAGTTATATAGGAGGTCAGACTAGAAGACCATAATGGTCCCTTCTGGCCTTGGAATCCATGACCAGTGGAGTCAGTCTGCTTGTTGCTAACTCAGTGACAGATGTTCCCTGGGCCAGTCAAAACCCCAAGAGTTGCTCAGCCCTGAAGGGTTTATAAAGCTTTGATCGCCTAGCCAAGGTCCAGACACAGAACTATGTGAGCGGGGTGACCAATTTGGAAGCCTGAATACTGACACCAAATAATCCAGGGTTTGCCATTCCCTTCTGATAGTCTTTTAATGTTTCCAATTATGCAAAGAGATTGGCAAATAATGGGGCTGCATATCAACTGAATCACAAAGCCATCGAATTGCGACACCCACCCAGTCAAACATACACTCGAACTGCATCACATATTGTAAAAAGCGTGATCTGACAGCCGCAGGCGAGACGCTCAAGGATATGACGCAACGCTCATGGTTGTGCTCCCAGGGTGTGACGTTCCATTCACAGGGTGACACTGGTAGAAACGCTGTTCACCCCAACAGACAAACGTTACACGGATACACTGGGCAACAGCAGGACACTTTCAGTAGGAATATAGGTTCGGACACTTTATGTGAATCTTTTTTACAATGTAACATCACAGCAAGTGACACAGTGTGCCCCACACCCAGAGATCAGGAGGTCCTCTGACACTTTGAACTGGCTGTGTGTGGGCAGAGATGAAGTGGGGTGAGATTTTCAGCAGCTCTCAGCATTGGCGTAACTCTGCCCTCACTGAAGTCGATGGTAAATCTCCCCCCAACTCTGGTGGGAGCAGAGTAGGGCCAATGCTGAGTGCTCTGGGAAATCCCACCCAAAGTGTCTTACATGCATTTGCAGGCCTTCAACCGATTGGTGACCATTACAGTTCTCTAGTGCACCCCAGGCCTCATGCTGGGTGCTCCTGGGCTTTTCTTGCACACGGTGATAAGTGCAGATGAAAAATGGCTGACCTACCAAACAGTCTGGTGGATGAAACCACCCTGGGACCTCCCACTTCCTTCGTCTCTTGCCCTGTCCCTCTGAGAACTTCTTTCCACCTCAGCCCTCTGGTGCAGTCCAGCAATGGCCTGCTACAGCCTCGCACACGGAGTCCTAATAACTTGCCTCTTGTGTATTTGTTTCAGATATTTAAATACATCTCAGGGTTCAGATCACAGCTTCTCAACAGCAGTTAAATAAGTAACACATTCATATTTTGTAAACTGTTTCTCACAGCTTGTTTATTTAGGGTTATAACTCGATTTGGGCTCCTTATGGAAGTGTGACTCATTGTTTAATGTGTCAGCTCATTAGCAATACTTGTTTTTGCCTTATATTTCTCTGCTGCCACTAATTGCTGAGCCCACTGTGAGCTTCAGTTTCCAGTGGCACTGTACAAAATGCAGGAAGATAGATCAGTTACTAGATAAAAGCCAACAGAAATAAACAAACCCATGGACCTGCAGAGGAGGCTATTTAGCAACAGTGATTTGATATGCTGAGTGTTCCCAGGCTTGGTTAATTGATCCTACCAGCTTCTAGCTCTTCTGTCGTCATTTGAGCAAGAACAGGTTAAGGAAAACAAGAAACAAAATACATGCCAGGCACTACCACTTCACTGCAACATAAATATACTCACCTGCAGGTAGCGAGTCTATGGACCAAAGTATTGTCACATCTCTGCCAAGAGGGAGCAGATCTCGGGGCCTTGCAGCTCGGTTTCCCATTGGAGGAGAAATCAGTGACAGGGATTCTGGGTATTTTCTAAGGGTAACTTATTTTGTTCCCATTATACCCATGATCCTGGAACAGAAGTGGTCAAATGCCATGCAGGCAACCCTTTCTTCCAGGACGCTCAGCCAAAGCAAGGCCTGGCACCCAAGGAGCAACACTGCCTAAAGAACTGACTTTAGAATCACTTTAGAGAGATTAATGCGAAGGGCAAAATTCTCACGCTGCTTGCAACAGCTCACTCCCAAAAGAAACGACATCACAAAACTTACAACAAAACCTGAAGGCAGCTTGCATGCAACAAGAACTTGTGAAGCTGGTGCAACAGCACCCCCAGTGATTCCCATCATAGGCAGATTTAAAGGCTCTGCCCTTCTGTCTCTAATCTGATATGTGTCACTTCTTATTGAAATAAATCTAGTTTGGGTAAAATGTATACAATGCACCAAACCAATGGCACAGAGCATTGGCGCTTATTTTAAATAATAATAAGTAGCTTTTGGAGGAAAGATAATATGGTGGCTAAGGCGGAGGATGAGGAGTCAATAGAGCTGTGTTTCTACTCCAGGCTTTGCTGCTGACTTTCTTTATGATCTTTGACATGTCACGGGCCCTTGCTGCTCCTCAGTTTCCCCATCTTTAAACCTGGGGTAATAATACCTCCTCCAAGGGGTGTGGTGAAGCTAAGTTCATTAATGCTCGCACAGTGCTTTGAGGATAAGTCCAAAGTGTTATCAATTTCAATCATCAACTAATTAATCCATACATCTCTCCCCTCCCTTCTCCTCTTGAGCTCAGTTCCTGGCTCCCGGGCCTGTGCTCAGACCACACCTTTTGTTGTGCTGAGTCCCATTCGGTTCATTGATGGCTAGGGATGGAAGAGCTCATTTTTGCAGTTTAGCTCCCACAGGTTCTAGGTCTGGAACAGAACTTGAAATCCTTGTTGTTCATGTTCCTCGGGGCTCTGGCAAAGCAGCAGTTCCGGGCTGAAAATTTATTTTATAACACTAAGTTGTCAGAGAAGATGGACAAGTCTTTCTGCCTTTCTCTTTATAAGTGACTCTCAAGCAAGAATCTGTCTGCGTGGCACAGGCTTGCATTTACAAGAGGCCTGGTTTTGTTTTGCTAATTTCTCATATCATTTTATTGCTTTCCATAAAGTAATTGCAACACCAATAATGTAATGAAACCACTTTTCGAGAGAAAAGGGAGGATTAAAAGGGGGAAGGGAGGTCACTGACAAGGAGAAGTGATATTAGGGGGAGCAGATTAGACGTCTCTGGCTAATGCTTTTCTGGCTGGTAGAGGTTTCCTGATTGGAGTAAAGAGGAAGATGGTGTTTGGGTACTGAGGGGATTTGATTAAATCACTCAGAAAAGGATCAATAGGCCATATTGTCCCCAAGACTGTCCACTCCCAGGCAGCCTCTCTTTCCTCCCCCCACCCCGCCTTCTGTTGAATCATCAATGTTAGCTCCAAAACCACAGGGCACTCTGTAAGGTCAGGGGTTGGCGCGGGCAGGGGGCTGGTCAGCGGGGAGAGGGAGAGCCTGTGCTGACTGTTCATGGCCGTCTCTGAGCTGGGCAAACCACCTTGCAGGGGGAAAGATAAGCGGAAGCAGCTGCTGGGGGAGTCCCTGGCAGGGGACCCTGGGGGAGTCCCCATTGTAGACAGAGGCCCCTGACTGTGCAAGGGTCCTGACTCCTGGGCGACCCTCAGGCCTTTAACTTCTGCGCACTGTGCAGGTCAGATGCCTGCCCTCACTCCGTGGTCAGACGTAGGAGGAGATCCGCCGGGCACTTTCTTCGTCCGCGCCCGGGGAGAACAGGAATTGCCCAGAGTATTTTCCCAGTAGACCGTGACTCTTCCCTGGGCAGCTGTTACAAAGGAGGTTGCTTCTTGTTAAACGCATGTGGCTGCGCTGGTGGCTGGGACGTTTGGTGTTAGACTCGACTAGTGAGTCCAGTCATGATGTGTCAGGCTCTAGGGGATGGAGGGACAGTAAAATCCAGCAGGGGTCTGGGGCTGGGGTCTGACATTCCATTCACATCACACTGGCTGGGCAAGTAATGTGCTGGGACTTTGGCTTAACTCATGTAATGTTGTTACTCATCCTCCCCTCTCTGGGGTGTCTGCTTCATCCACCTGCTGCTCCCTGTCCCACAGGTCAGGTGGTAGCTCTGGGGCAGGGACTGTGCTCCTTGGCTCTGTCTCCACTGCAGGTGGGAGGTGTAACTCCCAGCCTGGCAGATGTGCCCACAGCAGCTCTGCTCAAGCTAGCAAGCTCCGATTAGCAGTCTAGCCAGGGGTAGCACAGGCTGCTGCCCAAGTACAACCCCATGGGAGGTCCTAGGGACAGATGAGGGTGGTTAGCAGGGCTGCCGCCTGGGCCATCACACCCACGCTGCTCTCTAGTGCGGTAGCTCATGCAGAGGCCTAGCAAGTGTTCGTCTACCAGAGTGGTGCATGACATCTCCCAGCTGCCTCTGTTCCATGCTTGTCAGCGCTCACACAAGGAAGCCCTGTCCGAGGCACTCCCCCAATGCTAGCAGAATACGTCGGTCAAAGTACCGGTGCCTTTTGGACTTGAGCAAGTCTGCGTCTGGTTAGCGGAATTAATCACTGGGGCCGGTAGCTGGGAGTAATTGCTTTCCGTCACCTCTCTTCCACTTGCCAGTCAGGGGACTCCAGACGAGACACTTGTTATGCTCCCGTCCTTTGGTGCAGTGAAGTGAGACACTAAATTGGGAGGAGAGGTAGATACGCTGGAGGGTAGGGATAGGATACAGAGGGCCCTAGACAAATTGGAGGATTGGGCCAAAAGAAATCTGATGAGGTTCAATAAGGATAAGTGCAGGGTCCTGCACTTAGGATGGAAGAACCCAATGCACCGCTACAGACTAGGGACCGAATGGCTCGGCAGCAGTTCTGCAGAAAAGGTTCTAGGGGTTACAGTGGACGAGAAGCTGGATATGAGTCAGCAGTGTGCCCTTGTTGCCAAGAAGGCCAATGGCATTTTGGGATGTATATGTAGGGGCATTGCCAGCAGATCGAGGGACGTGATCGTTCCCCTCTATTCGACATTGGTGAGGCCTCATCTGGAGTACTGTGTCCAGTTTTGGGCCCCACACTACAAGAAGGATGTGGAAAAATTGGAAAGAGTCCAGCGGAGGGCAACAAAAATGATTAGGGGACTGGAACACATGACTTATGAGGAGAGGCTGAGGGAACTGGGATTGTTTAGTCTGCGGAAGAGAAGAATGAGGGGGGATTTGATAGCTGCTTTCAACTACCTGAAAGGGGTTCCAAAGAGGATGGCTCTAGACTGTTCTCAGTGGTAGCTGATGACAGAACAAGGAGTAATGGTCTCAAGTTGCAGTGGGGGAGGTTTAGGTTGGATATTAGGAAAAACTTTTTCATTAGGAGGCTGGTGAAACACTGGAATGCGTTACCTAGGGAGGTGGTGGAATCTCCTTCCTTAGAAGTTTTTAAGGTCAGGCTTGACAAAGCCCTGGCTGGGATGATTTAATTGGGGATTGGTCCTGCTTTGAGCAGGGAGTTGGACTAGATGATCTCCTGAGGTCCCTTCCAACCCTGATATTCTATGATTCTATGAAGTCTTTTCCATCAGTTTACTGGCTCGCAGTCATCCCTGATCTGATTCCATTGAACTCAGTGGATTTATACCTGGGAAAACCTGACCCACTACTCATATTTTCGGTGAAGGTGGCTTATCTAGGCCCCAGGCACCTTTATGTGGCTAGTAAAGCCAGGGGTAGACATGTCTGTGTATAGTGTGCTGGGGTCACTTCTGAAATGTCCTGGCGTTGCCGAATACTTTGGCAGGAGGGCTCTGCCCAGAGTGTACTATGGACAGAGGGTCAACAGAAGTGAGGGTGAGACCTATTTTGTATCTTAGGGACTGCAGTCCACACTGCTGCCCTGGGCAGCACAGCATGGGGAGGAGGTGAGCAGCCCTCGGTGGTGAAAGAACAGGTTCAGGACTAGTTAGAAAAGCTGGACATGCACAAGTCCATGGGACCAGATCTAATGCATCTGAGGGTGCTGAGGGAATTGGCTAATGTGACTGCAGAGCCATTGGCCATTAGCTTTGAAAACTCATGGCGATTGGTGGAGGTCCTGGATGATTGGAAAAAGGCTAATGTAGTGCCCATCTTTAAAAAAGGGAAGAAGGAGAACGCGGGGAACTACAGACCGGTCAGCCTCATCTGAGTCCCTGGAAAAATCATGGAGCAGGTCCTCAAGGAAACCATTTTGAAGCACTTGGAGGAGAGGAAGGGGATCAGGAACAGTCACCATGGATTCACCAAGGGCAAGTCATGCCTGACTAATCTAATTGCCTTCTATGACGAGATAACTGGCTCTGTGGATGAGGGGAAAGCAGTGGACGTGTTGTTCCTTGATTTTAGCAAAGCTTTTGACATGGTCTCCCACAGTATTGTTGCCAGCAAGTTAAAGAAGTATGGGCTGGATGAATGGACTATAAGGTGGGTAGAAAGCTGGCTAGATTGTTGGGCTCAACGGGCAGTGATCAATGGCTCCATGTCTAGTTGGCAGCAGGTATCAAGTGGAGTGCCCCAGTGTTCTAGGGGTCAGTCCTGGGGCCGGTTTTGTTCAACATCTTTATTAATAAAAAGAAAAGGAGTACTTGTGTTAGTCTCTAAGGTGCCACAAGTACTCCTTTTCTTTTTGTGAATACAGACTAACACGGCTGCTACTCTGAAACCTATCTTTATTAATGATCGGGATAATGGGATGGATTTCACCCTCAGCAAGTTCATAGGTGACACTAAACTGCGGGGAGAGGTAGATATGCTGGAGGGTAGGATTAGGGTCTAGAGTGACCTAGACAAATTGGAGGATTGGGCCAAAAGAAATCTGATGAGATTCAACAAGGACAAGTGCAGAGTCCTTCACTTAGTACGGAAGAATCCCATGCACCGCTACAGGCTGGGGACCGACTGGCTAAGCAGCAGTTCTGCAGAAAAGCACCTGGGGATTACAGTGGACAAGAAGCTGGATATGAGTCAACAGTGTGCCGTCGTTGCCAAGAAGGCCAATGGCATATTGGTCTGTATTAGTAGGAGCATTGCCAGCAGATCGAGAGAAGTGATTATTCCCCTCTATTCATAGAATCATAGAATATCAGGGTTGGAAGGGACCTCAGGAGGTCATCTAGTCCAACCCCCTGCTCAAAGCAGGACCAATCCCCATCCCAGCCAGGGCTTTGTCAAGCCTGACCTTAAAAACCTCAAAGGAAGGAAATTCCACCACCTCCCTAGGTAATGCATTCCAGTGCTTCACCACCCTCCTAGTGAAAAAGTTTTCCTAATATCCAACCTAAACCTCCCCACTGCAACTTGAGACCATTGATCCTTGTTCTGTCATCAGCTACCACTGAGAACAGTCTAGATCCATCCTCTTTGGAACCCCTTTCAGGTAGTTGAAAGCAGCTATCAAATCCCCCCTCATTCTTCTCTTCCACAGACTAAACAACCCCAGTTCCCTCAGCCTCTCCTCATAAGTCATGTGTTCCAGTCCCCTAATCATTTTTGTCGCCCTCTGCTGGACGCTTTCCAATTTTTTCACATCCTTCTTGTAGCGTGGGGCCCAAAACTGGACACAGTACTCCAGATGAGGCCTCACCGATGTCAAATAGAGGGGAAAGATCATGTCCCTCGATCTGCTGGCAATGCCCCTACTTATACAGCTCAAAATGCCATTGGCCTTCTCGGCAACAAGGACACACTGTTGACTCATATCCAGCTTCTCGTCCACTGGTGAGGCCACATCTGGAGTACTGCATCAAGTTTTGGGCCCCCTCTACAGAAAGGATGTGGACAAATTGGAGAGAGTCCAGCGTAGCACAACGAAAATGATCAGGCGGCTGGAAGACGACTTACGCGGAGAGGCTGAGGGAACTGGGCTTGTTTAGTCTGCAGAAGAGAAGAGTGAGGGGGGATTTGATAGCAGCCTTCAACTACTGGAAGGGGGGTTCCAAAGAGGATGGAGTTCGGCTGTTCTCAGTGGTGGCAGATGACAGAATAAGGAGTAATGGTCTCAAGTTGCAGTGGGGGAGGTCTAGGTTGGATATCAGGAAACACTATTTCACTAGGAGGGTGGTGAATCACTGGAATGGGTTACCTAGGGAGGTGGTGGAATCTCCGTACTTAGAGGTGGGTTTTTAAGGCCCGGCTTGACAAAGCCCTGGCTGGGACGATTTAGTTGGGGATTGGTCCTGCTTTGAGCAGGGGGTTGGACTAGATCACCTCCTCAGGTCCCTTCCAACCCTGATATTCTATGATTCTTCTATGACTAATACAGCTCCAAACATGGCAGTACCTCTGCCCCTCTGAATTCTTAATGCATTTATTCTTCCAACCCGCCCAGGATGCAGGGCAGGGCTGTTATCCCGACTGTACAGATGGGGAACTGGCTACAGGGTGTGCACAAACGCAGGGCTAAAGGAGAACAGGGACTTGCATCCAGGTCTCCCATGTTTCAAGCCATCACCCAGATTTCAGAGATACAGAGAGAAAGCTCCCCCTGCAATCTGCTAAAATCAGTCGCTCAGTGACTCTAATGATGTACCCAAAATGGAGGCAGCAGGTATTGCAGGGCTGCCTGCCTGGTGTCTCTCCTCACCATTAAAAATAAAATAACTTGTTTTAATAAGTGCGGGAAATTATCCACCAATCTTCCAGCATGACATTTAAAATATATGCCATATGTGGGAGCTATTTTTTGTGGGGCCTACTCAGAGAATCATGTGCTCCCCTTGCTGGCTCTGCAATAGCAAGTCACTCGCAAGCACGCTTTCCCCAAGCTGTCGCTCCACTGATGCTAGAGCCCAAGCCACATTAACTCTGGCTCTAGTTGAAATACAGGGGGAGAAATAAAAAAAAAAAATCATCTTCCAGATGTAACAGGGCAGAAATGCATTTTCCAGCACCGAGGAGCGTTTTGCAAACAATGGAGATTAAAAAATAAATAAAAGCCATAAAAAGTGCTTGACAGTGTCCTTTTAAATTATATTTTTTTCTGAAAATATGCCATAAATCCCATGCACGAGTCATAAAAGCACCTGAAATGCTCTTAGAAAGATTTATGGGCCTCTTACTGCTATTCTCAATAAAGTGAATATGCTGCTTCCAGGATAATTTCTCATCAACCATATTTCAGATTCCTGAGCTCCCTTCAGTCATCCTATCCCAAGAAATACTGTAGCGGCAGCCTGTCTGAATTACATCTACTTAGAAATAACCAGTGTGGCTGATTTATATGCACTATCTGGGATCCTTCCCCACCTCGTCCAGGTTTCTGAATCCAAGGCTTTTTAGATTTGATCAAATGCCAATGAATTATCCCCCTGACTTTCCCAGAGAACTTTGTCATCCAAAAATAATCTGATCATTACTCCAGAATGGTTCAGAAACTCTATTTCGGAGATCATCACTCCTGATATAGGGAAATAATGAGTTTCTAATACCCACCCAAGGAGTGTCATTTGTCAGCACAAATACACACAGTGGGCATGGGTGAGGACAGCTATTTGTCTCTTGTACTCAGCTCCTTTTAAAGGAAAAGGAAAATGTCTTAACTAGAGCTGGTCAAACCACTGGTCCCAATCCTGCAAACACTTACACACTTGAGCAATTTTACCCAGATTAACAGGCCTGTGAAAGTCAATAAGACCCTACTCATGTGAGTAAAGTTACTCATGTGCAGGAGGCTTGATGTTTAGCATAAATCTAGCCCCTATTTTGATTGGTGCATCACTGGGTAACGGCTCTTGATTTCTGCAAATGCATTTGCTGTTTGCAGGTATTTGCCAAATGGTCTGGCCCAATAATTGTCAGGTTCTTGATGATTTGAGAACTGTGCACTTTAATTATTTGTTCATTACTGGTGTTGGGTGGTTGGTGAGCTGAGTCACATGGCTTTGTCATTACCCCTGGACTGGATCACAGCTGCACTTTAAACAAATAATAAATAGCAATGAGTGAGAAATGAATAGCATGTAGGGTTGCCACCTGTCTGGATTTTACCTGGACAGTCTGTTTTTTGGCTTCTGTGTCCAGGTGCCATTTAGGGTTGCCAGGTGCATGGTTGCCAGGTGCATGGTTTTCAACTGGAAATGGCACCTGAACCAAAAGTCCAGTTACCACAGAGTGGGGGGAGGTGCCGGATCATTAACCCATACCAGCCCTTGCTTAGCCGGGGCTGCCTCCTACCTACGGGCAGGCTGCTTGAGATGATCCAGCGACCGATGGGGGGAGGGAGGAAGAGGAGCGAGTGATGGGAGCAGAGCCTTGGGGGAAGAAGGAGAGAAGGGGTGGGGCCCCAAGGGAAGAGTCAGTGCAGGGGAAGGGCCTTAGGGGGAAGAGGTGGAGCAGGGGCGGGGCCTTGGGGGAAGGGGCAGGGCCTCGTGGGTGGTTACATTCTTTGTGAAAAATGTTGAGGAATTTTTGTTTTTTGTCTTTTTATACTTCGTTTTTTTCTTTTTCCATTTTGCTTCTCATTGCAATAGGATGAATGATGTTCTGGGAGGAATGGCGAGGTTCTTTACATTTTGATTTTCTTCCTCTTTTCTTCATTTTTTCTTTTGCCGCTCTCTACTTTCTCCTAACTTCAAAACATTTGTGCAAAGTTATCGAGTGACAAAAATGGGAGGGGACTCTGGACATCATTCAGGTTGTATTTATTTAGGTGTGTTTAGTCATTACATTCAGTGGCCAAAAAAGAAAGGGGGAAAAGGGGGATAAATGGAGAGAACCCCTGCCCAATCACCCCTCAAAGTTCAAAATTTCAAACATTTTTGTTTTAATGAAAAAAGAGAAAAATGTGAAAACATGCAAAGCTTTTTGTGAACACTTTTGTTCTGAAAAAAGGCTATATTGTCTCGAAAAAAGATCTGAAGAAAAACTGTCGATCAGAGCTACTAATGGACAGCAAATAACAGAACCCCACCAGTCAGAGCTCGTGTCTGGGTTAAAAGCTCAGGAATCCGTTTGTTCGCTATTCAACCTGCTCTTATTTGAACCAACCTTTTTAAGAACCATCCTGTGCTGTTTGCGCTGAGTCCGGGGTAAAATCCGGACTTCACTGAAGTCAACTGCAAAACTCCCCGTAACTTCACTGGGGCCATGATTTCACCCCATACATGTGTCTTCATATACTAGAGGTCCCTGGTTAGCCTGTGTTTGAAATGGCATCGGACATTACTGATGGATGGGGAGGGAAGAGATGACCATCTCGCCAACAGTGGCTGAGTGAAGGTGCCTAGGGATTGTCTGCCTAGCTGGGCTTGGTGTACGCAGACACACTCCTATTTACTTCCCTAAGCGTTGCACTCACGTATGCTAGAGCCGAATCTGCTCACATGTCCCTCATTGGTCTTCCAGGGGAAGCAATGGCTGATGCTTCTATCCCACCCGTAGTTTCTGAGGGCTCGGGTCTGAGGGAGCTTCCATGAGACCAAAGGCCACGTCTGAATATTCCAACAGATTTTGCACAAAACAATTCATGCTCCATGTTTTGATTTTTCACAGGTAATTTTTAAGCAAACTGAACATTTTTGTTTCAAATTGAGATTTGAAATGTCATCAAGAAATGAAAAATTTTTACAGCAAACATTTGGCCCCACAAAATGTCCCAGTTGTCAATGAAAAGGTTTTTTTGGTCACAAAGATCTCGACCAGCTGTAGTTTTGAGCTTTCTGGTCCGGTTGAGCAGTTCCAGAATTGCCTGTCTCAGTTATCGGCTCTTCTTGCAGATGCCACTCCCCATAAAATAAGCTTTTCAGTGCCCCCCATTTGCTCCTTTCCCTGTGTACAGAGTGATTTATCTCTGTGGCTTTCAGACCTCAGAGGCTACTGAATATTTACTGTGATTTAGAGCAATTCAGCTTGCAGCACTTTCTGGATTTTCTTTTACTCTCTTAGATCTTCCATGGGTGTCACTTGTATCTTTCACAGAGTGATTCCCCGGCCAGCCTTGCTAGGCGGAGTACCCACCTCTCGGGATTAATTAAAACCAATGTTTCCATGATGTGGAGGGATGGATGAAATAGGTCCCCAGGCATGGCAATGGTGTCTCTCACCCAGAGCTTCGAGAACAATGCCAGGGGCTAGATGGCTGAGCCATTACACTTGCCCCTGTGATGCTAGGGACTGGACCTGAAGAGCAGCCTCAGTTCCTTTCCAGTCTAAATAATTCAAAGAGCTGCCTGATTTCGTGGAGTGGCTTCCTGTTCAGAGCTCCATGTACAGAGCTGCACCCAGGGGAGCAGGCCGCAGATGGTCTCAGTTTGGGGGGAGAGGAGGTGACACATGGGGCTGATTCAGGAAGGGACGAGGCTGGAGACAGACCTGGTCCAGGGATGAGATGCGGGTAAATAGGCCGGACATGGCACTGTTATGGAGTAGAACTCGCCCATATTGCCTCAATATAAATCCATGGTACGCCCACATCTTGAATGCTGCATGCAGATGTGGTCACCCCATCTCGAAAAAGATATATCGGAATTGGAAAAGGTTCAGAAAAAGGCAACAAAAATTATTAGGGGTCTGGAATGGCTTCCGTATGAGGCGAGATTAATAAGACTGGGACTTTTCAGCTTGGAAAAGAGACGACTAAGGGGAGGATATGATGGAGGGCTATAAAATCATGACTGGTGTGGAGAAAGTAAATAAGGAAGTGTTGTTATTTACTCCTTCTCATAACACAAGGACCAGGAGTCACCCAATGAAATTAATGGGCAGCAGGTTTAAAACAAATAAAAGGAAGTATTTCTTCACACAACGCACAGTCAACCTGTGGAATTCTTTGCCAGAGGATGTTGTGAAGGCCACGGGTGCTGGAACAATCTGTATAGTGGGGATCCTGAGAGCCATTGAACCAAACTGTAAACCCTGTATATGATGGAAACCACTTCAAGCTAGTTCCAACACCTATCGTGAAGGCCAAGACTACAACAGCTAGATAAGTTCATGGAGGAGAGGTCCATCAATGGCTATTAACCAGGATGGGCAGGGATGGTGTCCCTAGCCTCTGTTTGCCAGAGGCTGGGAGTGGGTGGCAGGGGATGGATCACTTGGTGATTACTTGTTCTGTTCTTTACCTCTAGGGCACCTGGCATTGGCACTGTTTGAATACTGGATACTGGACTAGATGGACCTTTGGTCTGACCCAGTATGGCCATTCTTATGATCTTATGCCCAAGGTGGCACTGGCCTAGAAGGTAACATAGACCAGATATGGGGGCAGTGCTGCAGGGGAGTAGGTGGGAAGGGGGTGGCAGGAGAGAGGAACCAGGTGAAGGCAAGCCTTGGACAATGGTAAGGTGGGAATAGGAATCAGTGTGGAAGAGGAACATGCTGGAGACAAGACCCCCTTTGCGTCCTAATACCTGTCAGGCAGAGGAGCCTGCCCTGATGCAGCCATCTCTAGGTATGCTGCAGGCACCCCCCCGCTGCTAGCCATAGAGTCCTCGCTGGAAAGCTTTGGAGAGGCAGGGTAGAGGTTCAATTGCTCCTGTTTGTGGATATGTTTCAGAGTAGCAGCCGTGTTAGTCTGTATCCGCAAAAAGAACAGGAGGACTTGTAGCACCTTAGAGACTAACCCTTTTATTTGAGCATAAGCTTTCGTGAGCTACAGCTCACTTCATCGGATGCATTCAGTGGATATGTGATTACTTTGTAAATGACTTTGAGACCCTCGTGTGGGAGGTGCTGGGAATGACAAAGGGTTGTTATCACTGCCTAGCACAAAGTCCTTCTGGCTTTATTAGAAGTCTTGTTCTTTGCAATGCAGGTGGGTTTCTGTATTCATTGGCCAGTTCAAGAGGAGGCAGCATCTTCCGATTAACCCAGTCCTCCCTGAGCATTGAGATCTATGCTGATTCCACAGCTGGGAGACCAGGGACCTCCAAGGATCAGTCCTATCTAAGTGTAAGGGGACTCTTGGCCCCTCACTGAAACTCAGTGTGGGTTTGTGGTTGCTAGCTCCCAGTACCAAAAGGAAGGGTCGATGGGAAATCAGGACCCTGAGACTGACAGTCCCCAGGAACAATGGGGAGAGGCCAATGCTCCAGGTCAGCCTGATTGACAGGGCGGGCAGGCTAGTGCAGGAGTCAGGAGGCCAGGGGGCTCCCGTCCTCCGTCCTCTGTGTGAGCTGGAGCTGCCTGGAACAGAGTGGGGCTGAGCTAAGGAGAGAGCAGGGGCCCGAGCTGGGAAGGGGGAGGGGAAGCAGAGCCGCACGGGACAGAGGGGCCAGAAAAGCAGCCCAGGGAGCTGGAGGTAGAGCAGCCGCAGTGCTGGAGCTGGAGCTGAAGCCATCTGGAGCCGGGTGCGGTGAGCAGCTGGGGAGAGTGAGGGGGATCCTGGGCAGCAGGCCCAGCGCAGGGAGATGCTTCCCCAGCCAAGAGGCCCTGCAGGCCAGGCTTGGACGGGGATCGTAACCCAGGCAGGGCAGGGACGATGCTGGGAGGAAGGGTCCTGCCACCTAGAGCCTGAGGGCGTGTGGCCACCGCCAGAGCGAGTGTCCGACCCGCAGCATCCCTGCAGCACAGCCAGGGCCTGGGCAGGGGCCTGGGACGTGTGAGGAACAGACTGAACTGCCCCGACATGCCAGAGACGCTGGTTGTGACGTCCTCGGGCCACAGAGAGGGGTGATGTTTAAGAACATGAGAACGGCCGGACTGGGTCAGACCAAAGGTCCGTCCAGCCCAGCATCCTGTCTACCAACAGTGGCCAATGCCAGGTGCCCTGGAGGGAGTGAACCTAAGAGGTAATGATCAAGTGATCTCTCTCCTGCCATCTATCTCCACCCTCTGACAAACAGAGGCTAGGGACACCATTCCCTACCCATCCTGGCTAATAGCCATTCATGGACTTAACCTCCTTGAATTTATCCAGTTCTTTTTTAAACCCTGTTATAGTCCTAGCCTTCACAACCTCCTCAGGCGAGGAGTTCCACTTCCTTTTATTCGTTTTAAACCTGCTGCCCATTAACCTTTTTTCCTTTTCCTTTCACCTTTTCCATTTTTTCCTTATTTTTTAAATCGGTTGCTGTTTAATAAATTGTATTTGCTTTGAGCTGTATGCAATGATCAGTGGGTCAGGGAAGTGTCCAGTGCAGAGAGAGCACCCCGGAGTGGGGACACCCTAGCCCGTGCCCTAAGTGACCACAACAAGGTTGGGGGTCGAGCCCCCCAGGAATCCTGGGCCCAGCCTTGTTTGGGTTACGAGGACTCTGCTGCACAGGAGAGTGGAAGGGGAGCCCTCGGGGTCAGGCAGGGCTCTGGGTAAAGGAAGAGGGAGCGAGGACTCAGATCCTTTCACTAGCCCATTTCACCAGGATAGTGTATAAGCCAGGAAAGTGCCCCACTCTAGTGGGACCATTCCCCCGCTTATGTAAGCAGCACTGAACAGAAGAATTACCCCTCAGCCACTGCAAAAAATCCCCCACATGCCCCCAGGACATGCCCTGGCTGTCCCAGCTTGACTGCTCCTGATCTAGCATTCCAGCTGCCCCCTGCAGCAAACCGGCATCCCAAGGAGAAGCAGCTCGCCCAGGAACCAGAGCCCAGTCCTGTGGCGGGGCGGTACTGATCTTGAAGATGCTGTGCTCAGTCTAGGAGTGATTTTCCGACTGGCCACCAGTGGATGCCTTTGGCCAGTGCTGCGGCTCTCCTGTAGTCAGAGGTACTGGGCTTATGACTGACCGACTCCTCAAGCATTCACGCTCACACAGAAAGAAATAATCAGCAAGTTATATACACTGGAGAGAAGAGCCAGCATGGAGATGAAAGCAGGGACAGTACCCTTGCTCAGGGGAGACTGGAAGCTAACAGAGAATACAAATAATTATAACAATTAATTGCTTGTGTGACAGGAACCATGGACTGACTGCAGAAATATAGCTGCACTCCTTTGAAAAGCAAGATCCACCAAGGAGAAAGCAAAGCAAGCCCTGCCCTCCCTCCCCCCACCCCCAGCCTCCCAGCCCTTTCACCAACCCATTTGCAGAAAGTGTGGAGTTTGCTTCACTCACCTGACTCCTCTGGAATACGCTCCAGGGCCTAATATCTATTTATCTACCTATCCGTAACTCTAAGGGCAAACTCTGAGAGTTTGTCTAATAGTCAAGGTTATAAAGGAGATCATTAGAGGTCCATGAGTAATAACAGTGAAATTCGAACAATCCCAGTTTGGAGCAGTGAGCAGCAGAGATAAGGTAGAAATCCTAGAAAACCTGTAGACTTTCAGAGAAGGATTTCACGTGTGAGTGTGTACAGATGTTTGAGATCATGTGTGAGGGCATGTAAGAATACACACTTGTAAGGACTTGTGAATGAGCACCTTTACTATGGGCCGAGACAGTCTCCTTGCATTGTTGTTGTTCCTTCTTATTTTATGATTATTTCTTTTCTAAAGCAGCCCCCACAGTGCTGGGCAATTACAGGAGCCAAATCTAATGAAGGTGAATCAGTCCTTCGTATCCTCGTGCTAACCTCAGTCATGGGGCCCACCAGTGGGTAGCCAGACTGCCTGTTGTGGGGAGATAGGCACGATCCACCATGCCCATGTCAGAGTAATGCTGTGGCAGCAAGGAGGCCTTGGGCAAGAGTGCTCCTTCTGGAGATGGTTTTGCCAAGGGGCTGCAGCATGGGGTCGTGGGGAAGATGATGTATGTCTTCTCAACCTCCATGGTAAACAGAAGGATCCGCTGCCACTGAATGGGTCCATTTCATGACTGGGTGAATTCTGCCAGGAGCTATTCAGGCCCCCGGGTTGGGCGGTGTCAGGTGATGTTGGGTGGGCTTCAGGCCAGCAGGCTGGGTGGGGTCGGGTGAGATTCAGGATGGTGGGTTGGGTGATGTTGGGCTCCATCTCCCTAGGGTTTCTCTGGGCACCACCCCATTGCCGGGGCACACACCTGACCGGCAAAGGGATCCACAATAAACTAACCCTGGCTGGGCCATCGGCTGCCACCCCCGGCTCTGTGCCAGGTCATGATTCACTCCCTACCCACCTTCAATGGGGACACCAGTGGTGGGGAACCTTCCTCCCTCCCTCCGTCCAGGGGCCCAAGGTTGGGGATTCCAGTACAGAAAGCCACTGCTTGCCCTGTGCTTTCTGCAAGTGTTGCCTCTGTGCTCGGGGCACCTCCTTTAGCTGGGAAACAATGCCAGACAAAGCCCCGTGTCTCTGTCCAGGCCTTGTCCTTCGCTAGCCCTCAGGTCCTCTTCTCAGACGCCTTCACTCCCTGCCAGGTCCCTCCTGGAGAAACCCACCAGCAGTGCCTGCTCTCCCCAGCCTGAGAAAGCAGCTTGCCTTTCTTCTTCTCCTCCTCCCAGAAGGCCTTGCTCTTGGGCCTACTGTTCTAATGGCATCCTTCCAAATTGTGGCTCCTCGGGTGCCTTGCTGCCTCAGCCAGGGCAATGCAGCCCTGAGGCCCGCTTGCAGGGCCCAGACAGCCTGTAAAATCGCGAGCACTTACCCAGCAGAGTGGTACAGTGGTGACAGGCTGGGCTTATAGCAGAGGGAGCCTGGATCGAAACCCTCCTCTGCTCTAGTTTGCTTACATCAGACTGGGTGATTTAGTGGTCCCATCTTGCCTTAAACTCCTGGAAACATTGTTCTGAAAAGCAGTGTCTGTCTGGGGACAATTCTCCCAAGGAGAAAAGGGGCTAAATTCCTGGGATAAGTTATTCGCTGTGTATTGTTCGGGCTGGTGGAGCCAGGGCAGAATTGCACTCAGTGGCTGGTTGTCACACAAGTCCCCTCCTTCTGATCAATGGAAAGTACAGCCGCTTCCTGCAGCAGGGCTGAGAGGATGTGAGCTTTGCCCAGAGCCTCCTGTGTCTGCTGTGAACCTCTCTCGAAGAATAAGAGTCTGTGTCTCCACAGCCTCTGGAAGCCAATCAGTGTTACTCGTTAGCTGCCCTATGGGCCCCCAGAGTCTCCAGCCTATAATTCAGTGGCTTATGTGCATTAATTGTTATATTCAGAACACCAAAAGGATGCCCGGCTCAGCGTTCTTGTGGTTTATATTGGCGCCTTGTAGCACAATGTCCTTCAAGTCAGTTACTTGGGATAAAAGCTTAGGAAGAGAGGGTTTGATATGCCGGGTGAGATCACTGGCCATCAAGTCTGGTGTCCTGCTCCTGGCAATGGCTTGATCCTAGTCCTTTGTGATCCACCTGGCTAATCGTGCAGAGCAGCTTGCAGGAGATATCGTCTGTGGTACCCTGAAGCATGAGATCTGACACCTATCTCGGCTCATTGCACAGAACTGCAAATGTTATTCAATGATCATAAAATTATCCATCCCCCTTTAAATGACAGCTACAGAGGTTAACTCTCTGACCTGGCTATGAATGCTGCTGGCTGACCACATGCTGTGTTAGCAAGTTTGACTTGTGCTTGTTTGAAGTGCAAATAGCTAATAAATGTCTTATGCAAGGTGACCATTCTAACTCTACAAAGCTTGGATTTACCTACTGCAGTGTCACCAGCCCTCATGACTTTATCACAAGTCTCCTGGTATCTGTTTTTTCCTGCAGGGTCAGCTCCTGGAGTCATGTGAATACATGAGACTCAGCTTTCATTTTTTTTAAAAAAGGTAAATTTCTAGCCCTTGTGGTTGCAAGCCTCTGAGTGTGACCCCCCAGCCCCCTTATAAATTAAAAACACTTTTAAATATATTTAACACCATTATAAATGGTGGATGCAAAGCGGGGTCTGTGGTGGGGGCTTACAGCTTGTGACCCCCCATGTAATAACCTTGCGACCCCCTGAGGGGTCCCGACCTCCGGTTTGAGAACCCCTACCATAGACAACAAAGGGGAAGGGATGCAAATTGGGATAAGTAAAGAACACCTCAGAGATCTTCTGACCAATTTGAATTAATTTAAATCATCAGGGCTGAATTCTATTCACTCCAGGGCATGAAGAAATTAGCTGAAGAACTCTCGGAGCCACTGGCAATAATATTTACAAACTCGTGGATGATAGGAGAGGTCCTGGAAGCCTGGAGAAGGGCTAAGGTGGTGCCCATCTTTAAAAGGGTGAAAAAGGAAGAGTTGGGGAACCATAGACCAGTCAGCCTGACCTCAATATCTGGGAAGCTGCTAGAGCAATGTATAAAACATTCACCTTGCGAATACCTGGAGGACGAGGGGTGATCACGAGCAGCCAGCCTGGATTTACCCAGAACAAATCATGCCAAACCAGCTTGATTTCCTTCTCTGACAGGGTAACTGGTTTGGTGGATGGGGGAATGCAGTGGACATAATATACCTGGGCTTCAGCAAGGCTTTTGGCACCGTCCTACGTGACATTCGGATAAGTAAGCTGGAGAAATGCGGGCTCAGCAGAACCACCATTAAGTAGACACATAACTGGTTAAACAACCACAAACAAAGAGTCACTATTAATGGAATGATGTCGGATTGGAGGGAGGTCTCAAGTGGGGTTCCACTGGGCTCTGTTCTGGGTCCTGTGTTATTTAACATCTTTCTAAGTGACCTGGATGTAGGACAAGAGAGCACACTGATCAAGTTTGCAGATGACTCAAAGCTGGGGTGGGGGTTGCCAACACTTTGGAGGACAGAGCTAAAATTCAGAGGCATCTTGATACATTGGAGAACTGGGCTGTAGACGACACAATGAAATTTAACAAAGACAAATGTAAAGTGCTCCACTTAAGGAAGAAAATCCAAATGCACAAATACAGAATGGGGGATAACTGGCTTGGCATCCCCACTGCTGAGAAGGATCTGGGAGTGGTGGTGGATCAGAACCTCAACATGAGTCAGCAATGCGATGCTGTTGCAAAAAAAGCAAATGCAGTTTTGGGCTGCATGAACAGAGGCACAGCCTGCAAGTCACGGGAGGTGACAGTACCGCTCTACTCAGCCCTGGTTAGGCCTCAGCTGGAGTACTGTGTCCAGTTTTGGTCACCAATGTATAGAAAAGATGGAGAGAAACTGGAAAGGATCCAGAAGTGAGTGACAAAGATGATCAAAGGGGTGGAATGCAAGTCATCTGAGCAAAGGCTGAAGGAACTGGGTATGTTTAGTTTGGAAAAGAGGAGATTGAATGGGAGCATGACAACAGTCTTCAAATATTTGAAAGATTGCCATGAAAAAGTTGTTCTCTTTTGCCACAGAGGGCAGGACAAGAGGCAGTGGGTTCAAACTACAGCAGAGCAGATTTAGATTAAATCTCAGGAAAAACTTCTGAACTGTAAGAAGAGTAGGACAATGGAACAGACGCTTCGGGAGGTTGTGGAAGCTCCTTCACTGGAGGTTTTCAAAAGGAGGCTGGAGCCATCTGTCCTGGGTGGTTTAGACACAACACATCCTGCATCTTGGCCAGAGTTAGACTAGATGACTCTTGCAGTCCCTTCTAACCCTGTGGTTCTATGGTTTCATAAAATCATAGAATCACAGAATCTCAGGGTTGGAAGGGACCTCAGGAGGTCATCTAGTCCAACCCCCTGCTCAAAGCAGGACCAATCCCCAATCAAATCATCTGAGCCAGGGCTTTGTCGAACACTTGGAGCTGGCAATACCGCATACAAGAGCTACAAGTGTCTCTATTATAATGAACATCGGTCAGCCAGGTATGGCAGCCCATAATACTTCTCCACTGCAGGTTGCGGGGAATAATTAAGTTATGTTGGCTCGGTGCTTTGCAAATATTAGGTTCTATGTAAGTGCTAATTATTATTATTAGGCCAACAAGCAATACCCCAGGATCATTCCCCTACGTACTTATTAAATGCAAACACACTCCACCCCCAAGCAAAAGGCCCATCTCTGCTAGTGCTACTCCTGTGAAACAGGCCGTGTTGTGCAAACGCTTTGGTAAAGTGCACGTTCCACGTGCAGCATTGCTGACCTCAAGAGACCAACAATGATGAGTCAGATCCTGAAAAATCATGGAGATTGGCTCCACAAATAATGAGATTTACAATCATCATCCAATCCTTTTTAACTCCCCTCTACTCTTCTGGCAATGTGTGTGCGATAGTTTTAGGATGGATGTCCCCTCAAAGATATCCCTTGGGAAATTAAGAGATGGGGCGGGGGAAGGCACCCCTGTTGTGGGGAAAAGGAGGAGTCTGTATGTTAAGTTCTTGTGCAAAGGTCTAACAGAAGTACTCACCGGAGAGCTCGATAATGTGATCAATTTAAAATATGATGGAAAACCCTAATTCATATGTATTTAGAAATATACTGTGCAAGACCTGCAAAACAGAGCAGGAAAATGAACAATGAACATCCAAGAAACACAAATCACTCTCTCTGGGTATCAAGTTTTCCAATTATTTCTCAATAAAGATTTATGTGAGCTGCAAAGATCTTTACAGGCAAGAATATCTTTACAACCTCAACCGCCTTTCAGAGCTTTCTATATTTCAATGCAGTAATTACATTAATAATCCCTAAATATTATTTTTTAAATAATCAATTCAGTCACATTCAAAGTATGTCAGCAATCATTTTAAATCACTCTTCTTTCTTTGTATTATGTGCTAACTACATATAAACAGTATCCAGTAATTGCAATAAATTATGTAGGGTTTTATTTTTCAAAAAAATCTCATAACTAATTCTGCAAATAGCTAAAAATTATTCATTTATTTTAATTATTCTGCCCCCTTGCAGCCCCTGAAGCGTCTTACCTTCCTCGGATCTGGTAGCACCCCCAACCACATCCATCAGCTCAGCCCCCCTCAGCTCAGCCCCCCCCCCATATAATTCCCCATCCACCAGTTCAGCTCCCCCAGCCTCACCTCTGCTCCTTCTGGGGTTCTCACCCCCCCTCTCCCAGGCCTGGTAGGTTGCGGTGGGGTCCCCTCTCCCCTTTCCACACTGATGGACAGCTTAGGGTTGCCAACTTTCTGACTGCAGAAAACCAAACACCGTTACCCTACCCTGCCCATTCCCCCCCCCCCGGCAAGGCCCTGCCCCACCCCTTCTGCGAGGCCCCGCCCCCCACTCACTCTATCCCCCCTCCCTCCATCAATTGCTTTCCCCCACCCTCACTCATTTGCTCATTTTCACCAGGCTAGGGCAGGGGTTTGGGTGCGGAGGGGGTGAGTGCTCCGGCTGGGAGCGCAGGCCCTGGGGTGGAGCTGGCGACAATGGGTTTGGGGTGCAGGAGGAGGCTCCGGGCTGGGGCCAAGGGGTTCGGAGTATGGGAGGCGGTGCAGGGTGCGGGCTGTAGGAGGGAGTTTGAGTGTGGGAGGAGGGTCAGAGCTGGGGCAGGAGGTTGGGGTGTGGGAGTGGGTTAGGGGTGCAAGCTCTGGGTGGTGGTGACCCCAGGCGGTTCCTGGAAGTGGCCGGTGTGTCTCTCCAGCTCATAGGCATGGGGCAGCCAGGCAGCACCACGTGCTGCTTCTGCCCACAGGCACCGCCCCCACAGCTCCCTTTGGCCGCGGTTCCCGGCCAATGGGAGCTGCGGAGACGGCACGTGGAGCCCCCTGGCCACCCCTGCACCTAGAGGCTGCAGGGACATTTCACCACTTCCAGGGAGCCACGCGGAGCCAGGGCAGGCAGCCTGCCTTAGCCCCGCTGCGCCGCCAACCGGACTTCTAGATCACAAAAAGAATCACAGGAGGTGGTGCAAATTGGCCCCTGCTGACGTTTGAGGCTAAACTGCTGGTCTGGAATCTTCTGTCCTGGGGAGGAAAGGAACAATGGTTGCCCCAGCCTTGGGGACAGCGACCCCCCCCAGCAGGGCGGGGACAGGCAAGGGAGGCACGGCTAGTGTGAGAGTGGCAGGAGCTTGGCCCCGGGGGCAGCACAGGAGCGTGGGGGATCACCCAGAGCTGGAAGCAGGGCCGTGGCCTGCGGGTCCCATCGGGCACGTGTGCTGTAGGGCACCACAGTGCCCTGTGTGGTACAGGAGAGACCGGTCTGGGCTGGAATGTATATACAGGGGAGTCTGAACTCTGGGGGACACAGGCCCTCCCTGTGGTTCTGTCTGGCTCCCAGACTGACTGATGCAGCCCGTGCTCCTAGCGCCCCCACATAGGGTCTCCCCCAAGTCCTGGCCTAGAGTGCTCAGTAACAGAAGGGATGGCTGACTGCACGACGTCAGGACAGCATCGCTGCCTTCCCAGGCTAGCCTGTAACTTCTCCCCTATGACAGGAGGAAGATGCCTCTTTGATGGGAAAGGCTGGCACTGGGAACAGCCAATGCCCAGAGCCCCTTGGTCTCATCTCCCAGCACTGAGTGCTCCCTGGGACTCGTGAGGCTGGGGCCATGGAGCGTAGCCTGCCTTTGGCATTCAACTGCGCTTCGTGTGAAACTGCTCAGAGCAGCTGATTAAACCCAAGCCTTTCAGCATGGGGGGTGAAAATTACAATCAATGAGCAACTCTGGATGTTATTTAAGAAGCCACCAGTTCCAGCTTCAGGCCTCTCTCATCAGATAGCCAGCCAGCTGGGAGAATTTCAGCTAGCACCACAGCAAGATATCTAGTAACGTGCAGGGGGAAGGGAGGTTAAGAGGTTCCGTTGCCTTCTAGCTGCACAGACGTGGGTACCAGCGCGGGTACCGCGAGGTCTTCCTGTTCCTTTTTAAAGCTTTTAATGATATGGATGGCGAATGAAAATGACCGGGTTTTTTTTGCATTCTGGGCCCTCTCTCAAGCCAGAAATGTCATTTTTCAAATTAGTTTGTGAGCTATTCAGTTTTGCATCAAAACATAAACATCTAAATTGTTTCATGTTATGATGTGAAAACTGAGCTGCAAGCTGTTATACGTTTTTATTTAATCTCTGAGCTGCAGCTTTATGACAAAAGAAAAACCTAGAAGTCTCAGGTTAATGCACAAGCTGAATGATCTTTGAAATGTGCACTGCTCGGCTGAGTTGGATATGGATATGACGTGAATAAAAAAATCATTGCTAAGAGCTTTTTTTTTCTTTTTGCCTCTTTTTAAAGTTTCAAATTTTTCATTTAGCAAATGTTCCATTTGTCCAGGGAGGCTTTGTGACACCTGAACTTGTACCATATTTCCAAGGTAATATGGAAACGATCAGGGCCTGTGCCGTGTGTGGTCATCTACACCAGCGCAAAGAGTGTAAAACGCTACCAGATCAGATTGGGAATGGTTTACACGCATTTTGAACTGGTGTAAGAGACAATGCAAGGTGGGGAATCTGGCCCTTGAGTTTCTAGTCATTGATTTTCATTGCAAATCCGTTTGCAGCCCAAGCTAACAAACTGCTTGAGGGCATCACTCGGAAGCCCATGCCCTGTGTTGCGTCATCATAATGATAAGACCCAGCAAGGCAGGAGGCGGTGATGGACAAATCTGAGAAAGCTCCCATCTCTCCACACCGCCTGTGTGAACAGAACTGAACTGCATGTCTCCCAAGAACCCTCTTCCTTGCAGCATTTAGTCATTTCTGGTTCCTGTTCCAGCTGGAAACTGGGCATAAAGGGAACTTACTGAAGCATGTCAGGACACGGACAGAAGTATTTGAGTTTGGTTTTGGAAACAGGCAATGGGATTTGATTTATTTATTGGGGGTGGGGGTGGCTGGTTTGTCCTTTTCCTAAACTGGTTCACGCTTGCCGAGCTCTCACCAATGACCATCCCACTTTGTGATCTGGGCGAGGATGAGAGGCAGGGCTTTCCCTCTGACAGCCTGATCCAGAGTCCAAGGAACTCAGTGGGAGCCTTTCCACTGAGTTCAATAGGGTTAGGATCAGATCTGAAGCACAGCCACTCTGGAATGCTTTCTCTTGGACGTATGCCTGGGCAAAAATGTTCTGTCTTCCAGGACCTGGCTCAAGACGTTTTAGTTTCTTTCTTTGTTTTGTTGGGAGCTTTATCTGCTTTATCTCTAGTCTGTGTTGGAGTGGGAGGTGAGGAACCTTGGAGCATGGTGCTGGGATTTTTGTACAGGTTTGGTATGTTACTTGATTGTAATTTTAAATTAACCCTTATAGGTGCCCAGGAGCCATTTGGAATGAGAACCCCCACCTAGCAATCTAAGCTCGTCTAGGGTGTTCCCCTTGGACACCTCACCAGGTGAAATCCTGGCCTCAGTGAAGTCTGTGGGAGTTCTGCCAATGAGTTCAATGGAGCCCGTCCATCACCCACAAACCACGTGCTTTCAGACTAAAACGAGAGCTTCAGTTTAGTTTAAGAAAAACAACAAAGTGAAAGAAAAAAGTCAAGTCTCCCTGGGACAGTGGGAGTCTCCTCTTTAGCAGGTTACGTGACCCATTGGCCAGTGACAGCTGCTCTCTGAGCTCTGGGAGAGCTCTTGGAAATGGAAGGTGCAGACAAAGTCCTCTCAGCCCCATAGTTGTGTATTGATCTAAGTGCTGAATACTAAATGGGGGTAGCAGAGTCACTGGACTCAGCTTGCGCCAGGAATGTACCATTAATTATTATTGAAATCGCTGTGATGATATGCCAGGGATGTCACTCGGGGTGTCGCTCTTAAGTCAAGATGTCTGTGGACTCCATGTGAGCGATGCAAGCAGCTGCAAGCCTGGTGGAGAGCTCCTTTTGTTCAGAATATCACTAGGCCCAGCCATCGCAGGGCCCTGGAGAACCAGAGGGATCGCTGGCATCCAGTGGCTCCTGGCTGTGGGAATGTGACAGCTGATCAGAGAAGGAGGGAGTCACAGCTGGTGGGGTAACAAGCAGGCGGTTGTGCTCCCCGCCAGGGGGCAGCTCTCTGCACAAACTGGGAAACAACATGTAAACAGCAACTTCACTCACAACAACACAGCGCATGGAAACAGAAGCTCTCACTTCTGGCTTTTTTACACATGAGACTTTACGAATTGCACTCCTGCCAGAGTTCCCGCTCTCAGCTACGAGTACAACAATAATCTCTGGCATGCGGGCACTGGCCAGGCTGCCGGCAAAGGAAGGCTTCGGACAGTGTTAACCCTTCCCATACTGAACGAAATGCTACAGCAAACACTAAGGGTATGTCTACACTGCGATTAGATCATAGAATCATAGAACATCAGGGTTGGAAGGGACCTCAGGAGGTCATCTAGTCCCACCCCCTGCTCAAAGCAGGACCGATCCCCGACTAAATCATCCCAGCCAGGGCTTTGTCAAGCCTGACCTTAAAAACCTCTAAGGAAGGAGATTCCACCACCTCCCTAGGTAACGCATTCCAGTGTTTCACCACCCTCCTAGTGAAAAAGTTTTCCTAATATCCAACCTAAATCTCCCCCACTGCAACTTGAGACCATTACTCCTTGTTCTGTCATCTGCTACCACTGAGAACAGTCTAGAGCCATCCTCTTTGGAACCCCCTTTCAGGTAGTTGAAAGCAGCTATCAAATCCCCCCTCATTCTTTTCTTCTGAAGACTAAACATCCCCAGTTCCCTCAGCCTCTCCTCATAAGTCGTGTGTTCCAGTCCCCTAATCATTTTTGTTGCCCTTCGCTGGACTCTCTCCAATTTTTCCACATCCTTCTTGTAGTGTGGGGCCCAAAACTGGACACAGTACTCCAGATGAGGCCTCACCAATGTCAAATAGAGGGGAACGATCACGTCCCTCGATCTGCTGGCAATGCCCCTACTTATACAGCCCAAAATGCCATTGGCCTTCTTGGCAACAAGGGCACACTGTTGACTCATATCCAACTTCTCGTCCACTGTAACCCCTCGGTTCTTTTCTGCAGAACTGCTGCCGAGCCATTCTGTCCCTAGTCTGTAGGGGTGCATTGGATTCTTCCATCCTAAGTGCAAGACTCTGCACTTGTCCTTGTTGAACCTCATCAGATTTCTTTTGGCCCAATCCTCCAATTTGTCTAGGTCCCTCTGTATCCTATCCCTACCTGCCACCGTATCTACCACTCCTCCTAGTTTAGTGTCATCTGCAAACTTGCTGAGAGTGCAATCCACACCATCCTCCAGATCATTTATGAAGATATTGAACAAAACCAGCCCCAGGACCAACCCCTGGGGCACTCCACTTGATACTGGCTGCCAACTAGACATGGAGCCATTGATCACTACCCATTGAGCCCGACAATCTAGCCAGCTTTCTATCCACCTTATAGTCCATTCATCCAGCCCATACTTCTTTAACTTGCTGGCAAGAATACTGTGGGCTCGCGGGACTTGGGCTCAGGGGCTGTTTAATCATGGTATAGACATTCAGGCACTCCCACCTCACAAGGCCTAGATCCTGCATCTACACTGCAATTAAATGGTCACTTAGCCCAAGCCCTGCAAGCCTGAGTCAGCTGGCACAGGCCAGCCACAGGTGTCTAATTGCAGCATAGAGAGATCCTGGATAGAAAGCTGGCTAGATTGTCGGGTTCAACGGGTAGTGATCAATGGCTCCATGTCTAGTTGGCAGCCGGAATCAAGCAGAGTGCCCCAAAGGAAGGTCCTCGGGCCGGTTTTGTTCAATATCTTCATTAATGATCTGGAGGATGGTGTGGATTGCACCCTCAGCAAGTTTGCAGATGACACTAAACTGGGAGGAGAGGTAGATACACTGGAGGGTAGGGATAGGATACAGAGGGACCTTGACAAATTAGAGGATTGAGCCGAAAGAAATCTGATGAGGTTCAACAAGGACAAGTGCAGAGTCCTGCACGTAGGATGGAAGAATCCCATGCACAGCTACGGACTAGGGACCGAGTGGCTCGGCAGCAGTTCTGCAGAAAAGGACCTAGGGGTTACAGTGGACGAGAAGCTGGATATGAGTCAACAGTGTGCCCTTGTTACCAAGAAGGCTAACAGAATTTTGGGCTGTATAAGTAGGGGCATTGCCAGCAGATAGAGGGATGTGATCGTTCCCCTCTATTTGACATTGGTGAGGGCTCGTCTGGAGTACTGTGTCCAGTTTTGGGCCCCACACTACAAGAAGGATGTGGATAAATTGGAAAGTGTCCAGCAACAAAAATGATTAGGGGACTGGAACACATGACTTATGAGGAGAGGCTGAGGGAACTGGGGTTGTTTAGTCTGCGGAAGAGAAGAATGAGGGGGGATTTGATAGCTGCTTTCAACTACCTGAAAGGGGGTTCCAAAGAGGATGGATCTAGACTATTCTCAGTGGTGGCAGATGACAGAACAAGGAGTAATGGTCTCAAGTTGCAGTGGGGGAGGTTTAGGTTGGATATTAGGAAAAACTTTTTCACTGGAATGGGTTACCTAGGGAGGTGGTGGAATCTCCTTCCTTAGAGGTTTTTAAGGTCAGGCTTGACAAAGCCCTAGCTGGGATGATTTAGTTGGGGTTGGCCCTGCTTTGAGCAGGGGGTTGGACTAGATGACCTCCTGAGGTCTCTTCCAACCCTGATATTCTATGATTCTTTGCTGAGAAAGGCACTCCTGTCTCCCACCCCCAGCATGGCAGGTGCTTGTTTCAGGCATCTGCATACAAGATTGTCTTGGCATGGTCTGGTGTGACAATCCCGCACTTAGTGTCCTCATTGAGGAGTGACCTGTAACCTTCCACACCAGAAGCACTTCAGAGTCACTCTGTTGGCTGCTGGCAGCAGGAGGCTCTTGTGTGGAGCAGCCACTAGAAAGTCAACAGAAGGCAGCTGGGTCAAGTGGGCAGCAGGGAAGGGATTATTGAGCCATGGAGGAGTTCCAAGTCCGAGGGGGATGATGCCCCCTGTTCATTCCCTGCCCTCCCCACCTGTTACTGAGACGGGATCTCCTTGTTTGTTTAAATGTACATGTGCAGGGCAGACCCCACTGGGCTCCAGCTACGTCCCCGCCTTGCCCTGCTGTAAGTCAGACACTTTGGCAGTTGCAGAAAGAAATAAGGAGACAGTGCAGGTTAGCTGAGGATGAAATTCTCCCTGTGCATTTCTCCACCCCATTTCTGCCTGGAGAGGTTAGCTGTAAATCACAGGGGATTCGAGTGCAGCCTGTGGGGACATGGAAAGAGAATGCACAGAGCTACTATGCATGGAGGGCTTTGAGAGCCCCTCATCTCCCCCTGCCTGAGCCTACGAGGTGAAAGTTCTTGGGGGACGGTGATTTCTCCCAATAGAATTGCACAAGACCAGGTACCCAGGGGCATTGGAAGCAATTTACAACCTGCCGTGGCCCAAGCCTATTGCCCTGACCCTGCAGAGAGCAGTTGGGAGGGAGGCTTGGAGTCTCCAATGATGGGAGGTCAAGGTTAAATGAAATCGCCCAGGTGCCTGTCTTGACCCAAGCCAGACAATGGGAGGGTGGCTCTGCCCTCCTCCTCCCTCTTTCTGGCGCAGGCTGAGCTGCAATGGGCTGGAGCAAATCCCACGTAAGGGGAGACTCCTGGGAGGCTGGCATGGAAATTTCCTGAAGGGCTGGTTTCCTCCTGGCTTGTCTGCTGTGGTGTCTCAGGGAAGTGGTGGAATTAGCGAAGGCACCACAAGGGTCCTGTGCCCAGTGGGGGGAAGCAGCTTGGAGGCTGGAATTGGCAGGAGTTTACAAATCATTGGCCTGAATTTAACCCCTTAATTGCCCTGGCGGTGCTGTGCCCCACCTTCTGTCCTTGGGGATCCCTCTGGAGGATTGCTCTCTGCTGTGCATTTCCTTGAACGTTGTGCAGTGTAGATTTAAAGCCCAAGGGATGGGGTGACCGCCGCTTCCCTGGGGAGACTGTGCTGTCCACACATCTCACTAGCTTTCGGGGGTAGTTTCTTCCCCCCTCCCCTCCACTAAAGAGCTGTTGTAGCTCAACCACAAATTATAGGCTTGGTGGCACCACTTGCCCAGGAGGAAAGTCAGGGATCACTGGGTGAGGGTCTCTGGCTGTGCTGTGCAGGAGGTCAGGCTACATGATCACAACAATTGCTTCTGGTCTGAAACTCTCAGGGTGAAATCCTGGCCTCACTGAAGTCAATGGCAAAATGCCAGCAGGGCCAGGATTTCACCTGATGAATCGCTGATTGCTCAGGAAGCACAAAGCACTTGGAAAGGTGCCCTAATGGGACAGAGGAATCTCCATGTGATGCAAAGCCAGCATTGTCAGCACTCCACCATGCACTCCCGGCTCCTCCAGCACAGGGGCATTGCAGGATGGCACTGTGTGGCCAGACACCTTGCATTCCAGCAGTCCTTGGCCTGTAGAATGGCCTTGGGGGATGTTCATTCGGGGGTAATATGGAACAGCTCTTTGTCTGTTAACCCAGCCCCTGGCTGGCTCCAAAATCTCAAAAAGATTAGGGGTGGGGGTGGCTAATCAGCTGAACATGAGCTCCCAGTGTGATGCTGTGGCTGAAAGGGCTAATGCGATCCTGGGGTGCATAAACAGGGGAATCTCGAGTAGGCGCAGTGAGGCGATTTCACAGTAGGCACAGTGAGGTGAGTGTAGTTGGCACTGATTCAACTGCTGCTGGAATCCTGTGTCCAGCTCTGCTGCTCATAATTCAAGAAAAATGCTGATTAACTGGAGAGGGTTCACAGAAGAGCCTCAAGACTGATAAAAGGATGAAAACACTTGTCTTATAATGGTAGACTCAAGGAGCTCAATCTATTTAGTTTAGCGAAGAGAAGGTTAAGGGGTGACTTGATTTCAGTCTATCAGTATCTACAGGGGGAACAAATATTTGATAGTGAGTTCTTCAATCTGGCAGAGAGAGGTCTAACACGATCCAATGGCTGGAAGTTGGAAGTTGAAGCTAGATAAATTTAGACTGGAAATAAGGTGTAAATTTTAACAATGAGAGTAAATAATAGGAACAACTTACCAAGGGTCGTGGTGGATTCTCCATCTCCATTTCTGAAAGCTCAGCTCTAGGGGTTGTTGGGGAAGGTCTCTGGCCTGTGCCATACAGGAGTCAGACTAGGTGACTGTCTATGATCCTTTCAGGGAGCAGAATAAGTCCTTAGTCCCCCTGCAATAACGTGAGTACTGCACCACCTACAGCTTGGCTCGACTTGGGGATCTGGCCCTTAATTCCATCTTGTCTCAGGATGAAACTGCCCTTTAGGAGGGAAGAGGCCAATGGACCAGTGATGGGTTGGTTGACCATAGTTAGGTTTAAAAGAGGGCACCTGGGCTTGAGAGGAGACAGAGGGACCTGGTGAATCAGAGCTGCCCAAGGCGGAAAGGAGAGAGCCAAGGAGAAACAGGAGCAGTAGAGGAGAGCTGGTACAGAGAGTCCTGGGAAGAGCTAAAGGTTGAGCCGGGAACTGCTCAGGGCTGGAAGTCCTAGCTGAGTTGCAGGAGAGCTTGTGCAGAGGCCCTTAGGAAGAACCAGCTTGGTTAAGAGAAGCTGAGCCTGAAACAGGAGGGTTGGCCCTGGGTGGATGTTTCCTGAGCAGGGGTAGGACTCACAGGCAGGGAGGCGGCAGGGATTCTGTCCTGAGAGGGCTGATGTGGGGCTACAGGAGAAGCCTTGTGAGAGACAAGTGGCTCTTGTTCCCGGCAGGGAAGAGGCCTGCAGGGTGGGCCCTGGACCAGGGCTGGAGGAACCGTAGCTGGGTGGCTAACAACTCTCGGGTGGGAATGGTGATCTCTGAACGGAACTGAAGAGTTGCTGCACCATAACCTTGGGGATTTAACTATGAATGAGCTGTGGATCGTGGCATTTTATGTATAGAATCATAGAATATCAGGGTTGGAAGAGACCTCAGGAGGTCATCTAGTCCAACCCCCTGCTCAAAGCAGGGCCAACCCCAACTAAATCATCCCAGCCAGGGCTTTGTCAAGCCTGACCTTAAAAACGTCTAAGGAAGGAGATTCCACCACCTCCCTAGGGAACCCATTCCAGTGCTTCACCACCCTCCTAGTGAAATAGTTTTTCCTAGACCTCCCCCACTGCAACTTGAGTCAACTTGAATCAAAAGCTTTGAATTTGCTGCTGTGATAGCTAATATTCCTTTGCTTGGATCATACAAAAGGGAAACTGAGGCAGGTATGCTTGGTGTGCTGCTTGAAGGCGCTCCAGGCTTGGCACATCCCATTCCTGCTAGTTCTACCCCCTTGAACTGCTCTGAATAAATTCCTTCTCCTCCATGTTTACGGCCCACATTATATTTATGGACTGTTTTCCTGCCCTCCACTCTACTCAGCCAAGCTGCTTCTGCATGCTTTGCTTTCTTAAACTTTCCTCGTAAGTCAGGCTCTGCACCCCTGGCCCTTTGGATGGCTCTTCTCT
The DNA here is from genome assembly GCF_965152275.1 of Natator depressus. Taxonomy (NCBI): domain Eukaryota; kingdom Metazoa; phylum Chordata; order Testudines; family Cheloniidae; genus Natator; species Natator depressus. Next base: position 15,861,239 of record NC_134252.1, read on the forward strand.
CAGCTCCCTCTGGTTTGACGATAAGGCGGGGGTCAGAATGGAAGATAATATATCAGGAGTAATTTAAATGGACATCTATGCCTTATGTCAGTGTGAGTTACAATAGACCTTTCCAGAGACGCTGATGCCGCACAGAGAACTGGGGAATGCAGTTGACTTTGAATCAGTTCTGCTCCTATACATCATACAATATATTTCTCTTCCCTTCTTCTTTACTGCTAAGGGCTCACATATAAAGAGAGGGTTCTGTGTCTGAAGGGTTCATCGGTTCCTGCTGCTGCTCATTCCCCACTTGGACACCAGGAACCCCCAGCTGGTGACACTGTAAGTGGTGGTGGTGCTGGCAATGTTATGATGTCACAAATAGAAGGTTCTGAGCCTAAGCAGGGTCTGAGCAGCTGGAAGTGGTGAACTTTTAAATCTTTCCCATGCTGCTGGTTCTGTTTCTGGGCACATCATCCCAGCAAGGGCTTTGTCAAGCCGAGCCTTAAAAACCTCTAAGGATGGAGATTCCACCACCTCCCTAGGGAACCCATTCCAGTGCTTCACCACCCTTCTCGTGAAATAGTGTTTCCTAATATCTAACCTAGACCTCCCCCACTGCAACCTGAGACCTTGTTCAGTCATCTACCACTGCTCCTTGTTCAAAAAAAAGAAAAGGAAAACTAGTGGCACCTTAGAGACTAACCCATTTATCTGAGCATAAGCTTTCGTGAGCTACAGCTCACTTCATCCCACTGAATGCATCCAATGAAGTGAGCTGTAGCTCACGAAAGCTTATGCTTAAATAAATGGGTTAGTCTCTAAGGTGCCACAAGTCCTCCTTTTCTTTTTGCGAATACAGACTAACACGGCTGCTCCTCTGAAACCTGCTCCTTGTTCAGTCATCTACCACCACTGAGAACAGCCGAGTTCCATCCTCTATGGAACCCCCCTTCAGGTAGTTGAAGGCTGCTATCAAATCCCCCCTCACTCTTCTCTCCTGCAGACTAAATAACTCCAGTTCCCTCAGCCTCTCCTCGTAAGTCATGTGCCCCAGCCCCCTGATCATTTTTGTTGCCCTGCGCTGGTGTCTGTGCAGCACCTAGCACACTGGGTCCCTGCTCTCAGTTGGGGACTTTTAGGTGCTATTATAATATACATAATAGTGAAAAGCAACAACAATCCGACTTTCATGCAAATGGCCTAAGTGAGAAGGGAAGGAAAGAACAGACAATAGCTGAGCTCAAAGCAGAACAGTTTCCAATGACAGCACGTTCCCATGGTTTACAAGACGGTGTCACCAGTTCCTTCATGATCATGCTCATTTTAATGCAGTGCCTGTAATAGCCAGAGATTTGAAAACATCAATCCTCTGTGGATAAAGCATGCTGTGATTCGCACAGAGATTTTAGCCAGTCAAAGTCTGTGGGATTGGATTTGACATGCTGTGGTTTGGCACTCACCAAATATAACCACAGGGCCAGAGACACTACACTGTGAGAGACAAGAGCGGGCTAGGAGCCCTGTTCATTCATTTCTCCCTGGTGACTTCACCATCAGATGTCTCACCCCCAGCGTCTGTGGGGCACTGGCAGGTCGACTTGCAAAGGGGATACAGAGGTGGCTACTGAGAGCAGTTTTCAGGGAGAGGGGATTCCTGGCACTGTTGTGAACTGAGGGTGTTCTCTGCTGTTTGGAAAGCTCCCTTTAAGGATTTCAGACTTAGGAGAATCCCTGGAGATGGTGGCTCCTGTCTGCATCCATTCCCCAGCCAGCAACAAAGTTGCTGCCTTCAGGGCTCCACAGAAAGAGCTCCAGAAGGCACAAGCAAGCCAAAGCCGGCACTGGCGCAGGAAGGGGAGGCGTGGGAGCAGTGGCTCATCTCTGCGGGAGTCAGGTCCAAGGGCTGCATAAAGCAGCAGCTTCTTGGCTTCTTCTTTTGCTTCCAGAATAGGGTGAGAATAAGAAATAAATGCAGGGAAAAGTTATTTCTGAGTACAGGGCTGGCTCTCATACTCCCTGGCATCTCTGAGCCTGATGAGACATCCCTGCGCCTGACCCCTGAGGACTCCATGGAATCAGCTAGGGCTCCGCCAATCCACAGGCAAAGGTCCCAACAGTAGAGATAAAGGCTCCCAACTGAGAGAAGCCGCTCCAGTCTACCTTGCTGGGAGTAGCCCCTGTGATGTGGTGGTTCTGGCAGTCTGCTCCTGCTCCTGCTCGCTTCTGCTTCAGCCTTGTTCCAAGCGTGCTCTTTGTTCCTGATTCCTGTGCCTGACCACTAGGCCTGCCGGCTGCTGCTCTGACCACTAGGCATGACCATCCGCTTCTCAGGTTCTGACTCTCCCACAGTGCTGAGTGCAGCCTGCAGGATCCAGACTAGGTTTGAAGAAATCGCTCAGAAATCAAACAGTGGCTTAGGGCTTGTCCTCACTGCAGAGTTAATGTCCCTAAGCCAGCTCCCATTCACACACAAAACCCTTTCAGGCCAGTGTGCTGGTGCTTTACCCTCAAGCTAGCTCACCCATCCTGCGGTATAAGCTAACGCCCAAGAGCTGCTTGCACTCAGACTGGTAACCTGCCCACTTTGCAGTGGGGACACAAGCTAAGCTGCTTAAATGCCGCTAGCCTTCCAGCACCTTCCCACAATTCCCCTTGTCTGCCCACAAGGACAGACGAGTTCTCCCACCATTCACTGGGAAAGAATCAGAGAACGGCTCAGCTTCCCGCAACACAAAGAACCAGGGGATACGCCCCTGGTGTCCTAGTGACACACTCTGGGAGTGGCTTTGCTCTGCGGATGCTCACATCAGGGCAAGGCTAACCCAAGTGCTGATCACTCTGCAGCAGTGGTTCTCAACCCATTTACCATTGTGAGCCGCATATGCAGCTCTGTGTTATGTGGGCCACATCCACACAATATTATACTACCTACATCGCCCTGAGGATGTCACATGGGCCACAGTTGTGTGCTGATTGGGCCGCAGGTTGAGAACCACTGCTCTGCAGTGAAGACAGACCCTAAGAAGTTGTGGGATAAACTTCTCAACATCCTTGGCCAATTCTGCTCCTGTTTGCATCTGCATAAATCTGGAGCATCTCTAGTGGCCTCAGACGAGCTGCTCCGGACTCACGCTGCTGTGACAGAGAGCAGAGGCTGTCCCCAAGGCAGGCAAGGAACTACTGAGGGGGGCCAAAGGGGTGGAGGTACAAGTAAAGGGAAAGCTCTTTAGATGGGGGCTGGGTCTCAAGGGAAGAGCCCTGGAAGTGAGGTGTATGAGATGGCAGGGGTGGTATTTGTCCCCTGACTTGGGACATTTACAGCTAGAGAGGGGAAAGCATTGGAAATGTACTGAAGGGATAAATCCTACCCTAGCCCCAGTGTGACCGGCAAGGTCTTTCCCATCCCCCTTCTTCTACCTGGCCTCAGGTCTGATCCAAAGAGAGTCAGTTCACAGGGAGGGTGGGGACATCTGTCAGTGCAGCGCTGTGTGACCAGGTGAATGACATGATGGGTATTATGGAAACACTAGCTGTTCTTGGGGAATCAGGGAGCAGACCCTGGTTGTGACCTTGCCCCCAGGGTGCATGAATGGGGATATGAACAGAAGCCAGTGGCTGCTGCATGGTGAGAGGATTAGGGCATGGGCAGAAATTGCACTACAAAGGGCACAACTCCCCGGGATCTAGCACTCACTGAGCCTCTGAAGCACCTCGTCTCCTTTCTGCAGCCCTCTAAGCACAGGGCAGGTAAAGCACGAGCAGTGCAAGCCACCTCCCGCCCCGCCAACGGGCCACAAGCGTACAGGCCCAGTGCACGGCTGAGAGGGCCGCTCAGTCAGCACAGTGCAGCTGTTCTCATCAGTGCTCGGCAGGCTGGATTGGAATCGCAGGGCCCGAGGTGTGAACAGCTGGCCCCCCATTCTCAGACCTGAAATCCATTTCCTTGTGCCGCTGCATGCCAGGCAGATGTGAGCAGTGAGTGTTTTCCCAGAGTGCTGACTCGCTTCCTGGGAGGTCAGAGCCCGGCAGAGGGTGTTCCCGTGCTGGGGCTGTGTAGCAGATACGAGCAGAGATGGCCTGGCTAGTGGGCCTGGTACCAGGCACAACCTGTAAGCCCGGGACCTGGCCGTGGGAGAGGCTCAGAAGCAGTGTGGATCCCACTTCCCCAGCCAGAACTGCCTAAACAAATGCAACACCAGAACCAGCGGGAAGGGAGGCCACCGAGCTGGGTGTGTGGCTGCCCCTTCCCTCCCTGGAAGGAGAGTGTACAGGCTTTCCTGCCAGAGGTTCCAGCCAAGGCAGGCTGGATTTTATTAAAGAAAACAATGATTTCACCAAAAAAGAAGCTTTGTAATTAAGCCACAAACTCACGTGTCCAGCCTAGTTTAACAGAAAATGAATAAAGCCCTCCTGGTGAGCTCTGGATACAAGGGAGATAGAAGCTCCCTCCAGGAGAGATTGCTGCAACCCCAGCTACCTCCAGCCCATTAAACCCTTAGCTGAGTCCAGTGCAGGGTCTCTGAAGCGAAGTGACCGCAGAAGAACTTTGTAAGGAGTTCCCTAGTCCGTACACGGGCCGTAATGAATCCAAAGAGCAGCCGAGAACAGACCTAATCCCTGCATGCGAACTGTGAGGGTACCTGTGCTGTTCCTTTAAACCTAGAGCCAGAAGGAAGCAGGCCAGGAGCTGGGGCAGGCACTGAGGAAGAGAGAGAGGCAAGGCACCTGTAGGAATAATATTGTTTTTCCTTTTCTAATAAAGTTCCTTGTCCAGTGCTGGAAGAAAGTGACTCTATCTGTGATTCTCTGCCATTATCCCATGGCAGTAACCACTCGCACAGCCTCGCCCACACACAGGTGGTGGAGCAAGAACTCTAGTCCGCAAGCCCCAAACACAGGCCTTTATCATGTGACTAGGGCAATTGTAACAGGGCCCCCAAGCACAGGGCCCCCCAAATATCTGCAAGTGGGGTGAAAAGGAAGGGGGGGAGCCCCAGCTAACATGATGCACCTGGGCCCTACATTTCTCTTGACAGGCCTGCGTGTGAGCTAAGGGTGTGACAGTGTCATGGCCTGTGATCAGGCTGCTCGTACGACTCGGCCTTTTCCTTGTGGCTCTCAGAAGACTATTGGGTGACTCAGATATTGTATCTCTGAGTCCCGCAGAAGCTGCATCTCTGCAAAAGGTCCATCATCTTGACAGCACTGTTCTTCCTAAGCTAGTTCCTAACTGTGATCTCCTGATCGCTGGAGTCCTTGCTTCCTGCCCCCGATGCCGAGATGCTTGGTGGAGATGACTGCCGGGGACGAGAGTCAGTGCAGTGCACGGGGACCACTCGGTAACTGGCACACCTGGCCGTGAAGAGACCATCTCCGTGGCACAGCTGGTGTTGTCTGCTGCCAGCACCCCCTACTGGTGAGACTGTCAAGGTGCCTCGTGGCTCCGAACACCCAATTTCCAGGGGATTTGGTTATCCCAATCTCCTACATGTCTCTCAAATGCCTAGCCTGAAGGGGCTGGTGGGGCTGGATTATAGCACACAGCCGAGGTGGGAACCAGCCCCAGAGAAGTGGCCCAGTCCCCAGGTGCAGAAAATGACACCGTGTTTCATGAAGTCGACTCAAAGGAATTAAGTCAAAATTGTTTTTTAAAACAGATTCCCATGTCCCTGCTGCCTCCTCTGACCCCTTCGGGTTCGTCTCCCGAGTCGTTCCTGCTGGAAAGGACCCAGCTCCTTGTCTACCTCTCAGCTCTTTACCACAGTGTTTGGCCCGTAATTTGCTGTTTTCTCGGGTGTTCCTGGGTTGGTTCTGTTCCCCTCCCCCTCACTCCATACTTCTCCAGACCCATATCTGTACTGCCTTACGCTGCACCTCAGCTGTCAGCGGGGGGGGGGGGGGCTGCTCAGGGTGGGCATCAGTGCAGAAGCTGGTGCTCAGCTGTGTATCTGTCGTCACCCTTCCATCATCTTCTCTCCCTCCCTCCATCTTTCTTCACTGTCTCCAGTTGTTCTTACTTTCCCTCTAGGACAGATGCTGCCACCGGTCCCGCCCTGTTCCTCACTGAGAGATGGCTCGGGAAAGCGAATACAGTCGTATTGCCCTCCGGGGCTCAGGAGCAAGCTCATCCTGATCTCTGGTGGCAGGGTCCGATGCTGGGAGCACATCCCGAGAGCTTCCCCCCAGTCCCACCAGCCCCAGCACCCACCACTGCCCTGGAATCCCCGGGCAGCAGGATAGAAACTGCCTTACGGGCACCTGTGTGGAGGATCTTTTGAAGAGGCCGAGGAAAGCCAAAGCCCTTTCTGCTCTGTCTGACCATTGCAGCGTCCAAAGAGCAGGGTTTTGGCCTAAGATCCTTGGCAGCGACTGCCTTCCCCACCCTCACTGCAGTGCAGTGAGCTGGCCGCGCCCTGCCCCCAGAGCGCAGAGCTCTTTGCTAGGTGATCGTCAAGGTGGAAAGGGCGATAGAAATGGACAAGGGAATGGAAATGCCCAGCCTGGAGCTCATGATCAGCTACTTATCCACTGGAAATAGCGCCCCCTTTGGTGCTGCTCTGAAGCTGAGAGCACACTGGGGGCTGGCAGCCTCGCATGGCACTCACACTGTAGTGTGTAGTATAGTGCGTCGTGCTCCTAAATCCCTAGGTCATGTGTTATTTAACGGTTTGTCAATGGCTCACATGGGGCGACTTCATGGGGGAGGCTGGAGATGCAGGAGGGACACAGGGCATTACTGTATTGATTTCCACAGGGAGCTGCCTGTTTCTGGCTGGCTCCATGAGTGGCCCCCTGCACAAACTGTGCAATGCAAAACCAGGCCGAATTAACCCACTGAGCTGCAGGTCCAAACGCTGTCCCTGACTGAAATGCTTCTGCCCACTTGGATCATTCCCTCCTGCCCCCTCTGATCCACTGACACCTGGCAGCATGAGATAGAGTCATAGCACCGTGGAAAGGCGCAATTACAAGGGCCCTTGGGAGGTCATCTACTCATCCGCCAAAGCCATGCTGAGGCAGGACCATGGCAACCGGGACCATCTCTGACAGGTGTTTGTCTAACCTCTTCTTAAAAACCTCCAGTGATGGGGGTGACATTCTGTACCTTGAGGGAGTGCCCTGTAACCCCCATATTCCTCATTTATATATAATTGTGATCTTGCACATAAAGCAGGCCGTGTGAGGTATCAGGGGAAAGATTATGATCTAAGAACATAAGAACAGCCATACTGGGTCAGACCAAAAGTCCATCTAGCCCAGTGTTCTGTCTTCCAACAGTGGCCAGTGCCAGGAGCCCCAGAGGGAATGAACAGAACAGGTAATCATCAAGTGATCCATCCCCTGTCACCCATTCCGAGCTTCTGGCAAACAGAGGCTAGGGACGCCAACCCTACCCAGCCTGGCTAATAGCCATTGATGGACCTGTCCTCCATGAATTTATTTAGTTCCTTTTTGAACTTTGTTATAGTCTTGGCCTTCACAACTTCCTCCGGCAAAGAGTTCCACAGGTTGACTGCGCATTGTGTGAAGAAACACTTCCTTCTGTTTGTTTTAAACCTGCTGCCTATTCATTTCATTGGGTGACCCCTAGTTCCTGTGTTATGAGAAGGAGTAAAAAATTTATTATTATTCACTTTCTCCACACGACTAATGATTTTATAGACCTCGATCATATCCCCCCTTAGTCATCTTTTTTTCCAAGATGAAAAGTCCCAGTCTTATTAATCTCTCCTCATATGGCAGATGATCTATACCTCTAATCATTTTCGTTGCCCTTTTCTGAACCTTTTCCAATTCCAATACATCTTTTTTGAGATGGGGCGACCACATCTGCACGCAGTATTCAAGATGTGGGCGTACCATGGATTTATATAGAGGCAACATGGTATTTTCTGTCTTGTTATCTATCCCTTTCTTAATGAGAACAGGAGGACTTGTGGCACCTTAGAGACTAACCAATTTATTTGAGCATAAGCTTTCGTGAGCTACAGCTCACTTCATCGGATGCATGCAGTGGAAAATACAGTGGGGAGATTTTATATACACAGAGAACATGAAACAATGGGTGTTACCATACAAGAGTGACCATGAAAGGTGTGTGTGGGGGGACCTTTTGTAGCGATAATCAAGGTGGGCCATTTCCAGCACTTTACAAGAACAGTAGGAGGGGGAATAAACAAGGGGCAATAGTTTTACTTTGTGTAATGACCCATCCACTCCCAGTCTCTATTCAAGCCTAAGTTAATGGTATCCAGTTTGCAAATTAATTCCAATTCAGCAGTCTCTCGCTGGAGTCAAATCAAACGTCAGGAATTATAACATTCAAAAACCAGTCAGAGAACACTTCAGTCTCTGTGGTCACTCGATTACAGACCTAAAAGTAACAATTCTTCAACAAAAAACTTCAGAAACAGACTCCAACGAGAGACTGCTGAATTGGAATTAATTTGCAAACTGGATACAATTAACTACTTCTATATTCTTATTATGAGAGCATGGAATTACTACCCAAGAGATTCTGTGGTACAGTTTGGTTCATTTAAGGTTTTTACTTGGTTTGAGTCTACGCTTTCTTTCATACATAGTGTCACTCCCCCACCAGCATGACCTGTTCTGTCCTTCCGATATATTTTGTACCCTGGTATTACTGTGTCCCATTGATTAGCCTCATGCCACCAAGTTTCTGTGATGCCGATTATATCAATATCCTCATTTAATATGAGGGACTCTAGTTCACCCATCTTAATTTTTAGACTTCTTGCATTGCTATATAAGCACTTTAAAAACTTGTCACTTTTTAGCTATCTCCCATTACATGATGTAATTGAATGAGACTTTTTTCATCTGACTGTTTTTCATCTGACCCTACCTGTATTTTATCATCTTCCATACTCACCTCCTTACCAGGACATAGACAATCTCCATTAGAAGATCCTCCCTGCAATGGGGTTCACACTGGCCCCTCCAGATTTGGCCCCTTGGCCCCTTTCCTCCGTGAATCAGGGACACTTCAGTCTGGTGCAACACCCTGTGTTCTTTATTTGTGATCAGTTTCCCACCACCAGTTTCCAACTATATACAGGCTTTACAACTGCTTGGCCTGTCACAGGCCTGGCCAACAACAGACTAGAAGGCTCCGGCTCCGGCTCCGGCTCCGGCTCCGGCTCCGGCTCCGGCTCCGGCTCCGGCTCGCTCTGAGCCTGACCTCCTGCTCTTAGGCTTCCCCCGCCCCCATTCTCTCACTTCCTTCCAGCCTTATAGTTCCTGCTAATGAGGCTGGCAGGTGTGGTCAGTTACCAGGCCAACATAGGGTGGTTCACCCAGCCCCAATCCATTCTCCCTGATTGGGGCTGGGGTGGCAGTAGCTGATTAAGGGCTTTTCCAGCAGCACCCTGCCACATTCTCCTAAGGGATGTCTCTGTCTAACCACGTGCTCCTCCACACCTGTCAGCTTTTCCCCAGCCCTTAGTTTAAAAACTGCTCTACGACCTGTTTAATTTTAAGTGCCAGCAATGGGGTTCCGCTTTGGTTTAGGTGGAGCCCATCCCTCCTGTATAGGCTCCCCCTTTCCCAAAAGTTTCCCCAGTACCTAATAAGCCTAAACCCCTCCTCCCTACACCGTCGTCTCATCCACGCATTGAGACTCTGCAGTTCTGCCTGTCTGACTGGCCCTGCACCTGGAACTGGGAGCATTTCAGAGAATGCCACCAGGGAGGTCCTGGACTTCAATCTCTTACCTTGCAGCCTAAATTTGGCCTTCAGGACCTCTCTCCTACCCTTCCCTATGTCATTGGTACCTACGTGTACCACGACCACCGGCTCCTCCCCAGCACCGCACATAAGTCTATCTCGAGAGATCCGCAACCTTTGTACCAGGCAGGCAAGTCACCGTGCGGTTCTCCCGATCATTGCAATCCCAGCAATCTATGTTTCTAAAGATCGAATCACCCATTACCAATTCCTGTCTCTTCCTAATAACTGGAGTTCCCTTCCCGGAGAGATGTCCTCAGTGTGAGAGGATACCACAACATCATCTGGAAGGAGGGTCCCAACTATGGGATCGTTTCCCTCTGCTCCATTGGATGTTCTCCTACCCTGAGACTTTCACCCTCCTCAACAGCGCAGAGGCTGTCAGATCGGGGGTGGGACCATTCTACTGTGTCCCGGAAAGTTTCGTCTATGTACCTCTCTGTCTCCCTTAGCTCCTCCAGCTCAGCCACCCTGCTCTCCAAAGCCCGTACACGGTCTCTGAGGGCCAGGAGCTCCTGGCACCAAATGCACACACATGCAACCTGCCCATAGGGCAGGTAATTGGACATGCTGCATTGGGTGCAATAAACTGAATAGCCCCCTCTCTGTTGCTGGACTTCTGCCTGCATTCTCTTTTTACTCCTGAAGTTAGTTCCTTTGTTGAGGTTTTGTTTTATCAGGGGGTGTTTTTGGCTTAAGTTTAAAGAAGTTTAAGGAATGTTACATACGTGTAGCCCCCCGTAAACATCCTCGCAAAGCTCCGCTGTTAGCCGCTCCTGTTTGCTAGCTCCTCTGGTCACTTAGGAACAGGCTTTTTAAAGCCCTGGCCTCCCTGAGTAGCCTCACCCCCTGGTTAAGGGTTGATGGGTGCTAAAGGGCTTAGGGATTAAAGCCTCATTAAGAAGCTCTCAGCTCTCAGCCTTGCCTAGTGGGTCGCTAGGCTCAGCACACACACGGTCAGCACATAGTCCCCCAAACAAACAGACCACACGGTCTATTTCAGTCCAGCAGCAAGCACACCACAACAAACACAAACACACACACAACAGACAACAAACTTACCCCAAGAGTCACTGGAGGAGCTGAAAGGCATTTCTCTATCCATATATGTATATCATTAATGCATATGAAGTTATGAGAATTGTGTTGTATGGTTGTCACTAAAACGTGCTGTAAGCCAGATATTAGCTCCCCAAAGACAACAGCAAGGAAAGTAACCAACGCCCAGGGGTTGCGAAACAACCCATCAACAACCATTGTCCAACAAGGGAGCTACAATGCAATGACTCATCTGCATGAGGCCACACCAGGGGAATTGCTCAACCTTGCCTGGGGACTCAGCAATGCCCCCCAGACATGCCTGGACTTGTGTTTTCCAAGCACATGGGACTGAGCATATAAAACAGACACAGGGGCCTCATGCTGGGCCTTTCTTCTGCCCCCACTTATGCTACAAGCAACCAAGATACTCAGAAGAAAACTGAAGACTCCAATAGAGGAGATTGGCCCAGGTTTAAGGGACAAACCTTATATATTAAGGACTGCAATATCCAGTGGGGTGAGAAAAACTGCTTACTCTAGATGTTGCCCAGTCGAATAGGGTTGAGAGTTTAGACTGTGTGGTTGTATTTTCTTTTCTTTTGGTAACTAACTCTGACTTTTTGTCTATCACTTATAATCACCTAAAGTCTATCTTTTGTAGTCAATACATTTGTTTAACTGGCAAAGAGTCCTGTGGCACCTTATAGACTAACAGACATATTGGAGCATGAGCTTTCATGGGTGAATACCGCTTTGCCACTTTTACAGATCCAGACTAACATGGCTACCCCTCTGATATTTGTTTAACTGTTTAGCTTTACCAGTGAGTTTGTATGCCGTGTGGGGCAGAACTGCTTAGGTTTGTAAAGGCTGGTGTATATCCACTTTCCATTGATGAAGTGGTGAACCAATTAATAAATTTGCACAGCTCATCTTGAGCAGTGCAAGATGGTATATTCCTGAGGTACAGTGCTGGGAGCTGGGGGGATCTGGCTGGTGCTTTTCCCTGTGTGATTCATGAGTGGCTCTGGGAGCATTCATGCAACCTAGAAAGTTCTTTCTAATATCCAACCTAAATCTCCCTTTCTGCAAATTAAGCCCATTACTTCTTGTCCTACCCTGGGTGGTCATGGAGAACAATTGATCACAGTCCTCACTATGACAGCCTTTAACATATTTGAAGATTGTTAACATGTCCTCCCATTATCTTCCCTTCTTTAGACTAAACATGCTGAATTATTTTAACCTTTCCTCGGACATGGTTTTCTAAACTCTCACCATAATTGCTGCTCTCCTTTGGACACTGTACTCCAGCTGAGGCCTCATCCGTGCTGAGTAGAGCAGGACAATTACCTCCCATGTCTTACATACAACACTCCTGTTAATACACCCCAGAATGACACTTGTGTTTTTTGCAGCTGCATCACACTACTGACTCATATTCTATTTGTGATCCTCTAAAACCCCCAGATCCTCTTCTGCAGTATGACCACCTAGCCAGGTAGTCCCCGTTTTGTAGTTGTGCATTTGATTTTTCCTTCCTCAGTGTAGTACTTCGCACTTACTTGTCTTGAATTTCATCTTGTTGATTTCATTCAGCCACATGTCCTCCATTCCTGGCTTCCTGCAGCAGTGAATACAGGTTGATTTCATGCTGCATGAAGCAAGCAGTATTTCCTTTTATTTGTTATACTGTAAATTCCTGCACCATTGTAGTGAGTGGCTTCTTGCTCCTTTAAATGGGAGAGTGTTAAAAGGAAACACTGATGAGTTTTCGTTAGTCCCTTCCTAATTCTAAATAATTCACTCAAGTTCCCGAGATTCTTCTCATCTGCCGGCCATTGCAGATTTTGCAGTCCCCCATCTGAAGCCCTCGGGGTGCACCTCCCAGAGCCCTGCCTGGCTATGTTGCTTTTCACTGGCTTTCTGCAGTCCCACCTGCACCATACATTTCAGCTGCTTTTTACGGTCTCCACCTTTCTCAAGGCAGCCAATACTGGACCCACTCTATTGGCTCCCAGTGAGTGATGTCATGCAACTGTACCCCAGAATTTAACACTCCACACTGTCACCCAGCACAAGTAGCCGCTTGCCATGGAAATAGCCCCACGGGGTGCGTCCACACTGCAGTTAGACACCCGCGGCTGGCCCGTGCCAAGTGACTCAGGCTAAGGGGCTGCTTCACTGCAGTATAGCCCGCTCCGGCCCGGGCCCAGACATTCACGGCAATGAAACAGGCCGGCAGCCCAAACCCGCAAGCCCCAGTTGGCTAGCACAGGCCAGCTGCGGGTTTTTAACTGCCATGTAGATGCACCCATTGACTCCAAGGGATGATTCACTGGGAGTCAGGGTACCTGAATCTCTCCCTTTCTAGAGTGTCCACATGTGTCCTATGTGCTCTGTTAGCTACGGCTGCCCAGCGAGAGCCTTCAGGCAGTCCCCACACCAGTGCCCACGCCATCCTCTGGCAGCTCAGGGGGTCAGGGGAGCCTGGACCATCCTCCCCTTGCTGTGCCTTTCTCCTCCACGTTGTCAGCAAACCACAAACCAAAGCATTCAAAGGTGGGAGAGGGAGGGAGGGAGGGGAGAACTTGGGGTGGGGCCACACTGCCTGGACCGGGGAATCCCACCTGCAGCAGCCCTCCACTCCGGGGGACAAGATCCCGGACTCAGTGGGCTTGTTACTAAGCATCCTGTCTGTCTACGCACGGATGAGGTGGTGAGTTTGGAGGGGGGGCAAGTTGATGCGGGCCCTATTTTACCATATTCACTTACTTGGAGGGAGCAAAGGTCATGCCACATCCCTCCCCTCCAGGGATGCAGGGGTCCATGCAGCATGTCTGCTCCTTACCTCTCCTGGCTATTCTGGGTTCCTGTGTGTCATCAGCCCCCACGCGGCTAGTGAGTGCTCAGCTGAGGCCTGAACAGAGGCTACATCCTACAAAGTGCTGAGTGCGGGAACCCCGCTGCAGAAGTCAGTGGGATTTGAGAGGAGTGCTCAGCACCTTGCAGGATTGGACACCTGCCCTCAGCTTTTATCTCTCTAGAGCACTGGAGAAGTATTCTTCACAGTATTCTTGTCAGCAAGTTAAGGAAGTATGGGCTGGATGAATGCACTATAAGGTGGGTAGAAAGCTGGCTAGATTGTCGGGCTTAACGGGTAGTGATCAATGGCTCCATGTCTAGTTGGCAGCCGGTGTCAAGTGGAGTGCCCCAGGGGTCGGTCCTGGGGCCGGTTTTGTTCAATATCTTCATAAATGATCTGGAGGATGGTGTGGATTGCACTCTCAGCAAATTTGCGGATGATACTAAACTGGGAGGAGTGGTAGATACGTTGGAGGGGAGGGATAGGATACAGAAGGACCTAGACAAATTGGAGGATTGGGCCAAAAGAAATCTGATGAGGTTCAATAAGGATAAGTGCAGGGTCCTGCACTTAGGATGGAAGAATCCAATGCACCGCTACAGACTAGGGACCGAATGGCTAGGCAGCAGTTCTGCGGAAAAGGACCTAGGGGTGACAGTGGACGAGAAGCTGGATATGAGTCAGCAGTGTGCCCTTGTTGCCAAGAAGGCCAATGGCATTTTGGGATGTATAAGTAGGGGCATAGCGAGCAGATCGAGGGACGTGATCGTTCCCCTCTATTCGACACTGGTGAGGCCTCATCTGGAGTACTGTGTCCAGTTTTGGGCCCCACACTACAAGAAGGATGTGGATAAATTGGAGAGAGTCCAGCGAAGGGCAACAAAAATGATTAGGGGTCTAGAGCACATGACTTATGAGGAGAGGCTGAGGGAGCTGGGATTGTTTAGTCTGCGGAAGAGAAGAATGAGGGGGGATTTGATAGCTGCTTTCAACTACCTGAAAGGGGGTTCCAAAGAAGATGGCTCTAGACTGTTCTCAATGGTAGCAGATGACAGAACGAGGAGTAATGGTCTCAAGTTGCAATGGGGGAGGTTTAGATTGGATATTAGGAAAAACTTTTTCACTAAGAGGGTGGTGAAACACTGGAATGCGTTACCTCGGGAGGTGGTAGAATCTCCTTCCTTAGAGGTTTTTAAGGTCAGGCTTGACAAAGCCCTGGCTGGGATGATTTAACTGGGAATTGGTCCTGCTTCGAGCAGGGGGTTGGACTAGATGACCTTCTGGGGTCCCTTCCAACCCTGATATTCTATGATTCTATGATTCTATGAAGTCCAGGGTCCACATCAGAGTCACTCTGGATTGTCCTTTCTGGCCTTTAAATCTGTGATTCTATGGGTTTCCGACAACGCATGAGCCTGAAAGAAGAAAGGCTTTGTTTTCTGGCCCCTCTGTAAGAATGCTTTGCTCTTTCCATCCCGTGGTTAGCCCACAGATCCCCTTCCCCATTGCTCCATTTGGCGTCTTTGTGCAGCGTAGGGTCTGGCAAGGTGGTACAGCACTTCATCCAAAACAGGGAACAATTAACAAGAAATAAAATATCAGTGAGCCTTGACAATCACCTGGAAGATAATAAAGAGAAAACAAATCTCTCGGTTTTTGATAACTCCTCTCAGCTCTGTAGATTTATTGTCGCCTTTTTAAATTTTAACAACTTACGAGGCCAATGCACTGACTTCCATTACATTAAAAGTTTTGTTTTTATTCCTTAATTCGAAGCAGAAGGGAAGCTAAATCACTGAGCAGTGAAAGGTTTGCAATCTGCGGGAGCGGCTGTGCAAGGAAATGTATTTCACCTGCCAGACGTCCTCATTCTTTGCTGGCACCAAGGTCCAAGGGCAATTACTTTTCCCACGTTTTTCTTGTCTTCTGGGGAGGTGTGGAGGGGCCGGGAGGGCAGAAGAACAGTAAACCATACACTCAACGTAGAGGTTCCTTCATCACCCATTCTGAGAACACGTTTCAGAATTTTAATGCCACCAAGCAGCTCGGTGGAGAGGCAGCGAGATCTCCCGGCACGTGGGAAAAGAGAGAGGCGGGGGCAGGGGAGGTGTTCATAAAAAGGCCTAATTAGATTTGAACCCTGACCTCCAGCGCGAAAAGCTGGAAGCGCCACCTCACTCCGGTATCTCGGTTGTCGTAGGCGCGTGTGCGGACCAGCCCCTAGCGGGGGACAAAGGCCTGCAGAGCGCCAGTCTGGGTTACACGCCAGTGGCAGGAGTTGCATGACTGTTGCTGCCCATTGCCTGTGGCTTTCAACCGCATGGTCATCTCTGGGCGAGCGCAAGGCCAAGCGCAAGGCCTTGTTGAGAGGCCAGGCTCAGAGCAGCGGGAACCCAGGACCCTGCGCTCGGCCCCTTGCTGGCTGGCGGACCTTGGGCGAGTCACTGCTCCGAAGCTCATGTTCACAGGGATGCTGCGAAGCGTCATTATCTGTGACCCTGGGAGCTCAGACCAGGAGCTGGATTATCACTGTTAGGTAAGAGGCAAGCTGGAGAGCAGCAGGGTCAGGGCCCTTCAGACGCCCTCCCCTGAGCTCCAGTGGCTCTGCTGGGTGCTCTCCCTCCGGCCACAGCAGGGCTGTCACGGCTGACTGCTCTCTCTGGTGGGGCAGCCAGAGTAAGATCAACTCTGCCCCCCCGACTAGGACGCCGCGGTGAAGCTTGTTTGTGTACCACATCCTGGCCCTCGGTTAAATAAACTAGACCCCAGAGGGGCACTATGCGCTAAGTACAAGCCTCACTGAGAGCCGAGCAGGGGGAAACGCAAACGTGGTTCTGCCACCGGGTGCTGCAGCGGTGAGTGCCCATCACAGCTCTGCCCTTCTCACGGCACTGCCCAGGACCACACCCCCACAGGCTCTGCTTTATGCTCCTCACGGAGCCAAAGGCACAACTGTCTTTGGGGTTTCTCTTTTCTGTATTTAAATCTGGGTTTTGCTAATGTAAGCATCCCAGAGAGACAGATCTTGGAAGAGACTAGCTGAAGATTTATGCAGGTTCAGACGATTGCATTACCTGGTTGTCATGGACTATTTTTTCAGGCATATAGAAATAATGTATTTGAAAGACATAACATGTTTAAGTGTTATCAAGAAACTGAAGTGCACTTTTGCTCACTTTGCTATTACAGAACAACTAGTGATGGACAATGGACCACAATTCACCGCGGCAGAACTTGTCTTTCGGAGGGAAATATTATTTTGATCACATCACTAGCAGCCCATATTACCCACAAGTAAATGGAGAGGCTGAGAGGGGTGTATAGACAGCCAAGAAAATCCTGCAGCAGGAAGATCCATTCCTTGCTCTCCTGAGTTACAGATCAACACCAATTGCGGCTGCTGGATATAGTCCAACACAACTGATGGGAAGACAACTCAGAACTACTGTTCCAACTTTGGGAAAGAATCTATTTCCAAAGTGGCCAGACATGAAGAGAATAGCCAAACTGGACAAACAGGCTAAAAGAGCTTCTGAATACTTTTACAACAGACGTCACTTAATTAGAGAACTGCCGGGTCTAGAACCTGGTGACCATGTCTGAGTCAAATTAGCTGGAGAAAAGGGATGGAAAAGTCCAACTATTGTAAAGAAAAAGAATTCAGCACCCAGATCGTATGTGATCGAGACCAAGAGTGGAGAGTTCAATAGAAACCATTGACATCTACAAGTTGTTCCTCAGAAAGAACAGTCAGCAGAGCAAACTCTACAGATGGCAGATGCAGAAGAAGAAGAAGACTCAAGGATTCCAAACTGACCACAGCCAGTTGTTGCAACTAACAGCCGGCCAGATGAACAAGTTGTTACGCGTTCAGGTCGTGTACTTAGAAAGCCAGGACGACTCAGAGAAACTGAACAGATGGATCCATACGCAACTTCAACGACAGCCCAATAGTGGAAACGGTCGGGGCGCAGGACTCAAAGGGGGAGAGGTCATGGAACGTTAAACCGTGTTGTACGGTTCAGGCACTAGGTGGCACAGTGTGTAAAATACGTTCGTTAAATGACCCTCGCCCAGCTCTGGCAGAGCGTGACAGGATCTCGTGATGTGTCTAACACAAGCTCTGCGCCAGCCCAGCTCTGGTGCCGAGGAACATGACAGGAAGCAGCTCCATGTGAAATCCAGCGAGCGCTCTGGGGCAAGGGAGAACCGTAATAACCCTGCATGGCAGCAGTGAGGCCAACACAATGGGTTCATGCATTTTCTAGTCCTCGTCACTCACTTGGCCAGGTTTCTTGTTCCTGGTCTGTCTGATCACATTTAGCCCAGCACGCTGCAGGGGAGACATGAAACACCAAGCTTCGAATTCAGACCAATGCCAGGGCATTTCAGAACCTGTACAAGGGGCCTCATTCATGACAGGCTTCACTCTACGGCAATAGCTGGGTCACGTGGCCCTGAAAGCAAAAGGGGCATCTTTACTTTCAGTTCTTTGTCTCATAGAGCTAAATCCTTCCCGTTTGGCTCAGCCATTATTCAGGCAAAACTCCCAAAAGACCAAATTCTCTATCTCCTGCACCTTCATATGCACCCCGTCCATGCCAATGCAATCCCATTGCACCCGTTCGCCTGCTATCCTGTGCAGTCCCACCCGGTACAACCCCATGCAGTCCCACCTGGTACAACCCCATGCCATCCCACCCGGTACAACCCCTTACAGTCCCACCCGCTACAACCCTGTGCAGTCCCACCCACACCGTCCCCATGTAGCATAGTGTGTTATCAGCTCTCCTTGCAATCCCCATATGGCCCAGGGCAATTCCATGCCAGGCTCTGCCTGCGTGATGCCCATGCCGTTCAATGTCAATGCAATGCCCTGCAATCCCCAGTCAGTCCCCCTGACTTCCCACGGTGCAAAGCAGCACAGCATTTGGCCCATTGAGTTTAATGGGAATTTTGCCTGAGAAAAGACCTGGCCTGCACGATTGTTTTTGTAAATGTATTCTTTGTTTAAAGGGCCAGATTCCCTTGTCAAGTACACACCAGCCCTAGTGCCTGTGAGACGGTAACACAGACAGCAATTTGGGCCCTACCCTAGCACTCAGGAGGTGGGTGTTCAATTCCCTGCCCTGCCACAGAGTTCCTGGATGCCCTTGGGCAAGACCCAGGGCTGGAGCTTCAGGGTAGTTAGGTATCTAACGCCCACTGAAACCAATGGGAATTAGGCACCTAAATGCCGTTCAAGCTCTTGGCCTCAGTTCCTTATCTGCACAGAGGGGATAATAGCACTGCCCTGCCTCCCAGGGAGGCTGTGAGAATCACGGCTAGCATTGGGCACGGCTCTCTTCTCACTCACACCAGTGTAAGGCAGGAAACCAGTGGTGCTGCAATGGGAGGTACCAGATAGCGCGGGAATGGGGACCATGTGAGCACTAAGGCAGCCTGAGACCAGAATTAGTGAGCCAGGAGCTCAGCTGTATGACAATGAGATTTCAATATGAATTATTAACAAAACAATTAAAACTTGCTCCAGTCTGGGACATTTCTCACCTCTTGTTGGCATATGTATGTTTTCCTGGGAGGTGCTTTAGCAAACTTCTCCATTCATCTCCACTTTCCCGGCAGCGGAAGGTCCAGGCTTGTGTCTGAAAACATGCCCCTCCATCACCTCACATGGGGCATTCAGCTGCTTCTAGCCCAGTCAACCTTCCCACTTAGAATTTCCTTCTCAAATCAAATATTAAATAAAAGCGAATGGGCCAGATCCTCAGCTAATGGAAACCAGCCTTGTTCCACCAAAGTCCGTGACTGAGGCCCCTTGTCTCAGTGTCCAGGCTGGAGCATCTCTCAATGTTTGCCTCGATTGCAACTGTATGAAAACAACTGTATGAAAACAAACTACAAAAACACCTGCCAAAGCGATTGCTCCGAGTTGGTGAGAACGGCCTTAATCCAGACCATTGCATTGTCCCAGCATGGCCAGGGCTTCCCCAAAAACTCTCACTGAAGTCAACAGGAAAATCCCCATTGACCTCAGCTGGAGCAGGCAGGCCAGCACTGGGCGCTTCTGGAATGCTGGAGCCAGCCTTCCCCATGTGCTGTCAATGCAAGAACTGGAGGACTCTGTCTTTGCCAGGGTGGCACCAGCTGGGTCTCTGAGCCTCACCCTTATCACAGTGGGATACTGCAGTTTCCCATGAGCCAGCTCCTCCAGACGTTACACAGTCCTTGCTACCCACAGGGAGTTCGTCCTGAGGAAGAACTGCTGGAGTTAGCCCTGAGTGACTTGGAAACCAGGATCCTAATTTGTAAACCGTGAGCACTGAGATTAGGGAATCAACAGCCAGCGTTGGGCCCAGCTCTCTTCCCACTTACACAGGTGTGAGGCAGGATTAACCCCACTGAAACCAGTGGTGTCGCAATGGCATGAGAGGAGACTTCGGCCCATTGAGCCCAGGGACCAGGGTTCTATGTGAAGAATCCCCCTGAAGCACCATGCTCCGCCTACCCATGCGAATCCCCCAGGATACCAGCACCCCACCAGGCACTTCCATTACGATCCCAGTGCGTCGCCCTTGCTCTGGGCTCCCAAGGGTGGAAGGGGAAGTGGCACAAGTAGAGAAGCCGTAGGATTGTGTAACCGTTTGGAGTTACTCATGGTCATGAGCAGAATAAAGAAACCTGCTTTTCATGAGGAACTTGACTTGCTAATAAGCCACGAAACTGGGTCAGGTACCTCCTGCTTTGCAAAGAGCTTTGAGATCTCCTGATGAAAAGTGCTGCGTAGGAGCCAGGCATTATTAGGATCACTTCCCACGCTGGCCATGGGTGGCACCGGTGTATGCGCAGTGGCAGCCCGGAAAGCCAGAGACAGCTGTCAGAGTAACAGCCGTATTAGTCTGTATTCGCAAAAAGAAAAGGAGGACTTGTGGCACCTTAGAGACTAACCCATTTATTTGAGCATAAGCTTTCGTGAGCTACAGCTCACTTCATGGGATGCATCCAATGAAGTGAGCTGTAGCTCACGAAAGCTTATGCTCAAATAAATGGGTTAGTCTCTAAGGTGCCACAAGTCCTCCTTTTCTTTTTCCAGAACAGCTGTGGCTCTCTCACGCTAGGACAATGGGAAGTGAATGTTCACAGAGGCGGGTTGGTGTCGAAGTCCAAGCAAAGTCAATGGGGCAAATACACCCCTGGTTGAAGTGCTTGCATCCCATTGCCTTTGCTGGACCTGCCGTGCTTATCCTAGGATTGCATTTGGCTCCCCAGGTGTCATGGAAAATACAGCACCTCTCTGGCTCTAGGAGAGTCCAGGGGGTGAATGGCCAAGGCAGGCACAGGTGTTTTCACCAGCAAGGCTCTGAGCAGGGTTACCTGGCTTGCCCTGCTGCACTAGAGCTTTCCCCATTGCTCCCCCACTATACACATTGTTCCAGCCCCTGTCCCCGCCCCGCCCGGGGTCCGAATGCAGGCACTCCACAGCTGAGCTAAAAGAGCATCACTGTTCAGTCCAGTTTATCTGGTAGTGAACTTCCTCCTCGCACATCTCCAGCCACTAGGGTGTGAGACAATTCCATTGTCCTACCACATTCCCAAATTTTCCCTTCCCATCAAGTGCCTGATCCTGACCCCTTGATGTCAATGGAAGCTTTACCCCTGAATTCAAGGGGTGCAGGATCAAGCCCCAGGTGCACAAACCCACAGAGATGTTCCAACAACATTCATATTTGGCATACTCTGTGCACCAGCACATCTTCACGGCTGTACGCTTGGATGCTTGGGACAGAATTTCAAAAATTAGGCACACCAATACATTTGATTTGTATGCACAGTTGAGCACAGGATTTGCATATGCAATTGGCACAATCGGTGCACAAGTGGCTAGTTAGATTTTTTCAAAGGCAGTTCCTGATTTGTGCATGCACTTACTTCTTTTTTAAGAGCAGTTTTGAGCAGACCTGCAGTTCTCATGCCTGCAAATTAGTCGTGCAGTTGTGCGTGCATTTTATGTGCACGTTTGCACATTTAATTTTTCTGACAGTCTGGATGTGTCTCAGAGTGGTGCTGCAATTTCCCTGAGCTGTGTATTTCAGTAATTGCTTGATCCAGATACATGTTCAGTAAAAATCAATGTAAACAGAGCTTGGCTGGCTTCTGCCTCTTCCCCATCACAGCCCAGCACTTGAGTGCTGGCCCAAAACCTCCTCTCAGCTCCATGTTTATTTTTGACGACGACTTCAGCCCAACACAGGATTAGCTGGACTAGCAGCAGATAATTCCCTGCACTGCGAGGCATGCACATCGAAGCCAGCCAGCCAGTTAGATGTTGACTGATGGGATTCCTGCCCTCTGAACACTTCATGTATTTACACGGCCTCTTGGCTGCCATGCTCCAGCCATCTGTTAGACTGATCTGGGGTCTGCCTGAGCCCTCAGCCTGGTTGGACCTTTGCCCTGGGACAGAAGTGCCAGGAAATGATGGTGTAAGTGGGTGGCTGGAGCAGAGCTCCGCACGCTCCCTCTGTCAGCAGGAAGCCGCTCCATCGTAGGCTGATGGTCCCCGGTGCCATGGGCATGAGGCAAGGACAGCACCAGGGTGGGACTCTGCAGGAGTACCTGGCGCGCTCACAGCTGGCTGCAAACAAAGCAGGTGGTGAATTTCAGCAGGCCCCGGGGGGATCCCTGGGTGGTGGAATGCCTGCAAGCGTGGGACGAGGACCAAGTGTTGGGATGGAGCCCTCATGTCCAGGGACATATGGGATCCTTCCTCTGAGCCAGGGATGGAACCTGTGCAGCACGTCTCAGGCAATGGGACTGTGTCCTCAGTGGGTTTGGGTCTGGGTAACAAAATCTGGATCTGAAGCCGTTTGGATCGAGCAGGCTGCGCAGCATGGATAGGAGGACGGTGAAGAAATCTGGCAACATGTGACCTCCAGAAGAAGAAGGGGGAACGTCCATGTACCAGCAACGCGGACACAGGTAAGTAACCGTTTTCATGTTCTCTCCACAGGTACCATTGCGGGGAGTGGCCCAGATGATACGTCTGGGGGAAGGGAGCAGAAGGAGACTCCACCAGTTGAAAGGCATGAGATGCACTGTCCTAAGGTTGGAGGTTCCACGACCACCACTCCCAAGAGAAGGGGCTAAGTTTTGCGATGTGACGGAGAGTCTGCCAAGACTCATCAAGTCCTCGGACCGCTACCCCTTCCTGCTTTTCCACATGGGCACCAATGATACTGCCAAGAATGACCTTGAGCGGATCACTGCATACTACATCGCTCTGGGAAGAAGGATAAAGGAGTTTGAGGTGCAAGTGGTGTTCTCGTCCATCCTCCCCGTGGAAGGAAAAGGCCTGGGTAGAGACCGTCGAATTGTGGAAGTCAACGAATGGCTACGCAGGTGGTGTCGGAGAGAAGGCTTTGGATTCTTCGACCATGGGATGGTGTTCCAAGAAGGAGAAGTGCTAGGCAGAGACGGGCTCCACTTAACGAAGAGAGGGAAGAGCATCTTCGCGAGCAAGCTGGCTAACCTAGTGAGGAGGGCTTTAAACTAGGTTCACCGGGGGAAGGAGACCAAAGCCCTGAGGTAAGTGGGAAAGCGGGATACCGGGAGGAAGCACGAGCAGGAGCGTGTGAGAGGGGAGGGCTCCTGCCTCATACTGAGAATGAGGGGCGATCAGCGGGTTATCTCAAGTGCCCATATACAAATGCACAAAGCCTGGGAAACAAGCAGGGAGAACTGGAGGTCCTGGCAAAGTCAGGGAATTATGATGTGATTGGAATAACGGAGACGTGGTGGGATAACTCGCATGACTGGAGTACTCTCATGGATGGGTATAAACTGTTCAGGAAGGACAGGGAGGCCAGAAAAGGTGGGGGAGTTGCATTGTATGTAAGGGAGCAGTATGACTGCTCCGAGCTCAAGTATGAAACTGCAGAAAAACCTGAGAGTCTCTGGATTAAGTTTAGAAGTGTGAGCAACAAGGGTGATGTCGTGCTGGGAGTCTGCTATAGACCACCGGATAAGGGGGATGAGGTGGACGAGGCTTTCTTCCGGCAACTCACGGAAGTTACTAGATCGTAGGCCCTGGTTCTCATGGGAGACTTCAATCACCCTGATATCTGCTGGGAGAGCAATACAGCGGTGCACAGACAATCCAGGAAGTTTTTGGAAACTGTAGGGGACAATTTCCTGGTGCAAGTGCTGGAGGAACCAACTAGGTGTGGAGCTCTTCTTGACCTGCTGCACACAAGACGGGAAGAATTAGTAGGGGAAGCTAAAGTGGATGGGAACCTGGGAGGCAGTGACCATGAGATGGTCGAGTTCAGGATCCTGACACAAGGAAGAAAGGAGAGCAGCAGAATACGGACCCTGGACTTCAGAAAAGCAGACTTTGACTCCCTCAGGGAACTGATGGGCAAGATCCCCTGGGAGAATAACATGAGGGGGAAATGAGTCCAGGAGAGCTGGCTGTATTTTAAAGAATCCTTATTGAGGTTACAGGGACAAACCATCCCCATGTGTAGAAAGAATAGTAAATATGGCAGGCGACCAGCTTGGCTTCACAGTGAAATCCTTGCTGATCTTAAACACAAAAAAGAAGCTTACAAGAAGTGGAAGATTGGACAAATGACCAGGGAGGAGTATAAAAATATTGCTCGGGGATGCAAGAGTGAAATCAGGAAGGCCAAATCACACCTGGAGGTGCAGCTAGCAAGAGATGTTAAGAGTAACAAGAAGGGTTTCTTCAGGTATGTTAGCAACAAGAAGAAAGTCAAGGAAAGTGTGGGCCCCTTACTGAATGAGGGAGGCAACCTAGTGACAGAGGATGTGGAAAAAGCTAATGTACTCAATGCTTTTTTTGCCTCTGTCTTCACTAACAAGGTCAGCTCCCAGACTACTGCACTGGGCAGCACAGTGAAGAAAGAAGTGGTTCGGGACTATTTAGAAAAGCTGGATGAGCACAAGTCCATGGGGCTGGATGCGCTGCATCCGAGAGTGCTAAAGCAGTTGGCGGATGTGATTGCAGAGCCAGTGGCCATTATCTTTGAAAACTCATGGCGATCGGGGGAGGTCCCGGACGACAGGAAAAAGGCGAATGTAGTGCCCATCTTTAAAAAAGGGAAGAAGGAGGATCCTGGGAACTACAGGCCAGTCAGCCTCACCTCAGTCCCTGGAAAAATCATGGAGCAGGTCCTCAAGGAATCAATTCTGAAGCACTTAGAGGACAGGAAAGTGATCAGGAACAGTCAGCATGGATTCATCAAGGGCAAGTCATGCCTGACTAATCTAATTGCCTGCTGCACACAAGACAGGAAGAATTAGTAGGGGAAGCTAAAGTGGATGGGAATCTGGGAGGCAGTGACCATGAGTTGGTTGAGTTCAGGATCCTGACGCAGGGAAGAAAGGTAAGCAGCAGGATACGGACCCTGGACTTCAGGAAAGCAGACTTCGACTCCCTCAGGGAACGGATGGGTAGGATCCCCTGGGGGACTATCATGAAGGGGAAGGGAGTCCAGGAGAGCTGGCTGTATTTCAAGGAATCCCTGTTGAGGTTACAGGGACAAACCATCCCGATGAGTCGAAAGAATAGTAAACATGGCAAGCGACCAGCTTGGCTTAATGGTGAAATCCTAGCGGATCTTAAACATAAAAAAGAAGCTTACAAGAAGTGGAAGGTTGGACATATGACCAGGGAAGAGTATAAAAATATTGCTCGGGCATGTAGGAAAGATATCAGGAGGGCCAAATCGCACCTGGAGCTGCAGCTAGCAAGAGATGTCAAGAGTAACAAGAAGGGTTTCTTCAGGTATGTTGGCAACAAGAAGAAAGCCAAGGAAAGTGTGGGCCCCTTACTGAATGAGGGAGGCAACCTAGTGACAGAGGATGTGGAAAAAGCTAATGTACTCAATGCTTTTTTTGCCTCTGTTTTCACTGACAAGGTCAGCTCCCAGACTGCTGCGCTGGGCATCACAGAATGGGGAAGAGATGGCCAGCCCTCTGTGGAGATAGAGGTGGTTAGGGACTATTTAGAAAAGTTGGACGTGCACAAGTCCATGGGGCCGGACGAGTTACATCCGAGAGTGCTGAAGGAATTGGCGGCTGTGATTGCAGAGCCCTTGGCCATTATCTTTGAAAACTCGTGGCGAACGGGGGAAGTCCCGGATGACTGGAAAAAGGCTAATGTAGTGCCAATCTTTAAAAAAGGGAAGAAGGAGGATCCTGGGAACTACAGGCCAGTCAGCCTCACCTCAGTCCCTGGAAAAATCATGGAGCAGGTCCTCAAAGAATCAATCCTGAAGCACTTACATGAGAGGAAAGTGATCAGGAACAGTCAGCATGGATTCACCAAGGGAAGGTCATGCCTGACTAATCTAATCGCCTTTTATGATGAGATTACTGGTTCTGTGGATGAAGGGAAAGCAGTGGATGTATTGTTTCTTGACTTTAGCAAAGCTTTTGACACGGTCTCCCACAGTATTCTTGTCAGCAAGTTAAGGAAGTATGGGCTAGATGAATGCACTATAAGGTGGGTAGAAAGCTGGCTAGATTGTCAGGCTCAACGGGTAGTGATAAATGGCTCCATGTCTAGTTGGCAGCCGGTGTCAAGTGGAGTGCCCCAGGGGTCGGTCCTGGGGCCGGTTTTGTTCAATATCTTCATAAATGATCTGGAGGATGGTGTGGATTGCACTCTCAGCAAATTTGCAGATGATACTAAACTGGGAGGAGTGGTAGATACGCTGGAGGGGAGGGATAGGATACAGAAGGACCTAGACAAATTGGAGGATTGGGCCAAAAGAAATCTGATGAAGTTCAATAAGGATAAGTGCAGGGTCCTGCACTTAGGATGGAAGAATCCAATGCACCGCTACAGACTAGGGACCGAATGGCTAGGCAGCAGTTCTGCGGAAAAGGACCTAGGGGTGACAGTGGACGAGAAGCTGGATATGAGTCAACAGTGTGCCCTTGTTGCCAAGAAGGCCAATGGCATTTTGGGATGTATAAGTAGGGGCATAGCGAGCAGATCGAGGGATGTGATCGTTCCCCTCTATTCGACACTGGTGAGGCCTCATCTGGAGTACTGTGTCCAGTTTTGGGCCCCACACTACAAGAAGGATGTGGATAAATTGGAGAGAGTCCAGCGAAGGGCAACAAAAATGATTAGGGGTCTAGAGCACATGACTTATGAGGAGAGGCTGAGGGAGCTGGGATTGTTTAGTCTGCAGAAGAGAAGAATGAGGGGGGATTTGATAGCTGCTTTCAACTACCTGAAAGGGGGTTCCAAAGAGGATGGCTCTAGACTGTTCTCAATGGTAGCAGATGACAGAACGAGGAGTAATGGTCTCAAGTTGCAATGGGGGAGGTTTAGATTGGATATTAGGAAAAACTTTTTCACTAAGAGGGTGGTGAAACACTGGAATGCGTTACCTCGGGAGGTGGTAGAATCTCCTTCCTTAGAGGTTTTTAAGGTCAGGCTTGACAAAGCCCTGGCTGGGATGATTTAACTGGGAATTGGTCCTGCTTCGAGCAGGGGGTTGGACTAGATGACCTTCTGGGGTCCCTTCCAACCCTGATATTCTATGATTCTATGATTCTATGATTCTATGACGAGATAACTGGCTCTGTGGATGAGGGGAAAGCAGTGGACGTGTTGTTCCTTGACATTAGCAAAGCTTTTGACACGGTCTCCCACAGTATTCTTGCCAGCAAGTTAAAGAAGTATGGGCTGGATGAATGCACTATAAGGTGTATAGAAAGTTGGCTAGATTGTTGGGCTCAACGGGTAGTGATCAATGGCTCCATGTCTAGTTGGCAGCCGGTATCAAGGGGAGTGCCCCAAGGGTCGGTCCTGGGGCCGGTTTTGTTCAATATCTTCATAAATGATCTGGAGGATGGTGTGGATTGCACCCTCAGCAAGTTTGCAGATGACACTAAACTGGGAGGAGAGGTAGATACGCTGGAGGGTAGGGATAGGATACAGAGGGACCTAGACAAATTAGAGGATTGGGCCAAAAGAAATCTGTTGAGGTTCAACAAGGACAAGTGCAGAGTCCTGCACTTAGGACGGAAGAATCCCAGGCACCGCTACAGACTAGGGACCAAATGGCTAGGCAGCAGTTCTACAGAAAAGGACCGAGGGGTTACAGTGGACGAGAAGCTGGATATGAGTCAACAGTGTGCCCTTGTTGCCAAGAAGGCCAATGGCATTTTGGGATGTATATGTAGGGGCATTGCCAGCAGATTGAGGGACGTGATCGTTCCCCTCTATTCGACATTGGTGAGGCCTCATCTGGAGTACTGTGTCCAGTTTTGGGCCCCACACTGAAAGAAGGATGTGAAAAAATTGGAAAGAGTCCAGCGGAGGGCAACAAAAATTATTAGGGGATTAGAACACATGACTTATGAGGAGAGGCTGAGGGATTGTTTAGTCTGCAGAAGAGAAGAATGAGGGGGGATTTGATAGCTGCTTTCAACTACCTGAGAGGGGGTTCCAAAGAGGATGGCTCTAGACTGTTCTCAGTGGTAGCAGATGACAGAACGAGGAGTAATGGTCTCAAGTTGCAGTGGGGGAGATTTAGGTTGGATATTAGGAAAAACTTTTTCACTAGGAGGGTGGTGAAGCACTGGAATGGGTTACCTAGGGAGGTGGTGGAATCTCCTTCATTTGAGATTTTTAAGGTCAGGCTTGACAAAGCTCTGGCTGGGATGATTTAATTGGGGATTGGTCCTGCTTTGAGCAGGGGGTTGGACTAGATGACCTCCTGAGGTCCTTTCCAACCCTGATATTCTATGATTCTATGATTCCCGGGAAGCCAGGCTTGGCTCTGCTGGGGCAGGTCAGGGCGGAAGGCAGCTGCGCTGCAGGTCGGGGATAGGGACCAGACAGTACAGTGTGCGGGGTGAGGCCTGGGAAGCAGGGCGCAGACAGAGGCTTTCACTGGGGGGGGGTGTGCTTCGGCCTTTCAGCAGCTTCCTCCCAGCTCCCACTTGCATTCACAGATTAAAGGGGCAGAACCCATCTTTATTTCAGGGAGAAGGCTAATGAGAGAAACGCCGTGCCAGCTCCGAGCACCGGGGCCGGCCAGGCTCCCTGCTGGGCTAGAAACATAGACGTTGTGATGGAAAAGTTAGATATAAATTGGAACACATGCAATGATGTAACTGAAGGCCATGACTCCATCTTGAGCAGCACACTCCTCCTGGCCTTTTGTGTCTCCCCTGTGCTCCCCTGAACCCAGCCCGTGGCGTATGCAGATATTTACCCACAGAGAAGGACTGAGAAGGATTTCTAGTCCAGGTCGGTGAGGCTCTGAGTGGCCTCCAGTCCCCTTCACTTCAGTGGGGTCTGATGACCTGTAGCACACTGCAGGACTCACTGGATCAGGCCCTTTAAGACCAAATGCACCATCCATGGGAGGATTTTTTGTACTGTTCTTGGTGGTATGTTCTGGGAAGCCCAGTGGTCATTTCAGTGAGAGGTCAGTGACTGTAGCAAGTGCTTAGATATGACCAGGATGAATCCAAGAAACGAGAGATTCAGCTGAAGATGTGAATGCCATTTCTGAGGAGAAATTCACTAATAGTGGGAGAGAGAAAGTCCTAGTCATTCCCCATCTCAGGGCACTGGTAAAATTCCCTTCAACAGGAGCAAAGGAGACTTTTCTAGTGCAGTGAAACAGACCAGTGTTTATTACAAAGAAACCATCCAAGAGACTTGCCGCTTTTTACACTGTCTCTTGGGATGTGTCCCACCCAGCTGGATATGTACATCATTATGTTAAAGGGATCCTGCCAGAATAATATTAATATATCTGTGATGGGGCGTCCAGCCCACACTGGCCTGGAAGGTGTTAATGGAGCCCAAGGGAGGCTGCGCAGAAAGCAGCCAATAGGAGAGGGGCTGCAAGGAGCAGCCAATCAGGGCTGGTCAGGCCCATATGAAAAGAGCTGCAGGGCTGAGCCGGTTCAGTTGCTCCCTGGCGCTCGAGGAGGGAGGCCTGGCTGCCTTGCAGGAGGAGCAAAGCCAGCACCCTGGGCAGGGCAGCGCTGGGCAGGTTCAGGGGAGTGAGAGCAAGCTCCTGGCGGACAGCTAAGACTGACAGGCTGAGTCCTGGAGATGAGGGTGAAGAAGGTGCTGGGGCCACGGGAAAGTGGCCCAGGGAAACAGACTGAGAGGTTGAAGGGGATGCAGCATGTGGCTACCATCTACTGGGTCCCTGGGATGGGACTTGGAGTAGTGGGTGGGCCCAGGTTCCCTCCTCCCCACTCACTGCTGAGGAAGTGGCTGGACTTTGGACTGTGGTACTGTCCCCCGGAAGTGGGGGAGCACAGAGTGTGGCAATGCCAGAGAGCTGTGTCCGGAGCAGGACGCCGCGGTCCTCAGAGCAATGTCGGGTCTAGGAGCAGAAGTGTCAGCAGGTGAGACACCACCGGGAATTAGTGTGCTGACCTGTGAAGCGAATCCACAAGATGACCAGCAGGAGGCGCTAGTGTGGTGAGTCATACCCCGTCACAATACCTAATTCCAAATAAAAATCTTCTAAATCCAGGTTGCTAAGTAATTCCTCAACTACACAAACGGCTGTAAAGCAACCTGAGACTCACCAAACACGGACAGGCACATTCTTGAAAAGACTCTGATTCATGGATTCATAGACTTTAAGGTCAGAAGGGACCATCATGATCATCTAGTCTGACCTCCTGCACAACGCAGGCCACAGAATCTCACCCACCCACTCCTGCAAAAAACCTCTCAACTATGTCTGAGCTACTGAAGTCCTCAAATCATGGTTTAAAGACTTCAAGGAGCAGAGAATCCTCCAGCAACTGACCCGTGCCCCATGCTACAGAGGAAGGCGAAAAACCCCCAGGGCCTCTTCCAATCTGCCCTGAAGGAAAATTCCTTCCTGACCCCAAATATGGCGATCAGCTAAACCCTGAGCATGTGGGCAAGATTCACCAGCCAGATACCCAGGAAAGAATTCTCTGTAGTAACTCAGATCCCACCCCATCTCTGTTCAGTTTGCCAATCAATACTTTTTCCTGTGAATGTATAGTTAATGTGAACATTTCAGCTGAGATTTCCTAAACCATAAGGGATTTAGCCTCCTAATTCCCATTCCAATTAGTTGCACACCTAATTTCCAGATGAATTGGGACGTCCAAATCCCCTCTGTGGTGTTGGAAATCTCATCTGTATATAGCATAAACTGCAGCGTTTGTAGCTATGGTTCAGATTTTTGTGTACTTCACCTTTAAATGCTTGATGGGGGCTGTGAGGTTACTGGAGGATCTTACAGATCAAGAGACATGCTCTGCTCTGCTCATTTTCTCTCATGGAGTCTCTTTCTTCCAAAAGCAAAAGTCACTTGGGAATCTGAAACTGCATGGCTTTGACCCTTGCGTATGAAATGGAACACAGAACACCTCTTGATAATGCTCCATGCTCCTGCATGCTCATAGAATAGCTGCTACACAGTGTGGGGTTGATTTCCAGCCAGAGATTTCACACATTTGCCCACTTCATGTGAGCAAGCCGGGGAGTTGCATACACCCCTGGATAGTTTGGCATCTAGCATGTGCAAATCCTTGACGTGTGCACGTGCAGTATTGCACACGCGGCACAGATGTGCAAATTGTGCATGCACAAGGCACATTCAGGTCTGGCTGAAAAGTCAGTTCTCTATGTAACGGAAGAGATTTTCCAACCGTAACTCTATCAGTGACTACAGCTGGCTGACTTTGTTTTTAAAACATTGAAATTATGGCACAACATTTTCCATCAATATTTTCGTTAAAATTCACTAACATTTTTTCATCCATTTTCAACCCGATCTAATACTGAGTAATGCCTCTCCGGAGGAATGACTTCAGACGCAACTGTGCAATGGGAACCGGTGTGTTTTTAATGGCCTGCTGTGCTTCGGAGCTGAAGAAGAAGGTTTGAATGCCTCAGTATTGTTGTAGACAAAGGTAACATGTTTTGCTTCTTGTGTGAAATCTTCACTTCAATCTGTAGGTGAAAAATTGTGTCTTATGATTATTGTATTATCTATAATTATTTATATGCCGGACTCCATCGCCCACTTATATTTTCCAACAAGCACGTTCGTGCTTTCTGTCACGTTGCCCCTCTTGCTTGGGAGGAAGCTCCCTGTAAACGTTCACAAAACTACCTCATCATCCCCTTCAAGTCGCCCCCCAAAGCCACAATGCTACAAAACTCCATAATACGACTCCTTGAGAATCTCAGCATTTATTTAAAAATTTAAATCATTGTCTAGCTCGAGTGTGGCCAAAAGGCACAGAAACACGATGGCAAATAAAAAGCCCGATCTGCTTGGCATGCTCAGAGCTCTGGGGGGTAGGCAGCGGGGGGGTTGATCTGTTTGTTCACCTAACACAATGGGGTCTTGATCTATGTCTGGGACCCTGCAATAAAAATAAATGATTATTATTAATTAACTAATAATAATTGTGTGTGGCGTTTTTCCTCAGCCATGTTAAGCAATCATTATTAGGAGTTAGTCTGATATTGTTAAATGTATAAATTCACTACAAGCTAGTGAGACGTATTCACTGAAAATCTTAACCAAGGCTTTGCGACCAGTGGCACATTTCCATTTTGTCATGAGCCCAATGAGACCCTCAGCGGGTGTCAGTCGGGGCAGCGCTGTTGACTGCAGTGGGGCTGCGCCGGTTTACAGCCCACAGGGTTCATTCATGGCTGTTTCTGTAAGGGAGGGTGTACCGGGCAACCGTCATGGTAACAAAGGTTTTGGTGTGGGAAATGACTCTGAATGATCATGCTATACAGTGTAAATGATGCCTCATCTTTAAATTGGGGACTAAAGACATGGGGGGAGGAGGAGGTGGGTCAGAGAGCCTGTGAGGAGGGGTTACCTGTACTCTAGCACTGAACAGGGTTCACATGCTGGGGAGTGAATGGGAGGAGATCAGGTTGTTTCCATACTCAGGGGGAGTGATGAGATCTGGGCGGGTTTGGTAGTGGGCAGTGGATGAGATCTAGGAAGGATTCCACGGTGGCGTGAGTGAGGGGGTGTCATGTGGGCTACCCCTGTAGGTACATTGTAAGATTTGTAGCTTAGCATCTTCTTCATACACTTGTCACTTACCCAGTTTGCCTAAGACAGGTTGGCCCTTAATAGCTCATCTCAGAGTGGCATCCACTTAAATAGCAACGCAGCTTGCTTGATGCTTAAATTCTTTATCTCAGCCTAGTTGGTAGTTAAATCAGTCATTGCAGATTGGCCAGTACTTAAGCAAAGCCCCTGGCATTTCAATAGCTCATGGCAGACTCATGGCACGTAAATATTTAGTTTTAGATTCACTGATGATTTTGCAGTGTAGCTGTAGCCGTGTCAGTCCCAGGATCTGAGAGACAAGGTGGGGGAGGTCATATCTTGTATTGGACCAACTTCTCTGGTGAGAGAGACAAGCTTTGGAGCCCACAGAGCTCTTCCTCAGACCTGAAAGCTTGTCTCTGTCCCCAACAGAAGTCCATTCAATAAAAGATATCACCTCCCCTACCTTGTTGTCTTATTGATGATAAACAATTCACCAGAGATTCACTGGCCGTTAACTAGCCCATTGCCAAAGCAAGCTGCTAACCCACTGGTTCACAAAAGAAAGCTTTGCACAACTTCAGTGTTTAGGTAAGTGTTGGTTTAAAGTGGCCTCCCCGCTAGTACTTCAGAAAGGGAAAGTACATGGGACTTGAGAACAGAAGACTGAAGGGAACCTGATAACAGTCTTCAAATATGTTAAGGGCCGTTCTAAAGAGGATGGGGATCAGTTTTGCTCCACATCCGCTGAAGGTAGGACAAGGAGTAATGGTCTAGGAGGTTTACGGGGTCTTGCCTCAGACTAGATGGCCCCTTTGCAGCTCCCCT
Source organism: Natator depressus (assembly GCF_965152275.1). Lineage (NCBI taxonomy): Eukaryota > Metazoa > Chordata > Testudines > Cheloniidae > Natator > Natator depressus. The sequence continues at coordinate 15,894,794 of NC_134252.1, forward strand.
CCAGCCGCACATTTCTGGGATTCTGCGATTATCTAACTGCAAAGTGTGAATCCAAGCCAGTGCTGAATTCTGTGTTTCACAAAACATCTACTTGTGGCACCTCAGAGACTAACACATTTCTTTGAGCATAAGCTTTCGAGAGCTACAGCTCACTTCATCGGATGCATTCAGTGGAAAATACAGTGGGGAGATTTATATACACAGAGAACATGAAACAATGTTAAAATATATAAAATCTTCCTATTATATTTTCCACTGCGTGCATCCGATGCAGTGAGCTGTAGCTCACGAAAGCTTATGCTCAAATAAATGTGTTAGTCTCTGAGGTGCCACAAGTCCTCCTCTTCTTTTTGCAGATACAGACTAACACGGCTACTCCTCTGAAACAAAACATCTAGATACTGTTGAGGGGGAAATCACAGAGATATCAAGTTTCCACTGCTCTAATTCACATGCCACCAGGCAGAATTAGCTCAGACTTTTAAAATCTTCTGCTCTGAGACCAAACATAAGAATACGCATTTAAAAAAAAAAGGATCTTGTTTGTTTGTTCAACAGTTAGGTGAGGGCAAAACTAGGGCCTTTAATTCTAACCTACAACCTTAACTCTGTCCTCTCTCAGCATTTGGATGAAGAAAAATACATTGGATGAAATTCTTGTCCCATTGACAAGTGGCAAAACACCCATTGACTTAAGTGGGGCTAGGATTTCACCCATTCTCTTTCCTCAGTATCCATCATTAGTTCAGCTACAAGCAGGCAGTTATCTCCACCGCCGTAGGCGCTAATTGTGCCTCTCGTCGGCAGTCTCAGCAGAGAGACCAAGCACCGCCAGGCCATGGGGCTGGTCTCCCCTCTCACTCGTAGGCCTCGGACATGGCATTCACCAGCAGTCCGGCACCACTGGTGCAGCAAGTGTGGAAGCTGTAGTGTAGACAGGCCTCAGGCACTGTTTGTATCATGCTGTCTGACTCGGCTCGGAGTTCAGTCAGTGCTACTTTTATTTTAGGGAGAGGAAAGCCAACCAAGCAAGAAAAAGCAAATGGAAAGGGAGGTGGTGATGGCGGGGGTTTAGAGCACTGGAGACCTGGGTTCTACTCCTGGCTCTACCAGGGTATGCTGGGTGACCTGTGGCAAGTTATTCCCTGCTCTGTGCCTCAGTTTCCCCATCCTTAAAATGGGGATAATGATCCTGACCTCCTTTTTAAAGTGCTTTGAAATCTATGGATGAAATACGCTAGATAAGAGCTAGTATTATTGGTAGTAAAGCCTCCCTGAGAGAGCACACTGTGTGTATGTCTCCTCTTGAACATGCTCCCACTTATCTGAACACAAAATGGCAGCCGCCTCCGGTGCTTCCTGCTGCTCATGCACTGGCAGTTATGTTTTTCGTGACACTGCAAAGGCTGGCTTCGTCCCAAATCCTAACTGTGGCCACCGAACATGAAGAGTTAGGGGAAGATTGCTACATAATCGTGCTAGGGCAGTAAACAAAGCAAGCTCCACTCAAGCCACAAACCTGCCAAGGAAAGCTGCCAACGACCTTCCCAATTCAGGAGGCAGGGGGCACCTCCCTAACTTCCTACCTGAACCCCAAAGAGCTCACCTTCCCCGCCACGAAGGCAGCAAATCCTCAAGCATGTTGTGGCAGAGTGTGTGTGTGTGTGTGTGTATGTGCATCGTGTGTATGCGTGCTAGTTTTTGTGGAGGGGGGGTCTCTGTGTCAGTGTTAGTGTGCGTGAGTGTGTGTGTGGCTACATTTGAGTGTGTGTCAATGTTAGTGTGTGTGTCAGTGTTAGTGCGTATGTGTCTGCGCGTGAGTGTGTGTGTGTCAGTGTTAGTTTCTGTGGGTCTGTGTGTGAGTGTTAGTGTGCGGGTGAGCGTGTGTGTGTCAGTGGAAGTGTGCGTGAGTGTGTGTGTGCTCTCCTTCTGTGGAATTAATGTATGAAAATGTTGGTGGCAGCTCGCCCCACACCATCGTTTCAGTGGCATTTGTCTCTTCCCCACTCTGTGCTGTTGCCCGCACCTTGCCCATTTCATGTCTCTCCCTTGGCTAGATATTGCACAACCAGTCTAGCCCAAGGGGAAAGCAGGTTGCAGCCAGCAGGCAGGGTGCAGCAGTGGGGATTACCTCGCTTCTAGCTGAAAACGTTCAGCTTTACATGCAGGAGGGAGGTGGGATTAATTTAAGTGAACCTCCCAAGGCCAAGGTGGTGAACAGCGCAGTGCCAGACTGGACTGCAGGTGTCTGGAGCCTGGAAGCAGGGTTTGAACCAGTGGCTCTTGGACCCTGCAGGATAAGTGAGTGCTATTTATTTTGTAAGGAGAATGGTCACTTTAGATAAGCTATTACCAACAGGAGAGTGGGTTTGTGTGTGTGTGTGGGGGGGGGGGGGGGAAGAGAACCTGGATTTGTGCTGGAAATGGCCCAACTTGATTATCATACACATTGTAAGGAGAGTGATCACTTTAGATAAGCTATTACCAGCAGGAGAGGGGGGTGGGGGGAGGTATTTTTTCATGGTTTGTGTGTATAAAAACATCTTCTGTACTTTCCACAGTATGCATCCCATGAAGTGAGCTGTAGCTCACAAAAGCTTATGCTCAAATAAATTGGTTAGTCTCTAAGGTGCCACAAGTCCTCCTTTTCTTTTTGCGAATACAGACTAACACGGCTGTTACTCTGAAACCTCTCTTTATTAAGCTGCTGGGGAGAACTAGCTGGTTTCACACAACTCCAGCTTTCAGGCCATTGTGCCAGCCAGGGAGGGGAGGGACATGCATTTGCTTGGACGAGGCTGGTTCTTTGGATGTCTTGGGAATGGTGCCTTCTGCATTAGTGAGCAACTGAAACGATTGAAGCTTCTGCTTTGAGGCGTAGGAGCGTCCACGGACGGCTTTAACATTCCTCTGGTGCTTTTGGAAAGCCTTTCTTTTCTCCCTTTGGACAGCTGCAGGGAACTGCACGTACTTTATGAGCTGACCTCTAGTTCAAGGTCAACAGGTCCTCTGGCCCAAACCTCAGGAATGTTGGATCACAGGGTTTTCAGATGTCTTGCTAGTTAACTTCATTCTGAGTGCAATGTATTCATTCCCAAATATCCTCTGACAAATGCCTGCCTCCTTAACGAGCACAAATACGGAGCTTCGGAAAGGAAAACACCACCTATTTGCTAAAGGATCATCTGTAATTTTCCACAGCATTGAAACATTCCCCTGGCCTTGTTGTCCTGAGATTCTGCTGAGTTTCTAGTCCCTGCTGTCTTTTGTTTAATTAACAGTAATACCACTCTGCCCCCTCCACAGCCCCCTGCTTCACAAGCTCTAATGAACGCCAGGGGACAGGGAGCATTACTAGCCCAGCGTGATCCCCAGGAGAGGTGAGAAGACCTGACCAAGGCTTCACAGTGAATGGCAGAGCGAAGAACAGAAACAAGTCCTGGCTCCTGCTCCTGGCTTCTGACCACACACCTTCCTTCCCCACAGCTGCAGCTTTCACTCAGAAACCGCTGCAGTTTTCTGCGCTCCTGGGTTAGCCGGACTCTGAAACACCAGGCAGCGAGTGTGGTACTGCCTGCAGCTACCGGGCCACGGGCATCCTCAGCCCCAGCTCAGTTCAGCCTGCTCAGTCCTTGCAGCTGGCACATGGGGATCCCCCGTGCGCTGTGCCACGTGGGGCCCCGGAGTTCAGCGCCGCGCTAGCTGAGGGCTCTGCAGCAAGACGGGTATTTCCCATGGAACCTTTGCGGCTGCTTGGCTCTGCCCACTGCCCCCCCAGCCCTCCTCACCCGTACCCTGTCCCTCGCTTCACGCCACTGCAGACGCTATGGAACGGGGTGCTCCATGGAGGCGGGTGCACACGGCAGACCTGTGCTTCTCTCTGGCTCCCCAACTAACTGACCCAACCCATGCTGCCTAATGTCACCGCATAGGGACTCCCTAAAACCTGGCCTGGACACAATGCTCATGGGGGTCTGCTTGGTACGCTAGTCCCTTTTGCCCTGCCAGCAATGCCGTCTTCACCACTCCCTCTACGTCCTTCCCCCCTTTCCCCTTTGCAGCTCCTTCCATGCCTGGAACAAGTGCCGTACCCCAGTGCACCCCACCAGTCTGCCATCCTCTCATCCCCCAAACTTCTCATGAAAAGGTGCTTCTCATGCAAGACAAGTTGTCACTAGCCCCATAAACCAACAGGACAGTCACCTGCTGTGTCTCCTCCAGGTTTCTGGCTGAACTTAGATTGCAAGATCCCTGGAGCCTGGACTGTGCCTGTATTAATTTCTTGTTCAGTGCCAGCACTTAATGAACAATAGTGCCTCACCTCTGTCCCGAGAGAGCGCCCGTGCCCCTCAGAGCTGGCACTGAGGGATGGCCTAGCACACCCCCGGGGCCAGGGCTGGAATCCACTCTGGGCTCCTGGCTGGCTGTGGGTGGTGTGACCCTGGTTTGTGGGATTAGCAAGCTCCATTGGCAGGTGGAAGATGACGTTCTTGGGCAGGAGTGGAGTACCAAGACATGGGCCTTTTGCTCTGTAATGCACATCGTGTGTGCCGTCTACCTGGCTGAGCCTTGTTTTCCTCTGGGCAGGGTTTAGGTTCTTGCGCCTGATCACACTCAGCCCTAGTTCTATCAAACAAAGACTTGCTCTGTTTTCACAAAATCCACAGCTCCTGGGCGTTATTTCACGCACCAGAAAGTAGAAGCCCTCACAGGCAATGAGACCTGCTGTCTCTGATGGAAGCCAAGTCACCAGCAAAAAGGCATTGCAAGAAACTGAAGGGGTAATTATTAGAACGAACCTGCTGGCTGCTGAGTGGTACCATGTTTACCCCCCTCCCCGCCGCCCATGCAGCACCCAGAGGCACAGGGCTCTGTCCTTCCCGAGGAAAGGACAGGGATGGGCCTGCTCAGGTAGAGGGGACCAGACTCAGAGGAGCCAGAGGCTGCATGAGGGGAGGAGTAGCTGCCAGCTGTGGAGGGAAGGCCAGGCAGCTCTCTGGGAGCTGGGAAAGGAAGGTTGAGAGCTGGGCCGGGCACACCCTTTGCAGGCAGGGTGGACAGCAGGAGGACAATGCCGAGGGGTTGCAAGTCTCTTATATCCTTGTACTGGGCTCCCCCTAGGGTTGTTTTGATTGGTTTTGTCACTGTTACAGCCTTTATCTCTGGCAGTTCCAGTGAAGTATCCTGTGCTCTGTTCGGTGTGAGTGTAGCACCGACCCCCTGGGTGCTCCAGGGCTCAAGCCCCCACCGGGAAAATAGTGGGTGCTTAGCACCTGCAAGGCCGGATTAATCTTTTCTGGGCCCCGACATCCAGACCAAGGCCCTGTCCCCCTCTCCGCCAGTGCTCTGCCCCAAGACCCCTGCCCCGCTTGGCCTCTTCCGCCCAAGGTTCTGCCCTCCACACAGTCCCGAAGCCCCACCCCTGCTCTGCCCTGAGGCCCAGCCCACCACTCGCACATGGGGGAGAGGAGCACCCACAGCAAAACCTGTCTGCACCTGTGCTGTGTGCCCACAGTGCACGGAGCAGCTCCCAGCCATCAGAGGGGACTGGTATCCCCGCCCTCGTGGCCACACCTTGCAGGAGAGCAGGACATCACAGAACTGGGATGGCCTCGCAGGGTAGCCCCATTCCAGGGGGACAGGATAGCCATGAGGCTCTGCTGGAGGGACTACTCCTTCGTGAGCCCAGTGCATGGAGCATTGCACCTGACGAGGTACTGCATCGGCAGGCTCAGAACGCTGGATTCGGGGTGAGAGAGCCCAGAGTGAAAGTGGGGGAATGGTCCTGCTAATGTGGGGAACTTTCCTGGCTTATACACTACCCCAGTGGAAAAGGATCTGAGTCCTCGCTCCCATTCCCTTTACCCAGAGGCCTGCCTGACCTTGAGGGCTCCCCTTCCATTCTCCTGTGTGGCAGAGTCCTCACAACCCCAAGAAGGCTGGGCCCAGGATTCCTGGGGGGTTTGACCCCCAACCTTGTCATGGTCACTTAGGGCAGGGGCTAGGGTGTCCCTACTCTGAGGTGCTCTCTCCACTCCGGACGCTACCCTGATCCACTAATCACTACATACAGTTCAAAGCAAATACAATTTATTAAACAGCAACCGATCTAAAAAATGAGAAAAAATGGGAAAGGTGAAAGGAAAACCCGTCACCCCGCTCTGTGGCCTGGGGATGCCACAACCAGCGTCTCTGGCACGTCAGGGCAGTTCAGTCTGTTCCTCACACGTCCCAGGCCCCTGCCCAGGCCCTGGCTGTGCTGCAGGGATGCTGCGGGTCGGACACTCGCTCTGGCGGTGGCCACACGCCCTCAGGCTCTAGGTGACAGGACCCTTCTTCCCAATGTCAGCCCTCTCCCCTGCACCCCCTGTTGGGGTTACAATCCCTCCCCCCCCGGCCCAAGTCTGACCTGCCAGGCATCTTGCCTGGGGCATCTCCCTGTGCTGGGCCCGCTGCCCGGGGTCCCCCTCGTCCTCCCCAGCTGCTCCCTGCACCCGGCTCCGGACAGCTCCAGCCCCAGCCCTGCTGCTGCTCTGCCTCCCTCCCCCTGGGCTGCTTCTCTGGCCCCTCTGGCTCTGATTATTGCACGTCTGCACCCAGCACAGGTCTTCTCCCTGGGCTGCTTCTCTGGCTCTCTGGCTGGCACAGCTCTGCTCCCGCACTCAGCTCAGGCCCCTGCTCTCTCCTTAGTTCAGCCCCACTCTTTTCCAGGCAATTCCAGCTCACAGGAGGCCGGGACCCCCCTGGCCTCCTGACTCCCTTATTAGGCTGCCCACCCTGTTAAACAGGCTGATCTGGAGCACTGACCTCTCCCCATTGTTCCTGTGGACTGTCAGTCTCAGGGTCCTGATTTCCCATCAACCCTTCCCCTTCCTTTTGGTACTGGGAGTGAGAAACCAAAAAAAACCCCACTGAGTTTTAGTAAGGGGCCAACAGTCGCCTTACATTCCCCCTTGCTAAAATTCTGCAACAGCCACAATATTCACACCAGTACATCCAAGCCCCATATTAAAAACATGTTAATATTTTTATATGACATGATATGGATACAATTAACAAAAGAACATTAACATATTTAACATTCTATGTCTACTTCTTCATACTATACATACCTCAGTCCCTGGAAAAATCATGGAGCAGGTCCTCAAGGAATCAATTCTGAAGCACTTGGAGGAGAGGAAAGTGATCAGGAACAGTCAGCATGGATTCACCAAGGGCAAGTCATGCCTGACTAATCTAATTGCCTTCTATGATGAGATAACTGGTTCTGTGGATGAAGGGAAAGCAGTGGACGTGTTGTTCCTTGACTTTAGCAAAGCTTTTGACACTGTCTCCCACAGTATTCTTGCCAGCAAGTTGAAGTATGGGCTGGATGAATGGACTATAAGGTGGATAGAAAGCTGGCTAGATTGTCGGGCTCAACGGGTAGTGATCAATGGCTCCATGTCTAGTTGGCAGCCGGTATCAAGTGGAGTGCCCCAAGGGTCGGTCCTGGGGCCAGTTTTGTTCAATATCTTCATAAATGATCTGGAGGATGGTGTGGATTGCACCCTCAGCAAGTTTGCAGGTGACACTAAACTGGGAGGAGTGGTAGATACGCTGGAGGGTAGGGATAGGATACAGAGGGACCTAGACAAATTAGAGGATTGGGCCAAAAGAAATCTGATGAGGTTCGTCAAGGACAAGTGCAGAGTCCTGCACTTAGGACGGAAGAATCCCATGCACCGCTACAGACTAGGGACCGAATGGCTCAGCAGCAGTTCTGCAGAAAAGGACGTAGGGGTTACAGTGGACGAAAAGCTGGATATGAGTCAGCAGTGTGCCCTTGTTGCCAAGAAGGCCAATGGCATTTTGGGCTGTATAAGTAGGGGCATTGCCAGCAGATTGAGGGACATGATCGTTCCCCTCTATTCGACACTGGTGAGGCCTCATCTGGAGTACTGTGTCCAGTTTTGGGCCCCACACTACAAGAAGGATGTGGAAAAATTGGAAAGAGTCCAGCGGAGGGCAACAAAAATGATTAGGGGACTAGAACACATGACTTATGAGGAGAGGCTGAGGGAACTGGGGATGTTTAGTCTACAGAAGAGAAGAATGAGGGGGGATTTGATAGCTGCTTTCAACTACCTGAAAGGGGGTTCCAAAGAGGATGGCTCTAGACTGTTCTCAGTGGTAGCAGATGACAGAACGAGGAGTAATGGTCTCAAGTTGCAGTGGGGGAGATTTAGGTTGGATATTAGGAAAAACTTTTTCACTAGGAGGGTGGTGAAACACTGGAATGCGTTACCTAGAGAGGTGGTAGAATCTCCTTCCTTAGAGGTTTTTAAGGTCAGGCTTGACAAAGCCCTGGCTGGGATGATTTAATTGGGGATCAGTCCTGCTTTGAGCAGGGGGTTGGACTAGATGACCTCCTGAGGTCCCTTCCAACCCTGATATTCTATGATTCTAATATTCATTAAAACACTACATAAAACCAGTAACATAATCATCTCTAACTTTAACAGGCAGTGCACCCATAGTGGCCCTCTGGGATCTTCTTAAGACTGGTGATTCGTTACCCATATTTTCTTTTTTCCTGTCCCCAGGTAACACCAGGTCAGTTTGAGGGATCTGGCCTTTCTCGTTGGCGTTTGGGTTTGCCCCATTCTGTTCCCCGCGGTATTTGGGACTAGAACCATCCCCCAGTTGGTTTCAGTCTCCTCAGGGCGTGCTGATCTATGCCTCCTACGGTCCCTGACTGGACTAAGAGTGTGATGTTGTTTTAGCTGGTTTCTATGCACTGCTCTTTCAGGACCTCCTCGTTCCAGGCTGGATGGTGTAAACTGACAGCTTGGGACTGTTGTGAGTGACTACAGCGTGGGGATTCAACTCCCACTTGTTCTGTATTTTATTACGTCCCTGGCGTCTATGGCTATGAACTGGTACACAGTCACCCGGTCTGATGAGAGCCCCACTGGACTTGCGATCATAAGTCCTTTTCCTACTTTGGGCAGTGTCTTTAGTTGTACTGAGAGCAACTTCGCTGGCTGTCTTTGGCCTGTCGTGGACACCTGTGACCGAGTCATCGAAATTGGTCACCTCATCCTTAGAAAATATTTCTTGATGCTTCTCTGGCAGCACCCTTAAGTTAGCCCCCTGCGCAGGAATCAGCCCTTGGCATGCCGCTTGAACTGGAACTGGCAGTCTCCCACCACATCTTTCTCGAGGAAAGGTAACTCGTCCTCCCTTCTCCCTCCTTGTCACCTGCAGCTCATTTCCATTCTCTGCAAATGTTACCTTCACCTGAGGAACCACCTCCTCAGGCCAGTGTACCTCTTCAGTTCTGTTTCGAGGATGCAGCTCCGCAGCCTTCGCACTTGAGTTTAGAAGACTCACCGGCACTCTTCCTTTGATGGCATTAGTCAGTACATTGGCTGGCTGGAGCCCATTATGTAGGCTTACTTCCGATGTAGGCTCTACAAGCACTCGATATCCATTGCTACTTCCTGGTACCCAGCAGCGTTCACCGAGGATCTTCCCTCTCCAAGGAGGAATAACAGTCTTCTGTTTTCTGCCCACTTTAATATTTCCAATCTGCCCTGCGGGGCCCAGGGAACGACTCTGCCTCTCTGCTCGAGCCAGTGCTCCACTCAGCACAGCATTCTTCATAGAGTACTCATGATGGTTCATCCTCCTGGTTCCTTCTCCTGGAAACAGTAGCTCCTTCAGATCACTAATGATTCATTCCTAGTATCCCTGGGACTCCTTCTCCCATATGGCTCTCTTCAGAGGCTTCGTCTTTCAGGATGAAGATGCATTTCTCCGGCAGTGTCTGGCCCAGGTAGTCTATGTCTGCTTTGAGGCATCTCACCACTGGGATTGCCAGTCCATTAACTGCTGTTAGATGTACAAACCGTGTGCTGTGCATGGTCAGCTACTTGTCCTTCAAGTAGTTTTGAAGATACAACTCAGTAATGGTGGTGACTTCTGAACCAGTATCTAACAAACATCTGGTCTTCACTCCTGCTATACATACTTCAGCAGTTAGACAATCTCCAAATGCTCGCTTACAGAAGTCGCTAAATATGCTGGCACTGCCCGCGTTCCTGTCAACACTCTGGAGAGTGATTTTCCACCAAGGACAGGCCTAGGAATCCTTCTGCCACTGCTTTGCCTTCTACTGTAGATGGACCACTCGCTCCTGGTGCCCCATTTGTTTCCAGTGCCTAGAACTGCTCTCTTTCTCGGTGGACATTCTCGGCTAGTATGTCCTGGCCTTTCACAAGTGTAACAAATGCACCTTCCCAGCTCGTCCTTCAGTGGGGATCTTTGGGATTCCAGTGTGTCACGGAGTGTGGGGGAGTCCAGGCCCTGCACCCCTCTTCCTGGGGTTCTCAGCCAGCCAGTAAAACAGAAGGTTTATTGGGCAACAGGAACACAGTCCAAAACAGAGGTTGTGGGTACAACCAGGACCCCTCCATCAAGTCCTTCTGGGGAGCAGGGAGCTTAGACCCCAGCCCTGGGGTTCCCTGCGTTCCTCCACCCAGCACCAAACTGAAACTCAACCCCCCCAGCAGGCTCTCTCCTGCAGCCTCTGTTCACATTCCTGGGCAGAGGTGTCACCTCCCCCTCCCCCTCCTGGCTCAGGTGACAGGCTCTCAGGTCTCCCACCCCCAGGGCACATTCCCAGGTCAACACTCCCCCCTCCCTGCTGCGTCACATCCTCACATCTCTCCCCGCTTCGAGACCGAACTGAGCGGGGTCACTGTGACCAGTGATCTGGGGAAGTTCGGGGCCCCCTCTCCGGGACAGCATATCTGCTATCAGGTTGGCACTTCCCTTCACATGGACCACGTCCATGTCGTAATCCTGCAGGAGCAGGCTCCACCTTAGGAGTTTGGCGTTGGCTCCTTTCATCTGGTGCAGCCAGGTCAGGGGAGAGTGGTCGGTGTAGATGGTGAAGTGTCGCCCGAAGAGATATGGCTCTAGTTTCTTGAGGGCCCACACCATGGCCAGGCACTCCTTCTTGATGGCCGCATAGTGTTGCTCCCGGGGTACCAACTTCTTGCTCAGGTACACGATGGGGTGTCTCTCTCCCTTTTCATCCTCCTGCATTAACGCCGCCCCCAGTCCCGTGTCTGAGGCGTCGGTGAACACCACAAAGGGCTTGTCAAAGTCTGGGTTTGCCAGAACTGGGCCACTGACCAGAGCCTCCTTCATCGCCCGGAAAGCCTCCTGGCACTGCTCGGTCCAGACCACCTTGTCTGGCTTCCCCTTCTTGCATAGCTCAGTGACGGGGGTGGCTATGGCACTAAAGTGGAGCACAAATCTTCGGTAGTATCCTGCCATCCCAATAAAGGCTTGGACCTGCTTTTTGGGTGTGGGGAGCGGGCCAGTCTCTGATCACCTCCACCTTGGCTGGTTCCGGCTTTAGGCGGCCGCTCCCCACCCGATGGCCCAGGTAAGATACTTCAGCCATCCCCACCTTGCACTTCTCCGCTTTTACAGTCAGCCCAGCCCCCCGGAGTTGGTCCAGCACTTGTCTAACCTGGGACACATGGTCCTCCCAGGTCTGGCTAAAGACACAGACGTCATCAATATACGCCACGGCAAAACTCTCCATCCCCCTCAGTAGCTGGTCCACCAGGTGCTGGAAGGTGGCCGGCGCTCCCTTGAGGCCGAAAGGCAGGGTCAGGAACTCATAGAGCCCCAGAGCGGTGATAAAGGCCGATTTCAGCCGGGCATCTGCATCCAACTGCACTTGCCAGTAGCCCTTTGTAAGGTCCATGGTGGTAAGGTACCGAGCTCCTTCCAGCTTGTCTAGGAGCTCGTCAGGCCTGGGCATGGGGTAGGCATCCGATACAGTGATGGCATTGAGCTTCTGATAGTCCACACAGAACCGGACCGACCCATCCTTTTTGGGGACCAGCACCACTGGCGAGGCCCAAGGGCTGGCAGATGGCTGACTCACCCCCAAAGCCAGCGTGTCCCAGACCTCTCTTTCCAGGTCCTGAGCAGTTTTCCCTGCGACTCGGAACGGGGAGCATCTTATCGGCGGGTGCGACCCTGTCTGCACCCGGTGGACAGTCAGATTAGTGCGTCCAGGCTGGTTGGAAAACAGCTGTCGGTACGGATGCAGCACCCCTCTGACCTCAGCTTGCTGGGCAGGGGTTAGCTGATCCGAGAGAGGAATTGTTTCCAGGGGGGAACCAGCTCTGGTCCCAGGGAATAGATCTACTAAAGGGTCATCTCCCTGCTCCTCCCAATGTCCACACACGGCCAACACCACATTCTCCCTGGTATAATATGGCTTCATCATATTCACGTGGTACACCCGGTGGTGGTGCGCCCGGTTCGACAGCTCCACCACGATGTCCATGGCCACCTTCTGGAAAGGCTCCTCTATGATGGGCAAAGGTCTCAAAGCTGCTTTCCCCTTGTCCTGGGCCTTCCCCACCCTCTGACAGGGGTCACAGGATCGGCAATACTGCCGGACCGTGGTAAAGACCCCGGGCCAGTAAAAGTTCTGTAGCAACCTCTGCCGGGTGCGCCGGATTCCCTGGTGCCCTGCGAGGGGGATGTCATGGGCCAGGTACAGGAGCTTGCGGCAATACTTCTGGGGGACCACCAGCCGCCTCCTGATCCCACCGGACTCCACTTCCCCTGGGGGAGCCCATTCTCGGTACAGGAACCTCTTCTCCCACAGGAACCTCTCCTGGCAGCCTCTCCTCATGGTCCGCACCACACTGAGGTCGGCCAGGTCCCTGAGCTTTCGCACGGAGGGATCTTTCCTCAACTCGGCCTGGAACTCAGCGGCTGGGGAAGGGATGGGGACCGGTTCCCTCTCATTGGCCGGGTCTGAGGCCACAGCCTCTCTGAGCCGTGCCCCTCGGTGCTCCCTCCCCAACAGGGTAGGGTCCTGCGCCTCCGGTGTGGTACCCTCCCCAAGGTCGGGGCGCAGTGCCCCTCGCTGGCTCTGGCTACGGGTCACAACCAGGGCGGTCTGGGGATTGCTTGGCCAGTCCTCTAGGTTCCCCCCCATCAAAACCTCAGTGGGCAAATGGTGGTGTACCCCCACATCCTTGGGGCCCTCCTTGGCCCAATTCAGGTGTACCCTTGCCACGGGCACCTTAAATGGGGTCCTGCCCACCCCTGTCAGGGTCAGGTAGGTGTTGGGCACCACCCGATGTGGGGCCACCACCTCGGGCCGGGCCAGCGTCACCTCCGCGCCCGTATCCCAGTATCCATTGACCTTCCTCCCATCCGCATCCAGGGTTACAAGGCACTCTCTCCGGATGGACAACCCCGCGCCCACCCTGTAAACCGAGCACCCTGAGCCCAGAGCCTCCAGCCCTCTGGCGGGGCTGGCCGGGGGTGCTCTTCCCTGCTGAGCAGGTGGTAAACTGGCAGCCCCCCTTTCCTGGGCCGTCTGCCCCTCGTCCAGTTGGGTCCCTACCCAGTTAACCCTGGGTAGGTTGGGTCTGCTCAGTCTGTCCCTGAGCCTGGGGCACTGGGTCCGTACGTGGCCTCTCTGGCCACAGTGATAGCAGCTCAGGTCACGTTGGTCCCCTCGAGCGGGTCAGAGGGGCCCGAGGCCAGGCGTTCCCCTTTGGAGGGGGTTCTCCCTATTTCCCCGCTGGGAGGTCCCATGGTGACTCTCTCTCTGCATCGGGGGGGGGCTGTTCTTTCGGGACTCCTCCCTGCTACCCCCTGACCGACTGTTCACAAACTCGTCGGCCAGCTGCCCTGCGTGCTGGGGGTTCGCGAGCTTTTTGTCCACCAGCCACAGCCTCAGGTCGGAAGGGCACTGTTCATACAGCTGCTCCAGTACGATTAGGTCCAGCAGGTCCTCTTTAGCTTGGGCCCCAGCTGTCCACTTGCGGGCATATCCCTGCATCCGGTTGACCAGTTGTAGGTAGGTGACCTCCGGCATTTTACGCTGACTCCGGAACCTTCTCCGGTACATCTCGGGGGTCAGCCCAAACTCACGGAGCAGGGCCTGTTTGAACAGTTCGTAGTCCCCTGCCTCCAGCCCTGTCATTCGGCTGTACACCTCCACGGCTTTGGGGTCCAGTAAGGGGGTGAGGAACTGGAGCCTGTCTGCAGGGTCAACCTTGTGCATCTTGCAGGCATTCTCAAAGGCCGTCAGGAAGCTATCTATGTCCTCCCCCTCCTTCCGCTGGGCCAGGAAGCACTTATCAAAGCTCCTTGCAGTCTTGGGTCCCCTCTCACTCACCGCAGCCGGGGCCCCACTGCTCCTCAGCCTGGCCAGCTCCAGTTCATGCTGTCTTTGTTTCTCCTTCTCCTCCTGCACATGCCTACGTTGCCTCTCCTTCTCCTGATGCTCCCTCTCCTTCTCCTCCTGCTCATGTTGACATTGTTTTTCATGATCCTCAAGCTCCCTCATTTTCAACTCCCTCTCCCATTCCAGCCGCATCCGCTCCAGGGATGGGGAGCTCCGCCGAGAGGATCCTCTGCTGGCTGCTGGGGTCAGGGTGCCCTCGGTATTCGCTGGGCTTCCCCCAACCCCTCCCCTAGGCATAGGTAGGACGGGTCTCAGGATGTCCTCAGCAGTCTGACCCCTCCCACCCCGGTCAGGCCCCAGGGCCCATGCTGCGTCTGCCAGGCGGCTTCCCTCAGGGGCAGGGATCAGGTCATCCAAGCGATCCCTCTCCTCCAACTGGGCAATCAGCTGTTCCTTGGTGGACCTTCCAATGCGCAGCCCCCTCTGCCTGCACAGCTCCACCAGGTCACTCTTAAGGCGTTTAGCGTACATCTCCCGGCTGGCCCCTCGCAGGCCGGGCAGCTGTCCACGGTTTCTAGGAAAAACCCCTAGTGTGCCAGTCCTTCTTGAGGTCATCACCTCTTTGCCAGGGTCGAGCTGCAGACTCCTCCGCCCCTGGGACCGCTCGCTGCAATCCCCCGGGGGACCCTGTTACCGCAAAAGTCCTTCTCTCTGGTCACACACTCCCAGGGGTTAACCGCCCCCTGAAACTGTCTCTCTCTGAATCTTCAGCACGCCTGGTCCCCGTCAATCCCCCTTCGTTTTACTGCTCCCCAGTCACTTACTGCAGGAAGCGCCGTTCACGGGGTGCAGTACATCCCACCGCTGCCACCAGTTGTCACGGAGTGTGGGGGAGTCCAGGCCCTGCACCCCTCTTCCTGGGATTCACTGAGACTCTCAGCCAGCCAGTAAAACAGAAGGTTTATTGGACAACAGGAACACAGTCCAAAACAGAGCTTGTGGGTACACCCAGGACCCCTCAGTCAAGTCCTTCTGGGGGAGCAGGGAGCTTAGACTCCAGCCCTGGGGTTCCCTGTGTTCCTCCACCCAGCCCCAAACTGAAACTAAACCCCCCAGCAGGCTCTCTCCTGCAGCCTCTGTTCACATTCCTGGGCAGAGGTGTCTCCTTCTCCTCCCCCTCCTGGCTCAGGTGACAGGCTCTCAGGTCTCCCACCCCTAGGGCACATTCCTAGGTCAACACTCCCCCTCCCTGCTGCCTCACATCCTCACACAGTGCCCTTGGATATTTTGGCATGCTAATGGGATTTTTTTCTCCTATCAATTCGGTCATCACTTTCAGCATCTCTTCCTGTTGGACCGCCAGTTTTTGGACAGCCTCACTTAAACTTCCCAGTGTTAACTGTGTTTGGGGCAGGGTCTTTTCCACAGCAGTTGCATTCACTAGGCCCCCACTTGGTGTACGGGGGTTAGGTTTGGCCATCTCCTCCACAGGAACTTCCTCGTCTTCTGACCACATAATGGCAGCCTGCATGAGTTCATGGAACTTCTTACCAGGCTCTTCCTTAAACCTCCTTTTCATTTCGCGGCGGAGGGAATCATCCTGGAGCCCCAGCACCAACTGCTCTTTCAGAACCGTATCTGGGTCTGGAACTCGTCAAGGGTCTCGCCGCTCCACTTTGCTCATTCTCTCCTGGAGATCATACGAGTATGCCCGGACAGTTTCACCAGGCTCTTGCTTTCTCTCAAAGAACTCCTTTAGTTGGGTTCCAATTGGTACCTTGTCTCCATATACTTCTAGGTGGAGTTCAGATACCTTTTCCACTTCTTTCTTGTCTGCCACTGCCATGAACTTTACTGTGGCCTTGGCTTGGCTCTTGAGGTGCTCCTCTATGAAGTCTACACGATCTTCTTCAGGTACTCTTAGCACACGCAGAGCTGCCTTCACTGACTTGACCACTACTCTACCGTAATGTCTCCTGGTCTAGTCGGGAAGCCACCAAACTCCGTGACCTTCTGATCCCATGGGACATAAATAGTAGGGGGTTTCTTAGCTTCTGCTGCCTGTTGGTCTATTACTGCCTTAGCCAGTGATAAGGCTTCTCTCTGTTCTGTTCTAGCTTGTTGTAATGCCTCAGCTTGGTCTGATAAGTTGCGCTGAAATTCAGCAAATTGGGCCCGTAGTTCTTCAATTCCAGCCATGGTAGGGTTCTTGACCAGGACTGGACAGTGCTACCAGAACTCCACCAGTAAACCAGTGGGGTGGATCCTGTGGCTAGGATCCTGTTCATGATGCCAATTATGTAAGCGGGGGAATGGTCCCACTATTGTGGGAAGCTTTCCAGGCTTATACACTACCCCGGTGAAATGGGTTAGTGAAAGGATCTGAGTCCTCTCTCCCACTTCCTTTACCCAGAGGCCTGCCTGACCGCAAGGGCTCCCCTTCCACTTTCCTGTGTGGCAGAGTCCTTGTAACCCAAACCAGGCTGGGCCCAGGATTCCGGGGGGGCTTGACCCCCAACCTTGCTGTGGTCACTCAGGGCAGGGGCTAGGGTGTCCCCACTCTGGGGTGCTCTCTCTGCACTGGATGCTTCTATGACCTACTGATCATTGCATACAGCTCAAAGCAAATACAATTTATTAAACAGCAACCGATTTAAAAAATAAGGAAAAAATGGGAAAGGTGAAAGGGAAACCCGTCACCCCGCTCTGTGGCCCGGGGCCGCCACAACCAGCGTCTCTGGCATGTCGGGGCAGTTCAGTCTGTTCCTCACACGTCCCAGGCCCCTGCCCAGGCCCTGGCCGTGCTGCAGGGATGCTGCGGGTCGGACACTCGCTCTGGCGGTGGCCACACGCCCTCAGGCTCTGGGTGGCAGGACCCTTCCTCCCAGCGTTGCCCCCATCAGGGTTATGATTTCCCCCCCCCCCCAAGTCTGGCCTGCAGGACCTCTCAGCTGAGGCGTCTTCCTATGCTGGGCCCGCTGTCCACGGTCCCCCCTCGCTCTCCCCAGCAGCTCCCCACACCCGGCTCCGGACGGCTCCAGCCCCAGCCCCAGCCCCAGCCCCAGCCCCAGCCCCAGGACTCTGCCCCAGCCCCAGGACTCTGCCCCAGTCCTGCTGCTGCTGCTGCTCTGCCTCCAGCCCCTTGGGCTGCTTCTCTGGCACCTCTGGATCTGGCCCAGCTCTGCTCCCCCGCTCAGCTTGGGCCCTTGCTCTCCCCTTAGCTCGGCCCCACTCGGTCTGACCCAGGCCATTCCAGCTCCCATGGAGGTCGGGACCGCCCTGGCCTCCTGACACCCTCAGTGGCCTGCCCGCCCTGTCAATGAGGCTGACCTAGAGTGTTGGCCTCTCCCCATTGTTCCTGGGGGCTGTCAGTCCTGATTTCCCATCCACCCTTCCCCTTCCATTTGGTTCTGGGAGCTTGCAACCAACCCCCCGCCCCCACTGAGTTTTAGTGAGGGGCCAACAGCCCCCATACAAGAGCTGGGGCCGCATGGCTGCCTAGTCCCGGTCCCAGAACCCTGCTCTGCTGCCGCATGGTGTACGCTGACTCGTGCAGCTGAGGCCTGCACTGGCCCGAGCCAAGCGAGACTGGAGGGCCCGGGCTGCCTGTGGGTGAAAGGCAGTGAGTGACCTATTCAGTGAATTCCCATCCTCACAGGCTTCCGCCAGGCTACTCGCCCCAGCAAATAACCTTGTTGCGTGGGATCTCTCAGGAGGGGGAGGGATCCAAGGGGCCAGCCCTGAGGCCAGCATAGCCCCTAGCACAAGGAAGAGCCCCAAGGTCTGTGCTGACTTTGGCTGCCTCCCATAGAATCATAGAATATCAGGGTTGGAAGGGACCTCAGGAGGTCATCTAGTCCAACCCCCTGCTCAAAGCAGGGCCAACCCCAACTAAATCATCCCAGCCAGAGCTTTGTCAAGCCTGACCTTAAAAACCTCTAAGGAAGGAGATTCCACCACCTCCCTAGGTAACCCATTCCAGTGTTTCACCACCCTCCTGGTGAAAAAGTTTTTCCTAATATCCAACCTAAACCTCCCGCACTGCAACTTGAGACCATTGCTCCTTGTTCTGTCATCTGCCACTACTGAGAACAGCCTAGATCCATCCTCTTTGGAACCCCCCTTCAGGTAGTTGAAAGCAACTATCAAATCCCATCTCATTCTTCTTTTCTGCAGACTAAACAAGCCCAATTCCCTCAGCCTCTCCTCGTAAGTCATGTGCTCCAGCCCCTAATAATTTTTGTTGCCCTCCGAGAATCGCTCCAGCCACGCCCCTCCTGCCCCAGCCACACCACTGCCATGCTGGTGTGCTAGGGGCTGCCTGCAGGATGGCATGGGGCTCGTGCTACCAGCCCTACACTACCCAGGCCTGGGGTCCCTGCAGGTTAGCTGAGCTGGCTTTGCCACCCCTTTGCAGCAGCTCCTTCCCTATCAGGGGCCTAAACTGCAGCCCAGAATTGAAACCTCTCTGCACCAGCTAGGAGTCAGATAGCGAACAGCTGCCCAACAGCTGACCGCACAGACAGCTTCTGGACACCCTGAACATGGTGCCCCTAGAGCTTGCATTGCGGGCCAAGGTGCTGTGCCCCTGCACTGCTGAATCCAGTTCCATACCCAGCCTGGGGTCCCCGGCAGAGGGGCTGAGCCCCAAGTGCTGCAGTTCCCTGTATTCAGTATGGGCCTGATCCTTCCTGGTATAAATACGCTGAAGTCTTTTAACAGTGCTGACCGGAGCTGCCAGGTCCCTTTCGACCGGGCGTTCTGGTCGAAAACCGGACACCTGGCAACCCTATTGTGAAGGAAGGTGGGTCATTCCAGGGCCGGGGGGCTGTGGGTGTGATGCGCAGGAGGCAGGCAGGGAACGGAGATGAAGGGAGGGAGGAGCAGGGTCTTGCGGGGCAGAAGGGTACTCGAAGGAAAGGATCAGATCCTGGGCCTGGGAGCAGCGGAAGGGCCAGGAGCCAGACTCTGATGCTGAAGGCATGGGGCAATCAGTGCAGGGATTGTAGCAGGGGAGGGCCCTGGGGCAGCGTGTTGGGAGCAAGGAGTGAGGCCGCTGGGAGACTGCAGGTGCACCAGGCCTTGCTCCTCTTCCCTCTGGAGCCCTTTTGGACTCTGTAGCTAAGCAGAGCATCCCTCTCTGCAAGGCGCCAGGCGGAAACAGCTGCTGGGCTCCCCTCAGCAGGCACCGTCCTTCCAGCAGCTCCATGCACTCGCGGAGATGCCCTTTCCAGCTGGCCGTGCAGCCGCCATGAGGGTTTATCGCCATGCGCTGGGCGCTGCATTTGCCGCCTGCAGCTTCAAAATCTAGGCGATCGCCGCGATGGGGCTACGGCAGCGTGCCCCAGAAGCACCCATTCCCCTAACTAAAGGAGTGCTAAAGGAATTGGCGGCTGTGATTGCAGAGCTATTGGCCATTATCTTTGAAAACTCGTGGCGAACGGGCGAAGTCCCGGATGACTGGAAAAAGGCTAATGTAGTGCCAATCTTTAA
The DNA here is from genome assembly GCF_965152275.1 of Natator depressus. NCBI lineage: Eukaryota > Metazoa > Chordata > Testudines > Cheloniidae > Natator > Natator depressus. The sequence continues at coordinate 15,914,511 of NC_134252.1, forward strand.
AAAAGGGAAGAAGGAGGATCCTGGGAACTACAGGCCAGTCAGCCTCACCTCAGTCCCGGGAAAAATCATGGAGCAGGTCCTCAAAGAATCAATCCTGAAGCACTTACATGAGAGGAAAGTGATCAGGAACAGTCAGCATGGATTCACCAAGGGTAGGTCATGCCTGACTAATCTAATCGCCTTCTATGATGAGATTACTGGTTCTGTGGATGAAGGGAAAGCAGTGGATGTATTGTTTCTTGAGTTTAGCAAAGCTTTTGACACAGTCTCCCACAGTATTCTTGTCAGCAAGTTAAAGAAGTATGGGCTGGATGAATGCACTATAAGGTGGGTAGAAAGTTGGCTAGATTGTCGGGCTCAACGGGTAGTGATCAATGGCTCCATGTCTAGTTGGCAGCCGGTGTCAAGTGGAGTGCCCCAGGGGTCGGTCCTGGGGCCAGTTTTGTTCAATATCTTCATAAATGATCTGGAGGATGGTGTGGATTGCACTCTCAGCAAATTTGCGGATGACACTAAACTGGGAGGAGTGGTAGATACGCTGGAGGGCAGAGATAGGATACAGAGGGACCTAGAGAAATTGGAGGATTGGGCCAAAAGAAATCTGATGAGGTTCAATAAGAATAAGTGCAGGGTCCTGCACTTAGGACGGAAAAACCCAATGCACAGCTATAGACTAGGGACCGAATGGCTAGGCAGCAGATCTGCGGAAAAGGACCTAGGGGTGATAGTGGACGAGAAGCTGGATATGAGTCAGCAGTGTGCCCTTGTTGCCAAGAAGGCCAATGGCATTTTGGGATGTATAAGTAGGGGCATAGCGAGCAGATCGAGGGACGTGATCGTTCCCCTCTATTCGACATTGGTGAGACCTCATCTGGAGTACTGTGTCCAGTTTTGGGCCCCACACTACAAGAAGGATGTGGATAAATTGGAGAGAGTCCAGCGAAGGGCAACAAAAATGATTAGGGGTCTGGAACACATGACTTATGAGGAGAGGCTGAGGGAACTGGGATTGTTTAGTCTGCAGAAGAGAAGAATGAGGGGGGATTTGATAGCTGCTTTCAACTACCTGAGAGGTGGTTCCAGAGAGGATGGTTCTAGACTGTTCTCAGTGGTAAAAGAGGACAGGACAAGGAGTAATGGTCTCAAGTTGCAGTGGGGGAGGTTTAGGTTGGATATTAGGAAAAACTTTTTCACTAGGAGGGTGGTGAAACACTGGAATGCGTTACCTAGGGAGGTGGTAGAATCTCCTTCCTTAGAAGTTTTTAAGGTCAGGCTTGACAAAGCCCTGGCTGGGATGATTTAATTGGGGATTGGTCCTGCTTTGAGCAGGGGGTTGGACTAGATGACCTCCTGAGGTCCCTTCCAACCCTGATATTCTATGATTCTATGATTCTAACGTGTGAAAGCCCGAGCCGGGTGCAGGATGTCTCCCCGGCACGGCTAGCCCTAGGCTGAGTCCTGTCTAACTGCCTCCTCTCCCTGGTGCCACCTCCTGCCTTCCTGCTAGCTCCACCCGGGCTGTGTCCCACCCAGCTCTCCCTCCTTGATGGGGCTCTGGTGACCTGCTCACAGGGCTTTCCCAGGGCAGGTGGGGAATCTCTGCCTCGGCCCCTTGGCACCAGTCAGTCGGGTGCTTGGTGGGGGTGGCGGCTATGCTGGCGCCTGTACGTAATGGTCCTGTGCGCCTCTGTTCAGCACTCAGAGCCAGGAGGGAAATGCTGAGCCCTGGTGCCCGCACTGCACAGGGAAGCAGGCTGGATTTGTGCTCCGAGGTGGCGTCACTGCTGGGGCTGTGGGAGCCGGGAGGCTGCAGAGAGGGATCCCCATTTCCCAAGGAGTGTGTGTGTCCCCTGGAGGGGATGGCCCTTCCCTGGAGCAGAGTCCCCGCTGCACTGGCCAGCGCAGTGTCAGCTGACAGAGCGTTAACCTGCTCTGGTCCCTCAGCCGTCACCCCCGCGCCTCCATGCAGCCCTGCACGGCACGCCCACCCGGCACTGCTAGAAACGTTCCCTGCACCTTGGTGTCCTGCAGCATGGCCTCCGAACACTCCTCCGTCCCCACCACCTCCTGGCTTGGCTTCTTCATGGACGCAAAGGCAGCCGGATAGTGACGGAGCTGCCGGCTGTGCATGGCTGGAGCCTGGACGAGTCGCCAGTCTGGCTCGTTGTGGGCAGCGTTTCACCTTCCTGCCTGGCATGTCCCAGAGAAGCCAGTCCAGGTTCCGGGTGCATGGAGCCCAGGGCGCAGGTGTCTGCATGCAAATAGCGCAGGGTGAACCTACCAGAGCGATCTGGGAAGTGACGGAGAGGACAGGAGTCATGCCCCAGCCCCTGGCGGGACCACAGGAAAAGCCACAAAAAAGGAGTCTTGCTCCAACTCAGTTGCACCGAGCTGGCTGGGCCTCCTGCAGCAGCAGGGCCGAACTGTGATATGGAGCCCGCCCCAGCTTCATCAGATCTAAGCCTGGCGTGCAGAGCCACGTGTGCATGGGTGTGCGTTGGGCCTGGGCTGCATACGGGGCACCACGCTAGACCCGTGGCTGTGGCGAGCAGCACTGCTCAGCTGAGGAAGGGCTGTGAAGCCTGCACCGTGCAGAGGCTGGAAAGGGAGGGGTGTTTCCCACAGGGCTGGGAGGACCCAGCAGAGTTCTGCATTCCCCAAACCTTTTGGAGTCCCTCAAATCCCTTTTCTCCTCCCTTCAGGCCGGCGCGATGCATGCGATCCAGTTCTGTCTCACCAGGCACTCCAAACAAGCCGGGCTCTGCTTTCAGTTGGATGCTGCCCAGCTCCTAGGACGAACTGGGAATCAAACCAAAGCACATGGCAGCCCAGAGCTCACCTTGTGCCAGAGGCAAGTGGATCTAGAGCCTCCACAGCTTGGAGTTCGTGCCATTCTGGCTCTAGACCCCAGGATTTCTGGCCAGAGGAGTTTCTGCCAACAGAACCTTTCCAGCATGGGGAGTTGTGCTGTGCATGTGTGTGCATGTTCCTACTCACACAGCTCAGATTGTGAGTGTGTGTGTGTGTGTGGGAAGCCACGGGTGCCTCAGCTGCATGCACACATACGCCTGCTAACTCCTCCCTATATATGTGGGGTTTTTATGTGTGAAAATATGGGAATGTGTTGACTCCCTGTTCAATGACCTTCAAAAATGTCCAGCAAATTCGGCTTGGACAGTGAGCCCAACCAGATGGCCCTTCTCGAGCATGTTGGCCATGCAAACTGGGGTTTTGCTCTTGATTCCTGATCCTGATCCAAGACAGGCTCATGAAACAACGTATTCAGTATGTGCTACTGGGAAGGCAGCCACACACCCCAGCTTGCAGAAAGATGCTGGGAAGAGGCCAAGTCTGGGTGTGGAGCGGAGGGGGAGGAGGATGTTACAGAACATTCCAGCCAAGATTTTTTCCCCCGCATTGAAATGTGAAGCATGGAGCTAAGTCTGGAGAATGGAAATCGCAAGCCCTGGGGAGGAGGGGCAGGCGGGAATCCAGGGGCAAGATGGGAGGTGAACATGGAGCCGGCTCCGGCTGTCACCGCGGTGCGCTGTCTCCGAAGGTCTCCAGAAGCTGCTGCTGGAATGTGGGTGTCAGGAGACCCCTGCGACGCCCATGGGAGCCTGGTGCACAGGAACGTGGGGGTGGCCTAACTGCTCCCAGAGACCCAGTGAGAGTTTTACCAGTGGAAACAGAGCGGGGCTAGCACCGCCCACAGCCCTGTGTTGTAGGAGCAGCCTCTCAACAGGACAGAGCCAACACCCCACCGCCACCAGTGGGCTCTACACAGTGACTGTGGGCCGGATCCCCTGTCACTGGCACGGCGGTAAACCAGCAGTAACTCCACTGAAGCCAATGGACTCAGAGCTATGCAAAGGAAAGGAGAATCAGGCCTTGCATTTTAAGAGTTAATCTCTCTTTCCCCCTCTCCCCATCTGATTTCTGTCCCCAAATGAAAATCTCAGAAACTGGGCTAACCCCTTCATCACCGCCCAAACTGCCCTCGGCTCTTCAATGGCAACATTTCATCCCAGTCACTCTCTGTAAGCCATGTGGGACTGCATGCTGTGCTGTGTTTGTACAGCTCCTAGCACCCTGGGGTCCTGGTCTGTCCCTGGGGCACCCAGGTGCTGCCCCAACGCAAACAATGAATCATAACAAGCACTGGATTTTTCAGCTGGTAAGGAAAGGCCTGCCCTGGGTATTTACCCTTCCCTGCCCTGGGGAGGCCTGCTGCGTAGCCCCGCACTCCCCGCCCCCCAGGGTAAGCAGTCCCACTGAAATACTGAGCAGGCCCAGGCGGAAGGGGGATGACAATGCAGCAGCTAGAGCCCATCGGAGGCATGTCCATGGCTGGCATCTTGGAGAAATTCACAGCTCGAAGAGCCCTGAGCAGCTCCTGCAATCCCAACAACAGCGTCATATGTATTAACTAGGAGTATCCCAGTAGACCTAGAGCCCCCCGCTGAGAGCAGGGCCCCTTGTGCTAGGTGCCATTCAGCCGTGCAGCCCTGAGGGGCCTGTAGTGTTAATAGAGGAGGAGGAGAAGGGACTTGCCAAGGTCACTGCCAGAGCTGGGACTGGAACCCAGCCCTGCCAGGCCCCTGCCCTGCCTACTAGCCCACAGCTCTGCTCCGTGACTGGGCTGCTGGCCCCACCGCTGCCGTGGTATCATTTCACCTGCTTTTTTCTTTTCCCCCTTTAACTCAAGTTCTAACTTTCAACCCCAAAAGTGCTGGAGCAAATCATTTGCTGAGACCCATCCCGTGCAGCCCCCTGACGACAGGGGGAAAGGAGCTCACCTCAGGATGTTTCTCGCTCTCCTGCCCCAAGTTAGGGGTATAGGAGACTCATCCTGGAATCACTGCCCTGGAGCAGGGACTTGAATTCAGCTCTCCCTGCCCCCCCACCAGCAGTCCAGCCCCCCTGCTATAGGCTAGTCTGCAGTGGGCTGCTCTCAGTCTCTCCTCTTGGAGCTGCTCCCCTCCGTATAGATACGTCCATGTCTGTCGGGCCCAAGAGAGGGAATGACTCTGCCGCCTGGTCTTGAGAACCCTCCTCTGACTCCAGCCCAGGGAAGACTTGCAGCTGGCGAGTGCCCTGCTCACCAGGTGACAGTCATTCTCTCGCTCTGCCTCAACGAGCATTGAAGTCTTTATACAAAGCAGAGCAGCTTCAAGAGGCGCTGAAGAGAGCAGCCCACCGCAGCATAGCCTGTGGGTTAGGCCGCTCTCCTGGGGAGTTTAAGTCCCTGCTCCGGAGTAAGCTTCAAAGGTGCAGATCCCAGGCAAGCACACTAAACACTGGGCTAAAGGACACCCTAGCCCTTGTGACCACAGCTTCCCATTCAGCTGATTAGCCCCTATAGCCCCCAAGTCCTTTTCAGAGTCCCTGCTTCCTGGGCTTCAGTCCCTCATCCTGTGAGCATGGCTGAGGTACCTTTGTTCCCAGATGTAGACATTGACATTTGGCTACATTAAAACACATATTGTTAGTTTGTGCCCCGGGAAGCAGTGACTCTGAAACCCTTTGGGGTGGGGGTGGAGAATCAGCTGAACAGGAGCTCCCAGGGCGACGCTGTGGCCAAAAGGGCAAATGTGATCCTGGGAGGCACATACGAGGGAATCTCAAATAGGAGCAGAGATGTTACTTTTCCTCTGTATTTGGCCCTGGTGCGACTGTTGTGGGAATACTGTGTCTAGTTCTGGTGTTCACAATGCAAGAAGGAGGCTGAGAAATTAGAGTAGGTTCAGAGAAGAGCCACTGGAATGATTAGAGGATTAGAAAGGATGCCATATTGTGATAGACTCGGGGAGCTCAACCCAATTAGATTAACAAAGAGAAGGCTAAGGGGTGACTTGATCACAGTCGATAGGTACCTACATGGGTGTTACGGAGTCTCTGGGCGATGCTCTGGACCTGCTCCCCATGAAGCCAGTCAGGACTCTGGGGCAGTCGCCTTTCTGTGAGCAGCCTGTCTGCAGGACACACAGCTCACACAGCTTCCACCTTCCTGGGTCTGACCTCGGAGCATTCAGCATCCTCTGCCCCTCCGTGCGCTTCCCACAGCGAGTCCGCTCAGGCAGGGTCCTGGGGAAGCCAGAGGGTCCTGCCCCCCAACTCCGCAGTCAGACGTGACTCTCAGCCAGCCAGTAAAACAGAGGTTTATTAGACAACAGGAACATGGTCTAACACAGAGCTTGCAGGTGCAGAGAACCGGACCCCTCCACTGGGTCCATTTTGGGGGGCAGTGAGCCAGACAACCACGTCTGCACTTCACTCCATGTCCCAGCCAGCCCCAAACTGAAACTCTCTCCAGCCCCCCCTCCTCTGGGCTTTGTCCCTTTCCCCAGCCAGGAGATCACCAGATTCCTTTGTTCTCCAACCCTTTAGCTCTCACCTTGCAGGGGGGAAGGGCCCAGGCCATCAGTTGCCAGGAAACAGGGTGTCGGCCATTCTCTGTGTCCAGACCTCTGCACACACCTGCCCTCTAGGGCTCTGCAATGATCATACACCCTTACCTCACCCCCTAGATACTTAAGAACTGCATAGGGGAAACTGAGGCACTCCCAAACTATTCAGAGGAAACATTAAGAACAGTCCCACTTCTTCACATCGCCGCTAGGCTCAGGCTACCTGCCTGCCTGTAACCAGACCTCTGGGGCTCCCCGCCCCCCTTGCACACCGGAGAGCCTCAGGCTGGCTCTGATGCAGTGAGGAAAGCAGCGAGTTCGCTGCCTACCCCCACTGCGACAGCAAGGGCAGCGCTGAGCACAGTGGGAGCTGAGACCCCAGCTGAGTGGGGGGAGACACAGGCAGGGCAGGGGATCTGTTGGGAGTGGCAAGGTGCTTGGTAAAGAAAGTCTGGATGAGCCTAGGCAGCCTTGTGAGCTGATGGCTTTGTCTAGTCAGCAGGGTGGGAAGGCGAGGAGAGTGGAAGATGAGTGTCCCTGGACCTTACCTGTTAGCTGGGTGGAGAATTGTGACAATGAAGGAAATGTCCCCGTGTCTGTCAGGGGTATTGACTTGCCTATGGAGGGAGCTACCCTGATCTCCAAGCAGTTGTCTGTGACCAGCCTTGTGTGCTGGGACAAGGGGAATGAGATCCCAAGCTGGGTGTCTGGGAAAGGAGAATGTGTGTCCGGCTCTTCTTTGTCTGTGGAGCAGACAGAAGGGGCCTTTCAGCCTGTGACGGTTGAGGGTAGTGCAGTTGTCTCAGAGTTGGTTCTGGATTCAGCTAAAGCCCAGGAAGGGAAGGGTCCTAAGTTTATGTCTGCTCGGGAGAATGGCCCTGTAACTAGGTCGCATCCAGTTAGTGTCTATGTAAAATCCCAGAGACCAGACAGTTCTGGTGCTTGTATTTTGCCTGTTGCTAGTGTGTTGTTGGGAAAGGCTGTAGCAACTCTGTCTGATCAGGGTGAGATCCTAGCCAGGGCACAAGGAGAGCATGAAGGTGATGTGATTGTGTTACCTACGGAGGATGTGGAAACCTGTAGCAAGAAGGAAAAGATTCCTGAACTTGTGTGTGGCAAAGGGAAGGAGAATGCTTCTGACCTTTTATCTAGGAAGTCTGTAAGTTTGCCTGAAAGGGGATTGTGTAGGAATCCGCCAGATGGGCCAGAGGTAATTCTGGATGTAAGGGAGACCCAGAAAGAGTCTGTTGTTGCTCAGGAAAGTGTTCCTCTAGAGCAAGCCCTAGGTAAAGAGGGTAAGGGCAGAATTTCTGTGAGGGGTGAACTGTTGCATAGAAAAGCCCTAGGCAAAGGAATCCTCATGGAGCCTTTGCAAGCAGTTTACTGCAACTGAAGGGTGTGAAAGTGATTTAATCAAGAAAGTTTCAGTTGCTAAGGGGTGACTTGATCACGATAGTTACCTACATGGGGAACAAATATTTGATAGTGAGCTCTTCAATCTAGCAGAGAAAGGTGTAACATGATCCCATGGCTGAAAGTTGAAACTAGACAAATTCAGACTGGGAATAAGATGTAATTTTATAGCAGCAAGGGTAATTAGTCGTACAAACAATTTACCAAGGGTTGTAGTAAATTCTCCATCCCTGACAATTTTTAAATGAAGACGGGATGTTTGACTAAAAGCTCAGCTCTAGGAGTGACTGTGGGGCGGGTCACAGCCTGTGCTGTGCAGGGGATCAGACTAGATGATCACGGTGGTCCCTTCTGGCCTTGCATTCTCTGAACAGGGGCAAGCCAGAAGTAGCACCAGGATGTGCTGGGGCAGGCAAGGGAGCAGCCGGAAGCCCATACACTGCCTTGGTAAGGCTGCCATGGGTCACAGCAGCCTCCAGGGCTGACTGAGTTGTTGGAGGCACTGTATTGGCCCCCCTGATTCTGGGCGGCTGAAAGGGATGTAAAAGTACCTCCCCACCCCACAGGCTGTGCCCTCTGAACAGCAGAATCACACCCCTTGTCTTTCAGTGGACAAGTTGCTAAGTGAACAAATGTGGCTTTGGAGCCATTCTCCTTCAAGCCCCATAAGGGGTTCCTAGCCTTCCGCGCCAGACACTCAGCCCTTCTAGGACACAGAGCAGGCACTTTCCAGCCTGTACTGGTGCAGGGAGGAGGGAGGCTATCCTGCTGCAGCCTTCCATGGCTTTCAAAAGACACCTTGAAGAAGGTGGCCATGGAGATGAGACACTTGCCCACTGGGCTGCCCAGCTCCTTAGACAACAATCCTGAGAATGCATATAGCTCCATTAATTGGTGGATCTCAAAGCTCCTTACTAAAGCGGATGAGGAACATCATCCTCATTTTACAGATGTGGAAACTGAGGCACAAAGAGGGCAAGTGCTTCGATGGGTCTCAGGTGTTAGATCGTATTAAAATTACTCTCTAGCGTTACCAGTGTAATATCATCTGGTCTCTCCATAGAGTTTATTACTCAAAATAATAAGCTGCCAAAACTCCAGCAAACGCAATACAAAAGTATTAATGTTCCCAACTGCACAAAGTCTAGTGCAGCCCTAAAATGTGCATAGCATGGGGAAATGAAATCTAGCTCCCATGCTGGTCTAGCCAATCATCAATGCTCATAACTTTAGAGGTACTAAACCAATTTTCCTCAAGCTGGGGGTTATTGTCAAGCTCTTGAAAATCAAGGCAAATTTGGTGACTGTATTGTATTGTGTTTGATGACTGTATTATTAACTCCTGGCAGTCTGGAACTTGCTGAGTGTGTGGTGGTTTTATAAGAAATTCTAAACATATGTTATTATTTATTAATTATATTATATATTATATCTTCTGAGCACATTATTTAGGTCAAAAATCCAAGCATTCAAAAGTTAGGAGATTCCAGCTTCCCAGTTGCCTGTGCAACCTTAATTCTTCCCCCTGTGCACTGAGTGTGTGTGGGGGGGTTCCAGTGGAAGAACTGGTGTGCAGTTAACGACTATCATAATGTATACATACAAGGGGGCTGAATTCAGGTTACACGGACAAATGTAAATCTGATATATAACTTTCAAATGCTTGACTTGTCAACCTAAATAGAATCATAGCAATGTAGGACTGGAAGGGATCTCGATAGGTTATCTAATCCAGTGGTTTTCAAACTGCGGGTTGCGACCCAGTACTGGGTCGCAGAATGGAAGGCCCTGGGTCGCAGTGGCTCCTGTCAGCCCTGCTGACTGGGCCATAAAAGTCCCATCGGCCATGCTGCCCAGCTAAGGGCAGGCTACTTCCTACCTCTTCTGACACCGCGCTGTGCCCCGAAAGCGGCCAGCAGCAGGTCCAGCTCCTAGGTCAGAGGCCACTGGGCTCCGCGCACTGCCCCTGCCCCAAGCACCGGCTCCACACTCCCATTGGCTGGAAACCAGCCAATGGGAGCTAGGGTGTGGGGGGGTGCCTGTGGGCAAGAGACGCACCTCCGCCTAGGAGCCGGACCTGCTGCTGGCCACTTCCGGGACGCAGCGCGGTCCGCGGTGCCAGGACAGGCAGGAAGCCCGCACCCCAGTCCCCTCCTAAACCTGGATCCCCTTCCTGCAGCCCAGACCCCTCATCCCTGGCCCCACCCCAGAGCCTGCACCCCCAGCCCAGAGCCTTGACCCCCTCCAGTACCCTAATCCCCTGCCCCAGCCCAGAGCCCCCTCCCACACCCTGAACCACTCATTCTCAGCCCCACCTCCCAGCCTTCAGCCCCACACCCCAACCCTCTGCCCCAGCCCTGAGCCCCTCCCACACCCCAAACCCCTCATCCCCAGCTCCGTTGGGTCGCGGGCATCAACAATTTTCTTCAACTGGGTCACCAGAAAAAAGTTTGAAAACCACTGATAGTCCACTCTCCTGCACTGAGGCAGAACTAAGTATTATGTAGACCAGAAGTTCTCAGACTGTGGTCCGCGGATGAGCCCCATTCAGGTGGTCCATGGATAGTTCCCTCGCAGGGGTGGGCCTGGGCAGCCACACATGACAGAACGAAGGGCCACCCGCCTAATTAGTGGAACCGTGCAGGTATGGCTCCACTAATTAGGTGCCTGGACCCTGGAGAAGATGCACATGTAAGGTGAAGTGGTGACCTTGGGGGGAATATTGGGTAGGTGGGAGGGGGCAGTAGGGTGAGAAGAGGGGGTGGGGGAATTTGGGACGTGCAGGGCTACAGCGGCCAGAGAAAGAGGCGACTTTCCCCAGCTCCAGGGCTGTGGATGCTGGGGAGAGACGGCCCTCCTTCCCAGCCCCAGCTTGGGGGCTGCCATGGCGGGAGAGACCCCCCACTCCTTCCAAGCCCCAGCTCGGGGGCTGCTGCGGTGTGAGAGAGAGGGCACATCCATCGCATTAGAAAGGTAAGACTACTGATATTAAAATATGAGTTGTGTGTTTTTATTTGTAGAACAAAAAAAATAATTATTAATTTTTTTATAATGCGCTTTTATCCAAAGTGCTTTACAATAGTTAGCGAATGGTACAAATGACATTTGGAGAGATCATTACATGATCCACCAAGACCCTCAGCAATTTTCAATTGGTCCATGAAAAAAAAGGTTTGAGAACCACTGATCTAGACCATCCCTGTTTGTCTAACCTATTCTTAAAAACCTCCAATGATGGAAATTCCAGAACCTCCCTAGGTAATTTGCTTAACTATCCTTACAATTAGGAAGTTTTTTGTAATGTCTAACCTGAATCTCCTTTGCTGCAATTTAACCCTCTGACGTCTTGTCCTGTGCTCAGTGGTTAAGGAGAACAATTTATCACCTTCCTCTTATAACAACCTTTTCCATACTTGAAGATTGTTCAGTCTTCTCTTCTCCAAACTAAAGAAACCCAATTTTTTCAATCTTTCCCTGTAGGTCATGTTTTCTGGACCTTTAATATTTTTGTTGAGGACAGAAAACAAAAATGATTAAAGGTAGAAAATGACCTTGCATGGGTTTTCCTCAACAGGCTCATCTCTCATCTAGTGGATTTGGTGTGTCCAGCGTCACAGTTGGGCTTTCATGCTGGCTGTGGCACCAAGGACATGATTTTTGCAGGCCAACAAACACAAGAGAAGGCTCATGAACACAACAGAGTACATGGTGTTTACTGACCTGCCCACGGCCTTTGACATGGTGAATCGTGAGAGCCTATGGAAACGTCTTCATAAATCTGGCTACCCAGAGAAGATGATTCCTGTCATCTGCTCATTTCACGATAGCATGATGGCCAGGGTGATGGAGTGTGGTGACTCATCAGAAGCCTTCCCCTTCACCAAGGGCATCAAAGAAGGATGCGTAATGGCTCCAGTTCTCTTTGCCATTGTCTTTTCAGCCATGCTCATTTGCATCCCAGGACTTTGACAGAGGTGCACACATCGGTTCAGACTGGATGGGGCTCTAGTCAATCTACAGCGACTCAGGGCCTGTGCCAGGGAAATCAAACAGCTATTAAAAGAACTCCTGTGTGCTGTTGATTGTGTCCTCATTGCACACACATACAAGGATATTCAGCTTATCGTGGGGCACTTTGCCTAGGCCTCAAAATGCTTCACTTCCACACTCTGCCTGACAGAGACGCAGGGCACGTCCCAGCCAGCCCCAGACCACCGGCCTCACAAGCACCTGATCCCATCATCACAGCTGACAACACATCCCTCAACTTGGATGGGAAATCCTGCTGCCTGCCTAGCACATTCCCAGCAACGACGCACTGGATGGTGAGATCACTCAGTGCCTGGCACAGGACAGCTTGGCACTTGACAGGCTCACCCACGGGCTCTGAAGGGAGCGTGGAGTCTGCCTCAGAACCAAGATAAACAATCTGCCATGCTATTGTACTCACCTCACCCTATGGCTGTGAGACACAGACGCTTTTCCAGCACCACATCAAACAGCAGGAGAGCTTCCACGCTCACCGCCCAAGATCTATCTGCAGAATCAAGTGGCAGGACAGGATCCCCAACACTGAAATCCTTGACAGGTGCCAAATCCCTGGCATCGACAGCATGCTCAACAGGGCTCAGCTTCGCTGGGTCGGACACATGGTCCGCATGGAGGTTTCCTGTATGCTGAAAGCAGTGCTCTCCAGCCAGCTGAGCACAGGAACCCGCTCTGAGGGTCGACCCATCCTCAGATATAAAGACACCTTGAAATCCAACTCAAAGCATGCACGATAGACATTAAAACCTGGGAATTTGTTGCACTGGACAGACTCAGATGGCGAGGTCAGTGCCATGAGGCCATGTCCACTTTTAAGGAATGGCATGTGAACTTTCTTGCAGGAAAAGAGAGCATGTCATAAGGTCAATGCCTCAAACCTACCCACCAACAATGACTACATTTGCAAGACAGACAGACACATTTGCAAATCCAGGATCAGATTCGCTTTCCATAAAAACAAATAAACGCAGAACTTGAGTCAACACAAGCGGAATACTCATCCAATGAAGTGATGGGAGACTCCAACAATCATTTTTGTTGCTCTCCTCTGGACTTTCTCCAATTTATCCACATCTTTCCTGAAATGTGGTGCCCAGAACTGGACACAGCGCTCCAGTTGAGGCTTTATCAGTGCTGAGGAGAATGGAAGAATTACTTCTCGTGTCTTGCTTATGATACTCCTGCTAATACAGCCCAGAATGATGTTCACTTTTTTTGCAACAGAATTATATTGTTGACTCATATTTAACTTGTGATCCACTACGACCCCAGATCTCTTTCTGCAATACTCCTTCCTAGGCAGTCATTTCCCATTTTGTATGTGTGCAACTCATTGTTCCTTCCTAAGTGGAGTACTTTGCATTTGTCTGTATTGAATTTCACTCCATTTATTTTAGATCATTTCCCCAGTTTGCCAAGATCATTTTGAATTTTAATCCTGTCCCGCAAAGCACTTGTAACGCCTCCCAGCGTGATGTATTAAAATAATGGGCTTTTAGAGATTTTGGCATGTAATCTCCTAGGATTTATTTTTTTAAGAAACACATTTTCTATTATGTACAACTGTACCAGCACCCTTTGGCAGGATTTGACTCCTGAGTTTTCAGCATGTCAGCACACATTGCTACCACACAAGCCACAAGACTAACTATAGCAGCTACTAGCAGGAGAAGGCTATTATCCCAGAAGGGGAGGGACTGCTACCAGGTGCTGGCTCCAGTGGGAAGCCCTGCTGTCTCTCACTCCCACAGTGCAAGCTGTGTGTGGGGATGGGTGGAGAGGTTCCTCCTCTGTGTGGTGGCTCCAGAGAAGGCCAGGTGTTGAGTCTGATGGGTGGAAGCCTAGCTGGGATCTTTTCACCTCCCTCTGGCATCTCCCAGGTGTGTTTCCCATACAGTGTCTTCAGCTGCTTTGGCATCAGAATGTTCCTGTTCAGTTATTACTTTAGCAGGATAACAAAATGCCCCCGAGGGCAAGGGAAATGATGTTTAGTACTTTATAGCTCAGCAAAAGCCAAAGGGAATATTAGGGGATAAAGAAAAGGCATTTGCTTTGCCCCTGACAAAGGCCTGCTGTAAACAATGGAAGTGTGAAAGTTTTGCAAAAGAAAGATTTCAAGAATCCTGTATAACGGCAAGTGTTAAGCAACCTAAATGTAGGGGGTCTCTCAGCTCCCCCAAAGATATCATAGAATCATAGAAGATTAGGGTTGGCCGAGAACCTCAGGAGGTCAACTAGTCCAATCCCCTGCTCAACGCAGGACCAACACCAACTAAATCATCCCAGCCAGGGCTTTGTCAAACCGGGCCTTAAAAACCTCTAAGGATCGAGATTCCACCACCTCCCTAGGGAACCCATTCCAGTGCTTCACCACCCTCCTAGTGAAATAGTTTTTCCTAATATCCAACCTAGACCTCCCCCACTGCAACTTGAGACCATTACTCCTTGTTTTGTCATCTGCTACCACTGAGAACAGTCTAGATCCATCCTCTGGAACCCCCATTCAGGTAGTTGAAGGCTGCTATCAAATCCCGCCTCACTCTTCTCTTCTGCAGACTAAATAAGCCCAGTTCCCTCAGCCTCTCTTCATAAGTCATGTGCCCCAGCCCCCTAATCATTGTCATTGCCCTCCACTGGACTCTCTCCAATTTGTCCACATCTTTTCTGTAGTGGGGGCCCCAAAACTTGATGCAATACTCCAGATGTGGCCTCCCCAGTGCTGAATAGAAGGGAATAATCACTTCCCTTGAGCTGCTGGCAATGCTCCTACTAATGCAGCCCAATATGCCATTGGCCTTCTTGGCAACAAGGGCATACTGCTGACTCATATCCAACTTTTCGTATATTGGTCCACTGATATTACTCATGCAAGCACAGGAAGGGTCTGCAAGTGGGTCAAGTGGACCACAGCATGAAGTGTGTGCCTGGGTAACCCTACAAAGAGAACCAAGCCCTTAGCTCAAGGTGTAGGTGCCTATGTTCAGAGATCTCAGGTTCAATCCCAGCAGCAATCTGGGGTATCATTTTAATGCAGATTATTATTTGTTCTTTGTGGTACTGTAACGCCTAATAGTTCATGATTAATGATATAAAGAGAGAGGCATAAACAAAAGGGGCAGTGTTAAGGTTAAGCTTTTGGCATTTCCTGACTACACCACATTTGATTTCCTCACCTCAATGCTGCTTTCCCACAGAATCTGTTTGGGTTTGTATTTAGTACAGTGAATGTTCATTACGTGCACAAATGCACCAGATTATTCACTGCCATTGTTCTTTAGCTCTCACCCACATAACCAGGCTGAGTGCTCCTCCTAGCACCAACTCCAGTCCACTGGCTGGGAAGGAAGGGAGAAAGGCCAGGGCCTTGCGTGGTACAGGGCTGGGGAGAGGAGCATGTGGCTGCAGAGGGGAGCACGGTGCAGGGTTGGGGAGGGGGCACGTGGCTGCAGATGAACATGGTGTGCTGGGCTGGAGTGCTTTCTCTGACTCCCCTGGCCCACCTCAACCCCGGAAGGGAGCCCTGGCAGGGCATTTGAGGGCTTGCCATGCTCTTTGCGGATCAGGTGTTGATCTAGTACAGGAACAAGTACACGGAACACCTTGAATACACGCTCCAGCCTTTCCTGGTATTCTGTGGCATCTCTACTCTCCTTAAGCAGGGCTACTAACTGCACCTTGGCCTGGATTGCAGGTGTCTGAGTGAATTCCAGCAGCATATCATTCCAGTGAGCTCACCAGCGAGTTGCCAGCCCAGTTACACTGGGGAGCAGCCATGCCACCCCGGGAGCCCAGACAGACCTGTGTGCGCTGGTGCCAGGAGGGAAGTGGATAAGGAGGAACCTTTCAAAGATTCAACCTTTGGAATCTGCTTCCCTGGAGCAGGGAGAGCGAGTAAATCAGGAAATCATCATCACCCAATGCCTACATGCTGATCCTGAGTGGGGCAGGTGCTGAAAGATGAAGCTGGCTCAGCTGGCTAGAATCCTCTGCAGTGTGCAGCTCTCCTGCCCCGTCCACATATGTGGGAAGCTTAGTGCTCACAACTCAAAGAAAGAGCTGTTGAGACCCATCTCAGAAGCTAATCACACACAGGCTTCGTGAGCACAGCTGGGCCCTGAGCAGCAGATTCTGATCCTCGTTTTCCCCTTGTCTGGGGGGGGGAGGGGGGGGTTGGAGATTTGGCCCATCCTCCTGAACAGGCATCAGTGCCGTGGCAGCTCCTGTGAGCATGGAGTGTGGGTTCACAGACACACAAACTTTAAGGCCAGAAGGGACTATCATGGTCATCTAGTCTGACCTCCTGCATGTTACAGGGCCCAGAACCTCACTCACTCACAGCTGCAATAGGCCCAGAACCGCTGACTGAGTTACTGAAGTCCTAAAATCATGATTTAAAGATATCAAGTTACAGAGAATCCACCATTAACTCTAGTTCAAACGAGCAAATAACCCATGCCCCACGCTGCAGAGGAAGGCAGAAACATCCCAGGGTCTCAGTCAATCTGATCTGGGGCAAAATTCCTTCCCGTCCCCAAATATGGTGATCAGTTAGATGCTGAACATGGGGACAAGACTCACCAGCCAGACACCTGGGGAAGAATTCTCTGTAGTAACTCAGAGCCCTCCCCATGTAGTGTCTCATCACTGGCCATTCAAAATATTTGCTAATAGCAGTCATGGATGGGCCATATGCCATTGTCAGCAATCTCATCATACCATCCCGTCCATAAATTTATCAAGCTCAGTCTTAAACAAATTAGATTTTTTGCCCCCCACTATTCCCCCTTAGAAAGCTGTTCCAGAACTTCACTCTTCGGATGGTTAGAAACCTTCATCTAATGTCAAGCCTACGCTTGTTGATAGTCAGTTTATATGCATTTGTTCTCATGCCAACATTTGCCCTTGACTTAAATAACTCCCCCACCCACCCACCCACCCCCAGTGTTTATCCCTCTGATATATTTATTGAGAGCAGTAGTATCTCCCCTCAGCCTTCATTCTGTTATACTAAACAAGCCAAACTCCCTAAGTCTCCTCTCGTAAGGTAAGTTTTCCATTCCTCTCATCAGTCTAGTAGCCCTTCTCTGCACGTGTTCCAGTTTGAATTCATCCTTCTTAAACAGAGGAGACCAGAATCACACACACTATTCCAGATGAGGTCTCACCAGTGCCTTGTATAATGGCAGGAACATTTCCCTGTCTCTACTGGATATGCCTCATCTGGTGTATCCTAGAATTGTATCAGCCTTTTGCATCATACTGGTGGCTCGTAGTCATCCTGTGATCAACCAAAACACTGAGATCTTTCTCCTCCTCTGTCACTCCCAACTGATACATCCCAAGATTATAGCAAAAATTCTTATGGTTTAGTCCCTAAGTGCATGACTTAGTGCTTATATACAAATGCACAAAGCCTTGGAAACAAGCAGGGAGAACTGGAGGTCCTGGTGAAGTCAAGGAACTATGACGTGATTGGAATAACAGAGACTTGGTGGGATAACTCACATGACTGGAGTACAGTCATGGATGGTTATAAACTGTTCAGGAAGGACAGGCAGGGCAGAAAAGGTGGGGGAGTAGCACTGTATGTAAGGGAGCAGTATGACTGCTCAGAGCTCCGGTACGAAACTGTGGTAAAACCTGAGTGTCTCTGGATTAAGTTTAGAAGTGTGTGCAACAAGAGTGATGTAGTGGTGGGAGTCTGCTATAGACCACCGGACCAGGGGGATGAGGTGGATGAGGCTTTCTTCCGGCAACTCACGGAAGCTACTAGATCGCATGCCCTGATTCTCATGGGTGACTTTAATTTTCCTGATATCTGCTGGGAGAGCAATACAGCGGTGCATAGACAATCCAGGAAGTTTTTGGAAAGCGTAGGGGACAATTTCCTGGCGCAAGTGCTAGGGGAGCCAACTAGGGGGGGCGCTTTTCTTGACCTGCTGCTCACAAACCGGGTAGAATTAGTGGGGGAAGCAAAAGTGGATGGGAATCTGGGAGGCAGTGACCATGAGTTGGTTGAGTTCAGGATCCTGACGCAGGGAAGAAAGGTAAGCAGCAGGATACGGACCCTGGACTTCAGGAAAGCAGACTTCGACTCCCTCAGGGAACAGATGGCCAGGATCCCCAGGGGGACTAACATGAAGGGGAAGGGAGTCCAGGAGAGCTGGCTGTATTTCAAGGAATCCCTGTTGAGGTTACAGGGACAAACCATCCCGATGAGTCGAAAGAATAGTAAACATGGCAAGCGACCAGCTTGGCTTAATGGTGAAATCCTAGCGGATCTTAAACATAAAAAAGAAGCTTACAAGAAGTGGAAGGTTGGACATATGACCAGGGAAGAGTATAAAAATATTGCTCGGGCATGTAGGAAAGATATCAGGAGGGCCAAATCGCACCTGGAGCTGCAGCTAGCAAGAGATGTCAAGAGTAACAAGAAGGGTTTCTTCAGGTATGTTGGCAACAAGAAGAAAGCCAAGGAAAGTGTGGGCCCCTTACTGAATGAGGGAGGCAACCTAGTGACAGAGGATGTGGAAAAAGCTAATGTACTCAATGCTTTTTTTGCCTCTGTTTTCACTAACAAGGTCAGCTCCCAGACTGCTGCGCTGGGCATCACAGAATGGGGAAGAGATGGCCAGCCCTCTGTGGAGATAGAGGTGGTTAGGGACTATTTAGAAAAGCTGGACGTGCACAAGTCCATGGGGCCGGACGAGTTACATCCGAGAGTGCTGAAGGAATTGACGGCTGTGATTGCAGAGCCCTTGGCCATTATCTTTGAAAACTCGTGGCGAACGGGGGAAGTCCCGGATGACTGGAAAAAGGCTAATGTAGTGCCAATCTTTAAAAAAGGGAAGAAGGAGGATCCTGGGAACTACAGGCCAGTCAGCCTCACCTCAGTCCCTGGAAAAATCATGGAGCAGGTCCTCAAAGAATCAATCCTGAAGCACTTACATGAGAGGAAAGTGATCAGGAACAGTCAGCATGGATTCACCAAGGGAAGGTCATGCCTGACTAATCTAATCGCCTTTTATGATGAGATTACTGGTTCTGTGGATGAAGGGAAAGCAGTGGATGTATTGTTTCTTGACTTTAGCAAAGCTTTTGACACGGTCTCCCACAGTATTCTTGTCAGCAAGTTAAGGAAGTATGGGCTAGATGAATGCACTATAAGGTGGGTAGAAAGCTGGCTAGATTGTCGGGCTCAACGGGTAGTGATCAATGGCTCCATGTCTAGTTGGCAGCCGGTGTCAAGTGGAGTGCCCCAGGGGTCGGTCCTGGGGCCGGTTTTGTTCAATATCTTCATAAATGATCTGGAGGATGGTGTGGATTGCACTCTCAGCAAATTTGCAGATGATACTAAACTGGGAGGAGTGGTAGATACGCTGGAGGGGAGGGATAGGATACAGAAGGACCTAGACAAATTGGAGGATTGGGCCAAAAGAAATCTGATGAGGTTCAATAAGGATAAGTGCAGGGTCCTGCACTTAGGATGGAAGAATCCAATGCACCGCTACAGACTAGGGACCGAATGGCTAGGCAGCAGTTCTGCGGAAAAGGACCTAGGGGTGACAGTGGACGAGAAGCTGGATATGAGTCAACAGTGTGCCCTTGTTGCCAAGAAGGCCAATGGCATTTTGGGATGTATAAGTAGGGGCATAGCGAGCAGATCGAGGGATGTGATCGTTCCCCTCTATTCGACACTGGTGAGGCCTCATCTGGAGTACTGTGTCCAGTTTTGGGCCCCACACTACAAGAAGGATGTGGATAAATTGGAGAGAGTCCAGCGAAGGGCAACAAAAATGATTAGGGGTCTAGAGCACATGACTTATGAAGAGAGGCTGAGGGAGCTGGGATTGTTTAGTCTGCAGAAGAGAAGAATGAGGGGGGATTTGATAGCTGCTTTCAACTACCTGACAGGGGGTTCCAAAGAGGATGGCTCTAGACTGTTCTCAATGGTAGCAGATGACAGAACGAGGAGTAATGGTCTCAAGTTGCAATGGGGGAGGTTTAGATTGGATATTAGGAAAAACTTTTTCTCTAAGAGGGTGGTGAAACACTGGAATGCGTTACCTAGGGAGGTGGTAGAATCTCCTTCCTTAGAGGTTTTTAAGGTCAGGCTTGACAAAGCCCTGGCTGGGATGATTTAACTGGGAATTGGTCCTGCTTCGAGCAGGGGGTTGGACTAGATGACCTTCTGGGGTCCCTTCCAACCCTGATATTCTATGATTCTATGATTCTATGACTTTGCACTATTACATTTTATCCAATTTCTATTACTCCAGTTTTCAAGGTCAATCAAATCTTCTTGTATGATATTCCGGTCCTCCTCTGTATTGGCAATACCTCCCAACTTTGTGTCGTGCAAATTTTATTAGCTCACACCCAATTTCTGAGTCAAGGTCATTAATGAAAATGTTAATAATTTTAGTCCCAAGACTGATGCCTGAGGAATACCACTAGTAACCTACCTCCAGCCTGGCCTTTCACCATGACCTGTTGTAATCTCCCCTTTAACCAGTTCTTTCCCCAACTTTCAATTCTCATATTAATCCTCATCTTCTCCAATTTAAGTAATACTTGTCCATGTGGAACTGTATCAAATGCTTTACTGAAATCCAGGTATATTAGATCTACTTAATTTCCTTTGTCCTGAAAATTAGTTATCTTCTCAAAGAGATCAGGTTGGTCTGGCACAATCTACCTTTTGTAAAATCATATTGTTTTACCCCAATTACCATTTACCTCTATGTCCTTAACTACTCCTTCTCAAATTTATTCTAAGATCTTGCATACAACTGAGGTCAAACGAACAGGCCTGTAGTTTCCTGGATCACTTTCCCCCTTTTCTTAGATACAGTTACAGTATTTGCAATTCTCCAGTCATACGGCATGACCCCCAAGTTTACGGATTCATTAAAAATCCTTGCTATTGGACTTGCAATTTCTTGAGCCAGTTCCCTTAATATTCTTGGATGGAGATTATCTGTGTCCCTCAATTTGGTCCCATTAAACTGCTAGAGTTTGGCTTCTACCTCTGATGTGGTAATTTCTACTTGCATATCCTAGTTCCCATTAACCACCCTGCCACTATCCCTATGCTCTTCATTACCCTTATTAAAAACTGAGGCAAAGTATTTGTTTAGGTGTTGGGCCATGCCTAGATTTTCTTTAATCTCCACTCCATCCTCAGTGCTGAGCCGTCCCACTTTGTCTTTCCTTGTTTTCATTTTATTCATATGGCTAAAGAGCCTTTTACTATTGGTTTTAATTTCTTTTGCAAGGTCCAACTCAGTTTGGCTTTTGGCAGTTCCATATGTCTCCGTTTGTGCTTGCTTGGCTTCTTAGAGGCCCTGGCTCTGCTGGGAGTTTGGCCCTTCTCCAGTGCAGGTGCTTGGCATTCAAAAGGGCTGCCACTCCCTCTGTGTCCTCAACCCACCCCTGCTTGGCAGCACAAAGGATCTGGAGCTGGATGGCTGTGAACAGGCAAGACTGCATGTGCAGAGCGCACACCGTTCGCACCTGGCTGGGGCTAGCCCTCCAGCTGTGCTGGCAAAAGGCCAGCCTGCAGCAACGAGCGGCTGAGCAGAGCGTCCCAGCAGCTCAAACACCTGGGTGCCCAGCTTGGATCTGGGCCCCTGGGAGCACACGCTTAGTTGATAATATAAGAAAGGACTCTGGAAGGAGCTGAATCCAGCTTCTTCTTGGGCTGGGGGAGGAAGCAATGGGGAAATAATGTACCTCCCCTACATTCCCCCAAATAAACCATGCACACTGTCATGCACTCATGTGTAAATGAGTAGAAACCCCATTGAAGCCAATGGAGTTATGTGAGACTAAAATCAGGCCTCCCCAGCATTGCAGCTCTAGCGATGTTTGTCTTAAAGTTTGAGCTCCATGACTACAGGAGACTTTCAGCTTCCATCTAAAAGACACGTAAGTTTCCAGCTCTCCTGGTTACAGAGAAAAACCTGGATTTGTGCTGGAAATGGCCCACCTTGATTATCATACACATTGTAAGGAGAGTGATCACTTTAGATAAGCTATTACCAGCAGGAGAGTGGGATGGGGGGAGAGAAAACATTTTGTAGTGATAAACACCCATTTTTTCATGGTCTGTGTGTATACCTCTTCTGTATTTTCCACAGTATGCATCCGATGAAGTGAGCTGTAGCTCACGAAAGCTTATGCTCAAATAAATTGGTTAGTCTCTAAGGTGCCACAAGTACTCCTTTTCTTTTTTAGAGAAAAGCTTGAAAACTTGACCCAATGTGACCTAGTGGCTCCAGAACCAGAAAGCAAATAGACCCCAAATGTATTAATTTTTAAGTCAATCTCCTCATTTTGGGGGCCTGATTTTTGAATGGCTGCATTTGGATGCCACAAGAAGCCAGACTGTTATTTGGGGTTACATGCAGCGTTGCTGTAGTCATGTTGTTTCCTGGATATTAGAGGGATAAGGCAGGTGAGGTAGTTTATTTTATTTGGGGTTATGTTACTCAGGGCTTATCTACACTTGAAATGCTACAGCGAAACAGCTGCACTGCTGTAGCACTTCAGTATAGACACTACCTATCCTATCTCCCATCAGCGTAGGTAATCCACATCCCAGGAAGGTAGTAGTTAGGTTGACGGAAGAATTCTTCCATCGACCTAGTGCTGCCTATGCTGGGGTTAGGTCTGCTCAACTATGCCGCTCAGTGTAGACCAGGCCTCACAGACACTTCTCATTTGTGCAGCCAAAATAATGAGATCAAAACTTCCCAAGAGCTCCCTCAGAACTGATATATGCATTTAGCCACATTAATGTGTTCTGGCCCTAGAAGCATTACGTAATCAGTCATGTGACCTTATAAAAATACAATCCCAGATGAGAGAGGCATCGAAGCTGCACAATTTGAATCCAGATCTGCATTCCACCACCCGCAAAGGTTTGGGGGCATTCAGGTCTGGGGGTTTAGTTCACTCCATTTTAAAAATATGGGCTTGTTTACACGATATGGCTCTGGGGCCAGGTTTCAAACATGCCCAAAGCTCAGCGGTGTTTCCTTTGGGCTGATCTGGAATACAGACACAAATGCCTGGCAGCATCACCACTGGAGCTGGGCAGTGCTCTGATCTGAGGTATAAACAGACAGCTTACAAATTCCACATGCTGTTAAACAAATGTAGGATCATTCCATCAGCAATTCAAAGTGGAGGGAGCAGATATTGTGTAGGGGGCTCTGATGGGTAGAACCAGTAACAGAGACAAAGGGAAAAATTATGCTGAATATCAAGAAAACTTCCTAACACTGCAGTGCACTAGGTGGAACAGTCTGCCTGACGGAAGTCATGGAAACTCCATTGTTTGGGCTATTTAAAACTAGGTTGGACAGTGCCATGAGGAATATGCTCCAGAAATCAATCCTGCCCTGGTCTCTGGAGGCATGGATCTCTGCCTAAAGGACTTTTCAGTCTCTAGTTCTAAGATTCTGAGAAAATGCTGAGAGAGAAAACAATTAATTTTAGATTTCAGACAACAAAAAATACCACAAGGGATTATTCTTATAATAATAATTTATAATGAGCATCTATATAATAAGAATATTGAGCTCTTACAGAGCACTTTCATTGGCAGGTCCCAGTATAAAGAGTCTTTCATCTCAAAAGATGCTACGGCACATTACAAACTATGCTCGTCCAGCTGCAGTGAAATGCAGCCACCTGCAGCATGGCCAGGCCTTTCGGCTAAGGGTGCTGAGCCAGCCTCATGGGTACAGGGAAAACGCAAACAATTGATTTAATGGTTACAACGCAGTGGGCGGAGTCCCCTTTGGTGTGCCAGAGGTTGGTCCTGGCAGGTACCACCAGGATTGGAGATCTCCTGGATTACAACTGGGGGGACTGGGTGGATTCCGGGGTGGGGGATTGGCCAGCACATGGGGCTATCCACCCCTCGTACCCCACAGCACATACTCCAGGAGGTGAGGGCAGCTTTATCGTCTGCCTCTCGGGCCTTCCTTGAGCGGGTCCTGCAGGAGGGTGCTCCCTGCCCACCCCTCAGCCCTGATCCTCCGGATCTTGTCATTGGGCCCCCACCCCACAAGCCCCAGCTGCTCCTTCTATATAACCCGATCTGGCTGCGTGACTTGCAGCTGGTCCATTTTCAAACTGTGCCAAGGGAACAGCTGTGTGCACTCATGTTCCACGCCTTTCATTTCCTCACCCTCGTGTCTCGCCCCGACACCACGTGGTGGGACATGCTACCGTCTGTGGAGGTGAGGAACCCTGGTGGGCCAGCCTGTACTCCACCTTGATCCCATGGCCCTCTGGGGATATTAGTTGGCTGCTCCTTCACGGAGCCGTGAGCATGGGAGTGTACTTGGCGCAGTTCACCCCATTCCCTGACACCTGCCCCTTCTGTGGCATGAGGAGACCATGGCACACATCTTTCTTGAGTGTGCCAGGCTACAGCCCCTTTTCTGACTCCTTCAGAACCTTCTCCTTAGATTCTGGCTGCACTTTTCCACACACTTCCTGATTTATACCCACTCCCCCATCCACGGCCCCATGAAGTCGTGAGACCTCCTCCTGGCACTGGCCAAGGTGGCCATCCACCATACCAGCAGGAAGTTGTTGGATGGGGAGGTGCTCTGCGACTGTGGGGCCTATTTCTGCTCCTCCCTTAGATCCCGTATCCTGGCAGAGTTCCTCCATTGGGTCCTTGGGCACTTTCGAGGAGCAGTGGGCACTGTCTGGGGTTTTCTGCTCGGTGACCCCCTCTGGCTCCCTGCGTTTGACCCTATAACCCTCACTCCTGTTCCTGCTTTGTCATTTGTTGTCCCCCGACTTTATTTGAACCTTGGGTCTAGCGACTCCTCCCCTTAGGCTGGGGGAGGGGCCTCCTGATGTGGGCGGGCACTCCCGGGAATTCCCAGCGGATCCTTCGTGTCTCATGGGCCAAGCCCCGTGGCCAGTCTGCCCTGCCTGGGGATTGCCACTGCGCCTGTCACGTGCCCCGCTCGTAAACACGGACTCATTATTACTGCCTCCAGATACCCGCCACCTGACCCCTCCCCCCCATTGGACAGGCCCCCAGATACCCGCCACCTGACCTCTCCCCCCATTGGGCAGGCCCCCAGATACCCGCCACCTGACCCCTCCCCCCATTGGACAGGCCCCCAGATACCCGCCACCTGACCCCTCCCCCCCATTGGACTGGCCCCCAGATACCCGCCACCTGACCCCTCCCCCCATTGGACTGGCCCCCAGATACCCGCCACCTGACCCCTCCCCCCATTGGACTGGCCCCCAGATACCCGCCACCTGACCCCTCCCCCCCATTGGAAAGGCCCCCAGATACCCGCCACCTGACCCCTCCCCCCATTGGACTGGCCCCCAGATACCCGCCACCTGACCCCTCCCCCCATTGGGCAGGCCCCCAGATACCCGCCACCTGACCCCTCCCCCCATTGGGCAGGCCCCCAGATACCTGCCACCTGACCCCTCCCCCCATTGGACAGGCCCCCAGATACCCGCCACCTGACCCCGCCCCGCCATTGGGTGTGGGCGGGGCTTGGTGGGGGAGGGCGGGGGATCTCGGGTGTGGGCGAGGCTCGGTGAGGGGAGGGCGGGGGCTCTCGGGTGTGGGCGGGGCTTGGTGGGGGGAGGGCGGGGCTCTGTGGGCAATCGCGGGGCGCTCGGCGCAGGGAGGGCGGGGCTTGTGGGGGCGGGGCTATGTGTTCGTCGGGAAACGTGGCTTTTCAGTGAGTGGGCGGAGCTTTGTGGCTATGGGCGGAGCTTTAAGGCAGCGGGCAGCGTTGGTGTGTGGGCGGGGTCTGTGCGGCTCGGGGGTTCTGTGAGGGGCGTGACTCTGTAGGACGTGGGCGGGAGACCATGGGGCGGGGCACTGGGCGGGGCCGTAGCGCAAGGGCGTGGCGGTGGCTGTGGCCTCGCGCTGACTGGCTCTGAAACTCTGTTGCCCTGGGTTACTCACAGATGCAGCCGCTGGCCTGACGTCATTGGTAGGCGGAAACCCTTTGCGCGCGAGGCTTGTCTGCCCCGCCCCGTTAGCAGGCTTCCGATCGGGCCAATGGGAAGGCGCGATGGGCGGGGCCTGTGCCGCGTCCTTCCAATGAGAAGGGGGCGGTCGGTTCGGCCGCGGTACAATGGGCGGGAGGGGGAATAGCTCGCGCCCTCTAGTCCCGTGAGCCCGCCCGGGGGCGGGGCAGTTCTGGGTGGGGGCAGGAGGTTGGCGTGGGAGGTGGGGCGGTTGTGTGGGGGGGGGAGGGGCAGGAGGTTGGCGTGGGGTGGTTGTGTGGGGGGAGGGGCAGGAGATTGGCGTGGGGTGGTTGTGTGGGGGGGAGGGGCAGGAGGTTGGCTTGGGGGTGGGGTGGTTGTGTGTGGGGAGGGGCAGGAGGTTGGCTTGGGGGTGGGGTGGTTGTGTGTGGGGAGGGGCAGGAGGTTGGCGTGGGGGGGTGGGGTGGCTGTGTGGGGGGAGGGGCAGGAGGTTGGCGTGGGGTGGCTGTGTGGGGGGAGGGGCAGGAGGTTGGGGGGGTGAGGCGGCTGTGTGGGGGGGAGGGGCAGGAGGTTGGGTGGGGGGTGGGGCGGTTGTGTGGGGGAGGGGCAGGAGGTTGGGTGGGGGTGGGGCGGCTGTGTGTGTGGGAGGGGCAGGAGGTTGGGTGTGGGGTGGGGCGGCTGTGTGTGGGGGAGGGGCAGGAGGTTGGCTTGGGGGGGTGGGGCGGTTGTAGGGGGGAACGGGCAGGAGGTTGGGGTGGTTGTATGGGGGGAGGGGCAGGAGGTTGGGTGGGGGGTGGGGCGGTTGTGTGGGGGAGGGGCAGGAGGTTGGGTGGGGGTGGGGCGGCTGTGTGTGTGGGGGAGGGGCAGGAGGTTGGGTGGGGGTGGGGCGGCTGTGTGTGTGGGAGGGGCAGGAGGTTGGGTGTGGGGTGGGGCGGCTGTGTGTGGGGGAGGGGCAGGAGGTTGGCTTGGGGGGTGGGGCGGTTGTAGGGGGGAACGGGCAGGAGGTTGGGGTGGTTGTATGGGGGGAGGGGCAGGAGGTTGGCGTCATGGGTGGGACGGTTGTGTGGGGGCGATGAAGGGGCAGGAGGTGGCGTGGGGTGGTTGTGGGGGGGAGGGGCGGCTGTGTGGGGGGGGAGGGGCAGGAGGTAGGGTGGGGGGTGGGGCGGCTGTGTGTGGGGGGCAGGAGGTTGGCGTGGGGGGGTGGGGCAGCTGTGTGTAGGGGAGGGGCAGGAGGTTGGGTGGGGGGTGGGGCGGTTGTGTGGGGGCGATGAAGGGGCAGGAGGTGGCGTGGGGTGGTTGTGGGGGCCGGGAAGGGGCAGGAGGTTGGAGCGGGGGGTGGGGTGGTTGTTTGGGGGGGAGGGGCAGGAGGTTGGAGCGGGGGCGGGGCGGTTGTGTGCGGGCGATGAAGGGGCAGGAGGTGGCGTGGGGTGGAGGGGCGGCTGTGTGTGGGGGGGAGGGGCAGGAGGTTGGGTGGGGGGTGGGGCGGCTGTGTGTGGGGGGGGTGGGGCAGCTGTGTGTAGGGGAGGGGCAGGAGGTTGGCGTCGGGGATGGGGCGGTTGTGTGGGGGCAATGAAGGGGCAGGAGGTGGCGTGGGGTGGTTGTGGGGGGGGAGGGGCAGGAGGTTGGCGTGGGGCGGTTGTGGGGGCCGGGAAGGGGCAGGAGGTTGGAGCGGGGGATGGGGCGGTTGTTTGGGGGGGGAGGGGCAGGAGGTTGGAGCGGGGGCGGGGCGCTGGTGGAGGCGGGAGTCCCCCGGAGGGCGCCCCGCCCCGCCCCTGGCCCAGGGGAGGGGCCGAGGGGCGGGGCCAGGCCCGCCGCTGGCCCCGCCCCCCGGAGGTGCGGCGGCTGCGGTGGCGGGCGCTGCGGTGCGGTGGCGGCGCGGGGCAGGGCGCAGAGGACAGGGGCAGCCGCCGGCTCAGCATGGGTCCGTCCGGCCCCGTCCCGGGAGAGAGGCGGCGCCAGCCCAGGGCGGCGGCCGCGGGGGAGGCGCAGCGCGGAGCGGGGGCCCGCGGCGCCGGCAGGTGCTAGGTGCGGGGCGTGTGCCGCCGAGCCGCGCTGCCTGGCCGCTCTCGGCTCGCCTGCGCTGGCCGCCACTTCTGCCCAGTCGGCGAAGCAGGCGGCGGGATCCGCCAGTCCCGGGCCGGGAGCCGGCCGCTGCCAGGTGCGTGCGGCCGGAGCATGCCCGCCTGCGCTCCGCCGCCCTGCCGCCCACCTGCCGGGGAGCGGGCCGCCCAGCCGTGAGGAGCCGGCCGCCGCGCCCTGCCCTCGCCGCCTCTCTGTGCCCAGGGCAGGCGGAGCCGGGCTCAGCGCGCAGGCTGCCCTGTTACTTGCCCCGCTGGCCGCTGGGATCCCCGGACTTGCCCGCAGCCTTCCCGTTGCCCGTCCGGGAGGGCTCCGCTGCCGCTCGCCGCCCGGGCTCCCGAGCATCTGTTGCTGACTGAACAGCCTCCCTCGCTCCCCAGCCTGGCCCCGATGGATGCAGCCGCCCTCGCCAGCCCCCGCCCGCCATGCGCCTCTGGCTGAGCCCCCCGGCACTGGGGCCGTTCCGTGCGGGGGAGCTCCGCGCCCCTCCCTGCCTCGGGAGCCCCCATCGTGCAGCCCCCCATCTGAGCTCTCGCGTTACACTGCTGCGGGCTGCCATGGGGCTGGGGCCAGCTGCCTCCTAGGTGCCGGCGCTCGGCTTCGGACTGCTGTGCGTCCTCTCCCCGCTGCCGGGGCCTCTTCTCCCCGCCCCGCTGCACTCCAGGGTCGGCCCGGGGGCTGGCGTCCTCCCCCGCCCCTGCCTCTCCCGTGAGCGCTCGCCCCGATCGACTCCCCGCCGTCTCTCCCGCTCCCCGGCCGTGCGGAACCCTGCCGTGACTCCGCGGGGGAGGCGGAGCGGGGGGAACATGGAAGAGAAGCGGCAGGCGCATCAGGTTGAAATCGACCCGGATTTTGAACCCCAGAGCCGGCCCCGTTCCTGCACCTGGCCGCTGCCTCACCCGGACTTCCCCGGGGAGGAGGAGGACGGAGGCGCGGCGGCAGCCGGTGGCTCCCGAGCTCCCGCGACCGGCGGAGCGGCAGAGGGCTCGGAGAACACGGGAGCCGTGGCGGATCGCAAAGCCGCTTCGGCGCTGCCTTCGCTGGGGGCGGATGTTGGACAGCTCCGCAAGGCGAAGAACTCGCGGCGCAATGCCTGGGGCAACCTGTCCTACGCGGACCTCATCACCAAGGCCATCGAGAGCTCCCCGGAGAAGCGGCTCACCTTGTCCCAGATCTACGACTGGATGGTCAGATACGTCCCCTACTTTAAGGATAAAGGAGACAGCAACAGCTCTGCCGGCTGGAAGGTACGTACAGCCCCCGCCTGGGGCCAGAGCGGTGCCCGCGCCTCCCTGCCCCCAGGCGCCAGCCAAGTTTAATTTAAATCCCTGTGTGCGACCAGAGAGGCTGCGTTGAATTAATCTGTGTGGTCAGGGGCTGCGCTTGCAGCTGCCCATTTCCAAGCGGGGAGCGGACAAGTTTCTCTCTCTGTACCATCAGAAATACCGGCTAGGTCCCTGCTTGTGAGCGGAGTTTCATTAAGGCGATGCATGTGGTCAGCGGCTGGGGCCATATCAGTGCATGTGTGGTTAGGGGACGGGCAGCTTGATCTATTTGATCAGAGCTCTGGTTTTACCTGGAGCTGGGCTGGGAGAGATTTCCCATCCACATTTGTGCATCTGCATACAGGGGAGCAGCAAGTTTTCCCAGCTTCTCTAGGGTGGGGAGAGAGAAGAGGTTCCTGTTGCCTTGTGTGTGTTAGCAGGGAGATCCCTACCGGGCTAACTTGTCTACAGCAGCTCCCGTTCACCTGTTCACCCATTTTGAATGGCCCTCCCCCTTCCTGAAAGCTGGCGAGGGATCATTCTCGCACTGAGTTCTTGCTGCCGCTGTGTTATAACTGCCCGTGCACCTGCCCCCCTGGAACGGACCCTGGGCAGCAGAAGCAGGGAGGTGCTTGTGTGTGCAGGACTCTGTCTCCTGCTGGTGTTAATTGAAACCTGAGTCAGATGAATGACACCAGAGACTTGCCCCTTCCCTCCCTCTTTTCCGTGTGGTTATGTTATACATCTTTGTTCTGGGGTTGCATTTTAGAGGAAGGAGTCTGAGAACAAGAGGTCTGGGGGAGAGGGGAGAAATCCATGTCTACTTTATCGCATGAGAAGTGACTGGCTCACCTCTTTCAGATGCTGGCCGGGCTAGTGGCCAGCAGAACTGGAGTCAGACATGTGACAGCGGTCTTGGCTCCCGGTCTGTCAGGATAAAAATTGGTGCTGTGCTATAAGCCGTCTTTGCCTGCCACACGTGAGCATTGGAGCATTATTAATTACAGTGCTGCCAATCCCCAGCACTGTGGTGCGAGCGAGTGAGTATGGGGAGGTTACATGGACGATTGGGATTTGCCCAGCAGCATAATGTGCTTCTGTTGTGTGGTCAGTAAAGTGACATTAGGGGAGTCCCGTCCTACAGTTGGAGAGCTAAATTTGCCTGGTTTGCCCAGAGAGATGTCGCCTTGCTAATTGTCTGACGGCAGCGAGGCAGACGGCTCTCCACAGACAGGTGAGCTCCAGAGAAATGGCTTTGTGAGGCTCCTTTCGCTGTACATGT
The DNA here is from genome assembly GCF_965152275.1 of Natator depressus. Classification (NCBI taxonomy): domain Eukaryota; kingdom Metazoa; phylum Chordata; order Testudines; family Cheloniidae; genus Natator; species Natator depressus. Next base: position 15,945,002 of record NC_134252.1, read on the forward strand.
GTGAGTCTTGGGGAGATCAGGATTTAACTCTTGCAGCGCGGTGAGGGGAAAGAAGGCACAGAGGTCTTTCCCCTCGGAAGGTGCTGTGCTTCCCTCCCCTCATGTGCGCGCACACAGCCCTCTGCTCTCTGGATTTGGTTTCACTGGCAGGCTGTTGCCTTTGGTTTGTTAAATATTTCTGTCAGCAACCATCGATTCCCCTCTTACTGTGTTTTCCCCTGGAGCTGTTACACGGGCACTCCTGGAGCTAAGCGGTGGGGGAGAGGCTGTGCTGAGCTCAGTCGCACCTGCCGGTGGAGGCGTTGTCTCTGTCACAGCACCCTGCCCAGTCGGAAAGGGCACTTTTACAAAATGACTGCCACTTGGAGACACACCTCATGTTAGCAACACTTGGCAGAGCGGAGCGATTGCCTTGTGTCTAGATGGTGTCCATAAACTAGGAGGTGGTTTCCCTTAACCCCTCCCCTAAACCCTGTCACCTCCAGTGTGATTAGTGGGTAACAAGCAGTGTGTTCATTAATACCAGGGCTGCTGTGGGATATGGGCCAAACTCTGTCCTGGCATTAGCGAACCCAGCTCCCATTGGGGTCAGGAGGAGCTGTGCCCATTTCTGTCCGTGCTGAGCCTACCCCCACTTCCCCCTAATGACTTGGAGGCTGGCCTGCTCCGTCCCCAGGGGATGTCCCTGGCTGCTATGAGACCTTTGTGAAGAACTAACTCCAGCAGCACAGGTGTGCAGATAGTATGGTGGTCACTTGTATTAGCAAAGTCCCTGAGGTCCCCACTGAGAACATGCCCCATTGTGCTAGGGGTTGTGTAGATGGGTTCTGCCCCAGAGAGCTTATGCTTTACGTAGCCGTGACAGACAAAAGGAGAATTGTTATCCCCACTCTCCAGAGAGAGGCAGTGACTTGCTCACGCTGATACACGGAGTGTGTAGCAGAGCCCGGAATCAAACTTAGATCTCCTGAGTCCCAGTCCAGTGCTTTAACCTCAGGGCTATCCTCATGGAGAAGGAGCCTAAATAGAACAGAGGAGAATGAGACCATTTTACAGACACGTGCCCAGTAGAAGCTTCCACTGTAAAGAAGAAAATTGTAGCTGAATTAGTATGTGGGGCACTCTGACCAAAGAACACATGAAATCAGCGCTTAGGGACTGGTGGCAGACACACCCACTGAAGTATCAAGGGACTGGGAGGGGCCAGAGACAGCACAAGGTGGCTGGGAAAATGTGGAAAGGTGGAAAGACACTGGAAAGGTGTCTGAGTGGTAGTCATTTAGAGAGCCACAAAATTCCATCACTGGAGGTTGTGAGTGCTGGGCTTCCTTGGGGAACTGAAATGTTATTGGGTGCTCTTAGGCAGCTGCCACGTTCCACCCCAGAGGTGGTTGCATTTCAGTAGTGGGTAAAGAGATTCCCTTCCTATCCCTTGTCAGCTCTCTGGGATGTTGTGTTATTTAACGAGTGTAAAAAATGCTGTATGATCTCCAGATATACGGGCTCCTGGAAGGATAAAGGATTCTTGTTATTGCTGTGGTGGGAGGGGAGAAGGGGGCTTGGGGAGGGTGGGATCAGTGGTGAGGGGTGGGCAAGTTTGCAAACTATGACCTCACTAGAAGGAGACTGAGAGGGTTGAGGATTCAGATGAGCACAGTGGAAGAGCCTTGGCAAGGGCACTCCACAAACCACCAGGGTGGAGCCGGTAATAGGGCTGGGCTTGCAATCGTGCAGTCGGGATGAACAGCAGCTTTGGCCTTGCAGCAGTAAGGGCTTGAATGTGGCTGTTGCTTTCGCAGCCCAGCCTCGGACAGGGTGAGTGCTAAGGGGTTTCCTGTCTGGAGAGCAGGTGTGTCAGAACTGGGACCATCCCCAGCATTCCCTCCAGTGCACCTTGTTGTCTATATGTCACGGCCCCGCTGCAGCCCACGGCTAAGAGACCAGACAACTTCATAGCATGATGGGCTGGTGCTGCTCCGAAGCATCCACTAGGGAGCACTTGTGCATGATGCAGCTTGCGCTGCTGCTTCTGTTCCCCACCCAGAGACTGGAGAGCATCTCCTTACCTGCCCTTTGGGGCAGGGAGGGTCTCTCACCTACCTTCTGGAGAGGGCCACGTACCCTCACAGCACCGTGTGCACCTTAGTAGCAGCATGTGGAGCCAGGGAGCAAAGATTGTGTTGGGTAGCTGCCAGCCCTGAGGGGGATCGCTGATTTCATCAAGTGTTTTGCATGAAAGGGGCTTCATCTGGAGCACCTCCTCCTTGTGGGACCATGTTCTCCCTGGGGAATGACACCCTGAGACAGGCATGCAAGCTGGGAAAGAGTGACTCACCTGGCCAGATGTGGCTGCTGGTCCTCCCCCTCCCCCCACACTGCTCCCCATTTGAGGGGGATGCTATGGCCACAGAGATGTTTGGAGGTGGGGGGGGGGATAACCCAGGCAAGGAGCCAGTGGAACTCAGAATGCTGCAGCGAAGCTGGGAGCATGGTTGGAGCCAGGATGGGGTCTAGAGCCCCAGCACCTGCCTTGAGGGAGAAGAGAGGATCGTGCACTTGGAGAGGAGAAGTTCTGCTGGGGCCTCTCCCAGCTCTGCTCCGAGGAGCATAGGGCATGCCTGCAGGAGTGTGGACTCCTGTTCGGGACACTGCTGCTGCAGCTGGGGAAGGAGGCAGGAACAAAGGATCTGTCAGGTGCTCAGCCATTATTGGACATTAGTAGGCATTTTGTCTGGGCAAACCTATCCGCCCTGCTTGGCCAAGGAATCCCAGGCAGCCGGGTGCCTTCCATGACCCAGAGGATTTGGTAAAGGAATTGGGGGGTGAGTGCAATTTGCTTCCAGGGCCTTGGCCAGAGGGGACCCGTCCCCGTGGATGGCAGGTGGTTCCCGCACTGGCTGATGGCGAGCGGCGATTCTGTGCCTCTTGCCTGGGCTGAGAGCAGAAGGGTTTGTCTGCAGTGTGGCACAGCTGCAGTTAGTAACGACTCATCTCCTGCAGCCTCCCGGTGACATTCAGACCGTGTCTGACACCTCCCACACAAGAACAGCTGTCGGCAAGCTGCCTGCCCAGTTCCCAGGGTTGCACACTTAGCGAGAAGGCCCCATAGTGAGCGTGAATGCAGCAGAGCACCTCTGTGCGGGTCCTGACACAGCATTCCCGGGCGCAGATGGCCCTTGTGAATTTGGGAAGAGAAGGGTTTCCAGTACCCCCGAGCCAGGAGCCCTGTGTGGGTACATGGCGCTCTCCCTGTCTGTATCAGGGCACTCTGGACCCACATTCCCTGCCTGTGTTTGCTGTTGGGGGGGCCTGTAGCAGCCCCTGCGGGCTTTGGATTGATGTGCTAAGTACCTCTTTGGTCTCCCTGTCCTTCCCGTGGTGTTTGCTGAACCTCTGTCCTGTGCTCCCCCGCTGATCCCTGTGTGCACCGGAGGGGACCGCTTTCTCTTTTTCTCCAGCAGCCAAAGAAGCAAGGCTGCCGTGGAGCTAAGCCAGGCCGTTGGGCTTTCTTGGCTGGGATCAATGAGTCCTGCGTGTCCAGCAGCAGCCACAACTGAACTGGGGGTAAGGGGATGTGTTGGTGTGCGATCCCTGTGAAGTGCCAGTGTGCCAAGGCTTTAATGCCAGACCTGCTGTCTCACTTGCAGCACCCCACGTAGCGCAGCAGGGAGCCTGGCCTGGCCCGGTGCTCTGAGCTGGCACGGCGTTTCTCTCCTCAGCCTTCTCCCTGAAATAAAGACAGGTTCTGCCCTTTTAATCTGTGGATGTGAGCGGGGGCTGGGAGGGAGCTGCTGAAAGGCCGAAGTACACACCACGCAGTGACAGCTTCTGTCTGCGCCCTGCTTTCTAAGCCTCGCCCCTCACACTGTCCTGTCTGGTCCCTATCCCCGGCCTGCAGTACAGCTGCCTTCCTCCCCAACCTGCCCCAGCAGAACCAAGCCTGGCTCCCTGGGAATGCCCTCCCCTCGATGCACAGCCCCCTCCATGGTGCTAATGATGCTACGCTCCCCTGAATGCCCCCTCACCTGGTACCAGTGCTGGCAGCGGGTGTAACTGGAGTAGGGGGCAGACAAGCTTGTAGTAATGAGCTGCTCATTGCAGAGCCTGCGGAGGCTGCTCTTCTCCTCCTGCCCCAAGCCTGGGAGAGGCATCCTGGCTTTAAAGCGTTTCATTACTGACAGGAGTGTTGGACGGGGGTCTTGGATATTAAAGGCAAAGCCCTGTTTAGCTCCCTGTGCAAGTGTCATGATCCCAGTGCATTGCCCTGAGCGAGGGCGAGGCTGCTGTGCAAAGGGGTAGCTCTAGCCTCATTTCCTGGGTGACTTGCCCCAGGCTACGCAGTGCTAGAACTGGGAGCCAAATCCTGACTCCTGACCTTCTCTGCCCACTGGACACCGCCCCCCCCATCCAGAGCCAGGAATAGAAGTGCAGGGCTCCTGCTCTAACCGCTAGACCGGGCTTCCTCTCAGAGCCAAAAACCGAACCAGGAGCTCCTACTTTAACCCTTTTTGGAGCTAGCAACAGAGCACAGCAGACCTGATTCCTACTCTGCTCTCATCACTAGACGTGCAGCATTTCTCCTCCCCACAACCACACACAGCCATGCCTGGTGCTCGGCAGAGCTATTGTTCGGAAGGGGGCTCTCCAGGATTTGAATACGTCTTTCAGGGCCAACCTGCTGCGTATGGCGACTAAAGGGAAGGTGGGTATCTTTGGGAATCTCTCCTGCACACACACTGCTCCTTGGTTGGCCCTGGGCTTTCTTTAGCTAGGGTGACCAGATGTCCTGATTTTATAGGGACAGTCCTGATTTTGGGGTCTTTTTCTTATATAGGCTCCTATTACCTCCCCCTCCATCCCCTGTCCCGATTTTTCACGCTTGCTGTCTGGTCGCCCTATCTTTAGCATTCACAGCCGTTTCCTCCTGCCCCATACCTGGACCTGACACATGGCTGTGCACAGCCTTCCCCAGCGCAGGGTGATTGTTTCCGTGTCCTTGGGGGAAGGCTGAGTGATCTTTGCCCCTGCAGTGAGAGAATGCAAGCACAGTGCATGGGGATCTGAGTTTGGCTGGTCTATCTGGGAGCCTGCAGGGGAGATGACAGACTGCTCAGGAGCAGTGTTCTGCCCCTACTCGAGCCTCAGGGTGGGAACAGCTGCTGGAGGAGCCGAATAATGAGAGCACATTTCCCGTCCCCTCCTGGAGCCCCTTTCATCCAGTGAAAAGAAAAGGAGGACTTGTGGCACCTTAGAGACGAACCAGTTTATTTTTGCGAATCTTTTTGCGAATACAAACTAACACGGCTGCTACTCTGAAGCCTTCATCCAGTGGGCTCACATCACTTTGCAATCATTAACATCCCCTCCAATGGAGTGGGTGGCAGTAGCCCTGCCTTACATTTGGGGAAACCGAGGCATGGTGTTTAAATGACATGCCCACAGTCAAACTTTGGAATGGGACAGAGGAGTCTTGGCTCCTGGTCTCCATTGTATTCAGACCTTTAGGCTGTGCTGCTTCCAGTGGCTAAAGGGGAGCTGTGCTCTGGGGCACGTCCTGGGGACCCCCAGCGTGCAGTGTGAGTGGCAGCACACCCCCTGTGCTGTTATGCCAGGCACGTGTGCTGGAAACCGCTGCTTTTTCCCCGGACCGGGCAGCCAGTGCCTGTGACTGACAGTTCTGCTTAATTAGGGAGTCGTTATTTTATCAATTCCAAAGCGCTTGAAGTTTTCTGCTCCAGCTCACGCTTCCCACTTGTTAATGGGAAACCAACACCCTCCGTCAAAAGGCAGCAGGTCTGATGCATTCTAAGGCTCTGCGGCTCCGGTTTGACGTCCAAAATAGAACACTCAAGCAGTCAGCTGGTGGATGGCTGCTTGACGTAGCTCTGACAGTGCCGAAAGCCTTAATTTCTGTGCCCTCCCTGTCCCATGGTGCACTTTGCACACCGCCTCAGCAGGACAGCACTGCGGCCACAGGCAAGTGGGTGGCTCAGGCCAGGGAAAGCTCAGCATAGGGGCAGGGTGGAAACCCCATTGCTTGGGACATTTCCAATTTGGGCTGAGTAGTGTGGCCCCTCCTACCCTGCTCCAGGGCAAGAGCAAGGTGAGAAATGCAGGGGGCATTATAAAGTGATGGATTCATTTCTGGAGCACGGTGCCCCCTCCCAGGAGGAGGGTGGAGAAATGACAGGTAGCAGCCAGCTGCAGCCCATTGCCTGCTCCTCCCAGCACAAAGCACCAAGAGCTGATGCTGCGTGGAGAGAAGGAGCCCTTCGCTTCTCTGCTTGCTTTGAGGGTGATTTTGGGGCCTGGGGCTTGGTCCACATGCCATTATCCTGGGGTAAGGAGAGGTGTGATTTTAAACCTGTTCAGTTAAATTGCTGTAACCTCCTGGCAGCTGCTTTCAGGAACTGGTTAAGCCCTTGGAGGTCTGCATGGGGGTTAGCAAAATGGGCTGAAAAGTGCAGCGTGGGAGCAGCTGTCTCCTGCAGGCTCTGCACTGCCAAGAAGTGGGAATGAGGGGCGGACTGGCTGGAGTGAGAGGTGGGGCAGGGAGTGAGGGGGAGCTGGAGAGCTGCAGTGCCCGGGCTGCCTGTCTCTTGTTGTACCTGTTGCTGAGCAGCCCTCGTGAGCCCAGATACTCTCTCCCTCTGGCCCCTCCTGGGGGAAACGCCCTTGCCTCTCAGGGCCTGCCAGCTTGGACCCATGCTGCATCACCTGGGCCACTCACCAGGCTCCAGTGTTGTTTCAACTTCCCATTAGCACCCGTGCAGCGGAGAGCAAAGTTACTTTTGCTCCTGGGCAGCCGGTACAGCAGCAGCTGCCCGGAGGCTGGCCACTGTGGAGTCCCCGTGCCTCCCATACTCCACTCCCCTTCCTCTCCATACGTGGAGATCGTTCCCCAGTGATGCAGGATGTTAGTTGGAGTCCACGGAGAAGAGGGACTTGCAGGGAGCTCCTGGCCATGACTGCTCCAGGCTGTGATTTGGAGGGGAATGAATGACTCTCACACCAAAAGGGACGGGGTGACCAGAGCTCCTGGCCCCTGCCTGATGGAGGCTCTTCAGGAGCAGGTTTACACAATGCCCCCGGCATGATTAGCAGGAGGTTCCCTGCTCCTAGGACAAGGCTCGGTGGAGGCGGCAACTTCTCTGTTTATGGGTCCTAGGCAAAGTGGGGCCATGAGCCACCACCCCTTTTGCTCCTGCTGGAGCAGGGACTGGGAAGGGACTGACCGGACCTAAGCAGTTCCCCTGAGCTCCCGGCGTGGAGTGGAGGCTGGAAGGGACCCAAGAAAACCCTCAATTTTTACTCCTCAAACACGAACCATAATTTGGCAAACAATCAACTCCCCAAATGACCTTCCCCAGATCCAGGGTCTCTCAGTGACTGTGATCCTGGGGGACCAGCAGTGAGCACGAGACCCCCTGGGCTCTGAATCCCTGCTTTGGGCTTTCCCCTCTCTTGCCATCTCCACCGAGGGTGGGAATGCTGGGTTGAACCCTCCAGCCAGTCACCCCAATTCCCTGGGGCTACTAAGCATAGCAGGTGGCTCTGATTGTTGTGGTGATTGGTTTGTGTCCCTCCCTGCAAGCTAGGACCAAGTTGGGGTGATTTGTTCCCATGCCCCACTGCTGATGTCAGGAGAAATGCTCCCTTCTGCAGCCCAGGAGGATCCAGGCTGGGTAGTTGCTGCTGCAGAGGGGAAACCCTCTGCGGATCAGCCTTTGTCCTGTCTCCCTGGGGCAGTCGCATCCCTTGGCCATCCCTCGGAGCTATGTGTTGGTGACAATGCCTCTCGACGTGTGGGGAGGGATGGCGCCAGCTCTTCCTAGACCCTGGGGGTTTAGCTGTGTGTGTGGGAGGCCCTTAGCGGTGGCAGGGGGAGGGCAGCTGGGGTATGAACGCAAGGAAGCCTTGCTGGTAGGGCTCCCTTCCTCCCCACAGCATTTCTCTGGGCTCTCGGGGAGGTTTTCATCCTCTTTTCCCCTCTGAGTTGCTTCTCATGCAGCGCTAACTGCTGAAGTAACACAAACCTGCTAAATGGTCCAGCTTTATGATAACATAAAAATGATACTACAGCAGTGAGTGGGGCTTTATTAACCCCCAGGGAGAGGCTCCAAATGAACAGCTTGCTCTGCTCTGAGCTCTTTTTTCCCTTTATTTTTAATAACCACTGGAATATAAACTACACGTCAGCTGCTGGGGACTAGAAGGGGCACTTCCAGGAGGTCGTTCTCCAGTCTGCTACTGCCTCTCCCCGGCTCTGTCTCTCTCCCTCGCTCGCTGCAGCCTGACACTGGGAGGCAAGTGCCAGATTCCTGGGCTGGGAAATGGATTTCCTGGCATTTGGAATTCTACTTACAAGGCCTTGTAAATATTTTGGGTGGACTCTGATCAGTTCAGTCTCAGCGCAGTGGCTGCTCTGAGCTCCTGGACGCAGAAGGGCCCAGGTCATTAAAGGTGTTGAGGTACCAGGAATGGGCCCCAGGATCTGCTCCATGCTGCTGCCCTTTGGATTGTGATTTCCTAGTGACGCTTCCTGCTGGGAATGGTGTCTGTGCACCCTGCCTACTGCTCTAGGGCCACATTCTCAGCTGGTGTAAATCACCATCGGTCCTTTGAAGCTCATGGGGTTACATCATTTTACTCCAGCCAAGGATCGGGCCTCTAATTTTAGATATCCTCAGTGTGGGCAGGGAGGGGAGCAAGAGGGAAATCAGGAAATAGCAGGGTCCCCCGTCCTCCCTCCATACACTATGAGGCTGGTGTGCTTCGACCACTGGACTGCATTATGTCCCAGCGCTGGCCTTGCGCTACCTGGGGTGCTGCAAAGAGCCTGGAGAGAAGCCTCACAGACACGGTGTCCCATCCCCCAAGTGCGTCACAGCACGTTCCCACCGGGCAGCATGGTTCATCTCCTGGCAGGCCAGCGGTGATGGCAGAAAGGCAAGGAGCGTGGATTCCTTCGGAATATGTGGGGCACATACCTTAGGAGCCAACAGATCCTCCCCAACTGCCGATGGAAGGGTGGGCTGCTGCTGTTCTCCGAGTGCCCATCAAAGGTCACATTTTAGGAGCCACCCCCGTTTATCTTTTACATCGCTCCCGTCCCCACCCCGCAGGGCTGGTATTCTGATACTGCCACATATAATTGTTTGCCCTTTCCATTAGAAGGCCCTGTTTTCAGTTGCTTATAACTTTGCCAAGCATGAGCCGTTTGGGCTGAAACTTTCCACTCTGGGTGTCCACCTCAGGCGGAATGTTTTGGAAAGTTTCAGTGAAAACGGTTCAGCTGTTTTCAAGAATGAAATGAGGGAAAATATGTTGCTTTGCTGATGTTAAAAAAACCCTTCTGTTTCTATAGAAGGGCTAGCACCTCATGCTTTGTAGCCGGGACTTGGAGTTTGTCGGGGGCTCAGCCTAGTGGCAGGGATGTGTCTTCTACTGTTCTCAGGAAGAAACACCCACGTTTGGCTCAGTTGTAAACTGCTGAGCAATCACAGTTTGCACATGATCAGTAGAGACTTGTTAGAACTTGCAGCTAAATTTCCTGTAGATTCCAGCTGTACTCGGCATGCTGCAGGCCAGGCTGCAGTGGCTGGACAGGACTCCCCTGCAATTGCGTCTCCCAGCTGTTTAGGACCGATGCAACTCTGGGCACCAGAAATGAGGGTAGGGAGAGGTGTCCTCTGTGCTCTTACTGCTGTCCTGGGGCAAGGTGTGGGAGGTGGCTCGGCTGTGTGATGGCTGCAGAGGGAGGGAATACGAGCTGGGAGCCGTGGAGGGAGTCAATTGGGAGAAGCAGCCTGGGCAGAGGCTGGGACTGGGAGCCAATGGGGGAAGACTGAGATCAGACAAGGACCTGGGTTGGAGGAAGACGAGGCCTGGGTAGGGGATGAGGAGACAGGACATTGGCCAGGGTGGAAGGGGTCAGACGTGGAGACACCAGCAGCAGAAGAGTCTGTGGCCAGTACTGCAGAGCCCTGCACGGTGGATTTCCTGCTGATGACCCATGATGTCAGTATGATGCCATGTGATGGAATTGGGGGAGGGGGGGAATGTCAGTTTGCTTTTTTAAGAACCTAGGAAATGACACACAATAAATGACATTCAAAGAACATTAAGGGGGCAAGTCTCCAAAGGTAGGGAATGGCCGAGTAGGGCTGCTCATACCACCTTTTTGCCATTAACACAGAGTGCAGCAGGTGGATTTCTTCCTTACAAAGAGCCCCCAGAATACCTTGCAGCTGCCCTTCTTGCTTGTGGAGGCTGCCCTGGGGCCATTTGTGCGAGTGAGCCGGGCTCCTTGTGGACCCTCCTGCACTCAGCCCCAGCTCATTGCCCAGGCCCCTCTCAGACAGTTACAGCTTTTGCTCACCAGGGTGGTAAGGATTGGAACCTCTGAGCTAAGGCTAATGCCTGGGGTCCCACAAGCAGTCCCGCTGCCTGGCCCTCACTGCCAGGGATAGGCCCTGTGCCCCTTTGCTGCTGGTGCTTCAGTTGCCCGGGAACACATGCGTGAATATCCACTTAGTGCCAAGCCACAGCCTCAGCCTGGGTGTATTGCTGCCTTTCCAACCCTGCCGCTGTGCCCCCCACGGCAGCACCCTGTCAGCTGCTTATTTCCCCCTCCCTGTCCCTGTCGGCAGTGGGCTGTCCTGTCCCTGCTCCCATTGCGTTTAATTAGCTAGATGCTTCCTGTCCGCTCCTCTCGCCTGCTGAAGGTGCCTGGCTATTGTGAGGTGAAAGACACTTTGGGTTACAGGAGGACACTTGGAACAGGTCACCCGCTTGCTGCTGAAGCTCATTTTGGACGGCATCTGTTCATTATTATGTGTTGGCTTGGCTGCTTGCCAGCAAGGCGAGCCCAAAGCCCAACACAGACATTGCTTTCACCCGGCGGAGGAGAGGGGCTGCTTTCCTGTCTCTGCCTCACCCCAGGAAGGGGAAACACAGGCGCTCACAGTAGAACCTGTTGGGATCGGGGCCCCATGGTGCTGGGTGCTGTGCAGTCAGAGGAAGGCATGGGCCCCCTCCCCTTGCAAACAGGGAAAGCTCAGCTTCCCAGAGCAGGGGACAGCAGCAGCTAACGCCTCCCCACAAGCCCCTCGTGGAGGTAGGGGAAACTGAGGCACAGAGCAGCAAAGCCCACATGTAGCTGAGGAGGGTATAGACCCCAGGAGTGTTGGCTCCTTGCTCTAACTCCCCACGTGGGTTAATGTCTGGCAGGGAGAGCTGAGCTCTTGCAGCGCTCTGTCTCTCACACTCTACATTGCCTGAGCACCCGCCACGCCAGCCTGTCTTCCCGTTCTCTTCCCAGTGTCCGCATCGGCCTCTCTCTGGTTTGGGAGAGCTGCATCCCGCGCCGTTGTCTGGAAGCCTCATCATACGCCTCAGTCCCTCCACTCTTCCCCGGCTGTGTCCTGGGGCTGGGGACAAGGCGAGCTTTCCTAGTGTGGATCCCGACAAGGCTGAGTCGTCGAGGGAATGGACCAGCCCTGCTCCCGGGTTGAGTACCCGGCTTTGCATCTGCTGCTCAGTGCCTCCGGTGCGTTGTTATAGTGGGATAAGCTGGAGATGTGGCTCATCTTGCTGCTCCCCCAGGCCCTGCATGTCCCCCGCAGCCCTGCCCGGAGAGTGGTTGGGAGGCCTCCGGGAGCCAGCACAGTCGTGGTTGTTGTGCAGCACTGACGGATGACGGTGAGGTCCCGGTTTGCCTTTGGCGTGGGAGAAGGCCAGGGCAGTCACTGGCCTGGGAACTCCAAGCTCTGGGTCTGTCCCGCTGCCCACGTGGATCTGAGAGCAGTGGAGGCCAGAACATGTGTGTTCAGCAATGAGAGGGGAAAGACTGGAGCTGCTCGGTGTCTGGGCTGAAGCAACGGAGAGAGGCCTGTGCAGGGCCAAACGCAGGCCTGGCCTCAGCAGCCCCAGCCCCCGGGAAAGTGAACGAGAGCACTTCCCCCTTCGCCCCCAGTGATGCATGCACACACACACACACGCACCCTCAGTGTGGCAGAGAGCCTCCCTTTGCAATGTCACTTCTGCTATCACAACTAGCTGCCTTTTCCAGGGCCCATCACCACAGTCTCTGGGCGTTCAGCACAGAACTGGTTACAACACGTCACTCGGACACACGTTCAGTGCAAAGTAAATACACCCCACGTGGTCATGCCTCCCTCACGCTCACTAGTGCAGCCTCCTGTGTGCCCACATTGTCATACTGTGCACACACCTGCGTGTCCTTTGCTCACACACACTTGGACATACACTCTAGCACTCCTGTGTTGTGCACACACAGCACTAATACCCTCATTAGGGCACACAAGTACACTAATACACACATTACACACTGAAATGCCCATGCGTAAACAAGCACATATTACACATTCCCCACATGTTCACATGCCCGCATGAGCACACACAGCGTACGCACCACCATCTGTGTGCGCACACAGACACCCAGCATATTCACCCCACGTGCTCACGACTGCCATATATACACGTTCACCCCTGCCCCCTTGTGCATTTACACCCCCACCCCCTGTCTATCTGTATAATTGCTTAGTGGGTGTGCACAGAAGATACGGGTAAATATTGTGACAATCAAACTGGGGGAATAACGCAGCAGGCTGGCCCTTAACCACACCTCCGGCTGGGCTGACCCCACCCTCCTCTGCCCCTCACCCTTCCTTTGGGGGGCTGGGGAGGAGAGTTCCCCATCTCTTCAGGGGGCTGAGAAAGGAAGAAGGAGCCTTTTTGTAGAGCTGTGGGTATCAAAGGGGCTGGAGCTCAGGGGTGCTTTTGAAGAACACGCAGTGTCTCGGGGAGCTCGGGGGAGGCCGAGACAGAGAAGCCGAGCAGACACCTTTGATTTGCTCAGAAAAAAAGGGTTCTTAGAAGCCACCTGGCCTGATGCCAGCGATTGAGACGCGCCGAAGCAGACATGCCAAGCAGTAATTGCAGACAGGCTCGTTCAAAGAGACGAGACGTTTATTTTTAACTTGTGTTAAGGTAATGCCCGGATCTGCAGACTGCAGGTTCAAAAGTTCACTGCCCCCAGCCCCCCACGCACCCCCAGCGTTCCCTGGATTTGGTCTTGCAGTGAACGCGCAGTGTTCCTCTGCCCCAACGCCCTCGCGTGCGGGGCGGCTCGTCTGGCATTTCTCTAGACACCCCGTTCCTCTTCTGAGCAGCCTTTGTTGTCTCCCAGGGAGTCTGGCTCCTTTCATGTGGGGTGGGAGGAGCAGGCCCTCCGGGAACTGAACTCCAGGGAGGAGCCTCGGACCCCAGGGTCGGGAGGAGATGGGAGCGTGTGGGGCTTTGCCAGCTCGGATTCCTGCCCTGCAGAGTGGGGCCTGCAGGCTGTGGCCAGCGCTGCTCCCGGCTGGCCAGTCCTGGCATGGAAGGTGCTAAGGAGCCATTAGAGCCCGGAGAGGTCTCATGGTTTATCAGCAGAGGGAAGGGGTGGGGGTCGTTGGGAGCTGGGCTTGAGCAGGTCGTAGGGATGTGGGCCGGTGTGCAGGGAGTATGACCGGGAGCCAGGAACTTGACACTGACTCCAGGGTGACCTTATGCAATTCCCTTGCCCTCTCTCTGCCCTGGCTCTGCCCCCTGTAAAAGGGGGACAATGCTCGTTACCCACCCCAGGCACGGGCCCCATTCGTTAGTATGTGTCAAACGCTGGGGACAGGCCCGCACCTCTGGGCGGATTGTCTCTCGCAGGGGAGGCAGGTAGCGAGGGCCCCTTGCTCAACAGCCCCCCCGCCAACTGGGCTCATTCGCTCATGTCTGACGCTGGCTTTTATCCAAGGGCAACTGGCCGTTCAGCCTCCTGCTCTCACCTGACTTCAGGGGCCCAACTCGAGTTGCCTTCAGTGTGGCCCACAGCTTTCCCCACCTAGGCCTGCCCGCTAAGCCCATCCCCGGGAAAGCATCTTGTCTTTCACACTGACAGTCCCGGGCTGCTGGCCACTCCCCCACCCCCCGATTGGACAGTAACCTGGCTGGGTGGCTGAGAACGAGGACTAGCTTTCCCCTCCGCCCGGCGGCAGGACTGTACGGCCGAAGGCACAGAGCCCGGTAACGTGTCTGTCTTAGAACGGCTGCAGACCAGACAGCAGACCAGAGAACCAGACCCTCAGCCTCCAGGAGATTCCCACTGTTCAGGGTGCTCTCCCCACCCGTTTGTCCCCTGTCTGGTGGGGAGAAAGAACCTTGATCCCAGAAAATCTCAGCTTCTTAGTGCAGAGAGTGATGCCAGTTCATCATCATCATGTCAGTCTGACTAGCCTTGGTCACCCTGAGAGATCCCGGTGCACTTCCTGGCTGTGCCCTCCTCAGCGTGCTGCGGCAGGGGCCTGCAGTCTCCCTGACCATGTCTGGGCTTGAGTGCTGGCTCAGGCAGCGCTTGTGCAATATGGAAATGCAGCCACCTCTGGGGGGCTGGGCAGCAGACAGCAGGTTTCACAACAGTGGGAGGACGAGGGGGAGTTTGGGGAACCCAGCTTCGATAAAAAGTGCTCTCGTACCTTAAAGGGCACAAAGGCTCACCCCCAAAGACCCCACACGGCCAAGTGCATGGAGCTCGGTTTATCAATAGCGAAGTGGTGAGGGCTGAGCTAGCCTTGCTAGGAGCTGAACCAGTGGCTCTAGGCATCACAAGCCTGACGCTTATTGAGACCCTGCTACACGTGGGTAGTTCGGCCAGTTTGATGACTTGATGTGCTGAGCACTCAGGCGCCTCGTGGGATACTGTGGAGCTGTTGCCTCATGCAGTGGATCAATGACCATATTGTCCCATTACAAAGATTTAGGCCCAGTACGAATTGTGTGCACAGCATACGCAAATGCAGTGCGGTTTCAGAACCTGCATGTGCGGAGATGTCCAGGTAGACATCAGCTGCGTGCAACCGGACTAGCGGCTTGCACGCATTCTGTGCGTGCCGAGGCAATTCTGAAAACCTGGCTCTGAATATTTTCCCTTTTTATTTTAAGTTAAAATACATAAAGCTCATCACTGGACATGATTGCGTCTCATTTCTAGGCCATTTCCTTTGGTCTCCCTCAGAGTAATCACCTCTATGGAGACAGAGATGTAATCAAAGGCATTATTAAGTGGCTAAATAGTTGACCAATCAGTGCCAAGAATAGGAATGTGATAATGAGGCTCTGTCAGGTCTGTCTCCTGCCCCAAGAACATCTGATTAAATATTCTAAAAGAAAGCTGGAGCAGAAATGCTTTATGATGCACCGGCTTTAAACGTGCAATAATAATAATGAATAAACTACAATCCATTCCTCTTCGTTAGCCTTCTATCCAAGCATCTCAAAACATTTGACAAACATGAGTTAATTACACCTCACAACAATCCTGAGATGTAGGGGGAGTGTCTGTCTGTCCGTCTATCCTCTGTTCCTTGGTTGGTCATTGTCAGCAGTATCAGTCACTTCCTGTCTGGATTCTACTTCTCTCCCCCTTGAGGGGGAGGGAGCCATTTGGCACTCCTGCCGGGGCATTCCTTCTGTTGCCATTTCCTGGTGCGTCGCACTCGTGTAACTACTTTGGGGCTAACTTGCCTTCAACTCAAGAAGCTTCTTAGACGTTAGCGCTACGGGCTGTGATCCTCTGCTTCCAACTCGCTGCATCTGTTGACCCGAATGGAGCTTGAGGGGGTGCTGCCATGTTCTCATCCTGCTGAACAGGGAGCCCTGGGATCTGCCCAGTTTCTTTTATCAAGGTCTTTGCTGTTTGCTTCAACTTTCCTGCTGACCCACTTGGGTGTGCGCAGTAGTGCTTGAGCTGATAAAGGAAAGAGAAGTGCCAGGATGAGTCACGGGTGACTTGCTGACCATTATCTGTTATTAGCTCACCTAGGATCCCATGGTGAGTAAACCATGATTTACAATAGGGTGTTATTGTGATTAGGGCGATGATTAGTTTATGGAGCGCCCACAATGTGCTAGATTCTTCCACACTGGCAAGAAGGCCTGGCCCCTGCCCTGGGGAGCTCACAACCTGTGATTACAACCGTGGAAGTGTTAGTATATTGTTACTCGATGTGTTGTGCAACAGTGCAATATAAATTGAGAAAATGTCATAGGAGTCCACTAATAAGAAGTCACATTCCCCATTTAATTCAAAGAGACCTGCACCAGCCTGGGGCCAAGAACCATCAGGAAACATGGCTCTACAATGAACCACATAGTGATGTGTAAAAGTGGTCATGTGGACCCTTCTTTTCAAAAGTGCTAAGCACCCATAACTCTAGAAGTCAATGGGAGCTGGTGCTGATCAACTGATTAGGCCTTTTAAGCTGGGGCTCTTTGTCATCTCTTGAGTGATATGCGTACAGAACAGCTGCTCATTCAGTGGCTTCTGTCCTGTGCCGTAAAACCACACTGCATGAAGTCTGAAATGCTGAGCATGATCTAGGTGCTTACCTGTGTACTGAGAACAGAGCCCCAGAGATGCTATTCTAGCCAGGTACCAGTGCTGCCATCCAAGATAAGGCAGCCAAAGAAATCAACAATTGAAACAGGAAGGAGAAAGCAAAAGAACCACTGAAACCACATGAAACTGACTTTGTATTTAAGACCCACCTGTACTAAGCATCCAGTTTCTGCTGGGCCCTTGGATGGCTGCCTAATGCAGGCTCCTTTAGTGTGTGTGCGCGCGTGCATGCGTGTGTATTTTAACAGGAATCGCTGCAGTTCTGTATTTAGATAAGGAGAATCAACCTGCATGCTTCAGTGCATAAACTAAATGCCGAAAGGGAGAGGAATCCCCCCATACCCAGACAGTGCTGCTCAACACTAGGTGGCTTATAATAGGGGAGTTTTGCCCTCCCATTAAGGTATCATTGGACACCATCAGCTGTTGGAAGCAGGTTGGTCGCATGGTCTGATGTGGTACAGCACGTCCTATGTTCCTAAACACTAAGCAAATACAGCTGCATGTGGCAGCTTAACAAATAGGACTTGTGCCATCAACCCCTTGGTTGGGTTGGGGTCTCCAGGTGAGAGGAGCATCTGAGTGGCCCTGCCTCTTTAGCCCCTCCATACCCTGTACCTGGGATGCGGGGTACATGGAGAGCTGCAGAGAGGCAATGAACAAGCTTGTTCTGGAGTGACAGGCTGATAAGCCCCCCCCCCCCCCCGATCCCTCCCCTTTTTTTAGACTGTCAAACCTACTTCTGTCCCAGGGCTGTGAGACAGCGTTTTGTTGCTGTGTGCTTGATGGCTGCTCCTGGTTCCTCTGCTCCTGTGATTTATCTCTGCACTTTGCACTGATTGGATTAGAAGTTTAAATGCTAAGAGTGCATAACAATATATTTTTCTTATTAATATTAAAAATCATTATTGGATTTTTTATAGTTCTGTTTTGAATTGAATCCCCATGTTTGATTTATTCTCTCTCCTAGAGTAGAATTTAATGCTAATAGGAACAATCATTGCTTTGTTTTGAGGCTTTGACTGTTTGGAAAACTTTCACTGCAAAGGGAAATTACAGCATTATTAAGAGTCCATTAAAATAGGGTTTGTCCATTGCCGGCTGATACCTGCAAGCTGGGGAGAAAGCAAAAAGGTAAAGACAAAGAGCCTGTTTTGCAAGGCTTTTTCCCCCCGCCCTTCCCAGGGTGTCACATAATTATCATGGCAATTATTATAATCAACTCTATTATGTTACAGGTATTAATTGCAGGTCCCACTGGTGAAATTTCCTAAGGGACGCCAGGCTAATAATGTGTGTAAATCATGGTGGAGCATGATTTTATGTTAATCAGTAAAAGGAGAGATTGTGTGTCTTTGTGGTTTGTTTTTATTAAGTGAAGCCTTGTCCTCACTGATAAAAAAGGCAGTTTCTTGTCTCGGGTGAACTAGTGCTCATGAGCTATTCCGAGGGAAAAGCCCAGCGAAAGCCAGGTGCTCTGGTTTTACCAGGAGGTAAACAAGGCGAACTCAGCCCTGGTGCTAACCTAGCCTGGCCTAGCTACTGTGCACTAAAATGGATGTGTCTGGTCTGCGCTGTGTTTTTACCTCAGGACAGCTCATGTGCATTACAGTGAGGTGAAAACTGCACCTTTTCAGTGATGTAGGGAAAACTGAGATCCACTGAAAGGGGCCTCAGGTGCAAACCACATGTGTGCTGTTAAAATGCTGTTCCCCATGCAGCCAATGTGGGCACCAATTCTGCAGCTGGATCTACTCTGGCAGACCCTTGTGTCTGCACATGACCCCATTGGGGCTGCCCACATCGATCCAATTGCAGGATTGAGACCAGCCCTGGGGAGTATTCCAGAGGGAGATGTTTATTTCCTTGCTTTCCATCACATTGGCTCTTGGGCTCCTTCCTGCATCGTACTGCATTTGGACAATGTGAGCAGGCCGGCTGGGTCTGTAGACTGCCTGATTGTGTGACTGCGGAGGCTGAATTCACAGCACAGCAGAGGGGAAGGCTCAGCCAAGCAGAACTCTGCTGTCAGGGATTTTGTTAAAGCCGTTTCTCTTTAAATTGCAGTTGATGTGAACTTTTTAAAAACAAATTCAAAAATTGAAGTCTAGACCCCTTGCTCTGCGTGTGCCTCTGTAAATGTGTTATCTGTGTTACAGCAGCCCCCGTCGGCTCCTCTTTGTGGTCTGTGTTTGTACAGTGCCTAGCACAGTGGGTCCTTGTCTATGAGTGGGGCTTCCAGGCAATAAATAATAACAGGCTGTGACAAAGCGGGACTGTTCTTAATGTTTCCTCTGAATATTGTGGGGGTGCCTCAGTTTCCCCTAGGCATTTCTTAAGTATCTAGGGGGTGGGGTAAGGGTGTATGATCATTGCAGAGCCCTAGAGGGCAGGTGTGTGCAGGGGTCTGGACACAGAGAATGGCCAACACCCTGTTTCCTGGCAACTGATGGCCTGGGCCCTTCCCCCCTGCAAGGTGAGAGCTAAAGGGTTGGAGAACAAAGGGATCCGGTGACCTCCTGGCCCGGGGAAAGGGACAAAGCCCAGAGCAGGGCGGGGCTGGAGGGAGTTTCAGTTTGGGGCTGACTGGGGACATGGAGTGAAGGGCAGACGTGGTTGTCTGGCTCACTGCCCCCCAAAATGGACCCAGCTGAGAGTTCCGGTTCTCTGCACCTACAAGCTCTGTGTTAGACCATGTTCCTGTTGTCTAATAAACCTCTATTTTACTGGCTGGCTGAGAGTCACGTCTGACTGCGAAGTTGGGGTGCAGGACCCTCTGGCTTCCCCAGGACCCCGCCTGAGCGGACTGGCTGTGGGAAGCGCACGGAGGGGCAGAGGATGCTGAATGCTCCGAGTTCAGACCCAGGAAGGGGGAAGCTGTGTGTCCTGAAGACAGGCTGCTCACAGAAAGGAGGCTTCCCCAGAGTCCTGACTGGCTTCGTAGGGAGCAGTTCCAGAGCATCGCCCAGGGACTCCATGACACAGGCCCCAGCCGAGATCGGAGCTCCATTTCACTGGACACTGCACAGCTCCATGGGAACAGACACTCCCTGCTCTGAGGAGCTTAGAGGCAAAATAGACCAGAATGAGGTTGGAGATGAACCCAGAGTCATAGAATCATGGAATATCAGGGTTCGAAGGGACCTCAGGAGGTCATCTAGTCCAATCCCCTGCTCAAATCCCCAATTTTTGGCCCAGATCCCTAATGGCCCCCTTAAGGATTGAACTCACAACCCTGGGTTTAGCAGCCTAATGCTCAAACCACTGAGCTATCCCTCCCCCCTCCCACAGCAAATTGGTTGCAGAGCCAGGAACAGATCCAAGGTCTCTGAAGTCCCAGGCCAGTTCCCGGGACCACGGTGCCTCTCCAGTGAAGCCAGCTTTGGTGGACCATATGGAGATGTGCAGAGCTGGTGTGGCCCTTTCGGATAAGAAGCCAGGCTGTCTGCAACTGGTGAAAGGGATAGGGTTGCCAAGTTTCTGGTTGCAGAAAACTAAACACCCTTGCCCTTCCCCGTCCCTCCTCTGAGGCCCCACCTATGGCTCATGCCATCCTCCCTCCCGTCGTCGCTCAATCTCCCCCACTCTTGCTCACTTGCTCATTTTCACTGGGCTGTGGGGTGGGGGTGGGGGTGCAGGCTCCGGCTAGGGCTGTGGGCTCTGGGGTGGGACTGGGGATGAGGGTTTGGGGTGCAGGAGGGGGCTCCAGGGTGTTGGGGTGTGGGAGAGGGTATGGGCTCTGGGCTGGGGATGTGGGCTCCGGAGTGGGGCCATAAGTTAGAGATTCAGGGTGTTGGAGGGGTGTGACGAAGTGGGACTGTTCTTAATGTTTCCTCTGAATAGTGTGGGGGTGCCTCAGTTTCCCCTATGCAGTTCTTAAGTATCTAGGGGGTGGAGTAAGGGTGTATGATCGTTGCAGAGCCCTGAGGGCAGGTGTGTGCAGGAGTCTGGACACAGAGAATGGCTGACACCCTGTTTCCTGGCCACTGATGGCCTGGGCCCTTCCCCACTGCAAGGTGAGAGCTAAAGGGTTGGAGAACAAAGGAATCAGGTGACCTCCTGGCCCGGGAAAGGAACAAAGCCCAGAGGAGGAGGGGCTGGAGGGAGTTTCAGTTTGGGGCTGACTGGGGACATGGAGTGAAGGGCAGACGTGGTTGTCTGGCTCACTGCCCCCCAAAATGGACCCGGCTGAGGGGTCTGGTTCTCTGCACCTACAAGCTCTGTGTTAGACCATGTTCCTGTCATCTAATAAACCTCTATTTTACTGGCTGGCTGAGAGTCACGTCTGACTGCGAAGTTGGGGTGCAGGACCCTCTGGCTTCCCCAGGACCCTGCCTGAGTGGACTGGCTGTAGGAAGCACACGGAGGGGCTGAGGATGATGCATGCTCCGAGGTCAGACCCAGGAAGGTGGAAGCTGTGTGAGCTGTGTGTCCTGCAGACAGGCTGCGCAAAGAAAGGCGACTGCCCCAGAGTCCTGCTTGGCTTCATGGGGAGCAGTTCCAGAGCATCGCCCAGGGACTCCGTGACAAGGGGGCTCTGGGCTGAGGCAGGGGGTTGGGGTGTGGGAGAGGGTGTGGGCTCCAGCTGGGGGTGTGGACTTTGGGATGGGGCCAGGGATGAGGAGTTTGGGGTATAAGAGGGGGCTCCAGGCTGGGGGATGGGGCTGAGGGTTTGGAGTGTGGGAGGGCAGGGGGCTGGGGTGCGGGAGGGGGTGAGGGGTGTGGGGTCCTGGCGGCACTTACCTCAGGCGTCTCCTGGAAGTGGCTGGCATGTCCCTCCGGCTCCTAGGTGGAGGGGTGGTCAGGGAGGTCTGCACACTGCCAATGCCCGCAGGCGCCGCCCCCACAGCTCCCATTGACCATGGTTCCTGGCCAATGGGAACTGCGGAGCTGGTGCTTGGGGCAGAGGCAGCGCACAAAGCCTCCCTGACCGGCCCTGCGCCTAGGAGCCGGAGGGACATGCCAGCCACTTCCAGAAGCTGCGCGGAGCTGGCTAGCGCGCCTGCCTTAGCCCTGCTGCGCCACCAGCCGGACTTTTTACAGTCTGGTCAGCGGTGCTGACCGGAGCTGCCAGGGTCCCTTTTCGAGCAGGCGCCTGGCGACCCTAGAAAGGGAGCTGTGTTCTCTGTGCAGCCTGCCCCTCCCAGACGTGCTTCCAAGCCAGCCGATGCATGTCACCGTTCAGGGAGTGAAGGGCAGGCCTCAGGAAGGTCAGAGGTGACGTTTGGTTTGGAGAAGCATCCAAAAGTTTGGTCTGCGTAGGGGCAGCTTTATTTGAATGATCCCTCCTGGCTGTGCCAAGGGCTGGAGACAAGCGGCGGTAGATTACTCCCACGGCTTCTCCTGCCATTTCAGGGCCTGTCAGCCGGCTCCAGCCCGCCCAGTGGAACATGCTGGTTTGGGACCGTGCAGTTCAGCTCACAGTGTGGGTGTGGGTGAGCCCAGGCTGAGCCTGGGTCTTTCCAAACCGGCGCCCGCAGCCTCGATCCACGAACTCTTGTATCACAATGTTATTCCTTTGCCGTTCAGGTGGCCTGATCTGTCCCTGCTAATCCCAGCGGGCAGGGGCCTGCATCTCTTCTGAGGGCTGAGTGGGGTGGCTCCTGCGTGGCTGCGTGCCCCGCTGCCACGGCAGTAAGGGGGGGCCCGGGGCCCTGCACACCGGCGCAGGGAGCTGTGCCGGTCTCCAAGGCGTAGGTCTGGCACAGGCTGTGCTGTGATTGAGTGGGTGGCCTTTGGGGAGCTAGGACCCTTCCGGGGCAAGTGGAATAAGCCTGTGTCTCCTGCCTTCCAGCTCCCCAAGGCCCTGTCTGATTGTTTCCTCGCTCTGCTTCCAAAGGACATGGGGCAAGAAGATTCCCTCTAGCTCTCCTGGGGCTCCAGGGGCCCCTGACAAGCTGTAGCAATCATCTGACTGAAATGTGGCTGTGGTCTCTTTTGAACCCAGCTAATTCACTCTCTTACTCCTCGGTCTGGGAGACCTGACGGGAGCTGGGCTCTCCACAAAATAAGAACCCTAGGGTGCTCAACGGGGGGGAGAGGGACGCTGCCCTTTTTCCAGTGCAGCTGGGCAGCAGTTACTTTGTGGTCCTTTTTCTCTCCCTTGAGCGCTGATTCCTCCGATTCCCGGCTGTGCCAACGACCTCATTCCTTTGCCGCCAGCAGCCAGCTCCTTCGCACGCGAGGCTGCCCCCGATAGCTGGCTGGCGCTGGGCCGCCTGCTCTCGACTGCAGCCAGGCTGCCTGGTCTGCTCCTTGGCAGCCTCCTGCCTGGCTTGAGGCAGTGCTGAGTAGCTGCCAGTGGGCTGCCGGGGCAAGAGGTAAAGTGGGTTAGGTGCCCTGTCCCAGGCCGAGCAGCAGACCGAGTGTACAGCAGGGAACTGGGCCACTTCTGGGGTGGGCACGGCCCGAGACGCCCGTGGAGGTGGGAACGGACCCGGGAAGCGGGCAGGGCAAGCCCAGGCAGCCGGCCTGTGGCATCGAGCAGCCCGCGGCAGCGGTTTGCCTGGAGCTGCGGCTCATGCAGGGTCAGAGCGCGGTGGCGCCCGCCCACGCACACGGGACAGTCGCGAGCGTGGCCTGCAGAGACCCAGCCAGCCCCGCCTCCGGGAAACGCCGAGACGCAGCAGGGGCGGCGCCGAGCTGCTGCGGGGAATCACAAGCGAGGGTCAGAAATCTCGGCGGCAGTAGCCAACCACAGCTCCCAGCCCCCTCCCCCAGGCCCCCCACCTGGAGCCTGCTCCCCCGGCCCCCCTCCCCCGAAACCTACTCACCCAATTCCTCTCCCCCAGGCCCCCCACCTGGAGCCTGCTCCCCCAGCCCCCCTCCCCCGAAACCTACTCACCCAATTCCTCTCCCCCAGGCCCCCCATCTGGAACCTGCTCCCCCGGCCCCCCTCCCCCGAAACCTACTCACCCAATTCCTCTCCCCCAGGCCCCCCACCTGGAAGCTGCTCCCCTGGCCCCCCTCCCCCGAAACCTACTCACCCAATTCCTCTCCCCCAGGCCCCCCACCTGGAGCCTGCTCCCCCGGCCCCCCTCCCCCAGCCCCCCCACCTGGAACCTGCTCCCCCGGCCCCCCTCCCCCGAAACCTACTCACCCAATTCCTCTCCCCCAGCCCCCCCTCCTGGAACCTGCTCCCCTGGCCCCCCTCCCCCGAAACCTACTCACCCAATTCCTCTCCCCCAGGCCCCCCACCTGGAGCCTGCTCCCCCGGCCCCCCTCCCCCAGCCCCCCCTTCTGGAGCCTGCTCCTCCAGCCCCCTCCCCCAGCCCCCGTCCTGGAACCTTCTCCCCCAGACCCCCTCCCCCAGCCCCCCCCCCGAACCTGCTCACCCAATTCTCCTGCCCCAGCCCCCCCACCTGGAGCCTGCTCCCCCAGCCCCCCTCCTCCAGCCCCCCTCCTGGAGCCTGCTCCTCCAGCCCCCCTCCTGGAACCTGCTCACCCCTCCCCCGGAGCCTGCTCACCCAGCCCCCCTCCCCCAGCCCCCCTCCTGGAATGTACTCACCCCAGCACCCCTCCCCCAAAACCTGCTCACCCGGAACCTGCTTACCCCGCCCCCCTCACCCGGAACCTGGGGTGCTAGGGGACAGGCTGCTGGTGTCGAGGGAACCCTAAATGGCCTGCTCTTTGGTGCTACCTGGAAGGAAAGCAAGCAGCTAGGGCCTCAGGGACTGATGGTGGCTTTGGGTTGTCTCCGTCGCGGTCTCTGCCAAGATGCTGCCTTCTCTGTTAATCCGACTCAGCTACTCAGCCCCAGCTCTGCTCCAGCTGCTCCATTCCAGCTGTCCCCGAGGCACAGGCAGAGAGGGGAATGGGGCACACAGTGCCCCCCAGAGAGCTAAGCCTGTGGGAGGTGTCTGGGGGGGGGAGGCAGGCACAAGGGACTGCTTGGCAGTAACCCGAAGGGGAGGGTGCGTTTCCCACACTTTGCACAGTGGTCCAGCTGCAGCACTGCCCTTGACCTTCAGGGCCCAGGTCTCCATTGGGCTGTCCCCCTGCCAGGTGCGGGAGTGGGGGAGGGACAAAGGTGGCTTTAAGCCCCTTTTCTGCTCACCATATTCTTGGGTTTCCTGGGCTTGCGCTAACTTAGCTCTAGCAGTCCCCCTAGGGGCCACCCGCCAGCCCCCCCCCATGTGCCCAGGCTGTACCGCCTCCCTGCTCTGCCTCCCCACCCCCCGCTACACCGCAGGAATTCCCCGGCAGTGGTTTCCAATCCTTGCTGCCTCTGGAGCAGTGTAAAGGGGCCAGGTGCAGCAGAAAATCAGACCCCTGTTAATGTGCTGCATGAACTAAGGTAAGCACCAGCCCCCCTTTCTCCCCCAGCCCCATGCAATCAGGCCCTGGGGCAGGCATAGGGTTGCCAACTCTCCAGGATTGGCCTGGAGTCTCCTGGAATCGGCATCAATCTCTTGGTGACTATTGAAAGCAATCTGGGAGATGTTAAGAGGATATTTTAAGAAAATAACATTACGTCATATTGGGGGGGGGGGAAATCGCTTCAGTCAGAGTTGGCAACCCTAGGCAGGCATCATCTTAGCCAGCCTGAGAGCAGGCTGTGAGTCGCGCTTTAGGGCTACAGTAATTCATTATGGGATTGTCAAAATCATGCAGCATTTGGAGAGAGAAGCTCATTCTTCCCTGTGTGCTGTGCAAGGAGAAGGCCGTTCCAGCAGGCGCTAATTGCTCTGCCCTGGCTCCCGCCGCCCTTGCCTGCTGCCCTGGGCTGGGTAGGTGGGTAAATGCACCCAACAGCCCAGGGCTGGCTGGGTTACACGCCTTCAGTGTAATACAGCATTACGAGTTGATTAGCCTAGGGAAATTGGCTGTCCTTTCTGCCCACACCCTATGCCCCTCTAGCTTGTTAGTGGGAGTGGGCAACTGGGGGTATGCCAACTGTGAAATCTCCCAGCCTCCCCTGGGCTCCCTTGCAGAAACAAAGTGAGGATCGTACTCCCCAGCAGAGGATTTGCAGCCGTTGTCATTGCCTGGGGGATTGTGATCTCTGGGTATGGGGATGGGAGTCTGGAACCTACTCACCACCCACCCTGTTATTCGCACCACAGCCCAGGAGGGTCCAGGAAAACACAGGCAAACCAGCTTGGGCTGACACACGGCCATCAGTGCCTGTGCTGTTGTGTGTGCGTCCCCTGGGTGTCGGGTGCTGCGGGTGTCTGGGTCTCTTCGCATGGTGCAGGGGATGAGGGTGGTTTTCAGTTCGGTGCAATGTGAGGTTTTTTAGATCCTTGTGGCAGGGATCTTGTCTTTATTTGTGGCTTGTACCACTCTGAGCACCTGTCTGCATAGGGCACATAAATCACCGTGATGAATTATGGCTCAAGGCTGGCACTCACTCAGCTGCTGGACAGAGTTCCTGTCCCCCTCTCTCGCCTGCCATTCATTCCAGGGCTGAGGGGTCTTGTGCAAGCCCACTTCAGCCCTTGCAGGGTGGACTATGCCACCGCACGCGTGTGCGTGTGCCAGCACCCCCGAGTGGCGAAGCTGGGGAAGGCTGCCTCACAGCAACACGCCCCGGTTTTGTTGCTAAAGTTTGCGGGTTCCATTCCCTGACACCATACAGATGCACTTGGGTGAGCCCCGCAGTGTCGGCATGTGGCTGTAGGTTGCTGAGTGCCAGAGTCCCTCCTCGTGCTGCTTTCCCACACTGTGCTGCCATTTCTGCAAATAGTTTTTCCACCACGGAAAGCGTTGTGGCAAATGCACACAGCAAAACAGAAGCCCTCAGTATAATGAGAAAATGCCAGATGGGTGCATCACTGCCTGGGCTGGGATACATTGACACATGGCGGTCTCTTTATCCCATGGAAGGAACTGATGGGTGTGGTCTCCGTGCTCACCCAGGATTTATGGTATCAGCCCCTCCCTCCCTGGGTCAGGAGAGTGACACTCCAGATTTGAAGCTCAGAACTGCTCTCTGGACTCCCAGCCCTGCCAGCTAACTTCTGCTGAGCTTGCCATAAAGGGCACCTTTTCAGCAAGCCTGCTGAACCACGGACCTGTGTGCATGCCCAGGACCCTGTATGTTGCACACTCACAAAACCTCCATGCCAATATGGGTGAATGGGCAGCACATGAGCCTTGCACGTGCAGAGGAGCAGGGCCACTGAAAAGCTGCCCTCAAGGCTTCTGCTGAGAGCTGGATAAAGGCTTGAAGAAACCTCTGCTGGCCGGCAGTGTGTCCTCAGGAGCCCGCCCATCCGCAGTGACCCTATGGCAGAGGTTTCCCAGCACCCAGTTCACAGCCAGCTAGGCAGCTCTGGAATCCCAGCAATAGGATCCACTCAGACCTCCCTGTGTATTTCTTGGCTGACCTGCTCTCTTTTTTGCTGCATCCTGTCGTCTGAGCGTGCGAGCCAAGGAGTGGCTATATGGGGAGGCTGCATGCCAAGCTCTTAGGCAGCTGTTAGACCGGAGGATTTATGGCAGGATGAGGCTGCACTTGGTTAACGATGGTGGCTTCAGGTTAATTTTTGAACACCAGCCCCTTGTTTGGACTAAATGAGCAGATTTGTCTTCCTGACCCTGAGAATTCCCAACAGGATCCAGACATTCCACTCCCAGTTCTTCCCTAGCACCAGCCATCCTTGTTGCCCAAAGCACATCACAAGTGTTCATGGATTCAGCCTTGCAACCCCCATCTCCTAGCTGGGGAAATGGAGGCACAGAAAGTGTAAGGATCCGGGTTTTAAACTAGTTAGCTCTGCAATTGCATGTGCTCCATGTGTGCACAGCTGCCCCCGTGATCTGTGCATACACCTAACATGACAATGTTTGTTGACCAGGTACAGTAACATTATTGTGATCACTTGCACACGCAGATATCCAGTGAACATGCCACGCACAGTGGTCTCACACAAGGGGGTCCCACTTTCCCATGCAGAATTGGGCATCCAGCTTCTTATAAAACTGAGGGGCTTGTTTGACATCACACCGGAAATGTCAGCAGGACCTGGGATCCGACCACCAGCCCGTAGATTCATAGATTCAGATTCCAAGGCCAGAAGGGACCATTGTGATTGTCTCTGCACAGCACAGGCCAGAGACCTGCCCCACAATAATTCCTAGAGCAGAGCATTTAGAAAACACCAATCTCGATTAAAAAATTGTCGGTGATGGAGAGTCCACCACATCCCTTGATAAGGTGCTCCAACGGTTAATTACCCTCACTGTCAAAAATCGACCCCTTATTTCCATTCCACATTTGTTTCATTTCAATTTCCAGGCATTGGATCATGTTAACCTTTCTCTGGTAGATTGAAGAGCCTGTTACTAAATATTTGCTCCCCATGTAGATACTTAGAGACTGTGATCAAGTCACCCCTTAACTTTCTCTTTGTTAAGCTAAATAGATTAAACTCTTGGAGTCTATCACTATAAGTCAGGTTTTCTAGTCCTTTAATAATTCTTGTGGCTCTCTGCTGAACTCTCTCCAATTTATCAACATCCTTCTTGAACTGTGGCCATGGGAGCTGGATACAATATGCCCGCGGTGGTCACACTAGTGCCAAATATAGACGTAAAATAAGCTCCCTCCTCCTACTCGATATTCCCATTTATGCATCCCAGGATCCCGTTACCGCTTTTGGTCACAGCATTGCACTGGGAGGTCCAAATCCTTTTCAGAGTCCCTGCTTCCCAGGATCGAGTCCCCCAGCCTATAAGTAGCCTTTGTTCCCAGATGTTACATTTACATTTAGCCATATTAAAGCACATACTGTTTGCTTGCACGCAGCTCAGCAAGCGATGCGGATCACTTCGTAGCAGGGACCTGTCCTCTTCATCATTTACCACTCCCCCAATTTCTGTGTCATCTGCACACTTTGTCAGTGATGGAGCCAGCGGTGACCAGCCATCATTCCTGTGAGATCCTCAGTGCCATCTCTCTCCAGCTACCTCGGCCTAGTGTCTTTCATAGGTTGGAAGCTCGCTGAAGGGGCCTTGGCTGAGATTTTTTCATGCAGTCTAGAGGGTTTAGGCACATACCTGCATTCACTTTAATGGAAGACATGTGTCTGAATCTCCTAGACAGCCTCGAAAATCTCACTCCTTGTCTTTGATCTGCCTCCAGTGCCCTGCGTAGCATAAACCATGATCATTGATGGTCCCTAAAGCAACAGAGACTGAGCAAGGACTGGGAAGCAGGACTCCTGAGTTCTCCCTCTAGCTTTCTCGCTGACTCAGTGTGTCCCCCTCCCATTGCTCTTGCTGCACCCACACTCCTACAGCGGTCCCAGCACCACGGGAGGCCAACGGGAGGCTGCTGTTTTGATGGAGTTACCCAACTGAGATGGGAGTGTTAGGCGACAGCTCCCAGTCCATGTGCACCCCTCTGACTACTTGCCATCCAAGCAGCTCGTGGGTCCCCATCCAAGCCCGGTCCAAGGAGCAGAACCGATTCAGATCCTGCCTGCAGAGGGAGGGCAGTCAGTAGTGGCTTCTATAATTACTGTTATGCCCTGAATAATTCATAGCACCACAACTCCAGTGAAGTCGCCCTCCCCTCCTGAGCTCATGGGGGCCTCTGCCTGGGAAGCAGTGGCTGAGGCTCGGGGCTGCGTCAAGCACAGACCAGAGGGCCGAAGGACCTGATGCAAGCTGGGCTGCACCTAGTGGCTGGGGCAGAAGGGGTGAGATGGGAGGCCTTAGGGCAAAATGTGATCCACCTAAGGCAGCTTTCTTTCCATCCAGCAGGGACTGGTGCCCTCTGCCGCTGCGGGGGCGGGGGCGCAGGGCGCGAGTGACTGGGGTGGGGCAGGCAGTGTCCACCCTGGACAGCACCTGCTGCTTCCCTCACGGGCCACCTAAGGCAGCGGAGTAGGTGCTGCAAGGTGCTGGGAAGAGGGACTGTTCCTCACGCTGCGACTGACTCAGTGTGGCTTTGGACAAGTCACATCCCTGTTCTGTGCTTCCATTCCCACGGTGCAGGGGGAATAATGCTACTGGCCAGGGGGCTGCATTTGTTACTGTGGCCAAATAATTCAAGTCTGGGGGACTTCAATAGGAGCTGCAGCTGCTCAGCCCCTCTGAAAACAAGGCCAGTTATTTAGGCACCGAAATGTGCAACAAGGGGCCTGGGTTTTGGCCCCCAGGTTTGCTTTGGAATTTCCACCAAAACCCTCCGAGCTGTGGGGCTGGGTTCCCTAGGCAGGGGGTGGAATCTCCATCCTTAGAGGTTTTTAAGGCCCGGCTTGACAAAGCCCTGGCTGGGATGATGTAGTTGGGGTTGGTCCTGCTTTGAGCAGGGGGTTGAACTAGATGACCTCCTGAGGTCTCTTCCAACCCTAATAGTCTATGATTCTATGGAACGACCCCAGGACTGAACGTGCCCCATGATGCTCTCTGAGGGGTTTATCCTATGACAGGGAGAAGTGGGCGGGGTTTTGGGAGGGGGTAGCAGGAGCACATGCTGGAAGGAGGGCTCCTGGTGCAAAGCGTCTGCACACTGCTCCTTGCCCAGTGTCCCGGCAGCTGTGAGCTGTGAGGGGTTAACAGGAATAAAGCCCGTGTGAAACTTTCAGTTTTGGAGCTGCAGTCAGAAACTGCATTTGTAGCCTCAAGTGGCCGCCTTGAAGACAATCCAGACCTGTCTGGGAGCCGTCTGCTGCTAAAACCCTTTGATCCACTTACTGTCCTCTGGGGAGCTCCCTGCAGTAATAGTGCTAATGCCCCCATGGCGACAGGGGCTTAGCTGCCAGACAGATGCAGGCGTGGCCCCTTCCCTCTGCCAAGCCATGAAGCAGCAGCAGAAGCAGCAGAGAGAGAGAGAGAGATGGGGTCTTCTATTGTGACAGACTGAGGATGCCACATGGGCTTAACCCCAGCGGTGCTGGAAGCCTGGATAAATATGTCTGGAGCTGGAGACACCTGGCAGTTTCATCTGGGAAGGGTAGTTTGGAGAGGGGTATTCATCATCATTCATCAGAAATGAATTATCTCCAGACGCTATTTTCAGGTAGTTTTAGATATGAAAGAACAGTAATTAGAGGAGTTTTACGGCTGGAAGAACCTCTGCTGGGCGGTCCTGGCAGGGGGCTCCATTGGGCAGTCATGGCAGAGAGCTCGTTGGCAGCTGGTGGAGCTCCACTGGGCTGTCACAATGCGAGCTTCCTTGGGCAGGCATGGTGGGGAGCACTGTTGGGTGGTATTGGGGGAGCACCATTGGGTCGTCATGGCAGAGAAATCCGTAGGCGGTCATGATGGGCAGTTCTGTTGGGTGGTCGCAGTGGGGAGCTCTTTGGGGCGGGTTGTAGTTGGCAGCTACATTAGGTGGTGGTAGCTGAGCGGTCAGTGGGAACCTCCATTGAGTGGTCATGGTGGTGAGCTTAGCCATGATGAGGAGCTCCATTGCGCAATCCCAGATGGACCTTCATTGCGTGGTTGCATTGGGGATCCATTGGTTGGTCACAGTGGGGAATCCCATTTGGCGATCATAGCAGGTTGAGGGGTTCTTTTGGGGACTCATGGTGAGACGCTTCATTGGATATTCACAATGGGTAGCTCTGGTGGACAGCCATGGCAGGATGCAGGGCTCCGTTGGGCGGTCATTGCACCGTAACGTAGATGGTCATGATGGAACATCTCTTGGGGTATAGTTTATACATTGGCATCGTGGTGGGATCCCTTATTGCTCATCTGGTCCTTTCCCCTGCCTCAGGGGCCTACGGTGGGATTTTAGATAGTTTTGTACAGGAGGTGGGGTGAGTAGAGCTGGATGGAGTAGGATGACATAAGAACTACGTCCCATTGGGGAAGCCTTGAAAGGACCCTATGGGTTGTTGTCTAGGCTTCATTTCTGAGCTCCCCTTGATTGCATCTTGCTGCAGGATGTGGAGGGGAGGAATTAGGATACGTATGATCTCCCTGAGACCACGGACATAGATTGCTTGTGGGATGGGATCAGGGAAGATGGAAAAGCCCATTTGTTGTAGGGAGTAGGGATCTTTGTCCAGGAGGGAAGCATGAGATCAGAAGGAGAGCTGTCTCCGTTTCCAGGAGGTGTAAAATATTTCCACAGAGAAGGGTTTATTGAAGCTGGAGGGAAGACATTGATCCCAAGCCATGGCAGACTGAAGTCTCCAGGAATGCAGACTTGAGGCTCTCTTTGGGAACGTTCCTGAGGCAGCAGGATCTCTGCATCTGTATGGGGATGAAATGCTCAGTTGAGCCCATCGGTAGATGAGACTACTGCACCCCTCCTACCTCCCAAATCCCCTTCTGCTACCCCTCCTCTGCCTGACCCCTCAGAGCATGTGAGGAAGGGCTGGCACGGCCTGCATTAACACAGGGGACTTCATGCTGGGGAAGAACGAACCTGAACTGGGCTGTGGGCGTGTTTCTATGTGAAATGGGCCCAGAATGGCCGTACTCTGATGATCCTATATTTCTGCTTCCTTTGGGTGCCCAGAGCCTTGGGAGAGGCAGGCCGTCCCGGCGCCCCCGGCCATGCTCTGGAGCGGCTCCCTGCGAAGCCAGGCAGGACTCTGGGGGAGCCTCCTCTCTGGGAGCAGCCTGTTTGCAGGGCAAGCAGCTCACACAGCTTCCACTTTCCTGGGGCTGACCTCCAAGGATTCAGCAACCCCGTCCACACCATGCGCTTCCCCCAGCGAGTCTGCCCAGGCGGGGTCCTGGGGGAGGGGGGGCAGAGTTTCCTGCCCCCCAACTCCACCGTCAGATGGGACTTTTAGCCAGCCGGGGAAACAGAAGGCTTATTAGACGACGGGAACATGGTCTAACGCAGAGCTTGTAGGTGCAGAGAACAGGACCCCTCAGCCGGGTCCATTTTGGGGGGCAGTGAGCCAGACAACCCTGTCTGCACTTCACTCCATGTCTCCAGCCAGCCCCCAACTGACTCACTCTCCACCCCCTCCTCCTCTGGTCTTTGTCCCTTTCCCCGGCCAGGAGGTCACCTGATTCCTTTGTTCTCCAACCCTTTAGCTCTCACCTTGCAAGGGGGAAGGGCCCAGGCCATGAGTTGCCAGGAAACAGGGTGTCGGCCATTTACATACACTGGCCCTTTACTCTGCAACAGTTATCCCCCTTATCTCACCACCTAGAGACTTAAGAAATGCATAGGAGAAACTGAGGCATCCCTACAGTATTCAGAGGAAACATTAAGAACAGTCCCACTTCATCACACAGCCTCTCAGAGGTACATGAGCATTGCAATAGCAGAGTGGGCTTGCAGTAATTCCTGTGGGTACGGAGGAAGGTGAATGTGCTTGGCTTGGGTGTAAAGAGTGATGCCGCCCTTTGATGAACCCTACAGAGAGGAGAAGGCACCTGCTAATGCTGTTGCTTCTGGGAGTTCTGCCTTAGTTCAAGTGGCAGAGGCCTGTGTTTTCTGAGCTGAAGACACAGCATTTGGGGCCTGGCTCCCTGTGGAGTGTGTTGTGATTTTCCTAGTTGCTGTCTGTGGTCGAGGGCCCTGTCTGTCTGTGTTAGGTGCCTGCGATTCTGCCCCAGGCTAGAAGAGCTGGGGTGGTAGTTATTTATTTATTGACTCCTGTGTATTCAAAGCTAAAAAGATTTTAAAAGTGTGGAACAGTGTGAAGTGGGCTCCAGGATTAAAGGTCCCAGATTCTATACACCTGGACAGGGGTTCCATTATCTGCCCTTCCTCCTTGTGGTTCCCAGGGTGGCCTGTCCCTTCCTTTCCCTTACACAGGCCCTGTGGCCTGCCTCTCCCCCTGTGCCTGGTTTCGTGGCTGTCCCTCCTCTCCCCAGGCACAGCACACCCCTCCCCTTCTCCAGTGCAAGCTTGGTGGCTTAACCTTTCCCCTGTGATTCCCGTGGCCTGTCCCTCCCCTCCCCTGGCACAGGCTCCGTGGCTTACCCCTCCCCTTGTGTGGGCCCTGTGGCCGGTCCCTCCCTCTGTATGGGTCCTGTGAGCTGTCCTCCCCTCCTTGTGCAGGCTCTGTGGCCTGTCCCCACCTTTCCCCGGCATTGCCTGGCTGTCCCCCTTTTGTATGAATGCTGGCAGAGGATGCTGAGGTTAGAGGTTGGGGACTGCGACTCAGGATCTCTCTTCAATGGCCCTATTTTGCTTTTGGGGGCATACAGCTGGTGTCCACGTGGTGCCCAGGAGGGGCGGGGGTAAAGGAGGTCCCCATGTGGAGTGGGGCATTGCTGGGGGCATTGCCTGCCTGCTCTGATGGAGCCGAGGTGCCAGCCCTGGGAACAGATCTCTGACACGACAGCTGTGGGCTGGGGCTGCTTCCAGCGCCGTACAGTGCATGGCCAGGCTCCTGTGGGGATCATGTCACTGCCTGTTACCCCATCACCCGTCCTTGCTACGGCTGCGCCCTGCATCCTTGTGCACGAGTCTGGGCCGGACAGGTCGGGAGATGGCTTCCTAGAAGGTAACAGGTGTTTCCTGTGGCACCGGGCCCTTGCCTCCGAGAGGCTGGGCACCGCACCAGCTCATTATGCCAGGCACTACGGCTGCCATCACAGCTGGTGGGGACAGGCTCAGGCATGGGGCGAGGGGCCGGAGGGGGCACCGAGAGGGGGGTGATGAGGAGGGCCTGGCAGGTAAGAAAGGAGAGGCCAGGGGAGGGGAGATGGGACTGCTAGGGGATGTGGCCCCCAGCAGAGAGCATGATGGGAGTGTGAGAAGGGGAGAGGGGGCTGATGGGGCAGAGGTGTGAAGGGAGGTGACTCGGTGAAGCTAACAAAGGCACTATTGAGTGACCGGGCTTGGCCGCCCTGCTTTGTGCGGAGCCGGAGGCTGGCCAGGAAAAACAGGCCTGGAGCAGGGAGCACACTGTGTCCCTGGCTGGAGCTGCGTAGCTCTCGGTACATTCTGTTGTGCAGGAAGTTGGCAGGAGAAGGAGGCTCTGCACATCTGACCCTGGCTGGGAGAGACTCCCGGCCCCCGGGCGGTGCTCCCTCCGACTGCTCAGCTTGCCATGCCTAATCGGCTGCATAATGAGCTCCATTCAGGGCAGCAGGACCCCCTGCAGCTGGGGGGGAACGGGGGGGGGCTAAAGCTTGTCAGTTCTAGGTCAGCGCTGAGGAGGAGGAGGCTGGGGAGTCAGGCTGCAGACAGATCGGGTGCCTTTCCCAGGAATTTGAGGGTGGTTTGCAGGCTGGTCTGCCCAGGGAGCAGCAACTAATTCAATTAAAACTCAGTGTCCCAAAGCTGGAGAGCCCAAAAGGAGCGCAGCACGGGGGAGCTGATGGGACCCTCCTGGGCAGGAGGCACCTGCAGGGGACTGCCAGCTCAGGGGGGGAAGCCACAAGTTACTGTCCTGGTGCTGGTCCCAACACCCCAGACCTGCAGTCAGCTGGACGGAGATAGCCTGTCTTCTGGCATCTCTGCATGGCAGCTTCATGACTGAAAGCTGCAGAACCGCCTGGTTGGACTCGCTGTTCCTGGGGGACACCGAAGGGGCTGGCACCAGGGCCAGTGGTTTTGGCTGTGGAGGTGAAATTGCCCTTTGGAGGATCCCTTGTGTCAAGCTGCAGTGGGAGAAGGGCACGCAGTGGGGTGAGGTGGGGATAGGCCAGGGACTGTGTGAGCCCTGCAGAGTGACGGGTTCGCTGCAGGCAGGTCAGCAAAGCTGGTCCATGCTAAAGCCGCCCATTGTTCTACCCACCTGAGCCGGCTTCCATCCTTGTTACACAGAGCCCGCGACCCCCGGCTTCAATCCTTGTTACACAGAGCCCGCGACCCGCGGCTTCCATCCTTGTTACACAGAGCCCGCGTCCCCCAGGTAGGCAGAGCCTCGGGGGACCCAGCCAGCCAGGGCACCATGGGGAACAGCTCAGTCCTCTGCCACAGGGGCCAGCAGGGTCCCAGCTACACAGCTGAGACAATGCCCCGTGAGGCACTAAGCGATCCCCCCCACTTCCACCTCGGGCTGGGCCTGGCCATGAGGGGGTGGGGGGAGCAGGTCTCAGGCAGATAATGGCACTGAGCAGAGACCCAGAATCACTCCACACACATGCCTCTTCCCCACACATCCCGACCTGCCTCTCCCCTTCCCCTGCCCCCAAACCCTGACACACTCACCCCAGCCCCCCACACAGTCCGCCCTGTCCCTCCCCCATCCCCAAACCCTGACACACTCACCCCAGCTGCTCACACAGTCAGCCCCATCCCTCCCCTGCCCCCAAACCCTGACACACTCACCCCAGCGGCTCACACAGTCAGCCCCATCTCTCCCCTGCCCCCAAACCCTGACACACTCACCCCAGCCCCTCACACAGTCAGGCCTGTCTCTCCATTTGCCCCCAAACCCTGACACACTCACCCCAGCCACTCACACAGTCAGCCCCATCTCTCCCCTGTCCCCAAACCCTGACACACTCACCCCAGCCCCTGACACACCCATTCCTGGTACTCCTCCTGCCCCTGCCCCCCACAACTGTCCTATTGTTTATATACATGCCTTCATCCTTCCTATCACTACCCCCCTCACCCATCTCTACACCCCCACCCTTCAACCCACCCCCACCCCTGCAGCCTCTCCAGCATTGCCCCTCCCACACCCTGCCCATGGCCAGGCGCCTGCTTCCGGCCCCTGCTGTTCCGGGGAAGGCTGCTTGTCCCTCGCACACTGTTCCAGCCCTGCAGCTGGGCCAGGATTCAGCTGCTGGCCCTTGTGTTACTCCCCAGCCCCCAGCGAGTGGCTCGCAGGCCTCTGGGTGTGCCAGGCCCACTGAAGCATATTGTCTTCCCATCTCCCATTGTCCCACATCTGGCTCTGGCCATGGGGCTCAGGCCACACACCCTGGCTAAGCACCAGGCCATGACAATGCCCTTAGTGTGGGGTCTGAACTCCTCTGATGCGAAGAGGCAGAGTTCCCCTGACATGCCAATGGAAAAGCCCTTGGCACAAGAGGGGCTTGGAAATTTGTGGGTCCCATGCAGCCAGGCCAGGATGATGGCCCTGGAGCTCTTGCTGCAGGCTCAGGTGTGGGGCACCTTCTGCCAGCCATAGTGCTCTTGACATTGAAGGAAGCAAAATACCTCAGCCTCCTAGCTGGGGCTGGGGGAGGCAGCCGTGACAGTAACGCCACAGAGGGCGAGAGGTGTCACTTGTGGGAAGTGGGCAACGACCGAGGGAAGGATCTCTGCACCAGCCTGTGCTGCGCAGTCACGCTCCAGGCACTTCATCCCCTGAGGTGTCCCGTGTGAAACCGCTCAGCGACCTGGGGTGGGACGGACCCCGCTGTCTCTGGCTCACTGGTGCACATGCCGGTCAGGAGAGATTGAAGGCTTTTCCCGTCCAGTGGCTTATGGGAAATGTGTGTGCTCTCCAAGTGCCCACGTCACAGGTCCCCCAGCACCAGGGATTGGCCCCTGGCTGTTCGGTCTCAGCAGAATGGCCAGGGACTGAACAGGTCTCAGAGACGAGACACCACTCTCACCTCTGAAGAGGTCCTGCCAGGTGGGGCAATTTGTGTGGGAAGCTAGCACCTGCACCATTGAGGGAGGCCTCCGTCAACCAGCCACGCCTGGCTGCTTTGCTGGGGGAGAAGCTAGCAGCTGGGAAGTGTGTTTGGAGGCTCTGAGAGGTGTCTATGGAGCTCTACAGCAGCTGTGGCTCTGCAGAGTGGTGCTAGATAAACAGGATTTCAGGTCTCGCTCACACTCTCCTTCCCAGGATGTCGCTGCCATATGCAAACTGTCTCCCAGTGCAGGCTTAGCATGAGGTGTAAAAACACCCTCTAACAGAAGCACTAGAGATCCCAGAGAGGAGAGTATGTTGTGTGGATGTTTAGGACAGTACTTTACAGTTGACACAGGCCTGAACCAAATCCCATTTCTACGCAACTAAAACCAAAAGGAGTAAACACCCTGCCCCCCAAGAACAGCAAAACGTGGAACTAGCAGAACTTTATCCATCGTCCATGTGCTTGTGTGTTATTCCCGGTCCCCAGCCCTTTGTCTGTTCATGTGTCTTTTATACTGTGAGCTGTATTTGTGTATAGCCTAGCATGGTCTCTGTCTCAGAGTATAATGCTGTTTCTCATCACTGTGGCCGCCGTCTGCGTGAAATCAATAGCACGAGCGCCATCTCTGGATCGTCTCCTTTCCTGGGGTAAAAACTTTCCCTGGGGTATGATCGATCCCAGGTGAGGCCTTTGGGTGCTACTGAGTGCAGTGCGAACAGTAGTAAGAGCAGCAGGCCTGGACCCAAACCCCAGACCTGGGAAAGTGTGCGTTTGGAGCCACACTCCGTGCCTGACCCCTAACTTTGCAGTGGGTCAAGCCAGATCTCTGGATCCAAACACTCCTGTACTGGGGTAAGTCTGAATCCAGACCTTGCGACACAGACTCATCCCTGATCTCACACGTTCCACCCAGGGAGCACAAAGCCCCTTACAGACGTTCGTTCCTTAAGCCTCACTTTGAGGTTGGACTTGGTATCATCCCCTCTTACAGGCAGGAGAGGGGGCACAGAGAAGCTAAGTTCAAAATTAATTATAACAACAATTCTAGCAGGGATATTGAACCCAATCTCTGACTGTGAGAGACCAGGGGGAGGACTGCTACACCTGTCTCTGAAGCATCAGTGTTAGATGGACCTCAGGGCTGATCCACTCTGGCAATTCCTGTGTTCCTAAAATCCTCAAAAGTGTCCATTAATCCTGAGACAGCTTCAGCCTTTGAGTTTGGTGCCTCAGTTCTGGGGGCCCCTCTTAGGACACCTTCAGATTTCTCTACCCAAACTAGTCACTTTTGACAATTCATGGTGATGTG
This sequence comes from Natator depressus, assembly GCF_965152275.1. Lineage (NCBI taxonomy): Eukaryota > Metazoa > Chordata > Testudines > Cheloniidae > Natator > Natator depressus. Next base: position 15,983,185 of record NC_134252.1, read on the forward strand.
TCTGATGCCGTACAGTGAGGTAGGGCTAGAGTTACAGGCAGAGGTAGGACTAGAATGCTGACAGCCTGATGCTTAGCTGCCCGCGCTTAGAATATGGTGTGTATAATGCAGGGGGGGAAAGGGGGTGGGATTTCAGTGTGTTTTCCTTCCTGTAGCTCCTAAATAACCCAATTCATGCTGGCTAACTGGTCCTAGCAATCCTGTTTCTACACCCACACTGGGGCGTTTCCAGTCATATCTTGGTTCACTTTGGAAGAAGTGAAATGATTTTCGTACTGGGACTGGATTTATCATTTGGAGGCTGACATCTGGATCTCCAGGGCTCCTAGAACTGAAGGGACATCATTATGTCTGACTAGCCCCTGCAGGGCGTCTGTGCAGCTGTACACAGAGAGAATGACTGCTTCTCTTTAGAACAGCCTCTCCGTGCCACTGGGCTGCACAAGGAACCAGCTGCTAGAGAAGTTCAAGATGATGTCATTTTTGCCATTACAGGTAAAGCTTCAGGTCCCCTGTGTGGCCAACTGTTGAGATCCTCTGAGACGCTGACAGATGTGTAGGTTGTTGTGTTCCTGTTTCTCTGCTACACCCTAACTGGAATAGCTGCTGCACCCCCAGGTGTGCCTGTTGTCCCTTGTAGGACCTTTTCAGGCTGTATCAAGGCTCTGCTGCTAATCCACCCCCTCTAGGCAGGTGAGCAGCTGCTATGGGAAGCCAGAGGCTGCCCCACTGCCACGTGTTTGAAACTGAGCTACTTTTACCCCAGGATTCATTTGTCTAATGGGAACTGCCCAGCTCATTTTGCTTCCAAGCCGGCTCCATTCGTAGCTTTGCCAACTTGCTGGCCCCAGACAGAGAATTAGTCGTCCGTGTCTTTGTACCCCTTTTGGCAATATCCCTCGCACTGACCCCTACATGTGGCTGCAGGCGGGACATCCCGCATCTCCCTGCACAAAGGCAGCCTGCTGGACTCACCTGCTACTGCGGCTTGTGGGTGGGGTTCGGTAAGCAGTGGGCTACGGCTGGCCAGGGGAAAGACATTTCTGTACAGTGGTGACACCCTGCCAGAGTGAATGGCCACAAGTCCCACATGCCCTCCCCCCTGGGGATGGCATGCTGGGATGCCTGCAGCCCCCTGAGTTTGGGATGTCTGTGGAAATGAATGAGTCCGTTTTCCTGATCTGAGGAGTGGAGCTAATCATCCCCTGGCACCTCCGCAGAGTGAGTGCTCGTTGGTAATGCACTCTGAGCCCCTGTCGTTAACATGATGATCACTCCAGGGCACTTCTTGCTTGTGGGGTAGTAGCCCAACACGTAGGGTGACCAGACAGCAAGTGTGAAAAATCGGGATGGGGGTGAGGGGTAATAGGAGCCTATATAAGAAAAAGACCCAAAAATTGGGACCGTCCCTATAAAATCGGGACATCCGGTCATCCTACCAGTATGAGGCCTGAGGCTGGGGGGATAAGAGCCAAGAGATGCTGAGGCTGCAGGGTAAGGAGCTGTATCGAGTATTGTGGTAGCGACCTGCGCAGTAGCTGAGTGAAAAGGCAGGGAAAGTGAAGAAGACACCACGTGAGTGGAGAGCTATTTGGAGAGGGAACCTCCTGGCCCTAAGTCTCCCCTCCCGCCCTGCAGGTCAGCCCAGGAGAGCAACCCCAGTGTCCCCTCATGTGTGGGGTAATGCCCAGCAGGTCACGAGCTCCACACTTCCCACCCACTGCACTGCCCTGAGCAGCGGGGAGCATGCCCGAGGGGTGGGACAATGACTTGAATCCCTTCCTTCCCCCCCACAGCACCCCCCAGTGGTGCTGTGAAACCCCATGAACAGCCAGTTCCTTTAGGATTGACTGACATAAAAATAATAAATAAAATAACATTGAAAATCAGCTCCGCCTTCACTTACCTGCCGGGATCTTAACTCAGAGCTCTGTGTTTCCTGGCAACAGTGGATGGCATCCCTAACACCTAAAGCAGAGAATTTCCTTGCTTGGCTTTAAGGTGCTTGGGATGTCATCAGCCGTTTCCCGGGTAACAGAGAATCCGGACGCCAAGTCCTGGCAGGCAGGTAGAGGAGGAGCGGAGTTTCACATCCCTTTCTTTGCAGCTGTATTTGCTTCTCTAAAGTTGACGCATCAGTTCTGTGACCTGTTCACTGATGAATGGGGAGGGGTTGTGCAGTTGCCCCTCTCTGCTCCACCACCCTGCCTTCACGCAGGGTCTGGTCAGGGCTGCAGCAGGGGGCATGGTCTGAGTGTCCAGAGGAGGAGAGGTTGCTATTTCTACACTCAGTGGGAGGATATAAAGCTGGATAAGGAAAATAAGAATTGGGCTTGTGCCCTTTCTTGCATCTTTCTGATGGATAAAGGAAGTCTGAAAGTTCAAGAAAACAAAGTGTGTGTGTGCAGGGGTGGGGTGGTTTTGTTTGTTAGAAAGCCAGGCCTGCTCTATCCTGCTTTCCCTGGACACTCGAGAGATGACCGGAGAACGGGTAGATCTGAGGCCCGGTCTATGCTTAAACCTTTTGCCAGCACAGCTATGTTGGTTGGAAGTATAAAAATAACACCCCACTAACCCACAGAGCTATGCCAGCACAAGTCGTAGTGCAAACCACCATACTGGCAAAAATGTCCTTTTGCTGGCGTATTCAGGCAGGGAATTGGTGTAAGCTCTACCAGCAAGAGAACTCTCTTGCCAGGATAAGCTGCATCTCCACTAGGCAGGTTTGCCAGTGTAGCTATAGCTGCATTCCTGTACCAGCAAACTGCTTTGACTGTCGCAGTGAAAACTGATGAATGGTCTAGGAAAGTGATTTTCATCCCACTGTTCGGAGTTGTCTTTGACAGCACCTCTAACCTCCAGTAACAGCAGGAGAAGAATTTCCTTTGATTCCAGATTCAGTGACCCCATCCTTTCAGGTGAGGGAATCCAGAGCTCTGGGTTCTCCAGCAAGGCCCAGCCTTGATGATCCCAATGTTTCGAAGTTAAGAACAAGCAGAAATTAAATGAGGCTTTTGTCCGGGAGAAGTGAAATAGGGCACCAGCCTGATTTGTAGTGTCCTTTTGCGGTGGCCTTTAAGGCAAAGTGTCAGCCTTGCCATGGAATCCCTGGGCTCTGGAGGCTTTAACGGTGACCCATCGAGGTGGGATGGGGGTATATCCCCATGCCGGTGTGTTGCTCTGTTGTTCACACCTGGGTACGTATCTCCAGTTGAGGACCTGGCCCCTGAGCGATGGCCTTTCCCCAGCTGACTCCCCTTTCCTGGTCCCTCTCAGCTCCCCAAGGAAATGCCGGTAACAGAAAGTGGCCTGCGGGTAGCAGCCATTTTGTGCCTGTTGTTATGTAAGTGGATTTCTTGGTCATTTCAAAGGGCTTAGCTGTGTTCCGGGTCTGAGTTGCAAATCCCACCTCTCCTAATCCAGGTAGATCTGTCTCTGAGAAGCTAGGAGAAGTCCTGCTTAGCCAGGGCACTCTGGGGTTAAACGCTCCTGTCCCTGGGCTCGAGGGGGGTGAGTCAGAGGCAAGCCCCAGGCGCACATTCACACAGACCCACCCAGACATCAGGGCGCCTGGGGATGCTGCCAGCTCATCAGGGCTCTCGGAAAATCCCTTACTTGGGCAGCATTTGACAGCCCTGCCTTGCTCCCTGGCCCCCAGCAGTGATGGTGGGGCTGGGCAGGTTATATTGGGATCAAACCAGAGCAGCATGCTGCAGCCACTGGGAATTCCCCGATGGATCCTGCGCTCCCTGCACTGTACTGTGCTCCAGGGGATTTCCCAAGCCTGGGAGACAAGACCAGCCGGTGACCTCCCTCTTTTCCCGAGGCAATCCCTCACCTTTCACTGAGTCCGAGCCTGCCACGGGGCGCTTCCCAGGAGGAGTGGTCCTAGGGCACAGGAAGCTGAGGTCACACTGTAGCAGGACTCCTTGGTCAGAGAGTGGCTGTGTCATATGTTCAGATCCACGTGTGTGGGGGGCCAGTGTGCATGGGAAGAGCTGGGCGTACACAGGGTGTATATACAGTGCACACACAACGCAGAGAGCCAGCAACCCGCTCAATGTTCCCTTTTCTAAGCGCACCTCTGTGTGTGTGCACACACGTAAGAGCGTGACCTTAGAGACTAACAGATTTATTTGAGCATAAGCTTTTGTGAGCTACAGCTGTATGCTCAAATACATTTGTTAGTCTCTGAGGTGCCGCAAGTCCTCCTTTTCTTTTTGCAGATACAGACTAACACGGCTGCTACTCTGAAATGTAAGACTGTGTAAGTCTCATGAGGGTGTGCGTTTGCGTGTGCAGGCATATGGACATAGCTGTGTGTGCAGCAGATCTGCAGGTGTCGCAGGTGGAGTGTGTTAGGGATGTACGGTGCTGGGCTGCCCTGCCTGGTGCCCCGCCTTGTTGGGCGAGGTCTCAGGCGTGGGAACTAAGGGGGCTCCCCACTTGCTTCCTGCACTGCGTGAGGGGGGAGGGCAGGCTCCCTGTGTGCACTCCATGGTGTGCTCCTTGTCCCTGGGGGCCAGTGGAAGGCCAACTGGCCCCCTCTCTGAGCACAGAAATATGTGGCGGGGAGGGCAAGATGGAGGTTGGGCTCTGGAGAAGATCACCCAGCTCTGATGCTGAGCCTGGCTCTTCCTCTGCATGTACCTCATGGCCCCCTTTGATTAGCCTTAACCCCTCGCGAGCAGCTCAGGGGGTCAGTGATAACGCACAGCTCAGCGCAGTGCCTGACCTGGGAAGCCAGTGAAAGGGGTGAATGGGACACTGGGGAGGAGGAATGGGGGCCTTCCCAGTGGCGTGGTGGGGCTGAGTGACAGGACCACCACTGCCTGTAACCTTCCAGCACCCGGCCTGGTGGGCACATGTGAGGATCTCTCAGAGCTGGGGAGCAGTCATGGTCTTTGGGGTTGGCCTCATTCCCTCCCGGTGCTGCCGGGGCGGGGGCAGGGCTGGGGCTAGGTCTACAGAGCAGCAGTGCTGAAGCTGCTGTACTGTCTGGTGTTTCCTTGCTGGAGCCTGGAGGGTTAATCTTCTGCAGCTATAAATGGCACAAGCCCCCGGCCCCCCCCTCAGGGCACCTGGGCCTGACTGCGCAGCAGCTGATGTGCATGTGGGAGGATCCCCCTTCCCCGCTCTATGAATTATGAGTAAGCCCTGGCTGGCGAGACCCTGGTGAGAGAGGCTGAGGGGGTGGAAGGGGAGGTAATTAACAGGTGCAAAGCAAGCTGCTGCCCGTCAGGTCAGCTGAGTCACTGCAGGGATGTGTGTGCGTGTGCACATGTGGCCAGGGTATGTGGGCTCTGGGTGTCTGTTCATGTGTTTGTGTGTGGCCGTGTGTGGGTGTGAGAACGTGTGTATGTGCGGGGAGTGTGTATGCAGGGAGGGTCATGCACTGTGTCAATGCATGGGCTGTGCGGGAGGGTCATGGGCGTGTGCGGGGGGGGTCGTGCACTGTGTCAATGCATGGGCTGTGCGGGAGGGTCATGGGCGTGTGCGGGGGGGGTCGTGCACTGTGTCAATGCATGGGCTATGCGGGAGGGTCATGGGCGTGGGGGGTTGGGGGGGTCATCCACTGTGTCAATGCATGGGCTATGCAGGAGAGTCATGGGCATGTGTGGGGGGGGTCGTGCATTGTGTCAATGCATGGGTTGTGCGGGAGGGTCATGGGCGTGGGGGTTGGGGGGGTCATCCACCGTGTCAATGCATGGGCTTTGCGGGAGGGTCATGGGCGTGTGTGTGGGGGGTCGTGCACTGTGTCAATGCATGGGCTATGCGGGAGGGTCATGGGCGTGTGTGTGGGGGGGTCGTGCACTGTGTCAATGCATGGGCTGTGCGGGAGGGTCTCGGTCGTGTGTGGGGGGGGTCGTGCACTGTGTCAATGCACGGGCTATGCGGGAGGGTCATGGGCGTGGGGGGGGTCGTGCACTGTGTCAATGCATGGGCTATGCGGGAGGGTCATGGGCGTGTGGGGGGGGTCGTGCACTGTGTCAATGCATGGGCTATGCGGGAGGGTCATGGGCGTGTGCGGGGGGTCGTGCACTGTGTCATGCACGGGCTATGCGGGAGAGTCACGGTCGTGTGTGTGTGTGGGGGGGTCCTGCACTGTGTCAATGCATGGGCTATGCGGGAGGGTCATGGGAGTGTGGGGGGGGTCGTGCACTGTGTCAATGCATGGCCTATGCGGGAGGGTCATGGGCGTGTGTGTGGGGGGGTCGTGCACTGTGTCATGCACGGGCTGTGCGGGAGGGTCTCGGTCGTGTGTGTGGGGGATCGTGCACTGTGTCATGCACGGGCTGTGCGGGAGGGTCTCAGTCATGTGTGTGGGGGGGGGTCGTGCACTGTGTCAATGCATGGGCTGTGCGGGAGGGTCTCGGTCGTGTGGGGGGGGGTCGTGCACTGTGTCAATGCATGGGCTGTGCGGGAGGGTCTCGGTCGTGTGTGGGGGAGTCGTGCACTGTGTCAATGCATGGGCTGTGCGGGAGGGTCATGGGCGTGGGGGGGGCCGTGCACTGTGTCAATGCATGGGCTATGCGGGAGGGTCATGGGCGTGTATGGGGGGGTCGTGCACTGTGTCATGCACGGGCTGTGCGGGAGGGTCTCGGTCGTGTGTGTGTGGGGGGGTCGTGCACTGTGTCAATGCATGGGCTGTGCGGGAGGGCCGTGGGAGCGTATGAGTGCATACACACACAATCTGCTGGATGCCAGAGGTCTGACAGAAGGGGATAAAAGATCGCCTGCTGGCATGGGCCCCAGGAGAGGCCATGGGCCCTGCAGAGTTGGCTCTGGCTTCTCAGGGTGAGGTGGCCATTGCAGGTCCGTGCTCTTGATCCTTGGAAGATGGGAGCTTCAACCTCCTCCACTCAGGGAGTGCAGTTGCTTTTTGGCTTGTCTTCAGCACCAAATGGAAAATCCTCCCCACCCGCAGGGCTCTCCTGGGCTTGACTCGGAGCCTGCCAGGAGCATGCTGGCACCCAGAGCAGCGCGGCTGCTGAGCAGGGAAGCCTGACTGCTGCTGGCTTTACCGGCCAGAGGAGCGAAAGCCTCCCAGCATACCAGGGACCTCTCCAAATTCCCCTCCCTGCCAGCACGCGGGGGAGGGGAGGGGAAGCTCACATGCACAAGCACGCTAACACTGTCAAACTCGTTACACTCCCAATTTGCTTCTTGTGGAGGGGCAGAGCTGTTTCCATGGTGTATTGTGCCGACCAGGCTGCTGGGGAAAAGGCCTGACATCTCACTCAGGGAGGCTCTTGCACGCGGGAGAAAGGAGATGTACGTGTGGGGGTGCGCGTGCACACACACACACACACGCACACACTGGTGCAGGCAGAGCTCGAGGATTTAACCGAATGGCAATGTAGCAAACCTCGCTGCCTAAGCAGTGACTCCCTGGGCCAACCAGCCAGGCTGGGGCAGCAGGAGAGTGGGGCTCTATTCCCAGCCTCCCAGTGCCTCACTCTGTGATCTGGTCATGGCCCCACTCTGTGCCTCAGTTTCCCCATGACCCTGACCCTCCTCCCTAGTTACTCCATTAGTGCGTGCGGTGCTTGAACACGAGTGCTGGCCCTCCGCTCCCCATTACATGCCCAGGACGCAGTTGCCTGCTCTGGGCTCTGCAGCAGCCTCCTGCCCCAGGGCTTTGGGATCCTGCAGTCCAACAATGACCTTGTTTTGCTTGTGTGACTTTGGTCTGTAGCGCGTGTGCTCGGGGTGTCATGGTCTCAAGATGGAATAATCCTGTCATGCGCAGTTCATCACTGCTGGATGTCTGGGGGGACGGGGACTTCTCTCCCCCCCTCCCCCCCTCTGAGGAGGGCCACGTTGTGGCTGGGGACGGCGCTGGGCCTGGGCAGAGACTAGGACCTGTCGGCTGAGGAGCTGCTAACTGGACTCCCTCAGTGCGAGCAGCTGGGATTTGCCACAGTGCCGCTGCTCCCCCTGCTCTGTGCGCAGGTGCATGCCTGGGGGTGACGTATGTAACATGTGCGTGCATGAGTGTGTGTGCACGTTCATATGTGTGTGTAAATGTGTGTGTGTGTGCACGCACTGAGGAGGCAGCTGAGCTCTCTCTCCCTGTGTGGGACGAACAGTCGTGCTTTGCCGGGTGCTACCACTGGCACTAAGCCGTGTCGCCCTGTCAGTGGGGACCAGGGCTGGCGCCCAGGTGCTGCCCCAATACCCTCCCACTGCCAGAGAGATCCTGGCAGCCGCCGACCTGTCCTTACCCCCCACTCCCGGATGGTGCTCGCTGCCAGGAGAGGGTATTAGCCCTCTGCGGTGGTGGCGGGGGGGCTATTCCCATTCCCCTCCCTCCCCTATGCAGTGCCAAGGGATTGCATGGCCTCTTCCCCAGGCAGGGGTGAGGCCCAGCTGGCACCCACAGGTATTGTCAGGGTGTGGGGAATTGACAGCCACTTCCTAGCTCTTGGGCAGTTTTGGGAGGAGCTGTTTTCTGCCACTGAAATATAACTAGCCATCTCGGCCCACCTTGGCCCCAGCGGGATTGCCTGGCCCTGGCATGTGACAACACAACAACTGTTTGCCCCAGGTCCATGGCTGGGGTCTCAGAAGGGCAGTAGCCCCCCGATGTCCAATCCCCAGCACTATCCACTCTCTGGCTGACCCATCTCTGCCCCACTGTCTCCATGGTGCCTTGGCCATGGGGCTTGCTGACAGGCAGCGTGTCTGGACGGGAACTGGGAGCCTGTGGAGCCAGCACTGGGGACCCAGCCCTTTGGCCTGTGCTCTGGGCAGCAGGGCGCTGGGGAGCAGTGCTGCATGCTCTGGGTGCCTGCGACGGTCAGCAAGCGGCCGGAGCTGGCTGGGTGAGCCTGAGCTGGCGAGGCTGAGTGGAGCTGGCAGGCGGCTCGCACAAGCAGCTCCCAGTTCCCGTCCAGGCAGGACACCGGCTCAGGGCTCGGCTCACTAATGGCTTCACCTTCTGCCAGCCGGGGTGCGGCCTGTGACTGGGGGCGCAGACTTCAGGCTGCCAGGGGCGGGGGAGCAGAGTCACAGGTGTAGGGCTCCCCTTTCCCCAACTGGCCCCTGCTGCTCCTCCTACACCAGCACCCCAGCTGGGGTCCCCATCGTTGCAGGGTGACCTGCTCGAGTGTGGCAATGAGCAGCCTTTCCCCTGCCTCCGCTGAGGTCCTGCAAGGATCCTCCTGGCTCTGGAGAATGGCCCCAGGGAGGCAGTCCCCTAGCAGTGCCCCAGCAGCCTGTGCTGTGGCTGGAGCCGTGCCCTGGGTTGTGGGGCGGCCTGCGGCTCTGCCGGGATCAGGCGGCTGGCTTGGCCCCTGCCAGGCTATTCCCTTTCCCACTTTAGTGGGAATTTCCTGCTTAGCAGCATCTGATCCCAGTGTGAACGACACTTGGGCCAAGGCTGCTGCAAGGAACCTGCCAGGGCAGGGCTGCTTGTCTCCCCAGAGCACACGCCGTGGGGGCAGAGGGTAGAACCTGACACTTCTAGATGGGGGGGGGGGTCACTCTCAGGCCTCACTGGAGCAACACAGGGCCCCATTTCCAGCAGAGAAAGGAGTGCTGGGAGTGTTAGGGCTGTCGGGCCATGGGCAGAGAGGGCGTGCATGCATGGGAGGTGGAGTGGGGGCTGGGGCTGGCTGGGGGCATGTCGGAGGGTGTACATGGGGCTGTCAGGGTCTGGGAAGGGCCCATCTGGTAGTGATGTGGAGGGGGGTCTGTGAGGAGGTGATGTGGGAGGGGTGGATGTGGGGCATGAGTCTGTATGAGGGAGGGGAGTCTGCACATCCCGGAACATTGCTGACCCATGAGTGGGGCTGGCTCCTATGCCCAAGGCTCACAGGCATAGTAGGGCTGTTGGGTGCGATGGGCACGTGCCAGGCCATTCAGCCCCAGAGGCCTGGGTTCTATTCCTACCTCAGAGTGCAGGCAAAGTGTAATTCTGAGTCTTGCCCTCAGCTTTGTCTGTGCCCCTCTGAAAGCCCTATGGCTTGCTGTGTGGGCTGCCTGCTGGTCTCTGCTTGAGAGAGCACAGCCAGGTGCGTTGGGTTGTGATCCATACAGGCTGGGGGGCTGCTGGCCAGGAATGAGGTGTGCTGGCTGGGAGCCTAGCATGGGAATAGAAAGGATGTGGCTATATTTTTAATTCTGGATTGAGGGGTTTTGGCAGAGCTGTAATAAATCATACTCATCATAACTAATCTGACATGGAGAGAGCATCTTTCCTCCAAAGCAATGTAAAGCATAACAGACTGAAAGAAACTCACCAGGCGTGACTTTATCCAGCACCGGAGCGCCGGTGCTCCTCTGGGGTGGAGCACGGCTGCTGCTTACCAGTGCACAGCAATGTTGCGGAGAAGTTTAGGTCAGGCCGTGAAGAACAGCAGCAGATCCAAATGAAACTGCAGGTGTGATTTAGACTGAAAGGGTGCAACTGAAACTGAAATGTACCCAGGAATTGGGGCTTAGGGACAGGCCCCATTGGGGTTTGAGAAACCTCTAGCCCTTAATTTCAATAGACTATTCAGATTCACGAAACGTGCTTTAGTTCAACATGCAATTTCCCCCCTAAATTGAAACCATGGCTTTGAAAGGGAGAGTTGGTTCATATCAGGTATTTCTAACTAACCAGAAGCTTATGCTGGTCTGGCATATATTGATTGGAGGTGATTCTTGCCCTGCTTCTGGGGCAAGCGAGGGAGTAGAGTAGCGGAGGAGGCAGGGCCGAGGCTGGGCGGTTTGCTGAGCCAAGCGGAGCGGGGAGCCCAGCTGGGGGACGAGATCAGTTCGTTCCCCAGGCAATTTTTTAAAAATTATTTTTTTTGCAAAATTTCCCATGAAAAGCTTTTGCTTTCTTAGAATCCAAACAGCGACACATCATTCTTCCCAAAAATGGGGAAACAGGTTTTTTGTAAACCCTGTTTTTTCTGAAAGCTGAAAATTGTTACCAAAAGAAAAAATCTGTTTCCCTTTTTTTGTGAAAAACTGGAAAATTTTGACCAAAATGAAAATTTTCTGCAACATTTTTTTTCCATTTTTGGGAAAAAAACAACATTTTGCCAGAAATTGTGCTGGAAACTCCTTCAGCTGCAACTTGTCTGCCCAGCTACGGTCCCTGTTTCTGAGTATGCTCCCCATATGGCAGGCAGAATCTCTTGGGAGGCGATTGCCCGGCTGACGCCCGTGCTGTGCTGAGCTGTAGCTGGGATTACGCGCTTCTTGAGGCACCAGTCCGCTCTCGCGGGAGGGCAGTTGCACCAGCCAGCAGGAGGTAACAAGGCCCCTACCCTTCTGTGGGGGCAGAGGCATCCTGATTCCAGAGGGGCTGAGTGCCCACAGCTGCCATTGGGCTGCATTTGTAACTACAGGTGGGAGACATTGCTCTGCGGGAAAGCCTAAATCAGTGATGTTGTCCCATTGCCAAGTGGGGGAAGGCTCTCCTCCCCGGTCGCGCTGAGCCAGCTTTCCGTGTGGAGGCGTCTTGCTCTGCAGCAGCCAAACCAGCCAGTTCACTGACTGGGGACTGTCACTGCCAAAAACAGCACTGGTGGTTTTCAAGGCAGCTCCATGGCTGCCATCAGCCTGCAGCTGTGTGTTCCAGGCAGCCGGTGGCACTGGCTGAAGCCTGCCTGGCTGGGGAGAGGAAGAGCGAAGAAGAGGCCAACCCTGGCTTTGGAAACCATCTGTGCACCTTGTAGTGTGGAGCAGAGTGGGGTGATGCAGGGCGCGGAGGTGGAGAAGGGAACGGGTCTCTCCGCTTGCCGTCCCTTAGACATGCTGTCAAGGGCCATTGGCAAATGCTCAGCAAGGTTTGGCTCCTGTTGCCAGGTGGCACTAGGTAGGCATATAGGGCACCGAGCAGCTGGCCACACTCCTAGCCGTCACAAACCTCTACCACCTTGGGACTGGACAGCCTGGCTGTACTGGTGCTGCCAACCTGCCCAGGGAGAGCTGGGCGTGGGGCTGTGCAGGGAGCCGTGGAGGTTAATAAGGAGGGGAGAGAGAGGGACTGGCCATCTGCCTGTGTGTTTGTGCTGTACGCCTCTCCATGGTATCCATGCGCCTTGCAATGTAAGGAAGAAAAGGGCACTAGCCAAGCAGCGCATGCTCCAGGGGTTTTGTGACCTTCTGCATGGCCCAGTGCCCAGCGTACTGTGGATTCTTGGAAACCGTCCAGTTCAAATGTAGATCACAGCCTGGAAACTAGCACTGGGCCAGCCTACAAAGAACTGGTTCAGATCAGCATCCAAAAGACAGAATGCTTTTCCAAGCCACTCCAGGCTGGAAATTCCACAAGAGCCGGCTTCCTTGGGAGGCGTCTTCTCCCTCTTCCCCATGGGGCTGGGGAGAGACCAGGGAAAGACCTCTGTTCCCTGTGGTGCTATTTCTGCTCCTGCTCTGGCCAGTTCAGAGCAGCAGGTACATCAACTGTAAGCTCAGTCGTTTTCAGACTCGGGTTTGGTCTCAGGTCAGTGCGAGGGTGCAGGCTGACTCTGACCCAATTCAAGGGAAACCCAGGCTAAGGGAACTTCACGGGGCCCCCCCAACGAGGGGAACGCGCCTCACTATTTACTCTCTAGGTGTTGTATATCCGCCAAGGGCAAATCATCTGATCAAGCTTTTGGTGCCGCCGTCCAATCAGAACTGATGTTACCACATTTCTGAGCCCTGCCATTGGCTGAGGTGGAGGCTCATTATGGAGTCATAGAAATGCGGGCTAGAAAAGCCCTCTCACTTCAGATGTAGTCCTACGGTCCATGGTCCAGGGCTTTGTCCAGCCTTGCTGGAAACATCCCGAGCAATGGGGCTTCCATCCTTTCCCTGGAGAGATGGAAAAGCCCGGCAGCTCTCACTCTCACGTGGCCAGACTGCATTACATTTCAACACCAGGGAATCCAACTTGCCCCAGGGAAGTCCCAAGAATCTGACTCGTGGCTCAGTTGCTTCTCATTTTCGTGATCTAATCCTCTCCTGGCTGAAAAGAGGCTGTATCAGTGTGAGACCCTATGAATAGCAGTAGCTAACGGGGACCCTCCTTTAGCTCAAGGAGGAGAGGTCTGGGTGCTTCATGCCCGAGATTAGGGGTTCTGCTCCCCATACTGAACAAGCGAGATGCTCTCGAGGAGCCAGTGCAGGGTGTGCATATTCAACACACTTCACTTGTGCACAGTGACGTTCTAAGGTGCCACCCTGGTGACCTCTGTGCTGGGAGCCCTGCAATTCCTTGGGTTTGTCTCTCCCACTCTGGAGCCCTCAGCCTTGGGGCTACACAAATTTGACATGGGGGACAGGTGTGATTCTGCAGCCTGGGCAGCAGGGGGCGTGTTCTCAGAGGGTGCGGCTGTCGGTGCTGCCAGCCCACCGGCCCCCAGGTGTCCAAGTGCTTTGCTCTGCCCCGAAGCTGGCACAACTGTTTGCCATCCGGCAGCTGCTCTTGCCAGCTCAGGTCAAACAACAAAGAAGCAGCTGAAGCTCCAGGGGTTTTTCAGGTCAGCCAAGGCTCTGGGACAGGCCATGGGAGCTCAGAGCCGGGTGACCAAGCCCTCTGCAGACAGCTCCTGCAGGCTGCAGCCTGGGAACAGTGCTGAGAAGGTGAGGAGCGGGGTCTGGCAGCCAGAGACGAGAGCACCTGCAGCAGCCGTTGGCTTTTCTTGGGGCTGTGGGCGCCAGCACCTCTGGAGATCAGCTTCCTAGGACGAGCTGGTTGCAGGCTCCCCTCCCGCACTGGCCTATGAAGCCCTTCAACCCCCTCCCCGCACCTTGAAGCTTCCCTGCTGCATCTTTTCAAACCCGCCCCTCCCCGTAACAGCAAACAAACCAGCCGCAAGCTCCAGTTTTGGGGTGGGGGTTCCACATCCCCACTCCCGCATCTCTTTCTGTGGCTGGGGTTCCGGACCCCCCCGTGTACTCTTCCCCAGCTCATTGGCCCTGGAGCCGCTGAGCCGAGGCACGGGGGAGGGTGCCAGTGGGGCATTAGACAAGTACCTGAGGAAAAGGGAGCGCTGCCGCTTTAATTATTTGGCTGCAGTAAGAACTTGGTGTGGAGGAAATTGAACCCAGGGGAAAAAATACTGTAATTTCATGCAAAAATTACATGGCAGCTGTGTGTGATTTACTGCAGCTATTTTGGTGGCCAGCTCTGGGGTGTAATTAGAGTATTCCTGGGGCAGTAGCGAGTGGAGAGGGGTCTTTCCATACTGGGGGAGGGGCCAGGCTGGACTCTGCCTTGGTCGTTTGGGGGCAATGTGTCATCCCCTGGGGTTCCAGCTCATACACCTCGCACAGGGCTCTGGCTGTGCAGCGGCCACGGTGACACAGCGCTCCTGGCCCCAGGTGCATTTACAAGCAGAGCCGTGTGGCTACCAACAGCACGGGATTGATGCAATACGCCTGGGTGGGCCGTTGTGGAGTTCTGCGCCCCTCCTTGCACACCTCGGGTACTAGGGGGCTAGCTGGCAGCAGGAGGGTCTGGAGCAGGGAGCACAGAGCTTGGGGTCAGGATGCCTGGGTTCTCTCCCAGACTCTGGGTATGTCTACGCTGCCAAAAAAAGACCCCACGGCAGCCAGTCTCACTGAGCCCAGGTCAGCTGACTCAGGCTCACAGGGCTTGCGCTCCGGGGCTAAAACCAGCGGTGTAGCCGTTCCCACTCAGGCTGGAGCATGGCTCGGAGACCCTCCCACCTACCGGGTTTCAGAGCCCAGGCTCCAGCCCGAGCTGGAACGGCTACGCTGCTCTTGGGAGCCCCAGACGTGAGCCCCGCAAGCCTGAGGCAGTTGGCGCAGGCTCCGAGACTCACTGCAGGTGTCCCTAAGTCACCGTATAACTGGGGCAGATCCCTGCCGCTCTCTGAGCCTCGCTTTCCCCATCTGTAACATGGCGGGGGGGACCTGCCACTGCCCCAGCCTGGGGTAGGGCTGGTGATCTCTGGATGGGAGTTTCAGAGTAGCAGCCGTGTTAGTCTCTATCCGCAAAAAGAAGAGGGGTACTTGTGGCCCCTTAGAGACTTACTGACTATGGCCGTGTCCTGGGGCGCACACTCTGCTGTTAACCCGCTCCGCGCCGAGCTCTGGCAATTTGAGCTTTGTCATGGTGCGTGCACGGCCGGGATTTCCCAGAATGCCCAGGAGCTGGCTGCTCAGGGACCTGGGGGGAGCAGGTAGAGAACATGTTTTCCAATTAAAAATGCAAAGGCTTTGTGATGTGCCTGCTGACCCGCTGTGCGCCTCCCAGCTGCTGCGGGAGCAGAGAGGGCAGCGGATGGGTGCCAGCACACAGGTGCTCCTGCCCCAGGCAGCCCTCTGGCAGCTAGAGCAAAAGCCTCCTGTTCCTGTGCTTGAGGAAGGAAAATACTCCCCGGGCGGCCCAGCAGCACACCAGGGTGGGGCCCTGGGGCTGGGGAGCGGCACTAGGCTGGGTGAATGTCTGCCATCACCTTGGGCCGCTTTGCTTTTAATCCTGGGATTTCCCCCCTTGCCAGAGCCCCACAGAGCCCGCCTGTGGCAGGCCGGCCCTGGTACTGAGGAGGAGCACGAGGCGGCACCATGCCCGCGGAGCCCAGGACCTTCCAGGGGATGGCTCTAGGCCCAGCCTGTTCCCTACAGCCCGGCTGTCACTGGAGTCTCTGCCCGGATCCCAGAAATGCTGCCAGGCAGAGACCTCGGCGCACAGATGGGCTGTCGGATGCGAGCCATGTGTGGTGCTCGCAGTCTGACCACGGCCCCTTCCCAATGGCCCTGGCTCGGTGGGTCCGGACGGACCAGTCCAGCGGGAGCGTTGGTAGGTGTGGTTGGCCTGGGGGAGGGGAGGCCCTGAGCTTATCCTTGGCAGAGCTCACAAGAGCAGCCCCATCGGCTTCTGCCCCACGGGAATGTGGCTTTCAGGCTGTTCCCTCCAGGGCTGGTGATGCTGATGAGGGCCCCCAGGAGACAGGAGCCTGAGCAGCTCCCCAGAGCCAGCTGCAAGCTGCTCCTATTGCAGTGCTCCCAGGACTCTCCCCTCACCCGCCCTTTGCTGGAGCCACATCTCCCACTCACGGCAGTGTGGTCTGGCCCTTCTCCTGCCGTCATGGCTCAGGGGGAAGCAAGGGAGTCTTGCAGGATGCTCAAAGGTTGGCAAAACCGTGGCCGCTATGATTCCTGCTGGAAGGAAATCCCTGCCAAGCTGCACCAGTCCAGCACTCCCTGCTGGCGAACAGAGGCCAGGCGGTGCCTACGGTGCAGAGCCGATGGAAAGTGCCGAGTTCTGAGATGTGCCGAGGCCTCTGTGTGCTTGACCTGGGGTCCCAGGAGATGCCAGCAGCCTGGCTCACCATCGAGAGGCCTTCCCCAGGGAGGAGCAATGCAATTGCCTGGCCAGCTCATCTGCGCTCTGCTTGGGAGGGGTGTGCCCAGGAGCAGCGGTGAGCCGCAAGGCCGTGGGCCATTTGGACAGCAGGGCCCAGGTGGCCTCAGCAGATGGCAAGTGTGTCCAGCCAGCTCCTCCCAGTGTTTCCTCTCACCGTAGTGTCACCTCGGTGTTCCCTGGGCTAAGCCAGGTGCTTTTCCTGTGCGCCCTAATGTCTCTCCAGCACGGCACAACACTGGCTGAGCCTGCTGAGGAGGAGATACACCTGCGAGCTGGCTGCACGGCAGCCTACAGCAGTGCACGGATTGCCTGGAGCTGCAGGCAGATGCGGAGCAGGAGGGCAGAGACACCAGGGCCTGGCAGACCCCGCGGGAGAGGAGGAGCTGTTAGCCATCTGATTCTCCAAGAGGAATGAAAGCAGCTTCTTGCTGCCCTGTCTGCTCCTGCTGTCCCATGGGATTCAGTGCAGGTGAGAGCTCTGGGATCAGAGCCATGACTGGCAGTGCAGCCCGAACCCTCTCCTTTTGGCCGTAGGCGCCCCCTGGTAACTGAACCCCATGAACCCCACCCCACAAGCAACAGGAGCTCTGGGAGCCTGGCGTAATGGAGACAACAACCCCCCCAGCTCTGCTTCGCTTGGCCTCCCCGCCGACTAGCCTCCGTCCATGCCACGGGACAAAGGGCGGCAGGGCCCCCGGAAAGCTGGGCGACCGGGGGCTTTGAGACACACGATGACGGGGGGCCGATCTCTGACTCCCCCCTTCTGCCCTGGGCTCGCCTGACTCCCCCCGTCAGCGGGCCCAGTGCTGTGTGTTCCTGGCTCGGCAGCCACCGCGTGTGCCGCCAAGTCCGGGTGTCAGCCGGGGAGCCCGGCCGCTCGCGGTGTTAAAAATGCTGCGAGGAGCGGTGCTCACGCGGCTACTCAGCCGCCAGTCACCAGCCGCAGCAGCTAATCCGCGCTTGCCGGCCGTCTCGCTGCTCCCAGGGCTCAGTGCCTGGCTGCGGCCCCGTCAGCGCGGCCCGGGGGGCAGGGCGTCCCCCAGCAACCCGCCGACCCCGAGGCTGCTGGGCTGGGGGCAGCCCCCTCGCGCTAATCCCCCGAGCACACAGCAGGCAAGAGGGGCCTGGGGGCCGGGGCTGGCTGGGCGAGCAGCGGCATGGGCCAGGCCGTAGCGCTCCCCGCCGAGCACGGGCCAGGAGATTGGCGCTGGCTCAGCGTGGCTCTGGTGCCTTCTCCTGCAGGGACATGGAGCCGGAGCCAGGTTCAAACCGTCCTTGGCTCACCCACGTCGAGCACGCCCCGTCCTTACACAAACACCGCTATCCACACACCACCCATCCTCATACACCCCCGTCCTCACCCCCCGACCCACACCCCCCGTCCTCTCACAGACACCCCCATCCTCACTCACACCCCCACACCCCCATCCTCTCACAGACACCCCCCTCCTCACTCACACCCCCACACCCCCCGTCCTCTCACAGACACCCCCATCCTCACTCACACCCCCACACCCCCCATCCTCTCACAGACACCCCCCTCCTCACCCCCACCCACACACCCCGTCCTCTCACAGACACCCCCATCCTCACTCACACCCCCACACCCCCCATCCTCTCACAGACACCCACATCCTCACCCCCCTACCCACACACCCCCTCCCTTCACAGACACCCCCGTCCTCACCCCCCCGACCCACACACCCCATCCTCTCACAGACACCCCCATCCTCACTCACACCCCCACACCCCCCATCCTCTCACAGACACCCCCATCCTCACTCACACCCCCACACCCCCCATCCTCTCACAGACACCCCCGTCCTTACCCCCCACCCCCACCCCCCGTCCTCTCACAGACACCCCCGTCCTCACCCCCACCCACACACCCCGTCCTCTCACAGACACCCCCATCCTCACTCACACCCCCACACCCCCCATCCTCTCACAGACACCTACATCCTCACCCCCCTACCCACACACCCCATCCTTTCACAGACACCCCCATCCTCACCCCCATCCACACACCCCATCCTCTCACAGACACCCCCATCCTCATCCCCATCCACACACCCCATCCTCTCACAGACACCCCTGTCCTCACCCCCCCCAACCTCACTACTCCCCCCATCCTCATACACTGCCATCCTCATACAATCCATTCTCACTCACAGACCCACACTCCATCATTATACACCCCCATTGTCACACGCCCCGTCCTCACACACACGCACTCAGCCAGGCCAATGTTTCGGCTCCCCCCGTCCTTCCAGGGCTCCCCCAGGAGCTGCCATCACGGCCGGCCTGGAGCAGCCGAGGAGTCTGGTTGCAGTCGGCAGAGACCTGGGTGACGTGACGTGGTGCCTGGGGTCTGGGGGCTGTCGGCAGGGCTGGGAAGCAGAGCCCAGAGCCGACCGGGGTTGGCAGGGACTCTGTGTGTGTGTGTGTGTGTGTGTGTGCGGGGCGGGGGGGGGGGCATCTTAAGACGGAGCGTAACAGAGACCGTCCACCACCTGCTGAGCTTCCCAGCAGCTGCCTCTCCTGGGGCCTCCAGGCTGAGACAGCTCCGACCGCAGCGCACCACCCCAGCAACAGGCACCCCGCCGGGCGCCCCAAGAGACAGCGCTTGGAGTCATTATCTCAATTGTGCATATTTCACTCTAATGAGCCCTTTGGAGAGAACGTGGGGCCGGACAGACGGTGCTGGGGGCAGTCCAGGAGACAGAGCTTCGACTGGCGAAGCAAAGGGATTACACTGTTACACACTCCACCATCCCTACCTGTCACCCGCACACAACGCACATCCCCCCAGACACACCTATGTACACACAAACACTCCTGTCCCCACACAGCATCTCCTGACACACACACACAGACACACCTCTGCACACACAGGCACACCTGGCACCATGCAGCATCCCCTGACATGCACACAAACACACCTGCATCCACACAGCATCCCCTGACATGCATACACAAACACACCTGCACCCATGCAGCATCCGCTGACATGCACACAAACACACCTGCATCCACACAGCATCCCCTGACATGCATACACAAACACACCTGCACCCATGCAGCATCCGCTGACATGCCCACACACTCACACACACCTGCACCACGCAGCATCCCAACATACACGCACTTGCGTCCATGCACCATCCCCTGACATGCACAGACAGAACTCACCTGCACCCACACAGCATCCCCTGACATGCCCATGTGTACCCAGTCACAGACGCAGTGCACTTTGACACATACAAACACACACAAATGATCTGCTGCCTTGCTCACACACACGCAGCTGCACACCTGTCCTAAAACTATCCTTCATAAAGATGTTGAGCCACAGCATCCTTCTGTCTGCCCCGTGCCTGCCCCAGGGTGGGTCCGTGTCACCCCTGAGCTGGGATTGGGCAGGAGATGGCCCCATCTGGAAGGAGTACTGGCCACAGAAAGCCTGGCAAAGCCCTGTCCCCCTCGAAGGGGCAGTGGTTCGGAGATGCCGTTAGAGCCGCTCACCTGGCTTGGGCACCTGAGATCAGACCTGCCCAGTCCCTGAGGCAGACGCTCCAGTCGGGCTCCATGTAGGATGGGAGCTGATGGGGCCTTTGACAAGAACTTGTTGACTGCCTGCAGGGTGGGTGGCCAGAGCCTTCGGCAGCTCATGGCTGCAGCCTGTCAGACTCTGGGTTCCTCCGGGCTTGGTAGGATTCAGGTCAAGGCAGCAATGCCAGGGACTCTGAGCACCAGATCTCTGTGCTGACCCTGTACTGGCCCTCCAGGGCTAAGCTATGGACCCCCTGGGCTGGCCTGCGTGCTGGGACCACCTGCATGCCCCATGGACCACCTGGAGGGTTTCCTTTCCCCGCCCTTTCTGTCCTAACTCAACCTTGTAAGTGCAAACGAAAATGCAGCAGCAAAGCGCCCAGTAACCCTGCAGCCAGTCCAGGGGTCCATGCCGGCCATGGCAAAGGTAGCTGTGCAGGCCATGCTGCAGGGCCCCATGTGCCCATCCCGGCCCAGGCAGAGGGAGAGACCAAGTGACTGAGAAATGTGTGCAGACGGGGCTCCGCTAGACTGCAATGGTGCTGGTCAGGGCCCCGCTGAGCCAGTCCCCGCTGGGAGGGATCTCTTCCTCACCCAGCTGGTGGGAACTGGGCGGAGCGGTCTCCTGGCTGGGATCGGGGCCTCTGGGGCCCGCTCCACACCCCCTGCCTGTGGCTCTTTTGGAAAAAGCGAGCTTGCTCCCTTCCCCGCCATCCTGTGTCCGTAGCAGCATCTAGGGCTGTGCAGCTTGCTAGCCAAGAGCGCCCTGCACAGCACTGCAGCCAGCCAGGGAGGACGTGAGGATTAAGAAGGGTGTTCCCCCTCTGTGCCCCCAGGTGTTGGGCCTGGCAGTGTGACACTCCTCCCCTGTGGCGCATGCTGGGCGTATCGTAGGTGATGCCGTGCCCCTAACAGCGCTCATCTGGCACCGATAGCAAACCTCCCCTGCTGTGACTCCTGCCTGCGGCTGGAAAGAGCCATCACCTGACCAGAGAGCTGGGTCACCAGGACCTGGTCACGCAGCCCGAGCGGGTGAATCCAGCTGCAGCTGGGAGGGGGAAGGAGCCTTCCGCTACAAAGCTGCCCTGTGTTCCTCCTCCCTGGCAGGCTCAGGGGAAAGGCTGGCTCACATAAAGATGCCTTGTGCTGGGGTGGCCAGCTGGGGGGATGCTCCTGGGACAGCAGGTGAAGGCAGTGTCTGGAGAGCGATGGGCTGCATGGCTGCAGCTGCGGGGTCCTGGATCCCCTGTGGGGGCATGAGGACTTTGCTCCCCGGGCCCGGGATGGCCCATCCCCAGTGATCGGAGTGCTGCCCTGTCTGGTCTGTTTTCAAAGGGGCCATTGAGTGATTCTGCCTGGCTACAATAAATCCACTGCCATGGCAACAGAAACACTCCCATTTCAGAACTTCTTAGCAACCAGTTGTTTGGCCACACTGGTAACCAGGGCGGGTGGAGTGTCTCTGGCTATCCACACCTGTGAGCTGGGATCAGCATCTGCCCAGGCTGGAGACCTGCCTGCTCTAAATGATGGGGGCTAGCGAGGGACCTCTGCTGGGGCAGGTTACTCCAGATCTGCCCCCTTCAGGAGTTTCCTGCCCCTCTCTCTGGTGCAGAGGCAGAATCCTGGGCTGGACAGACCCTGCTCTGATCCCATGTGGCAGTTGCCAGGTTCCCACGCCTGCTCCCTCATGGAACATGCCTGGGGGGGCATGATATGGTCTCTGTTCCCTCTCTGCCCGCTGTGGGGGGTGGCGGTCACTCGGGTACAGTGATGGGAGAAGAGGGCCCCTCTGCTGAGTGAGGTGTCTGTTAGCAGGTCTCCCCCGCCCCTGGCATGGTGTCACTCTGCCATGCGTGTCACTGCATGGGGCTGGGGACGGGACGGGGCTGGTTGGACGGGGGCTCTCCAGAGAGCTCTGGATCCTGTCTGGCCTGCAGCCGGGAGATCGCTATGATTGCAATACTGCAAATGCACGAGCAGACGAGCCAGAGTCTGCGGAGTCTCCCGCGGTGCTGCAGGTGCCAGGCTGAGCCCTGTAGCCCTGGAGGAAGCACAGGCTGGAGGTGGGGTGGGCGGGTGCTGTGGTTTGATCGGCGTCAGCCGGTTATCCTGTTGGTTTGGAAATAACTCGTAGAGCTGGTGGTCAGGAGCAGGAGGAGGGAGCTGATCTAAATTTGAATGCAGCGACAGGCATGGCAGAGCGTGACACCTGCCCGGGGAGGGGCCATGCCAGTGGCAGGGAGACCTGCCCACAGACAACTCACTCAGCAGAGGGGCCCTTCTCTCCCATATGGGAAACAAACCTGTAGGTGCCAAGTCTGCAGGCGTGGGGAAGGCAGCGCCTCTCCTGAGAGCCCTGCAGCTCTGCCGGCTCTGCTGCGTGGGCGGCTCGCTCTCGGGGTTTTACCCAACAGCCACTTAGGGCTGGTTGAATCTGGTGGGACTCCTGACCCCGAGCAGCCAAGAGCTGACCTGGCTAGGGCAGGCCAGGGGAGCCCAGCCCAGTGGGGCAGCACGTTCCGTCCCAGCAGGAAGGATGCAGGTAGTGGACACCCGACTGGCTCTTGGGGACGTCCAGCCACTCCAGCTGCCATCTGCTGCGCCGGGCCCTTGAGCCAAAGCCCAGTAACCAATGGAAAGACTCTTACTGATGGCAGTGGGCGTAGGATCAGGCCCTGTATCCGTCTGGGTTACATGCTCTGTATGTTGTGTCCATCTTGAGTATCGCCCCCTTCTGGGT
This sequence comes from Natator depressus, assembly GCF_965152275.1. Taxonomy (NCBI): domain Eukaryota; kingdom Metazoa; phylum Chordata; order Testudines; family Cheloniidae; genus Natator; species Natator depressus. Next base: position 16,005,804 of record NC_134252.1, read on the forward strand.
CACAACCCGTCTCTGTCCAGCCCCCAAGGGACCTCGGCCGGCCCGCTAGGCTGAGTCCTCTCCTACCAGGAGACATTTCCTCTGTGATCCCAGCATAAGTGCGATCAGAAATGTAGCGCGGGATAAGGAGCCAGGGATGGGGCGGGACAGGAGGGGACTGCGTGGTTTGGGGGGTACATGCTACTGACCTGCCGTAGGATGACGTAGGTGATCGCCAAGGAATCACCTTCCCCCTCTCTGGAGCCAGCGCAGACCCAGCTGGAGCGAGCAGCAGGCCAGCCTGTGCAAGGCTAGCAGCTGGTTAGGCACCTGTGGGACTGAGTCGGGGCAGGTGCTCAGCCCAGCTCCTAGAGGGCAAGTTCCACATCACAGCTCCCACCATCCCAACTGGCCCTCAGTCCATCCTGGCTGGCCCTCGCCATCGAGGGCAACATGGGCCACGTTGCTGGCACCTCTCCCTCCCCTAGGGAGCGTCCCGGTACAGATGTACCAGCTGACTGCAGCCTGGCTCAGCTGGGGTGGGGGGCGCCCGCTCGCATGCAGAGCAGCATGTGCCCATCACTGCTGGGAGTAGGGTGACCAGACAGCAAGTGTGAAAAATCGGGGCTGGGTGGGGGGCAATAGGAGCCCATATAACAAAAACACCCCAAAACCGGGACTGTCCCTATAAAATCGGGACATCCGGTCACCCGAGCTGGGAGGAGGACTCCGGGCCAGAGGCAGCAGTAGGATGGTCTCACGCCCTGCCTGTCCAAGGGCTCCAGTGATCACGGGGTGGCTCAGCAGCACCTCCTGCCCCAGGCTCTCTGCCCAGGAATGAGTTCAGCCTCCCGGCTCCACGGGAGGGCAGGTTGGACCATCCCCAGGCCACAGGAGTGGGAAGCGAAACAGAGAGAGGCGGGAGGGCTGGCCCAGCCAGTCAGCAGAGGATGGCAGCTCTGCTGACTCCCAGGCTTGTGGTGAACAGTCTGCGGTTCCTGCTGCACGGCCGCCGGCCGGATCCTGGGCTGGATGGAGCACCGGGGCCTCATCAGGTGTGGCTGGAGGAGCCAACCCAGACTTGATGGCCCGATGGTCTGTGCAGCACAGTGAACCTTGTGTGTGTCCTCTGTGTGTTGTATTCCTGGGCATGGGTCACCCGTCACCTTGTGGCCCAGCCCTTTCCCTCCCCTCTTCTGTTAGAGGTGCTAACGATTTGCAAGCCAGGCTCTTGACTGACAAGAGCGTGCACCGGTCCATACTGCGTGACAAGCAGAGAAATGCTCTGGACAGGCTTCTGCTGACACACTGGGCTGCTCTCAAGCAGGAGCTGGGATCCTCATATGTCCGCCACCTGCGATACAGGGCTCTGTGACTGACACAGGCCGGCATGCCGCTAATGGGCATTTGGTTCAATTATCAACGTGTCAGGCTGGCTTGGGATCAGGCGATGCACTGACCCGAACCTGGTAGCTGCTGCTCAGCGGCTAGAGGCAGAAAGCTGGCTGCGTACAGAGGCAGAGCACAGCCGTCTGTGGACAGCATCACGCCTCGCACCGCCCAGCCGACTGCCCTTGTGCTCCGGCTGGTGCCTTGTAAACCCTGCTCCCAAAGGGGGGCAGGAATCGCGGCACGCAGCACGGGTGAAATTATTGCCCAGTAGTGCTGGCTGTGTGGGGAAGCACTCCCAGCTTCCTCCAGTGGGAGGTGCTGTAGGGGAGGGTGCCGGAGCACCGGTTATGGGGAAGTGTAGTCTCAAGCCTCACCCAGCAGGGAGCACTGTAGCAGGTGGTGCAGGAATGCTGGCTTTGGGGAGCTCAGCAGGGGGTGCTGTGGGGCGGCGCGGGGGCCCTGGCCGCGGGGAGCTCGGCGGGGGGTGCTGTGGGGCGGTGCGGGGGCCCTGGCCGCGGGGAGCTCGGTGGGGGGTGCTGTGGGGCGGCGCGGGGGCCCTGGCCGTGGGGAGCTCGGCGGGGGGTGCTGTGGGGCGGCGCGGGGGCCCTGGCCGCGGGGAGCTCGGCGGGGGGTGCTGTGGGGCGGCGCAGGGGCCCTGGCTCCAGGAACACTCTCACAGGCCCCTCTGGGCGCTGACAGGATTGTGCCGGAGCGCGGGGCCCGGGAGCTCCCACTGCCCTGCTGCGAGCTCAGCTTAGCGCCAGGGGAGCAGCGTTTTGGGGGGGCTGGAGTTAATTCAGGAGGCTGAAGCAGGGGGTTGGCTCAGGCCTGGCTGGAGACAGGGGAGCTCTTGCCTGTCTCCCCTCCTGTCTGCATTCACTCTGGCTGTGCCCGGCCCCAGGGACTGTGTGGGGCAAAGGACCTGGCTCACCAGCCAGGAAGATCTCAGCTTCCCCCTGGGCAGATCTGCTCCCTTCCGCTGGAGCTGGGCATGGCTGCTGAGGGCTCAGGGGGCTGCCCTGGTGCTTTGGGGGCTCTGCCTTGCTTGGCAGGCCCCGTGGCAGCCTGCAGCTGGCCTGCGTTGGGGTGGAGAGCGGGTGGCAGGGGAACGGCCTGGGGAGCTTTGGCCCAGCCAGGGCAAGCCCTGCACTAGCTCCTGTGCCCCCGTCCCCTGCAGCCCTGGGTGCCCGGAGAGGGTTAAACACCTGGCTCCAGCTGGGCAGCGGGGAGGTGCCTGCAAAGGGGTGAGGTCCCAGGTGTGCACCAAGCGGGTCAAACCAGCCCATCCGTCCTGCACGGCCAGACACGCGGCTCCCGCTGGCCCGCCGGGGTCTGACTGCCCCATGCGCTGTTCCAGAGACAGAGCTGCCCTGGCTCTTCAAGGGACAGTGCTGCACGCCCAGAGCTCCCTCCACAGGCACCCCCAGACCTCGGAGGTGCTGGGGACAAGCATGTGAGCCTTGGGGAAGTTCACACCAGGGACAGAGCATGGTGGGTGCAGTGGGGACAGCGGTGGTTGTTTATAGAGCTAGAGGTTTTCAGGCAGAACAGTCCGTTGCGATCAGCTAGTCTGACCCACTGCATAGCCCAGGCCAGAGCATTTCATCCCGTGCTCCCACATCGAGGTCCAAGTGGGGCTGTGGTGTACATGAGCCCCTCAGGTCTCCTGCTGCAAAGGTCTAGGGCCCAGTCCTGGGCTCTGAGGCCACTGTAAACCCAGAAAGAAAAGGAGCATTGTGGCACCTTAGAGACTAACCCATTTATTTGAGCATAAGCTTTCGTGAGCTACAGCTCACTTCATCGGATGCAGTGAGCTGTAGCTCACGAAAGCTCATGCTCAAATAAATGGGTTAGTCTCTGAGGTGCCGCAATTCCTCCTTTTCTTTTTGTGAATACAGACTAACACGGCTGCTCCTCTGCACCCTGTCATTCTGTAAACCCAGAGAAACCCCTGGAGCTGGTTGTGCAGGATTTATACCAGTGTGAAAGGGGAGGGGACCACCTGGCTGCATGGCCTTAAAAGTGCTGCCCCAGAGGGAACCTGGGGGCTGCAGAGAGTTCACACTCATGCACGCACATGTGCAGGAGCCCGGTGAAGCCTGGCAGCCTGTCCCGTGCTGTACAGGGACTAGCAAGGTGAGGAGGGGCCAGTCGTGACTGGTCTCAGCGTATCCAGCCAAGGTGGGCTGGGGGCTCATTGCCGCGGGCATGGGTGGCAGTGGCCATCACAAAGCGCCCTGGGGAATGGCTAGCTGTGCTGTGGGGCGGGGCAGGGGGCAGACTGCGCAGACAGAGGGAAGCGCTAGCTAGCCCACCCAGGGCTTCTTACCCCCCTCCTCCATCCTTCTGGGGCCGCATCAGTCCTTTGACAATACCGCCCTGCCTCCCAATTCCTGCTCCTGGGATCCAACCCCCCGGCTCCGTTCTTCTCATTCCCCCTCCTGCCCCAAGCTTGGCCCTGGAGGAGCCGGAGTGTGGGGCAAAGAGTAAAAATGCACTGCTCAGCTCCCAGCCCCCACCCACCTGCCTGATTAATGCAAGCTACCCATGCATACGCCCCCTCCCAGCCACAAGCTTCCCCCCAGGGACCAAAGCCTTCCCTTCTAGCTGAGGAACTGACCCCTCCCACACCCCGACGACCCCCTGTCCTCAGCTCCTAACTGCTTGCCCTACGCTCTGCTGGCCAGCAGCTCTCTCCTGCAGCTACCCAACCCATCCCTCTGGTGCCTCCTCTCCCCACCTTCCTCCCCACGGCCCCAGTCCCAGCGTGGCCACACTAGCCCTCAAACCCGGGCGCTGGATCCATGAGCCTTTTGACAGCACCTGCGATATTGGGAGGAGGCTGCAACTGGCTCATGGGGGCCCTGCTAACCCCCTCTTCCCCCGGCTACCACAGGCGAGAAGGATGAGAGGGAGATGCTAACTGTACTCAGCGCTGTGCACAGATCTCCCAGCACCTCCGTGATTGCTATCATTAATGAATGCCAGCCATATGCACAGGACGGGGCTCTACCCTGGGGATCTGGGACTCCGGAACGGGCTTGGGGATCATGGTGGAGAATCAACTGAACATGAGGTCCCAGTGCGACACTGTGGCCCAAAGGGCCAATGTGCACAACTGGTTCCCAGAGAGCAGGTATCAGTGGTTCAGAGTCAAGCTGGAAGGGCATCCCAAGTGGGGTCCTGCAGGGATCAGCCCTGGTGCTGGTTCTGTTCAGTATCTTCATCAATGATTTATATAGTGGCACAGAGATACACTGATAAAGTTTGCAGACGATACCAAGTTGGGAGGGGCTGCAAGTGGTTTGGACGATAGAATTAAAATTCAAAAGGATCTGGAAAAACGGGAGAAATGATCTGAAGTAAATAGGATGAAATGCAAGAAAGACAAATGCAAAGTACTCCACTTAGGAAGGAACAATCAGCTGCACACATACAAAATGGGAAACGACTGCCCAGGAAGGAGTACTGCGGAGAGGGATCTGGGGGTCATTGTGGATCACTAACTAAATACGAATTGAGCATAACACTGTTGCAAAAAAGCAAACATCATTCTGGGCTGTACTAGCAGGAGTGCTGTAAGCAAGACACGAGAAGTAATTCTTCTGCTCTACTCTGCGCTTCTCAGGCCTCAACTGGAGCATTGTGTCCAGTTCTTGCCTCCACATTTCAGGAAAGATGTGGACAAATTGGAGAAAGTCCAGAGGAGAGCAACAAAAATGGTCAAAGGTTCTAGAAAACATGACCTATGAGGGAAGATTGAAAAAACTGGGTTTGTTTAAGTCTGGGGAAGAGAAGGCTGGGGCAGGGGGACATGAGAACAGTTTTCAAGTACATAAAAGATTGTTACAAGGAGGAGGGAGGAAAAATTGTTCTCCTTAACCACTGAGGATAGGACAAGAAGCAATGGGCTTAAATTGCAGCAAGGGAGGTGTAGGTTGGGCATTAGGAAAAACGTCCTAACAGTCAGGGTGGTTAAGCCTGGAATAAATTGCCCAGGGGAGGTGGTGGAGTCTCTGTCACTGGAAATTTTTAAGAGCAGGTTAGACAAACACCTGTCAGGGATGGTCTAGATCAATGGCTCTCAACCAGGAGACTGGAGCCCCTGGGGGGACCGCGAGTAGGTTTCAGGGGGGGTCACCAAGCAGGGCCAGCATTAGACTCACTGGGGCCCAGGGCAGAAAGCTGAAGCCCCACCACATGGGGCTGAAATCCGGGGCCCCACGCCCAGCCACCTGGGGCTGAAGCTGAAGCTGAAGCCTGAGCAACTTAGCTTCACGAGACCCCCTGTGGCATGGGGCCCTGGGCAATTGCACTGCTTGCTGCCCCCTAACACCGGCCCTGGCTTTTATGTGCAGAAAACCAGTTCTTGTGGCTGAGGAGTTTTTATGGCATGTTGGGGGGGGCCTCAGAAAGAAAAAGGTTAAGACCCCCCGGTCTAGATAATACTCAGCCCTGCCATGAGTCCAGGGGCAGGACTAGACGACCTCTCGAGGTCCCTTCCAGTCCACTGATCCTATGATGCATAAACCGGGGAATCTTGATTAGGGTCGCGAGGTCATTTTTCCTCCGTATTTGGCACAAGTGCGACTGCTGCTGGAATCCTGTGTCCAGTTCTGGCGGCCACAATTAAAGAAGGCTGCTGATGAATTGGAGAGGGATCAGAGAAGAGCCACGAGACCAGTGGAAGGATTAGAAAACCTGCCTGATAGTGATGGGCTCAAGCTGCTCGGTCTACTTAGCTTATCAAAGAGCCGGTTAAGGGGTGGCTGATCACAGTCTGTACGTACCCGTGTGGGGTACCTGCGTGGGGAGCGGGAAGGCTCATCAGTCTGGCAGCACAGGGTATAACATGATCCAGTGGCTGGAAGTCGAAGCCAGACAAATTGAGATGAGAAATAATGTGCACATTTGAACAGTGAGGGTGAATAACTATTGGAACAATGGACCAAGGGCAGTGGTTGATTCTCCATGACTGGCGATTTTTAAATCAAGACAGGATGTTTGTCTAAAAGTTCTGCTCTAGTTCAAAGGGGAATTAAGTCAGGGAAGTTCTCTGGCCTGTGTTGTGCAGGGGGTCAGACTAGTTGATCACAGTGGTCCCTTGTGGCCTTCGAAGCTATGAATTATCCACATTGTAGAGATGGAGAAACCGAGGCACGGAGTAGGGCTGGGACTGGGCAGAGCCAGAAATAGAACCCAGGAGCTCCTCACCACCAGCGTGCTCCCCCTTGCCCTCTTGTGGCACCAATTATTCCTTGTCCGAGAGCTCTGGCTGGGGCTGCCATGGGCCGTGTGGTGCATGCCTGGGCCACTGGCATAAGATGCAATGGGGAGGTTGTGGTGATCCTGCTCTGGCAGCAGCTTGCCATGCCACACAATGGGGCCCCACCCCACCCGACAGACCTGGTGTGGCATGGCCCAGCAGTGTAATCCTGTTCTGCTTGGCAGGCCAGGGGCTGTCAAGGCTGCTGGGCTAGGAACCCCCCAGTGTGTGAGTGCCCTGCATGGGGCAGGGAATGGCTGATGCCCCATCTGCAGTCACAGCGTCTGCTCCAGCACCTCCTCTCCCAGGTACCCTCCCCTCCAGCTGGACAGTGAAGCTAGAGAGGAGAGGGGCTGGGGTAATTCGACTCCCCCAACCTACCCTCCCGCCCCTCCCCGCTGATGCTCTTCTGGGCAGGGACTGTGTTGTGCCCTGGGCTGTGATGCGATGGGGCCCTCCAAATAATGATGGGCTCTTGTTCAGTGCCATACTGGGAGAAGACGACAGGTTGTTTATAGTTTCTATCCCTGTCGAGCCCCACTGCGCTAGGGGCTGCACAGACACAGAACCGAAAGCCAGTCTCTGCCCCAGGGGTGAGCCTGACCCAGAGCCCAGCATCTCTCCCAGTGAGCTGCTCTCTCCTCCTCCCAAGCACCCTGCTGTGGCCAGGCTGGGACACCTGCCCCCTTCTGGTTCCAGGGGGTGGCTAGAGGAGCTTGGGGGTTTTAGGTTGCTCTGGGGCATGGCACCACTGCATACTGGGCTCCGGTCGGCTGCCCTCGCAGGCTGCGCTGGGTGTGCCGGCTGCTGAGGCAGCGGTGAAGCCCCCTCACCTGGTGGTCAGGGTTGCAGAGCTGGGTCTTGGATGGCCAGTAATGGTGGGGCCTGACATGCCCTGACCCCACCTAGCAGGCTGGGGTGTTACTGGAGCTGGGTGCCGCGCCCAGTGCTCAGCTCAGGGCCATGGTCTGTCGAGTGGGGTGGGCTTTGCACTGCATCCTGGTGACGCTCAGCTAGCTCCACTGAGGTGTGTGCAAGCCCTGAACTCAGAGTGGGAGTGAGGAGTGGGGGTGCTGAGTTCCAGGGGCAACTCCATTTAGTGTAAATGGGGCTCTAGTATGAACCCAGGCGTCCTGGCCAGCCTCTGCCTGTCTCAAATGCCTCTCTAGTTACCTGCCTGTCCTAAACTGTTGTGCGAGGTTGCTGAGCACTGTTAATGCCGTGCTCCACCCCAGAGAGGGCTGCATTTCAGTAGCTGACAAGGTGCCCTAGGTAGCCCTTGGATATGGAACATTAAATTCTCTCCATGCAGCCCTCGATGCAAGTTCTGGGCACGTTTCCAAGGCTGCCAAGGGGTCTTTCACTATGGAACTAGGAGATATTAGTCTGGGTCGAGCTATATCTCTACAGCACCCAGTGCAGTGGGGCCTCTGGGCCTGAGTCTAATGCAGATAATAATGCTCAGGGCTTTCTGGGGCCCAGACTAGACTCCTGCTTCCCTTCCCCTACCACCTTGTGGACAGAACTGTACCTCATCTTGTGCTGTGAAGATGGTGCCCAGAGACCATGGTGATGGGTACCTCAGTGATGGATACCCATTGGATAATGCTGCCCTTATCCACTCCCCACTGGAGAAGTTTCCAGTGGGGTGAGGCGCACGGGGGGGTCGGGTGAGGCTGTAACAGGCATTGTCTGAGGACTGGAGAGGTGGGGCTCCCCACCGTCAGAACCCTGCCATTGCCCAGCTGGTCTGGGTGCAGTGTGCCCAGCCCTGCCATGTGAGCGTGGTCCCCGCAGGCAGGAAGGCAAGTACCGGAGCCGTGGCACCGAGTCCCGGCTGCAGGGCCTTTCCTCCAACACCTACCACTTTTGTGTGCAAAGCGAACAACCAGCCATTAGCCCCCGGAGCCGCGCGTGCCGTTATCCGGCCAGGCTCAGACGAGGAGTCTCGTTAGTGGCCTGTCACCACTTTCTCTCGTTAAGCAGCACAAGCAGGTAAAAGGCTCATTAGCTGGCACAACGAGCAGCCTGGCCAGATGTGCAGACTTGGTGGGCCCCTGCCAGTGGCCAGGCTGCTTGGACAGCTGCTGTCTGGAGGAGGAATCGGCCGGTAGGATCAGGGCTTTCTGGGAAACCGGAGCCTTTCTCTGAGCACATCCAGGGCTCCTGTTGCCAAGCCAAGCTCCTGGAGCTCCTCAGCCAGCGCTGACTCCCATCCCTCCCCCGCTGCTGCCCACTTGGCAGCGGGGGCGGCAGGAGCACGTCTCTGCCCCTGGGGCCTACCAGGAGGTGCCCTGTCGATGGGCTGTTTCCCGGAGCTGTCAGCTGACTGAGTAGCCGCGTCTCTGGAGGCGTGCAGGGCGTCCCGAGCCAAGAGCAGACGCTGCCAGCGCTCGGGCGGGCCGGAGCGCCGAGCCCGCTGCCCTGGGCACCTCACCAGAGCCGCCAGCGACGGCATCGAGCTCTGCGGCCCCAGCACCAGCTTGGCTGCACGTTGCTCAGCTATTCACGTCTCCCAGCGCCACTCGCCGGCCAGGCTGGCAGCGTGGACAGGAGCCACAGCTACGCTGGGGTAATGGCTGCTCGAGCCCAGACGCCGTCTCCATGGCAACTCAGGCTTCGCAGGCTGCCCGTTTATATTATTACTGTAATGCCTAGCAGCCCCCGTCGGGGCTGGGCATGGCACAAACACAGAACAAGGTGGCTCCTGCCAATGGGCTTGCAGTGTAAGTGAGGGCGTTCCCCTGCCTTTCCCCACGTAGGCAATCCCACCCATGTTCGGGCCCCCTTTGGAGCTCTCTGTAATGGGTGGCAGGGCTGCGTGGAATGGGGTCTCCCTCTGCTGGCTGGGCCCATCTAAAGGATAACAGCCTGCTGCTGCTGCCAGGTAAAGGAGCCTCTCCTGCAGTTCAGGTGGTGGAGGCCTGTGCTGAAGGGCCCGTTCTGTTCTCACTCATGACCGGGGCGGGGAAGGTCTATTTACTAACCAGGCTGTGACTGTAAGAGGTGTGAATGTGTCTTTGGGGAACCTTGGTGGGGATGCAGAGGAATCTTTCCGCAGTACTCCAGGCTGTGCCCTGGCAGCACATGGGGACACGGACCTACTGGTCTCACCTCTGGCTGCTCCTGGTCCCTTGGGAGATTTGGCCAGATTCATAGATACCAAGGTCAGAAGGGACCACTATGATCACCCAGTCCGACCTCCTGCACAACGCAGGCCACAGAATCTCACCCACCCACTCCTGCGAAAAACCTCTCACCTATGTCTGAGCTATCGAAGTCCTCAAATCATGGTTTAAAGACTTCAAGGAGCAGAGAATCCTCCAGCAAGTGATCCGTGCCCCATGCCACAGAGGAAGGCCAAAAACCTCCAGGGCCTCTTCCAATCTGCTCTGGAGGAAAATTCCTTCCCGAACCCAAATAAGGCGACCAGCTAAACCCTGAGCATATGGGCAAGATTCACCAGCCAGGAAAGAATTCTCTGTAGTAACTCAGATCCCACCCCATCTAACATCCCATCACAGGCCATCACAGATGGTCCATATGGGTCCGTACGGCTCCATTTTCCTGCCCACTCCTTAGCAGCTCCTGGTGGCTGGACTGTTTCTTTCTCTCCCCTTGTTGTCAAGTGAATTTGGTGCAGGGGCGGTGTTCGCTGGATGCCACTGGCGGGCAAAGTCCCAGCATGGAGCCGTGCAGCAGGCCAGCTTGCCTCCACCCACCATGTGCTCCTGCTGAGCAGCAGGGAGTGGGGCTCGGTCTCCGCTGGGCCTGCCAGCCAGGGGACTCACAGTGGAGCTCGTAGTGCCGGAGAGTGCACATGCTGGGAGTTGGATTAACAGATTTTAAGGTCATCAGGGACCACTGTGACCATCCAGTCTGACTTCCTGCATAGCGCAGGCCAGAGAACCTCAGCCCATAGTTTCTGCATCAAGCCGGTAAATACTGGCTGAGCTAGAGCAGATCTTTCAGGCAGAGACGTGCAGCCTGGAGCCAATGATTTCTGGTGATGGAGAATCCAGTCCAGTCTCTAGCTAAGGGATTGTCTTCACTGCAGCTAACTTGACTTATAACTCGAATATTGCCCCTAACCTGACTGCCATCTCCCCACAATCCCTCTTCCCTTGGGTGCAGCGGTGCATGGTACTCAAGTTGGCTGGCACAACTCATCAGCTGGTAACACAATCAGTCTGTGCAAATCAAGTGTTTGTCCACAGTGTAGCTTCGCTCACCTGAGCTCGGCTGACTCAAGAGGAATTGTCGCGTGTAGATACCTTGAGTTAACTCCGCAGTGAAGACAAGGCCTAAGTTGCTCCAATGGTTAATTCATGTCACTGTTAAAAATGTGAACCTGGTTTCTAGCCTGAATCCATTTATCTTCAGCTTTTGGTGCCTTTAACTGCTGGATTAGAGACGTCTGCTGTCTCAGGTCTCCTCTCCTTGGAGATCCGCGCAGATTGGGATCAAGTCACCTCTTAACTTTCTCATGGATGAACTAAATCAATTGAAAAGAACAGGAGGACTTGTGGCACCTTAGAGACTAACAAATTTATTTGAGCATAAGCTTTCGTGAGCTACAGCTTAGTCTCTAAGGTGCCACAAGTCCTCCTGTTCTTTTCGCGGATACAGACTAACACGGCTGCTACTCTGAAATAAATCAACTGAGCTTCTTTAGTCTCTCCCTGGCAGGCAGGTTTCCAGACCATGGCTCGTTCTCGCAGCCCTTTTCGGAACCCTTTCAAATTTTTCAGCATAATTGTTGCCGTGGGGACACGAGACCGGGACACGAGACCCAGGCCACATGCCGAGGGAACAGCCCCTCCCTTCTCCTGTGTAATACTCCTCTGCTCATATGACCAAGTGTCGCGTTGCACTGGGAGCTGCTGGCCAGCTGGTTATCTCCCGGGACCCAGCGTCCCTGGCAGAACCCTGCTCTCTGGGATACGGTGACCCCTTATGTAAGTGTGACCTGTGCTCTTTGTACCTTGCTTTGGGCTGGTAGAACACGTCATTCTGCTGAGCCCACCTTACCCAGGGACCCGGGGCGCCATGGCCCATCATTATTTACCGCGCCATCGGTGGCTAGGCCATCTGCAGACATTCCCGGCCCTGCTGGCAGACGTCCTTCCAGAGCATTGACAAAGCGACTGAAGGGGCCGAGGTCGGGGCTGGCACCCCAGCGGCTTGCCGACTGGCATCTAGATGGGGATGCATTTTGGTCACTGCTGACGTGAGCTGGATTTGAACCAGACCCCACGTGCTGCAAGCACCTGCCAGTGCCAGGGAAGTCTCACGCTTGGCACAGTGCTCATCTTGGTCCTGAGAGCAAACACCTCCCTCCTCGCGGAGCTGACGGGCACTCTGCCCATCAGATACATGGCACCGCCCTCCAGGCAGGCCCTGCCAGCTCCCTGCTGAGCCCCGAGACCCGTGGTGTGCAGGCGTTCTTGCTGAGCTACCCGTGAGCTCCACCTCCATGCGTCACCCGTCCCCCCCGTCCCCCCCCGACTCCTAGCTCACACACACACACACCAGCTGCTGCAGCCCGCACTCCCCGGCTGAAGAGAACCCCCCCTCCCCCACCCCCAGGGCCTGGCCCGCCCCATGCAGCGAGGGGAGGCCGGGCCCCACATCGGTCTAGACCAGCAGCTGCTTCCCACCAGTTCATCTCAGGACACGTGAGGACGAGCCAGCAGCCCTGCTGTGTGCGGTCACGGGCTCTCACGGGGAAGCTCTTTGGTTAGGGTGACGTCTCCAGGCAGGGAACAGCGAAGGGGAGGGTGTGGGGGAGGCTGTGCTCCGAGATGGGCCCCTCGGTGCCCCAAAGTGCAGCGCCGGTCTCTCCGCCCCCTTGCTGGCTGCCGGGGGAGCAGGGGCTCCCGGGTCCAGCTCTGCTAGCCAAGGCACAACCCACCCTGTCCCCAGGTCCTGGAGCCTGTCTGTGGGGGAGCAGACAGTGCCCCAGGAGGTGGGCAGGGGCTGGCCAGGGGCGGGAGCACTGTGTCACTCTTTCATGGGCAGTTCCCTTGGCCTGGTACGTTGGGGACCATCCGCTCAGGCTGTCAGGACAAGCAGGCGAAAGGAGCTGCTCCTGGGAAGTGAGAGACAGTTGGTCGGGGGCCGGGCAGCTTTGTGGGTAGCTCTGGTCGCTGGCTTTGTACCTGTCCCCAGCTCTCAATGGCTCGTCTGGCTCGGGCTAATCCCAGCCCTCGTGCTTGCCAGAGAGTTGAGGCTGAAACCAGGAGCCTCCAAAAGGAATGTAAATTGAGGCACCTGACTGAGGCTTTGTCTGCACTACACAGCTTTCAGCGACATGGCCGCGTCGACACAGCTGTGTGGCTGAAAGTCGGGCAGTGTAGCCTCTTTTGTCGGCACTTCTACCCCCAACGAGCGGCGTTTGTGTTGCGGACAGGAGAGCGCTCCTGCCCACAGCGCGCTGTTTACACACACTTGCTGCAGCAAAACGTTTGTCTTGGGGGGCGGGGTGGAAGGGCGGCTTAGCCCCTCTGGATGACAAAAGTTTTGTCACTCAATTGCCCGTCTAGACATAGCCTAAGAAACTAACTTTCCGGAGGCGCTAAGCCCCCGCAGCTCCTCCTGCCTTGCAAGGGAGGCAGGGCTCAGCGGCATGGACGAGCAGCCCGCACCCGCAGGTGCCAAAGGGTGGACGGATGGGTGGGCAGGTGCCCAATGTTAGGCACCATATTTGCAGAGTCTGACCCCAGGCTCTTGCACCATTCCCGGCCCTGCGGCTGGCTAGCCCCTGCATCCTGCCCGGGTCCCAGCCACAGGGTGCTCGGCGGCACTGCCCCAGACGGGTGTCTGTCCGGGCAGAAGGATGCTGAGAAAATGGACAGCTCCTTCCAGATGCAAATTGCTAGTCAAGCCACTCATCAGAACAATGGGTCCGGCTAATCCTTTCACAATGGGACTAATTGCTAATCAGACCAATTTCACACTGGCTGTTTCCCTTGACAATGAGGCTCCTTGGAGATCAGCTCAGGGGGATGGGGGCTGTTTTCCTGGCATGCACGTCTCCCTGTGCTGGGCCTGCTGGCATGGGAGGCGGGGGGAGGCACCGTTGGGATTAGCGCCTTTCCGCTCTCTGGAGTGTCTCCCCAGCCCCCTGGGGATGCAGGGCTGATGGAGCGGGCGTGGGGCAAGGCATATGGGATGGCAGCTGGGGATTCTGCTGTGCTGGGAAACCCGCCGGCAGGCTTCGCAGGGGCCTGCCTACCTGCATACCCCTCCAACCTCCAGCTCCTAGGGCAGCTGCCTCTCCCGCCTACCTCTCTGCTCTCTACACTGCTGGCTGCCAGGGACCCTCCTCGCCAGCCCCAGAGCCTCTCCTCATGAGTTGGCTGCCCAGAGCCAACACGTCTGCTGCTGCAAGTGATAATACCCCTGCCCGCTGCTGCCTGTGTCAGCTAACACAGCCTAGCCTGGCAGTTCTCCCAAGGGCTATTTCACCTGCCTCTGGCAGACAGCCACCTCTGAGGTGGAGCACAGCACCTGTATAACAGAGCACAGCAGTGCCATTCAGCAGTTTAGGACAGGAAGTGGCACCATGCTGTCAGTAATGACCCCAAGTGCAGGAGCTCCCTGAACATTTCACTTGGCCAGCGCCCCTAGCCCCATGCTGGGGTTTTCCTGGGTGCTGATGTGGGGAGCAGCGCCCCCTGCTGGGTCACCAGCTGCAGCTTGCTCCGCCCTGTCCGTTTCCGGACGGGTGCAGAGCCACCTCCTGGCTGAGCTGCGGCCCCTGTCAAGGCTGAGGCTGCCCTTTGAGCTGCGGGCATTGCCATCTTGCTGTGGTTCTGGCTGCGAGCCGGGGAGCTGGCTGCACAGGCCCCCCGGGGCTCTCCCAGCCAACTCGGAGCTGTGCTGGGGGAATCCCATGCCAGCGACTCCCCAGGCAGGCCGTGCTACACACCACGTTTCCCTCCCATGGCCTGTGGCCGTGCAGCGCCTTGCCTGGTGTCACGGAGTGTGGGGGAGTCCAGGCCCTGCACCCCTCTTCCTGGGATTCACTGAGACTCTCAGCCAGCCAGTAAAACAGAAGGTTTATTGGACAACAGGAACACAGTCCAAAACAGAGCTTGTGGGTACACCCAGGACCCCTCAGTGAAGTCCTTCTGGGGGAGCAGGGAGCTTAGACCCCAGCCCTGGGGTTCCCTGTGTTCCTCCACCCAGCCCCAAACTGACACTAAACCCACCGAGCAGGTTCCCTGCTGCAGCCTCCATCCACATTCCTGGGCAGAGGTGTCACCTCCCCCTCCCCCTCCTGGCTCAGGTGACAGGCTCTCAGGTCTCCCGTCCCCAGGGCACATTCCCAGGTCAACACTCCCCCCTCCCTGCTGCGTCACATCGTCACATCTCTCCCCCCTTCGAGACTGAACTGAGCGGGGTCACTGTGACCAGTGACCTGGGGAAGTTCGGGGCCCCCTCTCCGGGACAGCGCATCCGCTATCAGGTTGGAACTTCCCTTCACGTGGACCACGTCCATGTCGTAATCCTGCAGGAGCAGGCTCCACCTCAGGAGCTTGGCGTTGGCTCCTTTCATCTGGTGCAGCCAGGTCAGGGGAGAGTGGTCGGTGTAGACGGTGAAGTGTCGCCCGAAGAGATAGGGCTCTAGTTTCTTGAGGGCCCACACCATGGCCAGGCACTCCTTCTCGATGGCCGCGTAGTGTTGCTCCCGGGGTAGCAACTTCTTGCTCAGGTACACGATGGGGTGTCTCTCCCCCTTTTCATCCTCCTGCATTAGCACCGCCCCCAGTCCCGTGTCGGAGGCGTCGGTGAACACCACAAAGGGCTTGTCAAAGTCTGGGTTTGCTAGAACTGGGCCACTGACCAGAGCCTCCTTCAGCGCCCGGAAAGCCTCCTGGCACTGCTCGGTCCAGACCACCTTGTCTGGCTTCCCCTTCTTGCATAGCTCAGTGATGGGGGTGGCTATGGCGCTAAAGTGGGGCACAAATCTTCGGTAGTATCCTGCCATCCCAATAAAGGCTTGGACCTGCTTTTTGGTGTGGGGAGCGGGCCAGTCTCTGATCACCTCCACCTTGGCCGGTTCCGGCTTTAGGCGGCCGCTCCCCACCCGATGGCCCAGGTAAGATACTTCAGCCATCCCCACCTTGCACTTCTCCGCTTTGACAGTCAGCCCAGCCCCCTGGAGTCGGTCCAGCACTTGTCTAACCTGGGACACGTGGTCCTCCCAGGTCTGGCTAAAGACACAGATGTCGTCAATATACGCCACGGCAAAACTCTCCATCCCCCTCAGGAGCTGGTCCACCAGGCGCTGGAAGGTGGCCGGCGCTCCCTTGAGGCCGAAAGGCAGGGTCAGAAACTCATAGAGCCCCAGAGGGGTGATAAAGGCCGATTTCAGCCGGGCATCTGCATCCAGCGGCACTTGCCAGTAGCCCTTTGTAAGGTCCATGGTGGTAAGGTACCGAGCTCCTCCCAGCTTGTCTAGGAGCTCGTCCGGCCTGGGCATGGGGTAGGCATCCGATACAGTGATGGCATTGAGCTTCCGATAGTCCACACAGAACCGGACTGACCCATCCTTTTTGGGGACCAGCACCACCGGCGAGGCCCAAGGGCTGGCCGATGGCTGGATCACCCCCAAAGCCAGCATGTCCCGGACCTCTCTTTCCAGGTCCTGAGCAGTTTTCCCTGTGACTCGGAAGGGGGAGCATCTTATCGGCGGGTGCGACCCTGTCTGCACCCGGTGGACAGTCAGATTAGTGCGTCCAGGCTGGTTGGAAAACAGCTGTCGGTACGGATGCAGCACCCCCCTGACCTCAGCTTGCTGGGCAGGGGTGAGCTGATCCGAGAGGGGGATTGTTTCCAGGGGGGAACCAGCTCTGGTCCCAGGGAATAGATCTACTAAAGGGTCATCTCCCTGCTCCTCCCACTGACCACACACAGCTAACACCACATTCCCCCTGGCATAATATGGCTTCATCATATTCACATGGTACACCCGGCGGTGGTGGGCCCGGTTCGACAGCTCCACCACATAGTTTACCTCATTGAGCTGCTTGACGACCTTGAACGGGCCCTCCCAGGCGGCCTGTAGTTTGTTCTTTCTCACGGGGATGAGAACCATCACCTGATCCCCGGTGGCGTAGGCACGGGCCCGCGCCGTGCGGTCATACCAGACCTTCTGCTTCCTCTGGGCTCTGGCCAGATTCTCCCTGGCCAGGCCCATGAGTTCAGCCAGTCTCTCTCGGAAGGTCAGGACATACTCCACCACTGACTCTCCATCGGGAGTGGCCTTCCCCTCCCACTCGTCTCTCATCAGGTCCAGGGGGCCCCTCACCCTCCTTCCATATAACAG
The DNA here is from genome assembly GCF_965152275.1 of Natator depressus. Classification (NCBI taxonomy): domain Eukaryota; kingdom Metazoa; phylum Chordata; order Testudines; family Cheloniidae; genus Natator; species Natator depressus. The sequence continues at coordinate 16,022,777 of NC_134252.1, forward strand.
TTCGAAAGGCGAAAATCCGGTAGACTCCTGGGGCACCTCCCTGTACGCGAACAGCAGGTGAGGTAAGTACTTGTCCCAATCCTGCGGGTGCTGGTTCATAAAGGTTTTCAGCATCATCTTTAGCGTCCCGTTAAACCTCTCCACCAGCCCATTGGACTGGGGGTGATACGCTGAGGCCCAGTCATGCCGGACCCCACATTTCTCCCACAAGCACCGGAGCAGGGCCGACATGAAGTTGGAGCCTTGGTCTGTCAAGACTTCCCTGGGGAACCCCACTCGGCTGAAAATGGTCAGGAGCGCATCTGCCACGGTGTCTGCTTCAATGGAAGCTAAGGGCACTGCCTCGGGGTAGCGGGTGGCGAAATCTACCACCACCAGAATGTATTTCTTCCCCGACCGGGTCGTCTTGCTGAGAGGCCCCACGATGTCCATGGCCACCTTCTGGAAAGGCTCCTCTATGATGGGCAAAGGTCTCAACGCCGCTTTCCCCTTGTCCCGGGCCTTCCCCACCCTCTGACAGGGGTCACAGGATCGGCAATACTGCCGGACGGTGGTAAAGACCCCGGGCCAGTAAAAGTTCTGTAGCAACCTCTGCCGGGTGCGCCGGATTCCCTGGTGCCCTGCGAGGGGGATGTCATGGGCCAGGGACAGGAGCTTGCGGCGGTACTTCTGGGGGACCACCAGCTGCCTCCTGATCCCACAGGACTCCCCTTCCCCTGGGGGAGCCCATTCTCGGTACAGGAACCCCTTCTCCCACAGGAACCTCTCCTGGCAGCCTCTCCTCATGGTCCGTCCCTCACTGAGGTCGGCCAGGTCCCTGAGCTTCTGCAAGGAGGGATCTTTCCTCAACTCGGCCTGGAACTCAGCGGCTGGGGAAGGGATGGGGCCCGGTTCCCCCTCCGTGGCCAGGTCTGAGGCCGCAGCCTCTCTGAGCCGTGCCCCTCGGCGCTCCCTCCCCACCCGAGTAGGGTCTCGCGCCTCCAGTGTGGTACCCTCCCCAGGGTCAGGTCGCAGTGCCCCTCGCCGGCTCTGGCTACGGGTCACAACCAGGGCGGTCTGGGGGTCGCTTGGCCAGTCCTCTAGGTCTCCCCCCATCAAAACTTCAGTGGGCAAATGGTGGTGTACCCCCACATCCTTGGGGCCCTCCTGGGTCCCCCATTTCAGGTGTACCCTTGCCACGGGCACCTTAAATGGGGTCCCGCCCACCCCCGTCAGGGTCAGGTAGGTGTTGGGCACCACCCGATCTGGGGCCACCACCTCGGGCCGGGCCAGCGTCACCTCCGCGCCCGTATCCCAGTATCCATTGACCTTCCTCCCATCCACCTCCAGGGGAACAAGGCACTCTCTCCGGAGGGACAGCCCCGCACCCACCCTGTAAACCGAGCACCCTGAGTCCAGAGCCTCCAGCCCTCTGGCGGGGCTGGCTGGGGGTACTCTTCCCTCCTGAGCAGGTGGCAAACTGGTAGCCCCCCTTTCCTGGGTCGCCTGCCCCTCGTCCAGCTGAGTCCCTACCCAGTTAACCCTGGGTAGGTTGGGTCTGCTCAGTTTGTCCCTGAGCCCGGGGCACTGGGCCCGTACGTGGCCTCTCTGGCCACAGTGATAGCAGCTCAGGTCACGTTGGTCCCCTCGAACGGGTCGGAGGGGCCCGACACCAGGCGTTCCCCTTTGGAGGGGGTTCTCCCTATTTCCCCGCTGGGAGGCCCCATGGTGACTCTCTCTCTGCATCGGGGGGGGCCTGTTCTTTTGGGACTCCTCCCGGCTACCCCCTGACCGACTGTTCACAAACTCGTCGGCCAGCTGCCCTGCATGCTGGGGGTTCGCGAGCTTTTTGTCCACCAGCCACAGCCTCAGGTCGGAAGGGCACTGTTCATACAGGTGCTCCAGTACAAACAGGTCAAGCAGGTCCTCTTTAGTTTGGGCCCCCGCTGTCCACTTGCGGGCATATCCCTGCATCCTGTTGACCAGTTGTAGGTAGGTGACCTCAGGCGTTTTACGCTGACTCCGGAACCTTCTCCGGTACATCTCGGGGGTCAGCCCAAACTCACGGAGCAGAGCCTGTTTGAACAGTTCATAGTCCCCTGCCTCTGCCCCTGTCATCCGGCTGTAGACCTCCACGGCTTTGGGGTCCAGTAAGGGGGTGAGGAACTGGAGCCTGTCTGCAGGGTCAACCCTGTGCAGCTCGCAGGCATTCTCAAAGGCCGTCAGGAAGCTATCTATGTCCTCCCCCTCCTTCCGCTGGGCCAGGAAGCACTTATCAAAGCTCCTTGCAGTCTTGGGTCCCCCCTCACTCACCGCAGCCAGGGCCCCACTGCTCCTCAGCCTGGCCAGCTCCAGTTCATGCTGTCTTTGTTTCTCCTTCTCCTGCTGCTCATGTTGACGTTCCCTCTCCTTCTCCTGACGCTCCCTCTCCTTCTCCTGACGTTCCCTCTCCTTCTCCTGACGCTCCCTCTCCTTCTCCTGACGCTCCCTCTCCTTCTCCTCCTGCTCATGTTGACGTTGTTTCTCCTTCTCCTCCTGCTCATGTTGACGTTGTTTCTCCTCATGTTGACGTTGTTTTTCATGATCCTCCAGCTCCCTCATTTTCCTCTCCCTCTCCCATTCCAGCCGCATCCGCTCCAGGGATGGGGAGCTCCGCTGGGAGGATCCCCTGCTGGCTGCTGGGGTCAGGGGGCCCTCGGTATTCGCTGGGCTTCCCACAACCCCTCCCCCAGGCATAGGTAGGAAGGGTCTCGGGGTGTCCTGGGCAGCAGTCTGACCCCTCCCAGCCTGGTCAGGCCCCAGGGCCCACGCTGCGTCCGCCGGGCGGCTTCCCTCAGGGACAGGGATCGGGTCATCCAAGCGATCCCTCTCCTCCAGCTGGGCAATCAGCTGTTCCTTGGTGGACCTCCCGACGCGCAGCCCCCTCTGCCTGCACAGCTCCACCAGGTCGCTCTTAAGGCGTTTAGCGTACATCTCCCGGCTGGCCACTCGCAGGCCGGGCAGCTGTCCACGGTTTCCAGGAAAAGCCCCTAGTGTGCCAGTCCTTCTTGAGGTCACCACCTCTTTGCCAGGGTCGAGTTGCAGACTCCTCCGCCCCTGGGACCGCTCGCTGCAATCCCCCGGGGGACCCTGTTACTGCAAAAGTCCTTCTCTCTGGTGACACACTCCCAGGGGTTAACCGCCCCCTGAAACCGTCTCTCTCTCTGAATCTTCAGCACGCCTGGTCCCCGTCAATCCCCCTTCGTTTTACTGTTCCCCAGTCACTTACTGCAGGAAGCGCCGTTCACGGGGTGCAGTAGATCCCACCGCTGCCACCAGTTGTCACGGAGTGTGGGGGAGTCCAGGCCCTGCACCCCTCTTCCTGGGATTCACTGAGACTCTCAGCCAGCCAGTAAAACAGAAGGTTTATTGGACAACAGGAACACAGTCCAAAACAGAGCTTGTGGGTACACCCAGGACCCCTCAGTGAAGTCCTTCTGGGGGAGCAGGGAGCTTAGACCCCAGCCCTGGGGTTCCCTGTGTTCCTCCACCCAGCCCCAAACTGACACTAAACCCACCGAGCAGGTTCCCTGCTGCAGCCTCCATCCACATTCCTGGGCAGAGGTGTCACCTCCCCCTCCCCCTCCTGGCTCAGGTGACAGGCTCTCAGGTCTCCCGTCCCCAGGGCACATTCCCAGGTCAACACTCCCCCCTCCCTGCTGCGTCACATCGTCACACCTGGTAAGAGCTTTGTGTGTCTGGCCGTCAGGGCAACCAAGTGACGCCTTGGAGGTGCTCACCGTGTGGGGGAGATGCCTGCACTTCTGGGGTTGCCCAGGCCCCCCCAGGAACCCTCAGGTCCTGCCAAAGGCCCAGGGCCCATTCATAGCCTAGCTGGCTAGGAGAGATTTCTGCCTCAGCAAGAGAGCCGGGCGCCGGGCCAGAGGCAGCGTCTGATGGGAGGGGGGCTGGTGTCCAACGAGCTCAGGCTGACTGGAGATCTGTGAGGGGCTGCATCAGTGAGAGGGAGCGGGTGTGAAGGGGCAGGAGAGGGGGCAGTGGCCTGGGGCAGGTGGCAGTGACAGGGGAGAGGCTGCGGGAGAAAGCCGAGGGTGTTGTTGCTGTGTCTCCTCGTGTGGCTTTGGTTTGTGTTTGTGACTCATGACGCACCCGCTGATTGAAGCTGTGAGAGGCAGTGTGGACTAGTGGTGAGCGCACAGGCCTGGGAGCCAGGAGCTTCTTGGTCCTGATGTGCCATGTGGCCTTGGGCGAGCCCTTCCCTGTGGCCAGACGTTGGATACCTGCAGTCGGATGGTTAAGTGGCTGGGGTCGCTGCAGGTGCAACGTGCTTGGTCAGTGCCGTGTGTCTTTAGCACTCAGCCCAGTTTGCCCGCAGGAGCAGTGCCGGCCGCAGCAGCCACTGGCCCAGCCTGTTCCCACCCCCCCCCCACACACACACACACGCTGGCTCCCCCAAACAGCCTGCCCTCGCTCCCTGCTTTGTGGGCTGGCCGGAGCTGTTTGCCCATGGCAGGGGTGCATCTGTGTCCCGGTGCATTGCTAAGGGCCGGGCACCTCTTGCTGAGGACGCTGCTGTGGGCAAGAAGCAACCAGGCTTCTTCCAGTCCATTAATTAAGCTCTGTGTCCCTGTCCCCGCCCCCGCGTCCTCTCCCTGCAGAGCCCAGCTGCCCTGCCACCAGTGCCCACCCAGACCAGCAAGCAAAGTGCCTCAGGGCTCTAACGAAGCAGAGTCCTGGACGTGGTCGGCACTGAGTCCCCGGCTCGGCTCAGCTACAATTAATTGCTGTTTCCTTTTTGCTCTGAAAGAACCTTCTCTGAGGAAGGAGGCAGCAGCCTCCCTGCACTGATTGGCACCGAGCTGCTCCCCTTCCTGCCCCCCGGGCTGGTCCCTCGGTCTCAGGCAGGGGAGGGGGCAGCCCTCTGCCGGGCCTGCTGCCAAGTGCGGATGGGTTTGGGTGCCAAGTTCGGGGAGGGGAGAGATTTCCAATTGTTGGAATTGCCTAAAAAAGGAGAAAGGCAGCGGCTGGAAGGGGAAAGCCGAAGCCAGGGGCTCGGGAAGGTATTTGATGCACAGACCCCGGTGTTAGTACTGCAGGGGAGCCCACAGTTGCATCTGGCCTCGGCATTACCTAGCCCGGCCAGCAGCGACTCCCTGTCCCAGTGGAGGAGGTGACTTTTCACACCCCCAATCCACACCCAGGGGCACCAGCATCTCCTGCATTACTGCTTTGCAGAGATGAGGGAGATGTGGTCGCTGGGGCTGCATTGGTGCCATTCACAGGCCGCAGGCTCTGCCCTCCCCCCCCCCGGCACCCTGCCAGGTGCTGGCAAGGTGATCAGGTGTCTGCAGCTCCCCATAAATTGTGCCACACCTGCCCCGGTCACTTCCTGGCACAAAGGAGGTGGCAGCTCAGGCAGGATCTGTCTTCCTGCGTGTAGGGGGCAGAGCCCCATCCTGCCAGGTGCTGAGCGCTCCCCACTCCCGCTGAACTCGGGGGGAGCCAGTGCAGGGCCAGCTGCCCACACGGACGGTGCCCGCTATGGTGCCTCCTGTGCCCTGCCCCAGACCATCCCCAGGCCTGGCTCCCAACGGAGAAGCACCTGAGAGGCTTCGGGGCACTTGGGATCCCTAGTGGGGGACGCTAGCGCCCGCCGTGGGACCCTGCCCTCTGCCAAAGCAGTGAGTGCCCAGAGGCTACTGGCGTGCCTCTCTCCCCGGCGCCGGGGGTGCCATCACTCGTGGCTGGCAGCGGGGGCAGCGGGGCCCGCCCTGCCGAATACACCGAAAGAGGGACCCCGCCACAGCGGGGGGCCAAATGGGGCAGTGCAAGGAGCCAGCCTGGCAGTGCTGCAGTGGGGGGTGGCATCAGGGCCTCCAGCTCACTGCATTGCCAGCTTGTTGCCCTGCCCCGGGTGTAACTGCCGCTCACTGGCTGGCCTAAGTGGCCTTGGAGGATCCAGCCAGCCAGGGGTGCCAGGGGTGAGGCCAGGGAGAGGGAGCAGCCTCAGCAGAGGCCTGGGAACAGCTTTGGCATCAGCCCCGAGAAGCGTCTGCTGGGGCACGGGCCGGGGGCTGGGTGGCTGTGTGGGTCTGGCCTGGCGAGGGCAGGGCAAGCTGGGGCTGGGACCGCACTGTGCGAGCCAGTGGGAATGAGCGTCCTCTCCAGCATGGCGATGCCGTTCCCTGGAGCTGCCACTGCCTGTCTGGTCTCCCGCGGAGCAGGGCGAGCTGGGCATCCCGCTGTCAGAACAATGGGCAGCCCGCCCAAATCCCTCCCCTCTCCCCAGCACCCCTCAGCCCGGAGGAGCGCCAGGCACTGCGATGTCCCTGGCCCTGCAGCCGCAGGCTCCTCTGCCCTCGCCTTGCCAGGCTGATGCCGGCCAGCCATGAAGGGAGGTGGTGTGGGACGCTGGCCGGAGCTAGCCAGGTGCACAAGTGCATGAGGGCTCATCCTTGCAGCCTGATGCCGGTCAGGGCCTGCCTCCAGCGACCTGGGCACAGAGCCATTCTCAGTGGAGTGGCATCCACACCACCGACATTGCCAGGCACCTCGCTGGCAGCATCAGCAGGGAGGCTGAGGGCTGAGCGAGCTCTGGAGACCGGACTCCCCTCTCACCCTGGAGACTGTAGTGCATTGGTGTGGCCATGTGCAGAGCTTGCCCTGGCATCCCCCTGCCTGAGGGGGTGCCGTATCCTACCCCTGTTTAGGCTCTAGCAGTTCTGGGGATGAGACCCATAACTCAGGGTTAGACAACGAAGCCCCCACCCCTTGGCAGCTCCTGGCTGAAGCTCCAGGCCATCAATCCCTGGGCACCAGTGCCTGATTAGAGGGTGGCACGTGGTCTGTAGACCAGGAGCCTTGCCCGCCCCAGTCACTTTGTGCTGTTGCGAGCAGCAGCGGGGCTGCACTGGTTACAGCGCGGGGAGCCCGGGCAGACGGCCACTGGCGTTGCAGTCAGGGCATGGGTTAGCCTATCTCTGCCAGCTCTTGCAGGCGTCTGCCCAGCAGGACGCCCCACACTGCTGCCGGCGGCAGGGCTGGCTCAGGGTGGCATCAGCGGGAGAAGTTTGCACCATGTCCCTCGTGGGGCCCAGGGTGCAGAGCACAGTGCTGCCCCCCAGGCGCGCCCTGCATCTCTGGGAATCAGGGGCTGCCGCAGCCTGAGGAGCCACTGCACCCCGGCCCAGACACCCGGGCGACCGAGCGCCAGCGCCCGGGAGCATCTCTGCGACGTCGGCCAGGATGGGCCAGGCTCTTAGCGGCAGCACAGAGACGTCGCCTGGTGGGACAGGGATTCCCTGCAGAGCTGGCCTGCGCGAGGGCAGGAGGGCATGGCTGGCCCCAGGCATTGTGCCAGCAGGCAGACGGGAGGCTGGAGTGAGGGCAGAAGGCAGAGAGAGAGGACTGGGGGGCAGGAGGCAGTGGGCCGCGGAGCTGGAGGGGAGGGCAATGGGGGAGAGGAAGGGGGTAAGGAGGGATGCAGAGCGACTAGCCCCCTAGGTGCTCTGGGCTGGGTGGGGCGTGTCTCCCGGGACTGGCTAGTGCCAGTCCTGCTGCCCGTGTGTGGCTGTGTGGCTCCTGGGGACAGCCAGCAGGCTGCAGGGGAATGGAGGGCCAAGGCGCTCCTCACCCATGTGCCCCACAGAAGCCCCTAGCAGTGGCAGGTGTTTCCCACCTGGGTGCCCTGGCCTGAGTCCGTCTGGGCTGTGGGGCAGCCTGGCCAGGTGGCACTGGGGCTGTTCCCTGCTGAGGGCAGGTTGGGAAGGGGTTAACGGCCAGCCCGTACCTGCAGTTGCATTTTAAAGATGTGAAATTAAAGCCCATAATTTATTCTCCCCACACACGAAGGAGCAATTAGTTCTAAACACGGCTTAATCAGTCAGCGCGAGATTGATTTCTGTAGACTTGGATTTGGTGGCTGCTGGCGAGGAGCCAGGCTGGGAGCAATCTCCAGATAAATGAAGTGCGGAGAAGGAAGCCATTACATAATCTGATGGATGGGCCTGGAGCTCGCGCGGCTTCTCATTAGTATGCCACTCGAGGCTGGCAGCCGCACCAAACTTCTCCCAGGCACCTCGGCAACTTCCTCCCCCCCCCCCCCCCCCGCCCCTTCCCCAGCTGGGCTGGCCTGGGGCTAACCACTTTCCCACAGGGCCGGGACAGACACCCGGACCCAGGAGCCTGTTCAGCCACAGGCAGCCCTTCTGCAAACTCCGTGATGTTCCCATCTCTGGCTTCCAGCTGGCGCAGCATCCCCTTGCCTAGGCCTGAGAGCTGGTCTCTTCCACCCTCAGCTCTCTGCATTGTGCTGGACACTGGGCCTGCTTCAGAGGAACCACCTTTATCCCCATTCACAGACAGGTAAACCGAGGCACGGCCAGGGCACATGACTTCCTCCAAAGTCACGCAGTGAGTTGGCAGCACAGCAGCACGTAGAACCCAGGAGTCCTGTCCTGGTCCCTCCCCTTCACCCCAGACCAATCTCCGAAAGGAAAAAAAACGATGAGTACTTGTGGCACCTTAGAGACTAACCAATTTAGTCTGGTGTCTGGTGGGGCCAGGTGCGAGGCAGCCTTGGGGAGCATTCATCATGCCACCTCCCCAGGGCCCGGCGTTCTGTAGCATCCCCACAAGTGACATGTGCTGTTGGCGGCTGCAGGGTGCCCACTGGGAATTCCATGGGCCAACTCTGAGGAATAATCCATGGGTCACAGAGTGACGGTCCCCAGCTCCCGCGTGCATCATGCCTGGACTTCCCTGCTGTAGCATCGAAGCGTGGGGGGGTGAGCGGAAGGGCGTGGCCCTGCCTGTTGCTCCCCCTCAGAATGGAACCCCGCTTTCGATGGTGTCGGAAACGCATCCGAGGGCGAGGACAGTGCTGGCGTGGCACAGCTGGGAGAGCCTTTGTCTCCCACCTGTCCACGTGGCTCCCGTGTTCTCTGCCCAGGGTTTGGCTGCACCCCGGGGGAGTCCAATCACACCAGCCCTGGGGGGCTGTGAACACAGAACCCAGGACGCTGCAGTGTCAGACGGGCTCCTGCTGCAAGCGGGCGCACTGAGGTGGTGCCGAAGCACCTGGCACCAGGATTCAAAGGTGCTGCTGAGGAAAAATCAGAGTCGGATACTACCACGCCCATGCCTGTGTTTTGTTGCTGTCCTTAGGAGGCTGCAGGGGAAGGAGCCACTCAGGGGGAGCCAGGCCAGCAGCGTCTCACCCTCAATTGCCAAACTCTGCATTTGTTGGCAGGAGAGATGGGTCCGAGACACGGGCCCCAGAACTCACATGCTCTGGGCTTCGGGCAGGTCAGGACCACACCTCATATTGAAGGGGAGGATTTGGGGGCAGGAGGGGATCCCTGCTGGGGATGGGATCCCCGTAAGGGTTTGCAAGCAGCCCTCGTGCCAGGTGCGTGATGCTGGGGGATGTGCGCCCTGCCCAGGGGCAGACCCCGATCCGCATGCAGCATGCGGTTCCTGGTGTGAGTGGAGCCCAGCCGGCTAGCTGCCGGCCAACGCTTCGCACCAACTTGCTTTGAACAGCTGCCATTCGTGCCGAGGAGCTGGTCCCCGGGGGACGTGCTGTTGGGTCTGCTCTGGTGCATTCAAGATGGCTGGGCTGACCTTTCCTGCATGTGGGGGTGGCTCCCGATTTGCTGATACAGATGATGGGCTGAGGGAATTGGAGGGAGCTGGTCCTGAGTCCCCTGGGCTGTAGCGTCCCCACTGCCCTGGCCTAGGGCTGGGCCAGGGGGGACCCACCCACCCTTAATGGGCCATGCATATGTAACCCACACACCTCCTGGGTGTGGTGCTCTGTCCCATCTAGTGGCACCGAGACCACTTGGAGAGCGAGCGATTGATGGGTCCGCTCTACAGCCTTAGCTTGTAGCCAGTTGGCTTTTAGCTCATGCAGTAGAAGCTGATGCGTTTATCTCCAGAGGTCCCAGGTTCAATCCCGCCCGCCGACGCCTAGGGTCTGTCGGCATTACACATAGATTGAGTGCAGCTAGGCTCCTAGCTGCAAGGTCCATGAGCCTGCAGGTCTCTGCAGCCCGACTTGCCGCTGGGGGCTGAACTCCCCCCAGAGCCAAGGCCCATCCCACGCCTCACCACCTGCTGCCCCTGGGCCAGGCCCATTGCTCAGACCTGCCCCCTCTGCCAGAAACACAGAGCCGCAGGGTGCTCATCAAACCAGACCCTGCCCGCCACGGCGCACGCTTCTCCTGCAGGGAGAGAACGAGAGAACAATCCACGTGTGACAGCGGTGTAGTCAGGGCGAACGCGCTGCGGGAGGCCGTCCGACGCGCCGGTGTCCGACCTGGCTAGAATAGTGCCGTGAGTGCTGGGAGCCTGGCTAGAGGCTCACCTTTGCCCCGGGCTGTGGGGGACGGCCAGGCAGAGCGAGGAAGGAGGCAGCTTGCAGGAGCTTTGGAAATGTTTTCTTTCTTCCCTCCTGGTGCGGGGGAGGCGCGGCGTTCGCCAGGCAATAGCCAGGGCTGGTGAGAAGAGTTTGAAGCCAGCTCGAGCACGGGAACAGGGACTCCGTGCCCACCGGGGGGCTAGGAGAAAGGGTCTGTCTGCCAGGCCGGTGAGGGACTTGGCATGTGCCTGGCGCCATGAGGCAAGCGGGATGGGCTCGCTGGGTCCGAGGAGGACTATGGATGGGGCTGTGCTGGGAAGGGGGCCCCGAAGGAGGGCTCCAGGAGTCTGTGCTGGGGGAAGGGGGTTGAGAGTGGGACCAGGGAGCCCTTCGCACGAGGCCCTGGTCGCCAGAAGCTCAGGGCCTGGTTCTGATCCCAGTCACGATCTGACATCAGTGTCCCTCCATCGGCTCCAGCGGAGCTGCTCCTGATTTATACCAGCGTGAATGCAGAGTCGGGCCGGAGGGCTGTTCCCGGCCAGTAGCCTTTGTGCAATATGGGTTGGGCATCTCAGTGCTGCTCCTGGGGGGCAGCCCCCCCCCCGTGGCACCAACAGGTCCCCTTGCTGCAGCCACAGCAGAGGCCAAGGACTGAAGGTGCCGTGGAGCGCCAACGCCCAGTGGTCCCTTGCCCGGCCAGGCTGAGGGTACTGGCAGGCTGGGGTGAACTCTTCCAGCCCTGCCCCTGTTGTAGGGGGTGTGGTAGAGGCTCCTTTACCCTGGCTGTCAGAGCCCTTGCTGAGTGCCAAATAAATCCCCGGCTGCCCAGGCTAGTGCATGTCAGCGCACATGTGCGCCGCTCCAGCAGCGCACCAAAGGAAGACAGAGAGAAACCCCCCAGCTCTTCCCAGCCATAGATCTTAAAGCACTTGTACCAAGGAGTCAGTATCATTATCCCCATTGTACCAGTGGGGAAACCGAGGCACATAGTGGGGCAGTGACTTGCCCAAGGTCACCCGGCAGGCCAGTGGCAGAGCAGGGAATAGAGCCCGGCTCTCAGGGGTCCCAGTGCAGTGCTTTCTCCACACACACACCATAGGGAAGCCCCCCTGCTAGCCGCTAGTCCCAGGGGCAGAGGTGCTGTGGACTCTCACTGACAGAGGCTCCTTGTTTTGTCTCTGCAGAACTCGATTCGGCACAACCTGTCCCTGCACACCCGCTTCATCCGCGTGCAGAACGAGGGCACCGGCAAGAGCTCCTGGTGGATGCTGAACCCCGAGGGCGGCAAGACCGGCAAGCCGCCGCGCCGGCGCTCTGTGTCCATGGACAACAACAGCAAGTTCCTGCGCATCAAAGGGAAAGCCAGCAAGAAGAAGCAGCTGCAGGCGACTCAGGAGCGTGGGGAGGAGAGCCCGTCCTCCCAGCAGGCCAAGTGGTCTGAGAGCCCTGCCTCCCACACCAGCGATGAGTATGATGCCTGGGCCGACTTCCGGACACGGGCCAACTCCTCGGCCAGCACGCTGGGCGGGCGCCTCTCCCCAATCCTGTCCAGCCACGAGCCGGACGAGCTGGAAGAGGACGACGGCACCCCATCCTCCCCACTGATGTACCCCAGCCCCTCCAGCACCATGTCTCCCTCCCTAACCAGCAGGTGCTCCGTGGAGCTGCCCCGGCTGACCGACCTGACCGGCACCATCAGCCTGAACGAAGGGCTTGGTGAGAGCCTGCTGGACGATCTGCAGGACAGCTACAACATGAGCCCTTCCCAACCGCTGCCCTCGGGCGGCCTCAGGCAGAGGAGCTCCAGCTTCACCTTCAACTCCAAGTGCTCGACGCTTGGGGCGGCCACTAGCACGTACTGCGGGACCATCTACAGCCAGCCCGCCATGAACCTGCTGCGGCGCCTGCCCATGCAGACCATCCAGGAGAACAAGCAAGCGACCTTCTCACCCGCCGGCTCCTACCGGAACGCCTCGCTGCAGGACCTGCTCTCCTCCATCTCCTACGTGCACAAGGAGAGCATGGCTCAGGGCGAGCCGCCCATGGCTCAGGCCGGCGTCCTGGCACCGTCCCGCAGCCACAGACAGAGTGCCCTCATGTGCGGAGGCGGGGAGCTGGGCTTGTCCTCTTACCCCGCCCACTCGGCCTCCCTCATGAAGAGCAACACTTTGTACCACCCGTCACCAGCCAGCCACCACCCTGCTGTCAGCAACAGTGCCTTACCCACTCCTATCAGCCTTATGAGCTTGCCTAGTGACTCCTGCAGCATGGCAGCCATGCCCCACCACGGGCATCTCCATCCCTACGTCAATACCCAGGGGGCACACATGAGCTTGCTGGATTCCCTCCAGGGCCCTTACCAAGGGGCGATCCACCCCCCTGTTTTGGGCCAGGACAGGTTCCCAGCAGACCTTGACCTGGACATGTTCAACGGCAGCTTGGAGTGCGACGTGGAGTCCATTATCCTCAATGACTTTATGGACAGCGACGAGATGGACTTCAACTTCGACTCGGCTCTGCCCCCGCAGAATGGCCTCAACATGGCCACGCTGCCCAGTGCCCCCCAGCCCCCCAACCAGAGCTGGGTGCCTGGCTGAGACGAAGCCGGATGCTTCCCACCAAGGAGTCACATGGGGAACAGTGAAACAGACTTTTTTTTCCTTTCTCTTCTGCCTTTATTTGTTCTGACGGGCTAGAGCCATCTGTTAAACCTGAGAGCCACCCTGACCACAAGCCGCAGGGTGACAGATCCGTATGGGCGCAGGACACAGCTCCGCCAGCCAGTCCAGATGTATCACCCGCATTGATGTGTGCGCCAGACTAGCTAGCTCAGGCTCTGCTGGGGAGCCCCAGACCCACCCCAGTTCTCTCCCTAGCTCGGTAAAACAAAAGAGAAAGCACATCAGGTGTGGACATAAAGGCAGTCTGGTCAATCGCACACCCTGTCCCTCCTCTGCCCCTAGGGGGGTTCCCAGCCGAGGCAGTGCAGAGTCTGGACCCAAGGCATTTGCTTTCCAAATTGCCCCACCGGTGACTGGCCCCACCCTTTGTGCTCTTGTTTGGTTTAGTTTTCCCCAGAACGGACAGTGGGTGGCAGCCCTGGAGCAGAGGCACAATGACTGCAAAGGCCCTTGTTTTCCAGGGCAGGCTCAGAAAATTCAGCTGCAGCCATCAGGAGCGGTGGCTGGCTGAGAGGAGGCTCCCCGCAGCAGTCAGAGTTAGCGTCAGCCTGCAGCCCCTTCCACCCACTCACCCTACAGCAGAGCAGTGGATTTCCATGTACTGTTTAAGCCTGTTCTAGAACCTGATATAACCCCGGGGTAGCTGGGGAGCCAGGGAAAGCCTCTGAACTCTGGAGCTAGCAGCTGTGGCCGCCTGCTGGCAGCACCCACGCGCACGGGGCTCTCTCCAGAGTTTGATTCTGGATTCTGAGCCAGTTTGATCTCAGCCAGCTTTGGGGATGGCCACGTTTTCAATCATCAGAGCCTGAAAAAATCCCAACCCACCGACAACTGGCAGCTGTCTGTATACAACATGCCTGGTGCCATGCACTGCTGGTGTGTGCACGGGGGGGGGGGGGGGGGGCGGGCACAGGCGTGCATGCCCCTGCATGTGCAAATGCCGGCTTTGCAGGTGCGTGTTTTGCAGGCCCAGGAGCCTGTGTGAGGCTCGTGGCCACCTATCGGGAGGGGCAAGCTGCTAGCCTGGATCCCTGCTGGAGAGGTAGGCTGGCGGCGGTTAGAGGGTGGGGGGGGGAGTTATTTATTTGATTTCACGCACTCTCTTGCCATTGAATAACCACCTTGTTAGAAGAGCAAACGGGAGAGCCGTGCTGGGAGCTATGCCCTGCACTGGGGAGGCAGTCTGCAGGCAGTGCGTGCTCACGGGAGATGGCAGTTAATAATCAGGGATATGCAGAGGGTTGGGAGATGATTGCAAAACCTGGATCTGGCTTGTGATGCAGAACATCCCCAGAGTTTGAGGTGCTCAGCGCCGGGGCACTGGACCTCCCAGTGGGACTTGGGGTTCAAACACTTGTTTCCCTCTGCAGAGCTCACTGTGCCCCTGCGTTTTCAGACCATTTAACCCACTACCAGCAAACCCTTCCCTCCCCTGCCCCATGGGTCAGTACGCAGGCTCTGGGCTGGTGCGCGGGGGCTGCCAGTCTGTCAGGCAAGGGAGAGGTGCTATTCTCCCCGCACCAGGGAGCCACTGGGGCTAAATGTCAGGGTCCAGCAGCAGGGCCCTCCGGAGTCAACATGCTTTCTGAGCACTGCCCATCTGAGCTGGGCGGGCGGGGCCAGCAGCGCAGCGAGCACGAGCGGGCACAGTAGGTGCTCAGCATTTGGGGAGGATCCTTCACATTAAGTGAGACGGGTGCCAATCCCCTTGCCTCTGCGATAGTGCCCAGAAGAGCCAGGAGTGGGCCCGGTGCTCAGCGGAAGGTTGGCAGCTGCAGTGCAGGCCAGCTGGGCAGTGGGCTCTGCCGGCCCCCAGGCCAGGCAAGCATGCCCATACAGCAGGGTTTTGTTCAACAACGACGGGCCTGAGGCAGACCCAGAGCCTGGCCTGAGCCTTGTAGACAGTCCCTGTCTCTCCAACAAGTCAAGCCCAAACACCATCTGAGCTCTGGGGCTGGAGCTTTTCCTTGGGGGTCCAGCTCCTCCTGAACTGGGGCCCGGCTCCTGGCTCTGAAATGAAGACACACGTTGTTTCCATGGCGCTTTGCTCTAGGTTCCCTGGTCCTTTGGACCGTGAGCCTCGAGCGACCCGGGCGCAACCCCCTGGGTTGGAGCCAAGGTTTCTGTGAACTCTGACTGTAGGACACAGGTCTGGTGCTTCCCAGCAGGGGGGGAGGGACATTTGCCTCCCAAATGATCTTCCAAGGGCCCCAAAGTATAGTCAGAGAGGCCGAATTACATAGTGAGCGACCCAGCTCTGAGCAGTGAAAGTGACAGTGACAAACTACTGATGCCAGAGCCAAATTTTACCTTCTTAAATGCCAAGATTTCCTGGGTCTAACCAGGCCTGGGCTCCTGGAAGGCTGGTTGTGTTTTAAACAGCGACCTCCAGGGACCACAGCATACACACCAGCCCCCCAAGAAAGGGACCCTAGAACTGGCCCTGGTATACTCGCATGTGTGACGAAGTGGGACTGTTCTTAGTGTTTCCTCCGAATATTGTGGGGGTGCCTCAGTTTCCCCTATGCAGTTCTTAAGTATCTAGGTGGTGGGGTAAGGGTGTATGATCACTGCAGAGCCCTAGAGGGCAGGTGTGTGCAGGGGTCTGGACACAGAGAATGGCCGACACCCTGTCTCCTGGCAACTGATGGCCTGGCCCTTCCCCCCTGCAAGGTGGGAGCTAAAGGGGTGGAGAACAAAGGAATCAGGTGACCTCCTGGCCTGGGAAAGGAACAAAGCCCAGAGGAGGGGGGGCTGGAGGGAGTTTCAGTTTGGGGCTGGCTAGGACATGGAGTGAAGTGCAGACGTGGTTGTCTGGCTCACTGCCCTCCAGAATGGACCCAGCTGAGGGGTCCTGTTCTCTGCACCTGCAAGCTCTGTTTTAGACCATGTTCCTGTCGTCTAATAAACCTCTGTTTTACTGGCTGGCTGAGAGTCCCGTCTGACTGCGAAGTTGGGGTGCAGGACCCTCTGGCTTCCCCAGGAGCCCCGCCTGAGCGGTCTCGCTGTGGGAAGCACACGGAGGGGCAGAGGATGCTGAATGCTCCGAGGTCAGACCCAGGAAGGTGGAAGCCGTGTGAGCTGTTTGCCCTGCGGACAGGCTGCTCACCGGAAGGCGACTGCCCCAGAGTCCTGACTGGCTTCATGGGGAGCAGTTCCAGAGCATCGCCCGGGCACTCCGTGACAGCATGTAGTCGGGAACTGGGGGCTCCCTGACTCCACGGGGCGGCCAGGCTTCAGGGGTCTCTGGCCAGGTGATGTAGAAAGCACCTGGAGCCCCCCGCATTGGCCCATGGAGCCTGTGGCTTTGTCGTCTGGGTTCAGGCTTGTCTCCCATAGGAGCAGTCAGCATAGGCACATCTGAAGGGCAGAGGAAATCCCAGCTGCTGATGGGTCCCCATCCCTACGCAAGGTGGATCCCCGAAGGGCGCTTCCCTCCCCGGTTGGGGCTGTCCCATGCCCCTGCCCTGTAGCCCCCCTCCTCTCTCTGTGAATGGCCCAGAAGCACCAAGCGCTGTCAGGCACAGAGAAAGGGGTGGGTTTGTTAAAGTCCCCATCTCTCCCCTCCAGCAATTCTCCCAGCCCCGGGCATCACAACCAATGCACCTTCCAAGGGCCAGGCAACGTGTCCTGATGGAGGCCATAGGAGACGGAGCGGCTGCTCCTTGCCTGGGGCAGAGTGGCATCCTGTGGTGGGCATACACCATGTCCTCTTGCCTCACCCGACCAGGGTCCGTCAGGTACCCGGCGTGTGTCTATGGTGGGGAATAACAAAGGAGCCCATTGATGTACCATTGGTGTTTGCTCCAGGTACATAGAGGTCGTAGTCTATTTATAAAGACATTATTACCAATTAATTAATTATGTTTACATTGTTGGATCATGTACAGAATTTAATATATTCTATTCTCAATATTCTTTCTCAGAGGCTTTTTAAAAAATTATTATTATTTGGTCGATAGCATACATTCATTCATTCACTCCGTTTCGACACTCCCATTCTGTTTTCAGATGTATTTAATTCATTGCAGAAAGAAATCGTCAATGACAGGTGGCTATGAAATACCCAGCCCCCTTGCCCTGCCCTAGCCCGGGGGCGCTAAGCAGGGTTAGAGAGGAGGGGCGTGGCAGGGTGCCGTACTTACCATGGGGCTGGGGGCTGCAGGGCTGGGACCACTTACTAGCACCAGGGGCGTTCGGGGAGCAGTGCTGCCCTATGTGAGAGAAAGGAGGGAGCTACCTCCTTCCAAACACCTGATCTTCCAGACACATCCCCAGCAGCACAATAGAGGATGGTGGCATTAGGCACTGGATGGCATGTGCCATCGGCATGTGGCATCAGACGGGCACCTCGCCCGCTCCTCCCAGCACCAGCTACACACTTGGGGCTTTGGATCCAGCATCACCCCCTCCATGGCCGGGCCAGCGGCACAGGCTGGCATCGTCCTTGCCAGGCTTGGTTCTGCTGCAAAGTCTCTGCTCCTCTCGGGTGCTTTCGTTCCTGCTTTGGGAGAGGGGATGCAGAGGGGAGAGGCGGAGCCTGGTGCACAAGCTCTGCCCCTCTGTAGGAGACGCACCACCATCTGGCAGGGAACCCCAGCCCAGGGAGGCCTGGCTCTGTCCTGGGGATGCAACAGGCTCACTGGGGTGCTTAGTGCTCAGCATCAGGCCCCGTCCCCACTCCTGCTCTCTGCCAGTCTCAGGGACTCTCCCTGGCCTCTGCAGGCCGGGCGCCTCGACCTGCCCCAGCCCCCGGAACTCAGTGCTAGCTGGGCCTTAGAGTTTACATCCTTCCCCCAAAGGAGATGGGGAGAGGGAGAGAGATGCCCAGGGAGCCCCTTGGCCTTGCCCAGCCCTGAGCATCCATTGGTACTTAGAGGAAGCAGCAGGAGGCCTCAGTCAGAGAAGACCCCCCCCCCACCCCCCCGGCATCTCCCTGGGCCTGCTCCCCTCGCCCCGCCCCACCGTGTGTTTGACCTGGGAGGCCAGCCCCGGGCACGTTGTCTTGCGAAGCTGTCTGTGGTTCGTGACCGTGGGGTTGTCGTGTGTACGGTGGAGTTGTGTTGGTAAGCATTGTGTGTGGCGTCGTTGTGCAGTGCGAGGGGTGTGGTGGCGGGCAGGGAGCTGGGCAGGGCAACCCATCACCCTGAGTGCCCAGCGACACCCACGCCCTCGGGCAAGGGCACGGTCAGCCTCCGGCCTCTGCGGGGGAGTTTAGGTGCAGGGCGGGAGGGGCCCGGGCAGGAGCCAAGGGACCAGTGACCTGTGCAGCACCCCCAGTGCCAGGGCGGGCAGAAGAGAGCAGGGCTGTGCGTGGGGGCAGCGCTGCTCAGGGATTGGGATGGAGAGGGGGCAGGTGTGCCGGGGGGGTCAGTCATTCCCCAGCAGCCCCTGGGCCCCCGCTCTGCTGTATGCAAGAGTCAGGTGATACGTGCACAGGTCTGGTCTGGGCCCTGGGCACGGCCTCCTGCTCCCCACCTGTCTAGAGACCAGGGCAGGAGAACTGCTCTCCTTGGTGGCATTGTTGCTGGTTCTGACCCTGGTCAGGGCTGCCAGCAACCCCCGCACTGCAGCTGGGGAGCATGGGGCCCCCGACGGCCCAGCATGCTGCAGAGCTGGCTCCGTGCCCTGCTGCGGTCTGTGCAGGCCCACGGCAAGGAGCCACGCATGAGGCTCTCTGGCCTGCGAGCACATGGCTGTGCTGTCTGCACTACGCAGGCTGTTGTCATGTGGCTTGGCCATGAGTCCACTTTTAAATACGGCTTCGGTGTCGCATCCAGGGAGTCCTAGAGATGGCTGGGCTGCCCTGCCCAGCCACGCTGGGCCTCCACATCAGTGCCAAGTCACCAGCTGCTCGGCTCCTAGCATGGCTGGGAGCACAGGGAAGGAGAGGGCCAGTTCTTTGATTTGAAGGAATCAGCGGGGTTATTTTAAATCTCCCTCAGGACGTGAGTCCCCAAGCAGAGCCCATACCCAGCCCCCCCGGGAGACTCCTCTTCTGAACTTTCCACCTGGTTCCCTAGTGCACTGTCCCCCTCTGCCCCACGCTCCCAGCCTGGCTCCCATGTCTGGCCAGGTGGGGCCTGACTTCAGTGACTCAGCGATGGGCACACAAGCAAGGAGCAATCCGAGAGCGGAGCTGGCTCCCCAGCGGGGACAGGGCTCCGCAGAGGGACTGGCTCCAAGAGTTTCCTTTATACAGATGTTTCAGTTCATTCTTTCCCACGTATTTATAACTGTACAGACTTGGGGGGAGGGTTTCGGACAGGCTGTCATCTCTCACCGCACATATATTGTAGGCAACGTAACCTTCTTGATTGTGCTATTAGAGTTTGTGTGTGTGGCAATGTAAAGAACTGTGTATAGTGCATTGTACAGCATATTTTCATGAATAAAATTGTTTTAAATATTACAAGTATGGCCAGCTGACTTCCGTGCTTGTGTGTTCATGCGTGTCTGTGTGTTTGCACACACACACTGTGTGTGTGTGTGTGTGTGTGCATGCACATGTGTGCATATCCCTGTGTGTGTGTGCGAGAGATGGAGGGGTCAGTGAATGTGGTGTACCAGAGAGGAAGTTGGAAGGTTAAAGGCGGGGACAAGTAAAATAATCAATACTTGTGAGCCCTATTGTTTTGTTCCTGGCAAACATCCCGAGACGTTAGATAAAAACATTGACACTCTTGCTGGAAGGCTACAACATTTAGTTGGGGATTGGTCCTGCTTTGAGCAGGGGGTTGGACTAGATGACCTCCTGAGGTCCCTTCCAATCCTGATATTCTATGATTCTATGACCACACAACTTTATTTCTTAGAATTCAGAACGATAAAGCACCAGAACTCAAAACCAGAGAAAGAGAAAGCAGGCTGCTCCCTAAAAGAGAGAGGCCCAATTCACCCCAGCTAGCTGGCTGGCTGCAGACTGACTCTGCTAGACCCAGATCCCCTGTTTCTCTCCAGCTTTCCCTTGCCTACAAGCAGACCCAGGAACCCCCTTAGAACGTAAAGGAATAGCTTACAATTTAACACAATTTACAACACACCTCAGCTACCAAGGAGCCTGTGCGACCCTTGGGCACTTGGAACTAAAGACCAAACTGAGAGTCAAAGGAAGGCCCAGGGCATTGGGGCAGGAAAATGGGGTCTCCAGCACCCCAGAGGCTCGGCTGGACCCATGAGTGTCAATCACAAGACTGGGCAATAGATGTGAATCAGTAAATTGCAGCATTTGTGTAGTGGGGACCTGCTCCCCACGGTGAGACAGCTGCGTGTGCGGGCGGCGCTGTGGGCTGGGCAGCGGACGTGAGTGGCAGGCCCAGTGGGCGCAGAGAAGTGATCACTGCACCACTGACCTGTGTCACCTCTGGCCCCTTTCCCACTATGCGGCCATAAGTCCCTCCCCCTACCTGGGCCGGCTCTGAGCACCAGCGAGATTCTGCTGCCATCTGTGAAAAGAAGGAAGCCAGCCATACCGATAGCCCCTTCTGCCAGGACAATGCCCCTCACGCCACCTCCCCATTTACAGACAGGTCCCCCTGCCATCCACTCACGCCAGATCCCCATTGATAGACAGGTTCCCCTACCAATGCACCCCCACATAGCACCTCCCCATTGACAGCCACGTCCCCCGTCAACGCCCCCACACGCCACCTCCCCATTGACAGCCACGTCCCCCTACAACCTCCCCATTCACAGCCATGTCCCCCTGTCAACACCCCCTCACGCCACCTCCCCAATGACAGCCATGTCCCCTCTGTCAACGCCCCTCACGCCACCTCCCCAATGACAGCCACGTCCCCTCTGTCAACGCCCCTCACGCCACCTCCCCTTTGACAGCCACGTCCCCTCTGTCAACGCCTCCGCACGCCACTTCCCCATTGACAGCCACGTCCCCTCTGTCAACGCCCCTCATGCCACCTCCCCAATGACAGCCACGTCCACTCTGTCAACGCCCCTCACGCCACCTCCCCATTGACAGCCACGTCCCCTCTGTCAACACCCCTCACGCCACCTCCCCAATGACAGCCACGTCCCCTCTGTCAACGCCCCTCACGCCACCTCCCCAATGACAGCCACGTCCCCTCTGTCAACGCCCCTCATGCCACCTCCCCAATGACAGCCACGTCCACTCTGTCAACGCCCCTCACGCCACCTCCCCAATGACAGCCACGTCCCCTCTGCCAACGCCCCTCACGCCACCTCCCCAATGACAGCCACGTCCCGTCTGTCAACGCCCCTCATGCCACCACCCCTTTGAAAGCCACGTCCCCTCTGTCAACACCTCCGCACGCCACCTCCCCATTGACAGCCACGTCCCCTCTGTCAACGCCCCTCACGCCACCTCCCCAATGACAGCCACGTCCCCTCTGTCAACGCCCCTCACGCCACCTCCCCAATGATAGCCACGTCCCCTCTGTCAACGCCCCTCACGCCACCTCCCCATTGACAGCCACGTCCCCTCTGTCAACGCCCCCACACACCACCTCCCCATTGACAGCCACATCCCCCTACAACCTCCCCATTGACAGCCACGTCCCCCGTCAACGCCCCCACACTCCACCTCCCCATTGACAGCCACGTCCCCCTACAACCTCCCCATTGACAGCCATGTCCCCTCTGTCAACGCCCCCTCACGCCACCTCCCCATTGACAGCCACGTCCCCTCTGTCAACGCCCCTCACACCACCTCCCCAATGACAGCCACGTCCCCTGTCAACGCCCCTCATGCCAGCTCCCCATTGACAGCCACGTCCCCTCTGTCAACGCCCCTCACACCACCTCCCCAATGACAGCCACGTCCCCTCTGTCAACGCCCCTCATGCCACCTCCCCTTTGACAGCCACGTCCCCTCTGTCAACGCCCCTCACGCCACCTCCCCAATGACAGCCACGTCCCCTCTGTCAACGCCCCTCACGCCACCTCCCCTTTGACAGCCACGTCCCCTCTGTCAACGCCCCTCACGCCACCTCCCCAATGACAGCCACGTCCCCTCTGTCAACGCCCCTCACGCCACCTCCCCAATGACAGCCACGTCCCCTCTGTCAACGCCCCTCACGCCACCACCCCTTTGACAGCCACGTCCCCTCTGTCAACGCCTCCGCACGCCACCTCCCCATTGACAGCCACGTCCCCTCTGTCAATGCCCCTCACGTCACCTCCCCTTTGACAGCCACGTCCCCTCTGTCAACACCCCGCACGCCACCTCCCCATTGACAGCCACGTCCCCTCTGTCAACGCCCCTCACGCCACCTCCCCAATGACAGCCACGTCCCCTCTGTCAACGCCCCTCACGCCACCTCCCCAACGACAGCCACGTCCCCTCTGTCAACGCCCCTCACGCCACCACCCCTTTGACAGCCACGTCCCCTCTGTCAACGCCTCCGCACGCCACCTCCCCATTGACAGCCACGTCCCCTCTGTCAATGCCCCTCACGTCACCTCCCCTTTGACAGCCACGTCCCCTCTGTCAACACCCCGCACGCCACCTCCCCATTGACAGCCACGTCCCCTCTGTCAACGCCCCTCACGCCACCTCCCCAATGACAGCCACGTCCCCTCTGTCAACACCCCGCACGCCACCTCCCCATTGACAGCCACGTCCCCTCTGTCAACGCCCCTCACGCCACCTCCCCAATGACAGCCACGTCCCCTCTGTCAACGCCCCTCACGCCACCTCCCCAATGACAGCCACGTCCCGTCTGTCAACGCCCCTCATGCCACCACCCCTTTGACAGCCACGTCCCCTCTGTCAACGCCTCCGCACGCCACCTCCCCATTGACAGCCACGTCCCCTCTGTCAATGCCCCTCATGCCACCTCCCCAATGACAGCCACGTCCCCTCTGTCAACGACCCTCACTCCACCTCCCCATTGACAGCCACGTCCCCTCTGTCAATGCCCCTCACGTCACTTCCCCTTTGACAGCCACGTCCCCTCTGTCAACACCCCGCACTCCACCTCCCCATTGACAGCCACGTCCCCTCTGTCAACGCCCCTTACGCCACCTCCCCTTTGACAGCCACGTCCCCTCTGTCAACGCCCCTCACGCCACCTCCCCAATGACAGCCACGTCCCCTCTGTCAACGCCCCTCACGCCACCTCCCCAATGACAGCCACGTCCCCTCTGTCAACGCCCCTCACGCCACCTCCCCAATGACAGCCACGTCCCCTCTGTCAACGCCCCTCATGCCACCACCCCTTTGACAGCCACGTCCCCCGTCAACGCCCCCACACACCACCTCCCCATTGACAGCCACATCCCCCTACAACCTCCCCATTGACAGCCACATCCCCCTACAACGCCCCCACACGCCACCTCCCCATTGACAGCCACATCCCCCTACAACCTCCCCATTGACAGCCACGTCCCCCGTCAACGCCCCCACACGCCACCTCCCCATTGACAGCCACGTCCCCCTACAACCTCCCCATTGACAGCCATGTCCCCTCTGTCAACGCCCCCTCACGCCACCTCCCCATTGACAGCCACGTCCCCTCTGTCAACGCCCCTCACACCACCTCCCCAATGACAGCCACGTCCCCTGTCAACGCCCCTCATGCCACCTCCCCATTGACAGCCACGTCCCCTCTGTCAACGCCCCTCACGCCACCTCCCCAATGACAGCCACGTCCCCTGTCAACGCCCCTCATGCCACCTCCCCTTTGACAGCCACGTCCCCTCTGTCAACGCCCCTCACGCCACCTCCCCAATGACAGCCACGTCCCCTGTCAACGCCCCTCACGCCACCTCCCCAATGAGAGCCACGTCCCCTGTCAACGCCCCTCATGCCACCTCCCCTTTGACAGCCACGTCCCCTCTGTCAACGCCCCTCACGCCACCTCCCCAATGACAGCCACGTCCCCTGTCAACGCCCCTCACGCCACCTCCCCAATGACAGCCACGTCCCCTGTCAACGCCCCTCACGCCACCTCCCCAATGACAGCCACGTCCCCTGTCAACGCCCCTCATGCCACCTCCCCATTGACAGCCATGTCCCCTCTGTCAACGCCCCTCACGCCACCTCCCCAATGACAGCCACGTCCACTCTGTCAACGCCCCTCACACAACCTCCCTATTTATAGCCAACTGTCGCTTCCATGGCCCTCACTCGCTCACGTGCAGCTGCAGCACCCCTGCCCGTTAGTCCATCTCCAAGCGCCTCATGGCTGGAAGCCTGAAGTGGTGCCTAGCCTTGGGGAGGCCCTGTGCCCTGCAGCCATCGCCACCCTTTGGGGCTTCGAGCTGCAGTTCAGCACTTAGGCAACTACACTGAGCACTGCGGCAGGGACCCTCTGCCTGCCAGCTGAAGGCTCACTCATGGACTGAGCTCTCTGAATTCAGTGCCCAATTTGAAAGCTGGGCTCCCAGTTGTTTAAATCTCCCAAACCGGCCAGAAAGCAAAAAGCAGCGTGACTGCTCTGAGTGATCTGTGCCGCACGTCGGTTTCGTGGCTCCAAAGGAGCGCTGTGCTCAGCCGCTCGGCTCCCCTGCAGAATGCAGGCTGGAACG
This sequence comes from Natator depressus, assembly GCF_965152275.1. Taxonomy (NCBI): domain Eukaryota; kingdom Metazoa; phylum Chordata; order Testudines; family Cheloniidae; genus Natator; species Natator depressus. The sequence goes on from NC_134252.1 coordinate 16,047,308, forward strand.
GCGCAGAGCGAGGGAGAGTCAGAGATGTTTCCGGTCCTGTAGGTCCATTCCTATAAAGACTCCACCATCCTTGTAATAAAAACAGCCTGTAAAACTGGAGTCTGTCTTAACCTTGCACAGAAGCTGGAACCATCTGCCAGCGAGTGAAACAGAAATATTGTTCCACACGATCTTGACATTTTTATTGACATAATTTTTTTATGGACTTTAGCTTTTACTGATGACCAAGATGATTGACGGCCTTTATCACAGCAGTCACCAGCCTCTCTCGGCCCATTGGGGTCTTCGCTGAGCTGAGCCGCCCACTGCGAGAAACTCCTGAGTCTCTGCACCCGCTGCCCTTCCCGTGGCACATCTGGGCGTCTCAGCAGCGGGGGTTAAAGTTACCTACATGTTTCCATTTGAACAGCTCTCACGGAGACTCGCAGCTTCCTGAAATGCTCCCCTTCTGGACTGATTTTCTTTTTCCAGTCTTGAGATGAATTTTTCAAAAGCTCATAGGTAAGCAAGGAACTCGGGGGCAGATTTACCAAGGGATGCAGAGAGGCATGAGTGGGAGTTTCAGAAATGCCTAAGTGAGTTAGGCAACTAACTCCCACTGATTCTCCGTGACTTTGGCCCCAGACAGCCAGATTTCAAAGGTATTTAAGCTCCAGGCAGGTTCAAAAGTGCCTGAGCCTAACTCCCATTAAAGTCAATAGAAACCCCTACTCAGTGCTTCCCTGCCTTTGTAAGTCTGGCCCCAAGTCACTCTTGGAAATGGGAATTAGGCTCCCAAGGCACTTGGAAGGGTACTGTTACTTTCTTCTCTGAAAGAAAATTTGTGGGGAAAGATTGAGGGGGAAACCCCCCCAAACACCAACAATTCCCAGGGATAAAATATTTTAAATCAGACCTGGATAACTCGCACCCCAGAGTCCTAAGGGAGTTGGCTGAGGAGAGCTCTGGCCCGCTGCTGTTCAGTTTTAATACATCTTGGAATACCAGGGGAATCCCAAAGACTGGAAGATTGCTCATGTTGGGCCGATATTCAAAAAGGGCAAGTGGCATGACCCAGGTAACTACAGGCCAGTTAGCCTGACAGCAATCCTGGGCAAAACAAGGCAACGCTGAGACATGGTGTACCTGATAAAGAATTAAAGGATCGGAATGTAATTAATGCAGATCAAGATGGTTTATATGGAATACGTCTTGTCAAAGAGAGCTGGTATTTCTTGATGAGATTACAAATTTGAACGATAAAGGTAACTGCATCGATGCGGTGTTTGTACGGCATGTGACTTAGTGCTGCATGACATTCTGATTAAAAGCCACCACTCCCGAATAGCAATAGAGCTCACGTAAGTGGTTTAAGAACTGGCTAACTGACAGATCTCAGAACGTAGTGCTCAGTGGGGAGTCATCATAGAATAGGGGCATTCGAGTGGGGCTCCACAGGTGTGGGTACCTGCCTTAATGCTATTCAACAACTCAGCATGAGCGCCCAGTGCAATGCTGTGGCCAAAAAGGTGTATGAACAGACGTAGAGGCAGGGAGGTGGTTTCTCTTGGTCTACAGCATTGGAGAGACGGATCCTGGAATACTACATCCAGTTCTGGTGGTCACATTTTAAAAAGGATGTTGAAACATTGGACATGGTACAGAAAAGAGACACCAAACTGATTCAAGGACTGGAGAAAATGCTTCTCAGTGACAGACACAAATAACTCAATCTCTTTGGTTTATCAGAAAGAAAACTGAGAGGTGATTTGATTAGTGTGTAAAACCTTCCTGGGGAAAATAATACCAGTTGCTACTAAAGGGCTCTTTACTCTACCAGGGAAAGGCAGAACAAGAACCAGTGGCTTGAAGATGAGGGCAGACAAATTCAAATTAGCAATAAGACACATTCTTACCACTGAGGGTGGTTAACCACCGGAACTAACTACCAGGGAAGTGGTGAATCCTCCATTTCTCTACATCTGCAAGTCAAGACTGGATGCCTTTCTGGGAGATTCATAGATTCCAAGGCCAGTAGGAAATTATTGTGATCAGCTAGTTTGACCTCCTGCCCAGCACAGGCCAGAGAACTTCCCTACATTAATTCCTGTTTGAACTCGAGCAGGTCTTCTCACAAATCAGCCAATCTCAAATGTTTCTAGTGATGGAGACTCCATCACAACCCCTGTGAGTTATTTCAAAGATTAAATCGCCCTCACGGTTAAAAATTGTATTTTATTTCTATTCTAAATTTGTCTAGCTTCAACTTCCAACCTTTGGATCATGTTATATCTTTGTCTGCTAGACTGAAGAGCCCTCTACTATCAAATTTCTGTTCCCCATGTAGAAACGTATAAACTGTGCTCAAATCACCCTTAACAAGAGTTAGATTAGATTACCATTGTGGTCCATTCTAACCTTATGAGTATGATTCTATGATTCTCTTTGGTAAGCTAAATAGATTGAACTCCTTGAGTCTATAGCTATAAGTCATGTTTTCCAATCCCTCGATCATTCTTGTGGCTCTTCAATGAACCCTCTCCAGTTTATCAACATACTTCTTGAATTGGGGACACCAGAACTGGACACAGGATTCCAGCAGCAGTCACACCACTGCCAAATACAGAGGTAAAATACCCTCTCTACTCCTACTTGAACTTTCCCTCGTTATACATCCATGGATTGTGTTCAACCTTTTGGCCACAGCATAACACTAGAAGCTCATGATCAGCTGATTATTCACCATGACCCCCACATCTTTTTCAGAGTCACTGCTTCCCAGGATAGAGTCCCCCAGCCTGTGAATATGTCCTCGGGGCTGAAAGCGAGCTGGTACGGACCGGTACGGCGTCCTGGTAGGAACCCGCACCAGCCCGTACGCAGCCCACATTAAAGTGCTACCGTGACAGCGTTTTAATGTCCCTGCCCCTTTTGCCTCCCCCATCGGCAGCCCTGCTGGTAGGGGGGAAAGGCAGCAACGACCCTGCAGGGCTTTAGCATCCCTGCCCCTTCTGCCCTGCCCCCCCCCGGCCGCTGACAGGCAGCGGGGGCAAAGGGAGCAGCTGCCCCGGGGCCGGCGATTTAAAAGAGCCCGGGGCTCCGGACGCTGCTGCTGCTACTGCGGCTCGCTGAGGGATGGTGACCCCCAGCCAGGCCCAGAGCCGGCCCCAGCCCCATACTGGTAAGTGTCTGGAGTTACTTCACCCCTGTATGGCCTACATTCTTTCTTCTTAGATGTAGACATTTACATTTAACCCTATTAAACCACACAGAGTTTGCTTGCGCCCAGTTAACCAAGCAACCCAGATCCCTCTGTATCCATGACCTGTCCCTGTTATTTACCACTCCCCCAACATTTGTGTAATCTAGAAACTTTAGCAGGGATGGTTTTATGTTTTCTTCCGGCTCACTGATAAAAGTGTTAAATAGTGGAGGGCCAAGAACGGATCCCCGCAGGACTCCAGTAGAAACACACCCACGCGATGATGATCCCCTTGTGCAGTTACATTTTGAGACCTGTCAGTTAGTCGGTTTTTAATCCATTTCATGTGGGCCATGTTGATTTTATATCATTCTAGTTTCTTAATCAAAATGCCAGGGGGTACAAATTCAGATGCCTGACAGAGGTCAGGTATGTTATATCAACACTAGTCCCCGATCAACCAAATCTGCAAGCGTCTCAAAAAAAGATAGCAAATGAGTTGGACAGGATCTATTTTCCATAAGCCCACATTGTTTGATATTAATTACATTACCCTCCATTAATTCTTTGTTAATTGAGTCCTGTAACACCAGTTCCATATTTTGCCTGGAATCAGTGTCAGGCTATAATCATCCTGTTTACCCTTTTAAAATATTCAAACATGAGCTTTCTGCTGGTCCTCTGGGACTTCCCCAGTGTGCCAAGACATATTGAAAATCAGCATTAATGGTCCAGAGAGCTCCTTGGTCAGCCCTTTAAAAACTCTTGGATGCTAGAACTGCTGCTTTAAAATGCCTAACTTCAGTAGCTGCTGTTTAACATGGATCATAGAATATCAGGGTTGGAAGGGACCTCAGGAGGTCACCTAGCCCAACCCCCTGCTCAAAGCAGGACCAATCCCAAATATTTTCCCCTGATCCCTAAATGGCCCCCTCAAGGATTGAACTCACAACCCTGGGTTTAGCAGCCCAATGCTCAAACCACTGAGCTAACATCCTCCTTAGTTACTGCTGGAATGGAAAGTATTTCATCATCATCATCTGGTAGGAACACATCATCTGGCTTTGGCCCAAATACAGAACAGAAATGTTTCTTGACCACGTCTGCCTTTTCTGCATTATTATGGACGGTTCTACCATACCCACCTAGGGCTGACCAATGCCATGACTAGGATTCCTTCTGTTTCTATCAAACGTTAAAAACTCCTTCAGAATCACACACAAGTTGTGGGGCTCAGTGCAGGTTGACTGGGTGAAATTCTATCAGCTGCGATATGCGGGAAGTCAGACGACATGATCTACTAGTTCCCACTGGCCTTTAAATCTATGAAACCACACCCTATCTCACATCCCTTCTGCCTCCTACCCCCATCTCCACCTTCAGCTGCCTACTCCCCCACCTCCCTTCCCATCATTGGTTAGTGATCAATGGCTCCATGTCTAGTTGGCAGCCGGTGTCAAGTGGAGTGCCCCAAGGGTCGGTCCTGGGGCCGGTTTTGTTCAATATCTTCATAAATGATCTGGAGGATGGTGTGGATTGCACCCTCAGCAAGTTTGCAGGTGACACTAAACTGGGAGGAGTGGTAGATACGCTGGAGGGTAGGGATAGATTACAGAGGGACCTAGACAAATTGGAGGACTGGGCCAAAAGAAATCTGATGAGGTTCAACAAGGACAAGTGCAGAGTCCTGCACTTAGGACGGAAGAATCCAATGCGCCGCTACAGACTAGGGACCGAATGGCTAGGCAGCAATTCTGCAGAAAAGGACCTAGGGGTTACAGTGGACGAGAAGCTGGATATGAGTCAACAGTGTGCCCTTGTTGCCAAGAAGGCCAATGGCATTTTGGGCTGTATAAATAGGGGCATTGCCAGCAGATCGAGGGACGTGATCGTTCCCCTCTATTCGACACTGGTGAGGCCTCATCTGGAGTACTGTGTCCAGTTTTGGGCCCCACACTACAAGAAGGATGTGGAAAAATTGGAAAGAGTCCAGCGGAGGGCAACAAAAATGATGAGGGGACTGGAACACATAACTTATGAGGAGAGGCTGAGGGAACAGGGATTGTTTAGTCTGCAGAAGAGAAGAATGAGGGGGGATTTGATAGCTGCTTTCAACTACATGAAAGGGGGTTCCAAAGAGGATGGCTCTAGACTGTTCTCAGTGGTAGCAGATGACAGAACAAGGAGTGATGGTCTCAAGTTGCAGTGGAGGAGATTTAGGTTGGATATTAGGAAAAACTTTTTCACTAGGAGGGTGGTGAAACACTGGAATGCGTTACCTAGGGAGGTGGTGGAATCTCCTTCCTTAGAAGTTTTTAAGGTCAGGCTTGACAAAGCCCTGGCTGGGATGATTTAATTGGGGATCGGTCCTGCTTTGAGCAGGGGGTTGGACTAGATGACCTCCTGAGGTCCCTTCCAACCCTGATATTCTATGATTCTATGATTCTATGATCACCACCCTCCTCCACCTCCTCTCTCAGCCCCCACACCACCACCTTTGGCTGCCTCCTCAGCCCTTCCCCATGTCCCAGTTGTTTGCCTTGCCCCAAATTCTCATTGTGCTTCTCAGGTCTGAAGCACCATCAGGTACCGTTTTGCCCAGCCAGCTGTGGTGTGACCCCTACCCTCCTGTGTCTTTGCCCCCCACTGCAGTGACACGCTCAGTGGCTCGGAGATCAGACGCATCAGTCTATAGGGGTGCTGCAGCCCCCTCCCTACCCGGGCTGTAGTAACGCTGACCCATGGCATCAGGTAACAAACCACCCACGGGTGCCATTGTCCAGATGTCTGTGTCCTGCTCTCTAGCTCAGGAAAACAACCAGCACCGCACACTGCCCCGGGCTCCGCCTTTCGGCACAGGTACGTGGATTTACCAGCCCCTGCGCTCACTGCTGTCCTGTGAATAAACGGCCATTTTCTGCAGTTAAAAATAAGCGTCTCGGCCCTGGGGATAAATGGTCTCATTTCAGTGGTGGAAAATTTGCTTCTGACAGTAGCACAGTGACTGGTGCACTTGTTGTGTGGTTTCCATTCTGCAGCCGGCTCTCCGGGTCGATAGCAAATGGCTGAGGGTGATCACGCAGCAGCTGTGTTGCTCTCGCATGGGAACAGCTGCACTGGGCCCAGACACAGCGCGCCCATGTGCCTGGACTGTTGGCGGTGGGGAGAGGTGCTGCAGTTACAGCTCAAGGGATTGAAATCGCCATTAGCCGTCAAAGACACCGGCTGGGCTGTCCCCCACCCCGCTGCCACCGAGGCCCAGTCAGGTTCCATCACCTGGTCCAGCCGTCTCAGAGCTGGGATCAGGGCTGGCCAGGGGCGTGGTTCTGGGGTGGGGGACGCCGATCTGCTCTGAACTGGGCTGAGACTGAACAACGCCTTTCACGTAGCTCAGTGACTGGGCTGAGTGACCTGAGCTGGACTCAAAGCAGCACCCTAGAGCTGACCGGCTCTGGGGCTGGAGAGCCAAGGAGGAGGAGCAGGCAGAACGTTGCAGGCAGACCCCATGGCCGTGCATGCAGCAGCTGGCACACGAGTTACCTCCACTGCCCACGAGCCGTTCAGGCCGGTGCCGAAGCTCTCCCCGTCCCAGCCCAGTAAAAGCCATGGCTGGCAGAGAGGAGGCACCAGACTGCTGTGCCATCCTCCCAGCCTCTTCTGGCCTTTTGGTGAGCTGTGATGCTCCGCTCAGCAGCACCATCAGCAAGAGCCATGGGCTGGGCTGTGAAGGCGCCATGCATGGCCCACAGCCTCCGGCTCCGCAGCTTGGGCAGCATGCCAGGGCGGAGGGGAAAGCATTGGAAAATCATTGCTCTTGGCTGGAACGAGCGTCAGCTGCACCTTCCCGCCAGTCCAAGCGGAAGCTGTTTATTGGCAAGCGTTTCCCAGGGCTGCGTGATGGGGCCAGAGCCACAAACCCCTAGTTCAGTGTCTTTGTAGACAGGTAGCCAACAAGGTTGCTGACCCAAAGAAGCAAGAAGGTTGCTCGCCATCTCGTTCAGCCAAGGCCCACTCCAGTGCAGTGCAGCGCAGGGGCCCAGGAAGCAGGGGGAAGGCGCACAGGAGCTCAGCGCACGGGGACAGGCCACAGAGTCACACACTCAGAGCGGGGAGGGCACGGAGCAGGAAGCAGGAGACGGGGACAGACGGGATTTGGAGTGCGGGGAGAGGGAAGAGGCACAGGAGAGCATGAGAGGCTGGGGGAGCCTCAGCCTCCTGTGGAACAATGTGGGACGCCGGAGGTCGGATCTGCAGAGAGGGTGACGTGGCTGGGGCATCAGCCGAGGAAGGTGATTTTAGCTGAGGAGCGCCTGGCGCGTGGAGAGGCAAACCAGAGGGAGGAAGTCACGACAAAGCAGGAAGGTCCAAGTGCGCAAAGGCATTTAGGATCCTAGTGCCCACTGGAATCAGTGGGTGCCTAAATACCTTTGAGGCTCTGGGCCTGTGTCTAAGGATTTAGCAGCAGAGAGGGAGTGGCAGGGAGGGACCTTAGAGCTCTCACAGTGGAAGGAGTCACAGGCTTGGAGAACACCTGGCTGTGGGCAGAGGGGAGCAGGGGGAAGCCGAGGTGACCCTGAGGATAGGAGCGGCTGTGCTCCCATCTCACGCTGAGCCACCAGCAAGCCCCTAGGTGCAGCTGCCAGAGGGGCCTTTGCTGTACCTGTCCAGCACTGTGACTGGGGCCTGATCAGCCCCCCAGGAGTTGCTCACTTTCCACACTCAGGAGAGGGGCGTGGGCTGGGCCTTGCAGCCCCCCAGCTCTTGGGGGCACGCTTCTGAGATGTACCCCCCTGTCCAGCAGCCCCCCAACTGCTCTGGCCGAAGACTCCGGCAGGTGAGCTCATAAGGGGAGGGTTCCAGGTTCCATCCCCTGAACCAGCACAAGGCCAGCTTCCCATATGGCAGCTCGATGTGCCCCTGCCGTGCTGTTACAGAGCAGCCTTTCCCAGCTGTTTTCCAACCGGAGAGGGACCTGAGGTTTGGTTTGCGCTTAAGGGTGTGGGTGGGGCCAGCCCCCATATGACCCCAAGCCACTGACCCGTCCCAGATGAAAAGCTGAGCAAGGCTGGCTTGGAGAGCATAAAAGCCTTGATCATTAAAGCAAAATGTCACCAGCCATGGGTCTGGGCGTGGCCTGTACAGTCATCGGAGTAAGAGCTGGAAACGCCCAGGGAGGTCTCCAGATGCCACCTCCTCTCCCCTTCCCTGAGCGCTGGGAAGCAGCGCCTGGCCTGGCTGATTGCCTCATTGACTTATAAGATTTGAAACACAGAAACGCACTGGAGTGAAGCAGTAAAAGGGGTCGGGGCAGTTTACTCCTGGCCCATGTGCTCACTGCAGCGTCAACACGGCACCAGACTCAACCGTCAGGCAGGCAGGATCGCCCGCCCTCTGGGCCCAGGCCCGTTGTTGCAGATGAGTACGGGTGGTAGAGGCATCCCCTGCCTGGCCTTTCTGCTCTGCCCCATTCCATTGCAGGGAATTGCATTTTACATCAGCTAGTCAGGGTGTTTTCTACAGCGTGGGAAAGCTCCCTGGCGCTGTGTGGGCAGGAATGGGTTAAGATATAGACAGCCAGACAGATAAGGTGGGTAAGGCAGTATCTTTTATCGGACTTCAGAAAGTTGGTCCAATACAAGATATGACCTCCCCCACCTTGTTTCTCCAATATCCTGGGACCCACATCACTACAGCTACACTGCATGAGACAGCTAGGCAGACAGGTCGGGCTAAGGGGCTGTTTAATTGTAGCGTAGACATTTGGGCTCGGGCTGGAGTCTGGGCTCTGGGACCCTCCTACTACACCACAGATAAACAGCGTCTTATCCCGACCCTCCTCATGCCCAAGTCAGCTGGCATGGGCCAACTGTGGGTGTCTAATAGCAGCCCAGACAGATCCATCATGGCTTACTCATTATTTGCCTGACTCTCAGGGTGGTTATTTCTCCAGCTGGACGGTGACTCTCTGAAGGACTTGGTTGCCCAGGGACTCTTTCCAGGGTCATCCTGTGGCTGGGGCATTGTGAGGCTGTCACGGAGTCCCTGGGCGATGCTCTGGAACTGCTCCCCATGAAGCCAGTCAGGACTCTGGGGTAGTTGCCTTTCTGTGAGCAGCCTGTCTGCAGGACACACAGCTCACACAGCTTCCACCTATCTGGGTCTGACCTCGGAGCATTCAGCATCCTCTGCCCCTCCGTGTGCTTCCCACAGCCAGTCCACTCGGGCAGGGCTCCTGGGGAAGCCAGAGGGTCCGGCACCCCAACTTCGCAGTCAGACGTGACTCTTAGCCAGCCAGTAAAACAGAGGTTTATTAGATGACAGGAAAATGGTCTAACACAGAGCTTGTAGGTGCAGAGAACCGGACCCCTCCGCTGGGTCCATTTTGGGGGGCAGTGAGCCAGACAACCACGTCTGCACTTCACTCCGTGTCTCCAGCCAGCCTCAAACTGAACCTCCCTCCAGCCCCTCCTCCTCTGGGCTTTGTCCCTTTCCCGGGCCAGGAGGTCACCTGATTCCTTTGTTCTCCAACCCTTTAGCTCTCACCTTGCAGGGGGGAAGGGCCCAGGCCATCAGTTGCCAGGAAACAGGGTGTCGGCCATTCTCTGTGTCCAGACCTCTGCACACACCTGCCCTCTAGGGCTATGCAATGATCATACACCCTTACCCCACCACCTAGATACTTAAGAACTGCATAGGGGAAACTGAGGCACCCCCACACTATTCAGAGGAAACATTAAGAACAGTCTCACTTCGTCACAGAGGCTCCCCTGACAGCTGGGTCAAGGCCACATTCCCATCTCAGTGGGGCTGGTTTTGTTCAACATCTTCATTAATAATCTGGAGGATGGCATTGCACCTTCAGCAAGTTCGCGGCTGACACTAAGCTGGAGGGAGAGGTAGATACGCTGGAGGGTAGGATTAGGGTCCAGAGTGACCTAGACAAATTGAAGGTTTGGAACAAAAGAAATCTGATGAGGTTCAACAAGGACAAGTGCAGAGTCCTGCACTTAGGACAGAAGAATCCCATGCACCGCTACAGGCTGGGGAGTGACTGGCTAAACAGCAGTTCTGCAGAAAAGGACCTGGGGATTACAGTGGATGAGAAGCTGGATAGGAGTCAGCAGTGTGCCCTTGTTGCCAAGGAGGCTAACGGCATATTGGGCTGTATTAGTAGGAGCATTGCCAGCAGATCGAGGGCAGTGATTATCCCCCTCTATTCGGCACTGGTAAGGCCACATCTGGAGTATTGCGTCCAGTTTAGGTCCCCCAACTACAGAAGGGATGTGGAAACTTGGAGAGAGTCCAGCGGAGGGCAATGAAAATGATCAGGCGGCTGGGGCATGTGACTTATGAGGAGAGGCTGAGGGAACTGGGCTTGTTTAGTCTGCAGAAGAGATATGTGAGGGGGGATTTGATAGCAGCCTTCAACTACTTGAAGGGGGGTTCCAAAGAGGATGGAGCTCGGCTGTTCTCAGTGGCGGCAGATGACAGAACAAGGAGCAATGGTCTCAAGTTGCAGTGGGGGAGGTTTAGGTTGGATATTAGGGAAATCTTTTTCACTGGGAGGGTGGTGAAGCACTGAAATGGGTTACCTAGGGAGGTGGTAGAATCTCCATCCTTAGAGGTTTTTAAGGCCCAGCTTGACAAAGCCCTGGCTGGGATGATTTAGTTGGGGATTGGTCCCTGCTTTGAGCAGGGGGTTGGACTAGATGACCTCCTGAGGTCTCTTCCAACCCTGATATTCTATGATTCTATGATTCTTCTCAGGGCCACACTGACTCAGCCACATACCCTGCTGGGCTGGCAATGGGGTGGGAGAGGCAGTCGCCAGCTCCTCAGCATGACAGTACACGACTGTAGCTCCTTGGAGATCTGGCTTTGTTTATGGGGCTTGGCGAACTGAGGGCATCCAGTGCCTGACCTGTCTGCTGCCCCCTCCTCTCCCCTCCCTCTGCCGTATGCTGGGGCTCAGGGACAGGGCTGGGGCTGCCTTCAGCTCGCTCGCTTTGGTTGCAGGATGTGCTGATGCTTTTACTGTTACAGGAGCTAACTGGCACTTGGAGGCTTAATTGGTGAGCTGTGCCAGTGTGGCTGCTTTGTATTCCTTTGCAGAAACAGGTCCCTGTGTGGCCATGCGTACTCTCAATTGTCCACTCAGCCTCCCCATCACACCGTGTGTCCTTCATTTGCTTCCTTAGGCCCTCCAACTGAGCTCGAGGGATGCAGGCAGGAGGCTGGACTGTGCTTTATTGTCTTGGCTGAGGGACAGCAGCCTCCCAGTTCCCAGCATCTGCACGGTGGGTGGGAGCCAGACCAAGGCGCCCTCCCGGGTGGCAAAGGGGCTTTCTGGGTCCAGCCATCAGCCCTTGTGGAAGATGCCGTGGGCCCATACAGCGACAAGGCTGTGGCCGAGAAGGACGTAATGTTACAGACACAGAAAGCTGAAGACCGTAAGGAGCCTATTTCTGTCATAAACCATTCCCTTGCAGAAATCTTGGAAACCATAGAAAGAGTTTTTGCTCAATGTTATTAATTAAGGCAAAAGAATCCCCATATGGAAAGAGAAACAGTCAAGTTATATTTTTGCTAAATACGCCACACCATATGGTAACATACAGAAAATTGGCCACATAGGCAGCTTAGAATATATGTTACCATATGTTCATATGTACTTTATCATTTCTTTGTTTTTCAAAGAGGGCATTGTCTTATGGGGCAGAAATGAGCAGCCTGCCCCAGGGGAGCAGGGAAAGCATCACCAGCCAGCTTTGCTCTGAAATGAACCTGGGTGCCGATCCAAACGGCTGGCCTCAGGGGATCCGTGTGCAGTACAGGACAGATAAGACAGGCACAAGGGCAGCCTGGGCTGTTCCCGGCACAGTGCGGCCCAAGGAGCTGCCTCTGCAGAGGAGAGTCACTGCGCACACCGGGGAGATCCCTGGAGAGGCTTGAAGGAGGAGGGGGAGAAGCAAGGAGCTTCCTTGCTGCGTTGTCCCCAGGAAACCTTCATTTCCCCACAGCAAGGGCAAGAAGAAGAGGGAAAGATTTGTATGGGAGTGACACCAAGGCAGTGACCATGGGAAAATCCTAAATAACACATGTGGGCTGCTGTGTGTGCATTCCACTGGAGTGGGTGAGCACAGTGTGTGTGTGCACCTTGTGTGTGTCTCTATGCTGATTGTCATGCTCTGAGCACCGCCCTGAGTTCTTTGACATTTATGTGGAGCGTCATTTCCTCTGGGGACCACATACCCTGGGTCTGGAGAGTGCCGAGGTGCACCCCCCCAGCCGAGGTCCGAGGTGTCCGAAACCAACTCGACTGAGTGAGGAGTGCTGGCTCTCGTGAGAAGGGTCCCTGAAGAGGGAGAGGGACGGGGAGGGGGGGTGGGAAGGAGGGGTAGAAAGCAACTGAAGGGTGTAACTCCGCACCACCATACTGAGGACCCATCAGTCTGACGTCATAGATGCCATCGCAGGGAGGAAAGGAGAAAGGCAGTTGGCAAAAATAAGGGAGGGAGGATTCTGGGAATAGTCCAGTATGTCTGAAGCACTTAGAGGCACTTAGAGGAGAGGAAAGTGATCAGGAACAGTCAGCATGGATTCACCAAGGGCAAGTCATGCCTTACTAATCTAATTGCCTTCTATGATGAGATAACTGGCTTGTGGACGAGGGGAAAGCAGTGGACATGTTATTCCTGGACTTTAGAAAAGCTTTTGACACGGTCTCCCACAGTATTCTTGCCAGCAAGTTAAAGAAGTATGGGCTGGATGAATGGACTATAAGGTGGATAGAAAGCTGGCTAGATCGTCAGGCTCAGCGGGTAGTGATCAATGGCTCCATGTCTAGTTGGCAGCCGGTATCAAGTGGAGTGCCCCAGGGGGTCCGTCCTGGGGCCGGTTTTGTTCAATATCTTCATTAACGGTCTGGAGGATGGCGTGGACTGCACCCTCAGCAAGTCTGCAGATGACACTAAATTGGGAGGAGTGGTAGATATCCCGGAGGGTAGGGATAGGATACAGAGGGACCTAGACAATTTAGAGGATTGTGCCAAAAGAAATCTGATGAGGTTCAACAAGAACAAGTGCAGAGTCCTGCACTTAGGACGGAAGAATCCCATGCACCGCTACAGACTAGGGACCGAATGGCTAGGCAGCAGTTCTGCAGAAAAGGACCGAGGGGTTACAGTGGATGAGAAGCTGGATATGAGTCAACAGTGTGCCCTTGTTGCCAAGAAGGCTAACGGCACTTTGGGCTGTATAAGTAGAAGCATTGCCAGCAGATAGAGGGACATGATCGTTCCCCTCTATTTGACATTGGTGAGGCCTCATCTGGAGTACTGTGTCCAGTTTTGGGCCCCACACTACAAGAGGGATGTGGAAAAATTGGAAACAGTCCAGTGGAGGGCAACAAAAATGATTAGGGGACTGGAACACATGACTTATGAGGAGAGACTGAGGGAACTGGGATTATTTAGTCTGCAGAAGAGAAGAATGAGGGGGGATTTGATAGCTGCTTTCAACTACCTGAAAGGGGGTTCCAAAGAGGATGGAGCTCGGCTGTTCTCAGTGGTGGCAGATGACAGAACGAGGAGTAATGGTCTCAAGTTGCAGTGGGGGAGGTTTAGGTTGGATATTAGGAAAAACTTTTTCACTGGAATGGGTTACCTAGGGAGGTGGTGGAATCTCCTTCCTTAGATATTTTTAAGGTCAGGCTTGACAAAGCCCTGGCTGGGATGATCTAGTTGGGGTTGGTCCTGCTTTGAGCAGGGGGTTGGACTAGATGACCTCCTGAGGTCCCTTCCAACCCTGATATTCTATGATTCTATGATTTGCACTCTGTGCATGTGCACTCTCACAGGAGGCTGTGTTTGTATGCATTGTGTGTGTATATGGGTGTGTGTGTGTGTGTATGGAGGGTGGGGGTGGGTTTTTGTGTGTGCATGTGTGTGTATGGGGAAGTGGTTGTGTGTGGGGGCTGCACGTGTGTGTATGTGTGTATATGTGGGAGGGCGTGCATGTCATGTACATGCTGAGGGTGGTTACCCCACCAGGGCTCAGTGTTTCGGGTGGAGGAGCTCCAGCCCCAGTGGCAAGTCACAGACCCAGCAGGTGCCTGGGGAGCCCAGAGTCCATCTACTCCTCGGCCTGCTTCCATTGCCTGGGCCTCTGGCCTGACCACGTCGCTGCGCCTTCCCAGTGGGCTCACTGAGCCATGCAACAGCGTCCCCGGATGACACCTAAATGCCTGGCCTCTGGGCGTGGGAGCGGTGAAATATCCTCGGCGCGGCCTGTCTCTGTGAGGCGCAGAGGGAAATGCCCCATTCCCAGTGGGGCACCTGGCAGAGAAGTGTGCCAACTGCATCACGCTTAGTCCATAGAGCAGCCAGGCCTGGCCTCCACCCCCGCAACTCTGGGGGGGTCAGTGTTGGAAGGAGCACAACTTTGCGGGCACTTCACACCCTGGCCCACCCCGCAGAGCCAGGCACTAGGTCCTCCTGACTCGCCTTTCCCCTGGGCCTTGGCAGGCTGTGCACAGGGTGCGAGGCTGGGCTGGGAGGCCCCGACAGGGCTGGCACTGACTGGGCTCCTCTCCTCTGCACTCAGCTGCTTTGTTCCTTTACACCAGTGGGGCGCGGGAAGCGGGGAGGAGGGGGGTGGGTCCTTGGAGAAACCCACTAAGGCCACTTCCCATTTACCCCAGCTCTGGGGAGTGTCTATCCCCTCCCCCCCACCCCCCCCCGAGTTACAGGGAACGAACCATCTGGCCCAAGCATGGCTCGCAGCTAACGGGCTCCACTGGATGGCAAACGGGGCCACATTCCCACCTCCTCTCTCAGAAGGGAAGGAAAAGCCCCAGCTCCAAACCCTTCCTGCAGCCCAGCCCTTCCCTGGGCCAGACAGCTGGACCCAGGGGGCAGTTCCCAGGCACCAAGACCCACCTGAGCCCCAGCGGCTGGTCAGGCTGAGGAGTCTGCATCCTCCGTCACCGTCTCACATTCCCACGGGGGCCTTGGCCCACCACCCTCAGATTTTGGGCCTGCCGTTTTGTACCCTCCGTTGTGGACGTGGGATTCAGGCCATTGAAATAGCTCTTTGGTGTCTCCAGCAGCCCAGGCTGTGCTGGGGAGGGCACCACAGCTGGGCACCTACCATGCTGCAGGAGATGGGGCATATTTCCCGCGGGCAGGTGAGGGGCGAGTTGGGAGCTCATTCAAACATGCCAGAGAGGTGCCAGTAACCGCATCTGGCGGCTTATCAGAGGGTTTTGTCTGCACAACATCCCAGCCATGCTGTCTTCTGAGCTGCCTCATCTCCTCCTCCCTGGCGTTCGGGCTGCTAGCTAGCTATTGAGTAACCTGCAAACAGCCTGGCTCTCTAGCCGCTGGACCCCAACAGAGATTTAGGGGTCTGCAACCGCCAGTGCGGTATGTGTGCTCCCAGGGTCAGTCCCTGCTACAGATGACCTGCCCAGGGTGAGAAGACAGGCAGCATTTGTGGGGAGCCCTGGCTGCTGCAGGGTGTGTTTCTACACTAGTAATTCTGCCTTCTCCTTGCTGCCCCACCCGGCGTGGCTGGTCTGTGTCTCAAACACAGGCAGATTCAGCATGTGCCGCTGCTGGGAGCGAGCTCCCAGTGTCCAATGGCCAGTATCTATTGCTGCTCTTTGGAGGCTCCTGGCACCACCTAAGGGCTCGATTTGCAAAGAGTTTGTGCTTCTAAACCAGCGGCTTGCCCAGACCTTGGACTATCTGCCTGGTCTGCGGCGAACCGGAGCAGCGTGCAAGCCAGCAGCAGCCGCTAGACAGGGTTGGGCTGGCAAAGGCCCCAGCCCAGGAATCTCCCCCGGGGCTGCCTCTGAGCACAATTGTCTCCTGAAGCCCCCAAAAGTCCAGGCCACAAATTTCACCGTGTACTTTCCCACCTGCCCCGCTGCGAGGCGTGAGACCAGCTGTGCCATGCACACAGGCAGCTTGTCGCTGCTTGGCTCTGTACCAGCAAAGGGCCCTCACCCCAGACGGCAGCCTCCCCCAAGGATTCCCAGAGCACTGGGAGCTGCTCCCAGGTAGCGGGGCAGGGAGCGGGGAGACCCAGAGAATGCCCTGCCCAGAGGGAGCTCTCACTCGCAGGACCTGGGTCGGGGCTTCTGGGCATCCTGGCTCCGCAGGCCCATCAGGGAGGTGCCTGGGAATCCCACAGGCCCCAGCAGCTGCTCTGCCTCCTCCATTTGGGCCTGCTGGCTGGCGGGTAGGTGCCAGTGGAATGGGGAGGGGTGCACTCCCCTCCCGGCAGGTCAGCTGAAGGCTGCTGAGCCAGAGGCCAGCATTTCGCAGTCAAACCTCAGGGCTGTTGTACGGGAAACCCGGACCGGAGCTGTTCATCACAGTTCCCAGGTGGTGTCACGGAGACAGCACTGTGAAATATCACATGTGACACACACAGCACTGTCAGGAATATTTGGAGTGCTACGAATAACTCCTTAAACAAAAGCTACTAGCTAGGGACTCTGCTGCTCCTTACACAGACTTGCCCACTCTGTGGCTGTTACATCGATCAAAATGTCCAACATAATACGTACGCTCGTGTACTTAGCACACACAGCCCGCGTGACCCTCATGCAGCGCTCATGTCTCAGTCTCCACTCTGCGTCATCCTACACTGGGTGCATCACCTCGACTCTCGGCACTGGCGACGAATGGTGGCACGGCAAACGGCAACCCTTCTCAGCGCCTTGTCAGCAAACAGAAGCCTGGGCTCCTTGTGGCTAGCAGCATCCAGCCCTGGCTTAGGAGCTGACAGGGCTCTGTATTAGCTTGGGAAATAGGAAATCTGTAGCCTGTATAAAGTGGTAGAGGACCGTGTTGGGACCCAGCCCTGACAGGAGACACGTCTCTTGGTCCTGCCTCGGGCCCATGGCTACTTTAACTCTTCTATGTAAGACTTCTCCCTTCCCACCCCATGCCTGATTGGTTCAGCACTCAGCTGGTTAATGTGCAGACAGCTTGCCCTAAGTGGAAAGTGGGATAAACAGTGAGGTGGCAAAGTTTGGCGATAATACTAAATTACTCAAGATAGTTGAGTCCCAAGCAGACTGGGAAGAGTTACAAAGGGATCTCCCAAAACTGGGTGACAGGGCAACAAAATGGCAGATGACATTCAACGTTGGTAAGTGCACAGTAATGCACACTGGAAAACATGATCCCAACTATACATATAAAAGGATGGGGTCTAAATTAGCTGCTACCACCCACGAAAGAGACTTGGAGTCATTGTGGAGAGGTCTCTGAAACCATCTGCTCAGCCGTGAAAAAAGCGAACAGAATGTTAGGCACTATTAGGAAAGGGCTAGATAATCAGACAGAAAATACCATAATGCCACTCTATAAATCCATGGTACGCCTGCAAGTGGAATGCTGCGTGCAGATCTGGTCGCCCCATCTCTAGAAAGATCTATTAGAATTGGAAAAAGTCCAGAGAAGGGCAACAAAAATGATGAGGGGTCTGGAACGGCTTCCAGATGAGCAAAGATTAAAAAGGCTCAGACGGTTCAGACTAGGGGGGGAATGACAGAGGTCTAGAAAATCACGAGCGATGTGGAGAAAGTGACCAGGGAAGTGTTATTTACCCCCGTTGCATAACGCAGGAACCAGGGGTCAGCCAATGACATTCATAGGCAGCAGGTTTCAAACAAACATAAGGAAGCACTTCTTCACCCAGCGCACAGTTGACCTGTGGAACCTGTTGCCCGGGATGCTGTGAAGGCCAAAAGTATAATTGGGTCAAAAAAGAATTTGACCAATTAATGGAAGATATTATCCAGGATGGTCAGGGATACAACCCCTGCTCTGGGTGTCCCTAAGCCGCTGACTGCCAGAAGTGGGGACTGGGCGACAGGGGATGGATCACTTGATAAAATGCCCTATTCTGTTCACTCCATCTGAAACATCTGGCACCAACCACGGCCAGAGGACAAGATACTGCACTAGGTGGACAATTGGTCTGATCCAATGTGGTCATTCTCTTCGTACACAGCTTTGGATGTAGGTAAGGAGCATGTCTAGTATCTGCCACACCCTATTCTGGGTGTTTCTGGGCCCTTCCAACTAGCTAGGTTGACCTGCCCTACCCTCTGCACACAGTGACCAGCTAGGATCCACATCTCCTCCAGGCAGTCTCTCTCTCTCCATTTGGGCCCAAAAGCCTGGTGCTGCATGTGGTTTAAACCAGGAGAATCTGGCATGTGGGCAATGCTCCCCCCCCAGCGCAAGTCAGGAGTGGGTGAGATGGCCCTGTTCGGTGCCCAGTCCCGCAGGACACCCTGCTCAGGGAGTGAGGTGGCCTGTGGGAGCAGGAAAGGGATACAACCTCTTGGGAAGTGTGATGGGGTATACCTGCCCTGCTCTGGACAGGAAGGGGTTAACCCCTTGCCTTGGGCTGAGGAAGCCACGCCCCCTCACCTCTGCTGGGCATGCTCCAACTGGAGCCACAGTATAAAAGGGAGCAGCCCAGCTCAGTCCGGGCTGACCCGCGGGGAGAGGAGCAGGCTGGAACCCCAGACCACAGAGGCCAGGCGTGCCGAGACCCAGGCGGATACGCGGCTGCTCACAGAAGTCCAAGAGGGGACAGAGCTGTTGGCTGCAATGACCCCAGAGATGCAGGGGAGCTGTGGATGACAGCACTGGTAGCTCCAGGGAACTAGACATTGCTCCGGTTGTAGAACCAGGAACCAAGTCAGCGTGTTTTGGATGGATCCCTGCTGACCCAGTGGCGAATACATTCACCGCTGATAGGGCCCTGGGCTGGGACCTGGTGGAGTAGGGAGGGCCCGGATGCCAGCCCACTCTCCTCTGGCCACCAGTTCATGCAGCCCTGCATAGGAGGGCGGCCTTATTGACTCTGGCCTCTAGGCCACGCAGTCCTGCGTAGGAAGGTATTCTTACTGACTCTGGCCATTAGGCCATACTGCCCCCAGGCTAACGGTGGTCATTTGAACTTAGCTGCAGGGCTATAACGCCCCTCCCTTCTCCCCAAAGGGCGACGGGGTATACCTGCCCCATGACAGGAAGGCAAACAGGGGCATGAGGGCAGAAATGACTCATGATCTAATGTGAGCCCCGGGGCAACCGGCACTGGCAGCAACGCAAGGGGAGCTGGGCTTCCATGGGGCCCACTCTGTCTGTGCCCTGCCCCACACGCCGCCCTCAACACAGACCCAGCATGGTCACAGTCAGCCCTCTGTCCACTGACGACGGCAGGAGCAGGAATGGGCATTAAACTGGCAAAAGGCTGGACCCTTGGCTGGGCACTCCCCTCCCCAGCCTGCCCTGCAGACCCGACAGCGCTCGGTGCTCAGCTTCGTGCAGGGGCAGCGGTTACAGGCACACACGGAGCTCCTGGTAAAGAAGCCACAGCTGTATGGACAGCTCGAATACACGGCCCGGTGACGACAGTGAGGACATGGCTGCGGCCTCGGACCACAGCACCCCCCAGTTGACGTAAGGGTAAGGGTGCACTTACCCCCTCGCCCTCCAACCTGGATAATGGGCATCTGGGGGCTCTGGAACAGACCGCCACCTCCCAAACATTACTGACACCGCCGTTCCAACCCCCCCGAGCCCAGCACACACTCACGCTCACCGCGTTCCCCCCCACCTCTCCCATCAGCCACACACGCGCTTCCAGCCTTTTACTCTCACACTCCCACACACAACCCTGCAAAGCTTACCAAGGGCTGACACTCCCCTGGGGTTGCCTTGTCCCTGTCTCCAGCACGCCCAGCGTGGGTCTAGCATCCAGCAGCCACGTGTGCAGCAAGGAAGCAGAAGCACAGGGAGGCCCTCTGGCACAAGGCCAGGCCCCCTAGCCCTACAAAGACGCACAAGATGATTTTAAAGCCAAAAAAACCCAATCCAGGCAAAGGCTGTGGCCATCCAGAGCCTAACCTCCCATGGAAGCCAATGGTCTTTGGGGCCGAGTGCATCCTGCAGGACTGACCCACAGCCGCAAAGATGGACCAGAATCAACTGCCTGGCTACCAGCTCCGTGAGGGGCGGCCAGAGGCTCTGGCTCTGGGTCTAAAGGTGCCAGAGGCCCAGAGGTTCACAAAGAGGTGGGGTGGAGCAAGTTCCTCTGCTCCTTCACCTCCTATGCCTGGACAGAGCCTGGTGATGGGACCAGCCCTGAGCTGGGCCCTCCCCCAAAGCCCTGCCTGGAGGGCAGACCCAGGTTAAACTCCCAGGACCTTTGCATGGCCTGTGATGACCCTGTGAGGAGAGCGCTGCATTTGGAGATGCAGGGCAGAGGCCTGGACATGAAACCCAACCTCCCTTCCCCTCCGGCCCCTCTCCAGCTGACATCCCCGAGTGCACAGCGTAGGGGGCAGTGCTTCCAGAAGGGAGGGGTCTGAGGCCGGACGTGGGCCATGAAGTTTCCCAGCATGATCGTCTCCACCACGCTGTGCTGCGAGAGGAAGGCGTGAGCAGAGGGGGTCGCAGTGCATGAACTGAGCATGGAAGTCATTGCGGATGAAAGGGCTCATCTCCCGCGGCCCGGTGCTCAGAAGAGGTTGGCATGGCTTTGGAGGGCGGGGCCACTTGGGGTAGGAAAGGCAGGTGGATTGCAGCATGCCGCAGGGATGTCCCGTCAGCCCACCAAGGACAGAAGACGGGTCACGTTCCACTTGGCCACGGCTCCAGCTTGGCTGGTCTTGGAAGCTGCCACACTGCAGGAGAAACCAGCTGGGAGCTCCGGCCCCATTGGTCCTTGCTTTGCCCATGGTGCTTTGCAGGGGAGTTCGGCCTTGTAAATGGGTTTCTGCCCTCAGCTCCCGGTCTCCTGAGAAAGGTCTAAGAGAGGGAGAGACGGGCTGCCCAGCTCGCGGGAAGGGAGTGGAGTTTGGAGGGAGCCATGGGGGATACGCTACTAGGTGCTCATCACCTCCAGCGCAACAGCGACTGCAGGTCTTCCATGCCAGGCCGAGTGCAGGCAGATGCAGTGCAAACTTCTCCCCAGCGCTCGCCACTGGCTCAAACACCACCCAGACCTCCCTTGCTCTCCAAAGCACATGGGTCTCTCCCACCGCACACCACCAGCTGTTTCAGGCACACTGTTCTGTGGTCGGACAGCTACTACTGATTGCTGGGGCTGAGAAACCCCAACTCCTTCCACCTCCCGCCGTGGGTACGACCCCCCTCCTTCCCCCCCATGGAAAGGCAGAGCTGTTTTCCAGTCCCACCTCCCAAGCCCCCCTTTGGCTCTGAGAAGCTTCATTAAAAGGAAACACAAACCAGAAGCAGAAGGAAGCACTTTTAAGTTGCTGGCAGCTTTGCCTCTCAGTGAGTTAGGAGGTCGTGCTTTATTCATGGGGCAGAAAAACGGCTTATCTCCTAAGAGTCCATTATGTTTCATTTGGAGCGTCAGTGCAATCAATGCTTTGGCAAAGGAACCCCCCCCCACCCCCGCCCCAAACTTTATCTCCCTATTTCATTACTGCAGGTTGCACTTATTCGGGTTTATCAGCAGTGATGAAGTGGATTGCTGAGTTCTCTGCTGGCCTAGCAAAAATAAGGATGGAGACATTATACTCCAGGTTCCTGCTATTTTCAGAGACCTTGGCTCCATGATTTATTCATAAAAAAGCCATTATTTATGCCAGAGAAAGAAGACAGAATGGGTTAGCTTTTTAAGTGCTTATAATGCATTATATGGTACCTTAGCCTGCCAGACATCATTTATAATTGTAGACTTCTTTAAGTCCTTTTTTTCTACCCTTCATATCAGCGCCGAGGGTGATAGCAAACTCGGTTAATTAGCAGAAGTTGACAGACGTGGCAAGGAGAGGAAAGGTGAAATATCACTGAAGGAGACGGTTCTCAGGCACCCACTGAAGAAAGGCCCACCCCTTCTCCCAGCCTTGATCTCCCAGCGCAGGCAGCCCAGGAAGCTGGACGCAGCAAGGGGTGGGAGCTGCATGAGTGGATGCAGGTACCCATCCAAACCCCCTGCATTGTTTCACACTAAGCCATGTCCTTCTCTTTTCTCAGCCCCCTGCACATCTCCCGGCTACTTCCCTCACGGAGGAGGGGTCTACAAAATCCATCCCGCCTGCTGTTGTGAGGGAACGAGAGTCTATATTCCAGACTCCTGGGGCTCTCGCTGCTGCTAACACCCCACTGCCAGGCCCGTTCAGCCAGGGCCTTGCCGAGGGGCCCGGGAGGCCCACAGCTCTGGAGCCTGGAAGAAAGCGATGGGCAGGGTTGGTGCTCATCTGAACTTCGGCTGTGACTTTGCCGCTCGCTGGCTCCTTTTTCCTGTTTACAAACTGCTCTCGTTGCTGCTCACGTTGCTGCTCTCGTTGCCACACACTGCGAGATGGGATTGGATCCCAAAGTGAACAAAATACAACAGAACGGCGTGGCATGTGATGGTACCCGGAGCTTGTGCAATTCACAGCCCAGAGTGCTCAGCTGTCCAGGCTGTCCCTGGGGTGCAGAGCAGGGGGAGGGCCTAATACAGTACATCCCCATTGTCCTCAGCGGAAAGACCCCCGCTGACTTCAATGGGTTTTGCATTTAGATACTCCAGTGACGAGCGCCCTAGAAACACTCTGCGACAGGTAGATAGGATGCGTCTGTGACCATGGGTGCCCACCTAGCTCATTAGTCGTTCCATTAAAGGTTGCACCCATTTTTCTTTACATGTCTGCAAACACTTATGCCACCAGTTTTCACTCCATGAATGTTTTGGGACCAGATTTTATACCTGTACCGTCACAATGCACAAGCACGTTCAGCCAAGCAGTGCTCTGGATGCCCGTCTATCTCCAGTTAGCTTTCCAGCTGATAAAACCGGCCTCTAACTCTCTCTCTTTGCTTCAGGCAGGAAGGATCCCAGCTCCGTTTAATTCTGAGATCCATGGCCACAGCCATATGTAATGCTCTTTCTTGTGCAAAAGAGGGTAGGAGGAGATTGTGTTGAATATTCACACTTCCCAGGCCTGCTTGTCTCCTATAGGGCTCTGTCCTCACTTCTCTCTCAGAAAGATGCAACACTTCTAGGGCACTCCGCCTGGTTATAAGGGAAGGTCATTTGGTCATTCAGTGAGGGAACAGAAACACTCCCATGTGCCAGAGATGACACTGAATATTGAATAGTCCAAGTTCCCACTGCAAAGAGGCTTAGAAAGCTCACTTGTACAGGTATGTCTGCAAGAAGCCATTTGTTGCAGAGATACAAATAACCAGCACACAACGGGTGTGCAGACAATTTGTGAACAGAAAAAGGTCGAAAACCAGACCTGGCTCCAGTAGTAACCCTCACACTTAGCCTTTCTTTGGTGCCTTCTGTACAAGACTCTTTGCAAAACACTAGTGAGTGAAATATATCTATCTATCTACCTATAGATATCTCTCTCTCTCTCTCTATATATAGATACATCTTCTTACTATATGTTCCATTCTATGCATCCGATGAAGTGGGCTGTAGCCCACGAAAGCTTATGCTCTAATAAATTTGTTAGTCTCTAAGGTGCCACAAATACTTCTGTTCTTTTTGCAGATACAGACTAACAGGGCTGCTACTCTGAAACTCGTGAGTGAAGTCTCTCCGCCCCCTCTGTGGTGTGTTGGCATTTTGATATACAGATGGGGAAACTGAGGTACAGAATGAGGCAGTAACTTGTCCCAGGCCACCTGGGAAGTGTGTGGCAGAGAGAGGACTGGAACCCAAGTCTCCTTACTGCCTTCCCCTGACATGGACCAGGAGAGTCTGCATGGGGCTGTACGACCTGCAATGTCTTGCTGTGGTTGCTATGAAAGAGTGGAATCTTCCATTGTACCTGTCCTAGGCCGAGTTACTTGCCCCTCCCGTAGCTTTTGCACAAGGTGATGCCATGGGCTGGTGTCAGGCTAGTCCAGGGCCCGGTGCATTTCCCTGTGGCACACAAGCACCCATGCTCTGCGATCAAGTACGGGACATTAGAACAAACAGTTAGCTGCTTGGAGGTGGGAGTCACCCTCCTTGCCGCTTGCGCTCTGGCTCCTGTTCCAAGCCTAGTTCAAGTATCAGAAAATCCCCATTTCAAGCCATTGCTATGTCCAAGATCCTTGAGTTTAAAGCAAAGTGAGAGCGTCTCAGTGGCGATTTTGTTTTTTAAACCTAAGATAAATAAAAATGTAAGACAAGGGAAACAATGTAATACAATCATCCAGGAGAAGAGAAAGCAAAGGCACAACTCTCACACACACACAAATATAAACACACACACACACACAGACCACATTTTAAAACCAATTAAATTCCCTTTCCAGAGAGAACTCTTTCACCCACTCTCTAGGATATGAGGCTATCTGCTTCCCTGGCGCTCTGTATATGAATAATTAAAAGCTAAACATATGTTAAAAAATGCAAACAGTACATGAGACTGGAGAGTTTTTTTCCTCATTATTTTTGCAAAAATCCATTAAATGGATTAAAAAAGCCCCTCCTGAAACACACCAACTTTGAAGCCTTGTGTCATTTCCTAAAGCGGCCAGGAAGGAGTTAAAGACATTTGGCAGAGACTAACCCATTAGGCCTAATAATTATGAAATTATAGAGGTACTCAGGTGACTGTTAATTTCACACATACTGTTCAGCTCGGTGGCTAATGAGAGCCTGAAGAACTCAAGTGCCTCATCTTTCTTGTTGAATGGTGACCTGCAATTAATGAGCTTCTGCAAGAAAAGGCAGCATTTTGCACTTGGGGCTAATAAGATGGCTTTTGTGCAGCAGCATTGTGATACCAGGAGCTTCTGAATGAAGATGAAGAACTTTTTCCTTTATTTATTTATGAGCACCATGTAGTCCAAGAGACCACACACGCAGAGAAGTGGCCCTGGTGTGAGTCTAGGAACAAATTTAAGAGTATAGTTGCTCTGAGGCTACAGCAAGGATTTTTCGTCTCCTCTGCTAGGTAGTAATGAGGCTGAGATAGCAGAAATACAATTTCAGAGCAATCGCCCTTGCGGGGGTGAGCACAGAGTCCCTTCCAGGAAAAGCAATGAAATAAACTGCTTCCCCCACTCCTTAAGACTCCCCCCCGTTCCTTGCAAGTGTGCCTGGGCTTTCTGAGTTCTCTGCATCTGGGAAAGCAACAAAGAGCCCCACTCCTGGCACAGGTAAGTAACACCACTGTAACCCTGAGTGCAGATCCCGAGAACGGAGTCATCTCCAGACAGACCAGAGGCTGGCAGCCATCGCGCGATCCTGCATGAACGCAATTCCAGAGATGGCCAAAGTACAGACACATTTTCAGTCTGTTATGAGAGCTGCCTAAGCATGTGGAAAATCGGATGACTTAGATGCACAAGCATGAATCCTGAGCCCTTTGGTTGGTGGACAGCCTGCAGTCCAGTTAGATGGCTCTCGCCTAAGCCAACTGGCAATTGGTAGGTGTTCAAGTAAGCAGATTTGTTAGCATATAGGCTCTTTCCATCCAGCCATGTATTGTTACTGCTACGTATAAGATGTGCATTCACCATTTGGTGCATTGACTTATAGATGAACACACATGCTCACAGAGCTGAGTTATCAGCCGCTGTCAGCTGGAAACCAACAAACAATCTTCAGGCTAACCACAACAATCACCATGATTTGGGGCAGCTCAGACGCACCATCCCCAATTGTCTCATGGATATGAGGAACCACTTGTCCAAATTCTTTCCCAAGCAAAGCTCTGGGTAAAGCAACAGGTCTTGACTGAACCCTGAGTGTTAGATCTCTGTGGCCCAGAGATCTCTTGATGCCAAGTGGCAGATGGCACAGGGATGCACAGAGGTTTAAAGGCATGCCCTGGGTATGAGATCTGCATCATAGTAGACCAAAAGGTGACGTGAGGTCTCTGCCAAGAGCCAGCAGCCCACTAGTTGTCAGTATTCTTAAACGATGTTCGCACAGGAAATAGTTGAAGAAATACATAATCTGGAAGCTATTCAATTCCCAGCCTGTGTACGTAAAGCTTGTCACTCGCGTCCCGGCGGGCCTCAGGGCTGCCTCACTCAGCACCAGGGCTGGATTTCCCGCCAGGCACGGCAGGCTTGTGCCTGGGGTGGTGGCGTTCTCGGGGCACCTGAAAGTGAAAAGTGGGCTCCTGGCTCTGGCTAGTCGCTGCCCAGCGTGTGAAGCTGGCGCAGGGTGAGCCAGCCCACCTGGGGGTGCTGTCAGCAGTGGCGGGGCAGCCGCTGACAGTGCTGGGAGCATCCCAGCCCCTTCCCAATCTTGGCCGCCCCACTGCCTCCCCCAGCTGCCGGGGAGAGAGGGGGAGGGGTGTGGCCAGCGCCCCATTCACTTACACAGGCAGAGCCAGAAGACGGCTGCTGCGCCAGGCTGCGGGAGGGATCGAAGACCCCCACACGTGGCGGAGGGTCTCATGCCTTCCCGAGGAGGCTGTACCCTGGCCGCCCCCAATGCCCTGGGGCTGCTTTGAGGGGCTGCTGGGGGGAGGAACGGGGCCAGTATATTGTGGCCAGCACGGATTTCATAGAATCATAGAATATCAGGGTTGGAAGGGACCTCAGGAGGTCATCTAGTCCAACCCCCTGCTCAAAGTAGGACCAATCCCCAATCAAATCGTACGATACAAAATAAAGGTCACGTTCATGTTGGTGCAGGGTCAGCTGTAGGTGGGGGATGCTGGAGATGCTGTGCCTAGGGGCGCATAAGGTGCAAATCCGGCCCTGGTCAGCCCATGGAGCAGTGAACAGCCAGGGAGACAGGCCAGGTGCGGGCCTGAGCATTTACAAAGACAAAGGAATCCCAAGATGCGTCTCTGAAGAGGAGCCCTCCTGGGGTAAGAGTCAAAACTGCTAAGAACAGAGGAGAGGGGACAAGATTTTATCCTTCACCTACGAGAGGAGCTGGCAGCGTGCGGGATCCCAGCTGTAGTAGCCGTGAGAGGAGCTGGTTAGTGCAGCCTGGGCTCTAGAAAGCGTGTGAGGATTGTATCTGATATGGGACCATTTGTTTCCAACACTACTACTCGCTGTCAGTCGAATCTCTACGCTGTATTAAATAAACGCACACTCGTTTTCCCTACCGACGTCGCTGGGTGTGGTGAGTTCAGCGGTGCGCAGCTGCAAGGTGGGACTGGTGAGTACCGTGAGCAGCACGGGCCCGTCGAGACGGGGAGGAGTGTCTGGGGTGCCCGTGGCTGGTGGAGTCGGGGGGCTGTTCCATGCCAGGCACGGACACAGAGTCCTCACGCTACGAGCGGGTGGGCGCGAGATGCCTCACAGGGGAAGCATCACCCAGGCGTTAGCTCAATTGTTTTAATGTTTCTGTGGGAAAAAACTCTCTCACTTCTTTACTTTTTCCCACTGGAAAAACGGGGAGGAGGTAGAGTAAAAAGAAGTGAAGAAAAAATGACGTTTTTTCCACCAAATACATTTTTCTTGGTAAAAAATTTAGTTTTGGTAAAAAAACAACAACCCTAAAGCGTGTATGAGACATTTTGCCCAGCTCCAGTCAGGCGATTAGAAATGGGAGGGACTCTCTGCCTTGGATGTAAGAGGGATGAGGAGCTGCCAATGGCTCTGATATCTCCACAGCCCCAAACGTGTCGCAGACCTCATGGACAGAAGACACTTTTGCCTGTTTACCAGCATTGCTTAGGGATGTGATTTTCTGAGCCATTTCTATCGTGGCAAAAGCCCTAGTGTAGACACAGTTATACCTCACGCTGGTGTAGCTTATTTCCTGGTGTAAGTTCTCTCTTGCTGGGCTACCCTAGGCAGGTTTGTCAGTACAGCTATATCAGGACAGTGTTTTCTGGTGAAGTCTAGGCCCCAGATTCCCCCAGCAGCCCACACAAGAGAAAGCTCAGGGAGGAGGCGCACTTGCCCAGCGCCAATTGTGGAGGAAAGAGCGTAGCCACTAGTGACAGTCGTGCCCTTCACTCTTAGAGAGGCAGGGTGGCCAGTGGCTAGGGCACAAGCTAGGGTTAGGAGACCAGGGCTCAGTTCCCTGCTCTCCCACAGACTTCCTGTGAGATGTTGGACAAGTCATTTAGCCTCCCAGGGTATGTATCAGCTGTACTGTAAACCGGGGCTCACAGAGCCCTACATCCACACACAAATCTGTCTGACTCAGGTCCGCAAGCACCCAGGTCCGAGGATGCACGCGGGATGGGGTGGTGTCTGAGCCTGAGCAGGGGGGCTGGAACAATCTGTACAGTGAGGGTGCTGAGAGCCACTGAACCAAACTGTAAACCCTGTATACGATGGAAACCACTTCAAGCCAGGAGGTGCTGCAGCACCCCACCCCCAGCACCCCTAGTTCCAGCACCTATGCCCGAGTTCCACTGAGACTCAAGTCCTTTTTGTGTGGACACAGCTCAAGCTACAATCACCAATCAGAGGGTCCACACAGGGCAGTATGGACGTGTTAGCACAGCAGTGAGACCAGGCCCAGGTTTGCGGTGCAGTACGGGCACTCAAGTATGGGCTTGGGAACACCAAGCCCACCGGCCCCGGGGCCCCCAGACCCAGGTTTACAATGCAGCGTGACTGTCAAGGTTCCTTCCCCACTCTGAACTCTAGGGTACAGATGTGGGGACCTGCATGAAAGACCCCCTAAGCTTATTCTTACCAGCTTAGGTTAAAAACTTCCCCAAGGTATAAACTTTGCCTTGTCCTTGAACCCTATGCTGCCACCACCAAATGTTTTAAACAAAGAACAGGGAAAGAGACCACTTGGAGATGTCTTCCCCCAAAATATCCCCCCAAGCTCTACACCCCCTTTCCTGGGGAAGGCTTGATAATAATCTTCACCAATTGGTACAGGTGAACACAGACCCAAATCCTTGGATCTTAAGAACAATGAAAAATCAATCAGGTTCTTAAAAGAAGAATTTTAATTAAAGAAAAGGTAAAAGAATCACCTCTGTAAAATCAGGATGGTAAATACCTTACAGGGTAATCAGATTCAAAACATAGAGAATCCCTCTAGGCAAAACCGTAAGTTACAAAAAGACTCAAAAACAGGAATATACATTCCATTCAGTACAGCTTATTTTACCAGCCATTAAACAAAAGAAAATCTAACGCATTTTCTAGCTAGACTACTTACTAACTTAACAGGAGTTGTAAGGCTGCATTTCTGATCTGTTCCCGGCAAAAGCATCTCACAGACAGACAGACCCTTTGTCCCCCCCCTCCAGATTTGAAAGTATCTTGTCCCCTCATTGGTCATTTTGGGTCGGGTGCCAGCGAGGTTACTTTAGCTTCTTAACCCTTTACAGGTGAAAGGGTTTTGCCTCTGGCCAGGAGGGATTTTATAGCACTGTATACAGACAGGTGGTTACCTTTCCCTTTATATTTATGACAGTGATGTACCCTCTGTGCCCAGTTCCCAGCTGTAAAACAAGCACCTGGCAGAGATGTTGTGGGGATAAATTCATTGACAATTTGGCGTCTCTCTCAGATACTGTGCTAATGGGGCCATCTAAGCACCATTGCTGGACAGATGCACTCTGAGGTTCCCAGTCCAATTCCCACTGATGTCAGTGGGAGTCTTTCCACATAATGGGAGCTGGATCAAGTCCTAACGAGGCAGGGCTCTGCAGGGGTAACTGTATATAGCCCTCAATCAAAGCCTGCACAAGGAGGCAGAGTTAAGGCAGTCCAATGAATTTCTTCAAAATTAAGCAAGATGAGCTCATCCATCCCTAGTGCAGATGGTTTGATTCTGCTGATGCAGCCTGACTTCCAAGCACTTGTCTGAAACCAGCACTCCCTTCAATACCTTCTGAGTCATCTAGTCCCCTCAAAAAGCCCTATTGTCCCATGCTCTATCCACGTTCGTGGCCATCGGCTCTGAGCATCTTTAGTGCTCAGGACTGTCACGTGGGAACATACGAGCACTTTTCCATGTCAGATCCTGAATGGTTAAGACCCAATGAGTAATTATTACTTTCTTCCCTTGCCCAACAGGAATAAAAGCTACCGTGTCCCTGTCATAAACATACAGCTAAGGGTAGCATAAAATCCCTCCTTTGCCTGTAAGGGGTTAAGAAGCTCAAATAACCTGGTTGGCACCTGACCAAAAGGACCAATAAGGGAAGAAGATCCTTTCAAATCTGTGGGGGGAGGTCTTGTTTGTGCTCTCTTTGATTTGTGCTCTCTTCGGACAGAGAGAGGGACCAGTCAGGAAAAAACCCTCTCCTAAAACCCTACCTGAAATAAGCATCTAAGATTACAAAAATTGTAAGTAAAGCAAGGAAATGCATTAGATTATCTTGTTTTAGCTTGTGCATTTTCCCTATGCTAAGAGGGAGGTTTATTCCTGTTTTTTGTAACCTTAAAGTTTTGCCTAGAGGCGAATCCTCTGTGTTTTAAATCTTATAACCCTGTAAAATTACCTTCCATCCTGATTTTACAGAAGTGCTTCTTTTACTTTTTTCTTTATCATAAAGTTCTGCTTTTAAGAACCTGATTGGTTTTTAGTGTCCTAAAAACCCAAGGGTCTGGTCTGTGCTCACCTTGTTAATGTATTTGGTTGTTATATTATTCTCAAGCCTCCCCAGGAAATGAAGGGGCTTGGGGGAATATTTTGGAGAAACAGGAACTCCAAGTGGTCCTTTTCCTGAATCTTTGTCTAACTCACTTGGTGGTGGCAGAAAAAGTGTCAAAGGACAGGAAGAATTTGTGCCTTGGGGAAGTTTTTAACCTAAACTGGTAGAAATAAGCATA
This sequence comes from Natator depressus, assembly GCF_965152275.1. NCBI lineage: Eukaryota > Metazoa > Chordata > Testudines > Cheloniidae > Natator > Natator depressus. The sequence goes on from NC_134252.1 coordinate 16,078,211, forward strand.
GGGGGTCTTTCATGCGGGTCCCCACATCTGCACCTCAGAGTTCAGAGTGGGGAGGGAACCCTGACAGTCCCCATGACAGGCAATGCAAACCTCAGCAGCACCGAGAGATGGAAGGAAACTCCACGACAGAGAGAGCTATAAATGTCATAACTCCATTGTTAAGGAGCAGTTCAAATGCACTTAATCCCCGCCTGCCTGACCTCACTGTGCACCGCATCTGTAGAGCTCTTCCTTTGGCTGCATGGAGCAGTTTGCAGCCTGCTCTCGCTGGCCAGGGAGCTCGGCTGGAGAACATGTGCAAGATGACAAAGAGGAGTGTCATGTCAGGGCCAGTCGTGGTGAAGTAATGTGTTGTGAGAGGGACGTGCGTCCTGTCAGGAGCTGGCGTGCAACTTACTATGTGTGCCTTTCTGTTGTTTGGCTTTTTTATATTTAAAGTCAATCATGTGGCACTGCAAAGGCGCCCTGCACGAAGATGTGAAGGAAGAGAAGGCACTGAAATGTATCTGACAAAGCGAGTGATGGCTGGCTCCTGCAGAGCGGTAATGGCATCAGACAAGCACACAGAGAGCGGGGAACCAGGTGCCTGAGACAGCAGCTACTCTGGACCCTCTTCAACAGCACTGGGCTCACCTGGGCGTTTAGCCACCATGCCCCAGTTGTAGCCCTGGAAGGCGCTAGGTCTCAGCAAATCCGAGCACCCACCTGCCTGGGGAGCGGCAAGCACCCTACAACTCTCCAAGAACTCCTATGTCCCCCATCACCATTGCATCTGGGTGCCCTACACGCCTTAATGAATGGATCGTCATGCCCCTCCTGTGTGCCAGAGGGCACTAAAGTGACACGCACTGAAGGGTGAGGAGCTGAGGCACTGGAAGAGGTGCCTAAGGTCACAGAGGGAGAGTATAGCAGGGTAAGAACTGCACCGAGCTCTTCTGCACCCGCAGCCAGCGTGTTAACCACTAGGCCACTGAGCCCTGGGCTTGCCACAGTCAATGGAAACAGGGAACCAGATTCCGTCAAGCTGATGAGGGTTAGAATGTCTGCTCAGCCACAGATGAGAGCTTCCCAGGTCCACTCTATAGCCTCCCTCCTGGCCAGAGACAGAGCCCCCAGAACCACTAGTCTCTGGGAAATCTTGGCCTTAGTCTGTCAGAGGCTGATGCACAATATTGCATCTGTCTATGGCACCTAAATGGCCCCAGCAGCTAGTGTCTGAGGACGCTCGCAATACAATACCTGGAGAGATCGTTCTCGCAATAGCCGCTTCTCCCATGAAAATCGCACTCAAACCTTTCTTCTCTTTAGTATAGTTACAGAATAAAACCACGAACTCGACCTTCTGTACACGTCTCTGTGGCGCTATGAAATGAGCTGACATGCGCCTGTCCATGGCGATGTCACTGGCAGCCTCCGGGTTTTCTTGTCCACATCCCTCCTGCATCCAACTTCAAAACCCAGGCGATTCCCAGTTTGAATTCTTTAGAGGAACATCTAGCCACGCGAACCCCTGAGAGCAAAGAAAGGCCGATCGAAGATTCCTTCTTTAACAGAGCCTCGCCCCTGCCCCCATCAAAGCCACCCTCACCAAGGGTGCTGATAGACAATTCTGTGGCATTCTCAGCAGAGGGTCAAAAGAGCCTGGGTGCTCTCAGATCCTCTCCTGGCTAGAGAGGGTCTCTCCTGCTTACAGTTGAAGTATATTGGCTCGGAGAAGGAAGGGGAGAGTTTGCAGGGCCCTTGTGGGTGGTTTTACCTGTTACACAGAGTCTTCGGTCCAGCTCCTTTCACCTGCACAGTACCCTAACACACAAACACAGATCGTTACATGGTAACTAAACAGCAGGTTGTTTCCTTGGCCCATGTTGGAAGGTTTCATGTTAAAGTGGAGAGAAGCACAAGAGATTCCACAGACTTCACTTGGAAAGGACTCGGGGTGCTTAGTCAGGCACTATTCCCCATAATGGGAGCTGCAGGGCCAATATCCCAATGCGGCATGCTAAGCATTTCACCTCTGCAGGTCACCTTCTCCAAGAACACCATGGACATGGAAAAACCCAGCTGGGTGACATGAGAGATGAGGCCAGTTTCATCCCTGTCTGACAACCCATTGATCATCCACAGCAGTACCTAGATATGACCCATTTAGAACAGGAAGCAGATAGGACAATCACAAAGCTGTAAGTGAGACTTCTGAGGGGTAGAGCTGTGTGTAACCTCGGCGAAGAGCTAAGATGGCCTCAATCTCCAGAAATGGTTCCTGCCACCTCACACGGTGGACAGAAGGAAAGCTGAAGGGTCCAGTGAGAAATACGGGGGCCATGCAATGGTTAGAGCCATAGGCAAGCAGTCTCTGAGCCACCTCTGCTAGAAAATGTGATGGCCAGTGGACGAAGGGGAGCCAGCTGAGTGTGGCAAAGTGTAGCTGCTGAATGCAGCCGCAGGCCCTCTATGAGAAATGGAGTCAAGGAAAATTAACAAGGCAGCATGGGCTGGTAGAGCAGGCGCCGCTCTGAGAGCCAGGAGAGATGAGCTCCCATCCTGGCTCTGCCCCCGCCCTGCTGTGTGGACGTGAGCAAGTCACTTTCCTTCTCCTACTGCTTCCAGACTGTGTGTGTTTGTCCAGAGAGCTCTCAGGGCAGGGACTGCCCCTCTGCATGTGTCTGTGTAGCACAACGAGGACCTCATCTTGGATGGATCCTCTAAGTGCTACCGTAATATACATAATTCTCATGGACACATGCAACAGATACATGCTCCCCGGGAGTCTCCTTGCCATTCAGATAAGGCAGAAGGTGAGGTGAAAAGGCTGATGCTGGGATGAGAAGGTTTTCAGAGATAAGAAAAGTCATGGACTATAGAAGGAAGGATCTGAGGCCAGAGCATGAATTTCCTGGCAACTTAGCAAGAGCAGCTGTGATGAGAACACTTTCTATTCCCCAGGGCCTTTGCCCCGGGGAGTCCCAGGCACTGCAGACATGTTAATTCATGAAAACTCACAACAGAGGTGGCAAAACACATGTAATCCCTGAAAACATGAGCATCCACTGAAAGGCAAAGGGACTCACCCCAGGCCATAGGGCAGAAGTCACTCAGCAGCAAGCCAGCACAAAGCACACACCCTTCTGGGTGCTGCACAGGCCTGGGGCTCGCTGACTGCACAAGGAAGAATTTCACTGATAGAGGGACATTGGCAGAGAGCCCTGGCTCCCAGTCCTGTGCTCTGATCACTATGCTTTACAATACAGTGACTTTAATTACCCAGTAGCTGCACTGCACACAGTAACACCTGGCTCTCACCAGTGGAGCGCAAAGGGCTTTACAAGGAGGTCAGTAGCATTTCCCCCAATGTATGGCTGAAGAAATTCACTCACAGAGCAGGAAAGTGCCTCACCCAACATCACGCAGCAGCAGAGTCTACACAAGTGCCCAGTTCTTCTGAGCCCCAGCCTACTGCTCTAGCCACTAGGCCATACTGGGAGTGTGTTTTTTCTGTGCATCTCATACTAGTTCCTGTAAGGAGGTTAACTGCCTGACCACATTCCTTACAGTTTGCCTGTTTAGTTTCAGGCTGGATCCATGTATTTTTAGGTTCCAGGTATGCACACTGTATTTACTGTGAACTGAAATGTTCGGGTATATTTTGTGGTGGGCACATTTACCAACAAGGTGAAACCTTAAAGCCATTTAAGCTACACTGTGTTTTACGTTCCCACATTTTAAATATACCCTTATTAATAGTTGAAATCTGGGGACAGCCGATCTGTTCACGCCTCACTGAAGTCAGTGGAAGTCATACCATTGGGTGCCAGGGAATCAGAATCAATCCCTTAGACATGTTTCTTTGGGTTAATCTTCTGATTGTGTCAGTGTTATGTACTAAATAAGAAACTAACACGGTGAAAATAATTAATAATGTCATATAATGAACTTTCTGCAAATAGAAATGATATAATTATGGGCATTGTTAACCTCCGTGTAACTACATTGTAATAGCAGGATAACTACAGCCTAATTAGAGTTACTCTATTACAAAGTGCGACTGAAAACTTATCGTTGGTCAAATCATTCATGATAGGTGAAATCCATCTCCTGGCCTAGGGACTATGCTCCTCCAATTAAATTCTCTTTTGAGAACTTCCTGGAACAGGTCCTCTGCCCAGGGATAAATATGCACTGAAGGAAAAAACCCAAGAGATGCAGAATCATTTCACTCTAATTTTGCTGCACAAAGAAATGTGACAAAGAAGGGCTGAGGAGGGACGTGTCAATCTTCCACACGAAGGAAGGAGTGTGCACGCTGCTCACCGAAAGCCTTAGACCAGCCTGGCATGAATGTCTCAATTTCCTCAACAAGCAACATGCCCCAGTGTGCTGACAGCCAGGGCATGAACCTGCAGATGCCTGGGAGGGAGGCGAGCTGCACAGCAGCACAGGGCCTCTGTTTTAATGGCAAATCTCAGTACGGACAGAAATGTGTCATTTCCATGTCTGTCCCCACTGTCTGAGGCCCCTCCAACTCCATTAGGGCTCTCATAAATACCAGCCCCGTGCTGTTTGGGTAGAGACGCAGAGAGGCTACAGGGAAGCCAAAAGCTGCAAAGATTGTAACTTTCGCAACCTAGGCAAGACTGATGTGTTTAGCAGCCAGACCTGAGCCAGGGAAGCAGCAGGAACTGAACAAAGGGCTTCACAGTGGAAACCGTATGCTAGCAGCTACCAATTCCCACCTGTTAACTACTGCGAGCCGGCTGCAGACAGCACCAGGAGCGCCATTTCACTGAACTTTGCCCAAGCAGGTGTGCCATTTAGCCATTGTTTAGAGTCACTGAAGTGCACACATTGAAGCTCTTCCCTCGCAGTCTTCCCTAGGAAGCGGCTGTGTCAAGTATCAGCAGGCTGGGGTGGCGGGGAGGAGGGGCTGCAGAATGGTTGCACTCGGTGCATGAGAACCAGGCAGAATGAGACTTGTTGGTGCAATGGAAAGAGAGACAACTAGGCAGCCTCCTCGCTAGCTCCTTCCTCAGGACGGATGTCCGGCCCCTGCTGGCAAGGCACGAAAAGTTGGTGGGGGGGATTTTGGGGAAATGCAGCAGGGAAGGCAGGGGAGGGGAGCTGCTAAGTCACAGACATGACAATTGACAGAGAAGTGGTGAGTCAGCAGTGGGGCGGGAATGGGCGGTCACTGGGAGCCCGAGTCTGCCACCCTTACACTGAATGGGATTTGAGGGCCCGAGTGTGACTCAGGCCTGGTCTACACTAAACAGTTAGGGCGGGGTGGGGTGACCCGTCTTATTCGCTCAGGGGTGTCAAAAATCCACCCCCTCGGTGGTGTTGGTAAGTGGACCTAGCCCCCGGTGCAGACAGGGCTAGGTCGATGGAAGAGGGACCTGCCATCCACCCCCCTCCCCGGGAGCTGGAGGCAGCCGCAGCCGCAGGGCCGGGGCAGAGTGGAGCTGGAGCTGGGGCCGGAGCCGGGTGTGGTGAGCAGCTGGGGAAAGCGAGGGGGGACTCTGGGCAGCGGGTCCAGCACAGGGAGACACCCCCACCCAAGAGGGTGGGAGGGCTATCTCAGTGGTTTGAGCATTGGCCTGCTAAACCCAGGGTTGTGAGTTCAATCTCTGAGGGGGCCATTTAGGGATCAGAGCAAAAATTGGGGATTGGCCCTGCTTTGAGCAGGGGGTTGGACTAGATGACCTCCTGAGGTCCCTTCCCGCCCTGATATTCCATGATTCTATGAAGAGGCCCTGCAGGCCAGACTTGGGGCGGGATCATAACCCCGATGGGGGCAACGCTGGGAGGAAGGGTCCTGCCACCCAGAGCCTGAGGGCGTGTGGCCACCGCCAGAGTGAGTGTCCGACCCGCAGCATCCCTGCAGCACGGCCAGGGCCTGGGCAGGGGCCTGGGACGTGTGAGGAACAGACTGAACTGCCCCGACGTGCCAGAGACGCTGGTTGTGGCATCCCCGGGCCACAGAGCGGGGTGACGGGTTTTCCTTTCACCTTTCCCATTTTTTCCTTATTTTTTAAATCGGTTGCTGTTTAATAAATTGTATTGGCTTTGAGCTGTATGCAATGATCAGTGGGTCATAGAAGCATCCAGTGCAGATAGAGCACCCCAGAGTGGGGACACCCTAGCCCCTGTCCTGAGTGACCACAGCAAGGTTGGGGGTCAAGCCCCCCAGGAATCCTGGGCCCAGCCTGGTTTGGGTTACGAGGACTCTGCCACACAGGAAAGTGGAAGGGGAGCCCTCGAGGTCAGACAGGGCTCTGGGTAAAGGAAGTGGGAGTGAGGACTCAGATCCTTTCGCTAGCCCATTTCACCGGGGTAGTGTGTAAGCCAGGAAAGTTTCCCACAATAGCTGGACCATTCCCCCACTTACATAATCATGAAGAAGCACTTCTTCACCCAACGCACAGTCAAGCTGTGGAACTCATTGCTAGGGGATGTTGTGAAGGTCAGAAGTATAACTGGGGTCAAAAAAGAATAAAATAAGTTCTTGGAGGATAGATACATCAGTGGCTATTAGCCAAGATGGTCAAGGACATAACCCCCTGCTCTGGGTGTCCCTGAGCCTCTGACTGCCAGGAGCTGGGACTAGACGATCAGGGGGAATCACTGGATATTTGCCCTGTTCTGTTCATTCCCTCTTAAGCTCTTGGCACTGGCCAATGCCGGAAGACAGGATACTGGGCTAGATGGACCATTGGTCTGACCCAGTGTGGCCAATCTTATGTTTATATATATCTCTATATATTTGCTTTTGTGTCGTCTTTGTGCAGGATTAACTCTGTCACAAGGGCCCTTTCCCCTGTTCTCATCCCAAAAGCCAAGACTTTTTTCTGACATCTTGTACATTACATTAGAAATCCAAGGCCTGCTTCCCCCTACCCGCCAGATTCTCTGCCAAGTGAAGGCCCCGGGTTCAAGCTGCTGGAAAAAAGACAACCATTGAAAAGAATAATATCTTTTTTTCTCACTGTCTATTTTCTCACTTTCTAAAAGGTTTTGGTTACAAACGAATTCATTTTTCACCCCTCCTGCCTTTCATTTTGCTGATGGGAAAAATAGAAAATTTGGACCAACAACATGAAAATTTTAATTTTCATCCAAAAATCCATTTTTCACTGAATTTTTTTTGACCAAAAATGTCATCCAGCTCTGCACCATACCCACTAAGGGCCGTAGGTTCAGTAATCTGGTGGTTTTATGCAAATGGTGTAGTTCGCTAATTTACATATTGATGAATATGTATTATATTTGTGTTATATTATGTTCTCCTCTCCCCACCTTGTCAGGGCAGTTCTCCCTGGCTTCCCCACTTGAGATTCCCCCAAACCTCTTCTCTCTGCTCCCCCAAGTACCCTTCTCTGCCTGGCTCCCCACCCCTCCCTCAAACTCCAGTCTGGCTCCCACACTGTGCGCCTTCACCACCCAGCCCTCCCAAGGCCCTGGAGCTGTGCTTAGAGTGACCCCGCTCTCCCCATCACACTGCCCAGTTCTGGAGCCATATCTCGGGGTTGGGGGGAGAGGGGGGAAGCTATGCTCTAGGCAGGTGAGGTGGAGAGAGTCTGGGAGGGCTCCTACTGGTTAGGGGGAGATTTCCACTGGCAGTTATGTCAATGGGAGTTAGGCACCTAACTTTCATTTGTGCTCTTCAAAATACCCCCTGAGAACCCTAGAGATGCTGCCTAGGTCCATTCCCCCATGCAGCTCCCGCCTCCACCCGCCTGTGTGCATGGGAGGCAGAAGCAGCTGTTCATAGGGTCCAATTTTCTAATTGCACAAAACAGAACACCCTTGCCTGGCCCCCTTCCCCGCCCCTTCCCTGTGGCCCTGCCCCTTCTCTGAGGACCCGTCCCCACTCACTTGCCCTCTCCCTCACTCACCTTCACTGGGCTGGGGTGCAGGAGTGGGTGAAGGCTCTGGCTGGGGGTGCAGGCTCTGGGGTGGGGCCAGGGATGAGGGGTTTGGGGTGCAGGAGGGGGTGCGGGCTCTGTGAGGGAGTTAGGGTGCCAGAGGGGGTTCTGATCCGGGGCAGGGGGTTCAGACTGTGGGCTCTGACCAGGTGGCGCTTACCTCAGGCAGCTCCCAGTCAGTGGCGCAGCAGGGCTAAGGCAGGTTCCCTGCCTGCCCTGGCTCCGTGCTGGTCCCGGAAGCAGCCGACATTTCCGCCTCCTAAGCAGAGGCACAACCAGGTGGCTCTGTGTGGTGCACGCTGCCCATGCCTGCTGCTGCTGCCCTCGCAGCTCCCATTGGTCGCAGTTCTTGGCCAATGATAGCTGTGGAGCCGGCGCTTGAGGCTGGGGCAGTGCGTGGAGCTTCCCTGGCTGCCCCTGTGACTAGGGGCTGCAGAGACATGCTGGCTACTTCCAGGATCCGTGTGGAGCCAGGCCAGGCAGCCTGTCCTAGCCCCGCTGGGCTGCCAACCGGACTTTTAATGGCCGGATCAGCGATGCTGACTGGAGCTGCCAGGATCCCTTTTTGACCAGGCGTTCTAATTGAAAACCAGACACCTGGCAACTCTAGCGGCTTGGCTCTGAATGGGGAATCCTGGCTATGAGACGGCAGAGGCACATCAGGACAGGGGAGTCTCACTGCCAAGTGCTGGGTGCCCAGAGTGCCCCGGCTCTGTGCTCGGAGCTGCACCAGAGGCTGTTGGCCTGGCCAGGGGCCTTCTGCTCTGGTTGGGCCCCGTTGTCGCTGGTTCCTGGGCAGATGCACAGCTGAGAGAGAGGGAACAAGTACCTGCCCTCCTTGTGCCTCATACAGGGGCTGCTTCCTCCTAGTGCCCACTGCGGAGGCATCCACTCGGAATGGGGTACGGGGAAGACAGGGCCTTGGCCTCTGGCCCTCCCTCTGCACCATGCTGGGTGGCATGGTGCCAGGTGGCATTGTGCTTGCCCACAACCCTGCTGCAGCAGCTGGTTCTGCCCTGCCCCTTCCCCCTGGGCTGTGGTCACTAGGCATGAGTGAGCATTTTGGAACCTTCCTGGCTCCTCTCCATCTAGCCGAACAAACCTGGGGAGAGACAGACCCCTCTGAGTGGTGGGATCTGAGCCAGACTCCATGACCAGGCCCATCCCCATTCTCATTGGCTCCTGCAGTGCAAAGGGGATACAGCAGTATGAGGGAGCTGCAAAAGAGCCCTGCACTCCCCCCACTTCAGCCATTGGCATGGGGGGATGGGTGGTGGCTGAAGTGCACCATGCTCAGCTATTCTGAGGTGGCGGATGGCCCAGAGACCCACCAGATTCTGCTCTAACTTGTGCTTTCCTACGTCCCTGCACCGAAGGCGTGAATGGAGCAGTGAGAGCTCAGAAGGTCCCTATGCTGGCAGTGTGAAACTGCCCAGCTCTGAGTGACCTGAGTTTTTGACATGCCAATGCCCCATGGTTTCCATATGTCTCCAGCCCCTTTAACAGCACAGCCTTGGGTCACTGCTGGCTCATCCCCAGCCCTGGGCTCTGATTGGAATCCCAGGGGGTGAGACAGCAACTAAAACGGCCATGCTGACCGCAGCAAAGCCAGCAAAATAAACAGCAACAGGCCAGAGAGGCGAGTTCGAGGCGCAGCATTTGTCTGGGGATGGCTGAGAGGGCCAGTGGTGAAGCAGGGCCAGCTCAGATGCAGAGGGGCCTCGGTTTAAGGGAGCGTGGGAGAGCATTTGGCTAGCAGGGGCCTAAGCACGCTTTCTAATGACATCCCCCAGTCTGTCCTCAAGGGCACAGTGGCAGCGCTGACCTGCTGGCTGGCAAAGAGCTGATTAGCTGCACAGTCCAACAGTTACAGGTGCCGTCGGTGTCAGTAAAATGCCAGCATGGGCAGTGTCAGGCGGAGGGGGGATGCTACCCATGAGATTCTCCCTCCCGTATGTTTCTCTCCAGGCGTGGGGGAGGATGGGAGTATTGTGCCTTTAGTGGTAACATTTCCCCTGCCCGCTCCTCACCAGCACGTCAGTAATAAGCAGAAGAAGTGATGGAGTGACTGGGAGTCTCTGGCCTGCGTCCAGGTTCGTCAGCATGACAATCTTTCTCGGTTTTAGATCCTACCCGTAACATTTAATCACTCCCCAGTCATTCCCAACTGGCCACACACATCGCGCCGTCTTTCTGTCCTGCGTGGCTCTCAATGCTGGGGCCTGGCTCGCCGCCTGTTCCCAGGGGTCGCAGGGGCAGTCCTGGCTCAGGACCCTGCTTGCTGGGACGTGCATGGGGGGCATGTGGGAATGGGGAGCGACTGGAGCCGGGGACCCTCCGCTCAGCTGTCTCCTGTGGCAGACACATGGAGCACATTAGCAAGCTCTCAGTACAAGTCTGATCGATGGGGGGAGGCATTCTAACTGACTCTCAAAGCATGCCTGGTATGTGAGAAGCAGACCCCAATTAGTGGGGCCTTTTTAAAGGCTGCCTTGTTAAGCAGGGAATAAGGGAAAAGAATGAAATTGGCCAGAAAACATGGAGCTATTTAACCTTAATTAGAGGGAAGGTGTGGACTTTGTGAAAAGGCCATTTCTGAAAGGGATTTTGCTCCCTGGGTACAAAGAGATCCTGCCTGCTTGTTATAGACTTGTTAGAATTTATAAGACTGGGCAGGAGACTAACTTGTAGAAATGCCTTTTATGCCACTTGAATGTGTGGCTTGCTTATTATACGCTGCCATGCTGCCATGGTGGCTGGTGGAGAGGAGGGGAGCGAGCAACCTTGCCAACTGGCTATAAATTTCATGAACATCATAAATGTAAGTGCTTTCTGGAGAGCTGTACAGATTGCACATAAAAGTCCCCCTTCTGTCCCTGTAAACTGAAAAGAGGGCTTTCTTGGCAAATTAACCATTGTAGATAGCACTCCATGCTGAGCGACGATGCAGAAAGGCTGCAGATCCAGAGCTACAAAGTCACAACTGCAAGGGGAGGTATCCACCAGATCTCGGTGCCTCCACGCCCCCCACGGCCATGGCAAGCGCTGGTAAGTGACCGACAAAGGCAAGGGGGCTGCAGCCCAGCATCTGGGACAGCATCATCCAGGGTGCTGGGGTCAGCTCCCTGGTGAGAGTCCCTGCACTGAGCCCTGCTGGGAAGTCCCTGGGAGGGGGGAACATGGGGCGCTCTGAGCCAGGACAGGCAGCTCCTGCCTAGTCGGAGCAAACCAAGCGGGAAGTTCTAGCCAGACCACGGGCAGCAGAGGAGGCCATGAGGGCGGCAGTAGGGTTAGGGTCACCCCATTGCCACTCCTGTCTCTCTTTGCGGGGCTGGCTCCACTCGTTTGGGTGTCAGCGGATTTAAATGGTTGGCCGGGAATCTCATCCGGTCTTGGGACGTTCACAAGGGACGGGGGCTGCTGCTATTTTTATTTTACATGTTGCCACTTTCCTGAGAGATCAGTGCGGATGGAGCAGAAACGAGTAACCCCACCGCCTGGTGGGCACTGCTTGAGGCAGAGTGACCCAGTGGTTAGGGCACTGAACTAAGAGGTAGTAGGCCTGAGGGGTAACCCTGCACTGCCACTGACCTGTTGGGTGGACATGGGCAAGTCACTTATCTCAGTGCTTCTGTTTCCCCTCCCACCCTGTGTCTGTTTAGACTGCGAGATTTTGGGGCAGGAACTAGCTGTATACAGCATCGACCACGCTGAGGTCTGCAGGGACTACTAATAGCATAAACCACGCAGAGACCTGCTGCAGTTCAGGTTTTATGTATTGGCTGATGAGGGGCACATGCTCTTCTCCCCACTGTGCCTGAGGGACCCCGTTTTGGTGTGTGAGGCTGTGCCCTTGTGTGATCACTGAACCCCACACTCCGCACAGGACAACGGCAAAGGGCCACAGAGAGTCACTTTCTTCTCCAGCTGAACAAGGAACTTTATTGGAATGAGGAATACAGCTTTGTCCCTAAAGCTGCTCCCTCCCCATCTCCATGTTGCTAGAGCTTCTGCAAGGACCTTTCCCCAGCCCTCTGTGCACCTGGCTTCCTGCTACAGTTTTAAAGAAAGTGCCCATCTCCTTGCAGTTGCCGTCCGCGATGGCTGAAGCTCTGCACTCGGCTGGCTCCTGCTGCCTTTCTGCCTATGTGGGTTCAAGTTCCCATCGCAATATCAAATGATTTTACTTTGGGGCCATAAAGAGCACAAAGATCATCTGATGACTGCACAGTAGGAGCATTTAAAATGGTCTAGGCAAGCACAAGGCAGGACACTCTGCCACTGGCCACCTGAGCCCAGGGCCACCCTGGGAGTGCCCAGACAGCTGGAAGGAGGAACTTTAAAGCATAACATGATGACTATGTCCATTTGACTAACTCACTGTGACCGGTCCACTGGGGTGGAGGGTGGGGGGGGATCAGAGCTTGTAAGTGACAGTGCACCAAATTTTCTGGGATTATTCAGTGGCAGGCAGCATGGGAGGCTGTTTGGGCAAAGACGTGAATCGCCATCCCCTAAGCAGAGTCAGCGCTGAGTCAGAATCAAAGCACGAGAGGGAACACGAGCCTGGGCTGAATGCAGGGGCATGCTCCCACCCCAGAATGCAGGGAGTGAGGGTCTCTGCTGTTGGCAGCTCCCAGCCGAGACACGCTTAACCAGCACGAGCCTCCTTTTTGGCGGCTGCCCGTGGAACAGCAGAGTCCACCATCCCAGTCCGAGGGGTCTGACCTCCAGAGGGGTGATGCCACACACGCCCGTAGCGCTGGGAGAGTGAGGCCCGCACGCACCGCAGAGCTCCCTAGCTTTCCTTTTTACAGAGATGTTTGCATCCTCCTCTAGCATCACAGTTGGCTGGTCAGATTCCAGTTTCCCCTAACTCCAGACCAGCTCAGTTTGCTCTTCTCACATGGAGCTCGATCATATGCAGTCTCGTAAATTTCAGCCGCACGTTCCCAGGGGACGTTAGATTTATTGCTCTCTCTGCCTTTGTAGAGCACTTTGAGATGTTCAGAGGAAAAATGCGATACAAGGACAAGTATTATCCTTGTTAATGACACAGCATCTCTGACAACTACTTTAAGACACTTAATACATTTCCATGGGCTGTGAAATCCAGAGCCACAGTCCTTGATGTCGTTGTAAGAGACATCCCATTTATGAATATGAATAAATTCTGCTGACCACAATGAGCCACTGTTTCTTGCATCCAGTAGAGTGTCTTCTCGGGCCAGCATCGGAGTTTTCAGAGGATGGAGAATGGCTTCAATGCACCTGGGCTATTGTGCAATGGTCTCCCCTAGGGGATCCCAGCTAGGGATCAGAAGCCAATGGGCGGCAGTAGCAGGATCTCATGTTGCTATAAGGTTTCAGCCTGGAGAAAGCTATGGTATAAATGTCTCCCTAAGGCTTTGCTGCTTGGGTCTGGCAGCCAGCTAGCAAATGAATTGCAACAGGTTTCAATCTGCCATGAAGCACCATTCCTCCTGCTGAACTTTGTGATCTCCCTCCCTCTCTGACACAGAAGGCCAGGTTTCAGAGCCAAGCCCTGAGTTGCTCCTGTCCCCATCTGCAGTGTGGACTTTAGCTGCCAGGATCAGCAGAGCCTTGTGGGTCTAACTATGTAAGAACCAGGACCCTCGGCAAGGCTACACGCCCTCAAATAAGAGAGTGGCATGAGGTAAGAGAAGCAACCGGACATGACCTGCTAAAATCCAAAGGAAAAGGCACGTTCCCTGGGACTGAATACCAATTCTGATGCAAACAGCTGATCTCTGATCCCAATTTATTACTGGCAGTCGCAGTACATTACTGACAGCATCTGCAAAGTGGTGAATTAATGCAGCACATTTCACCTACCGCAGGATGAGGGTTCATTTAACTGGATTCATTAAGAAATTTTGGACCCACCCTCCGCATTGTGGGGCACCACAGAGCCTTGTACTTATTAAACTTTATTTCGATCCCCCCCTACACAGGCCATGCCAGCGAATGCAGTGGCCAGCTCTAGTCCCTCCTGTGTATGGTATTAATGCAGCCAAAGGCCTTGTCCACACACAAACTTGAATGGGTTTAATCGCATTGGCTTAGTTAACAGGTACAAACCTCTGTGTGGACACACTGATTTAGTGTATGAATGATTCATTTTGGTTCAGCTTCACTGAGTTCCCCACCGACCTAAGCTGGACTGAACTACTCAAAATGAGAGTGTCCCTGCAGCCTTGGCACCAGTTTAATTAAACCAATTTATAATAAAATCTCACATAAAAGTGGTGCAACCTTGAGCGTAGACAAGCCCTAAAGGTGTGATGTTAAACTGATGTAGCTTAACTGTGCAACTTTGAGTGTGGACACTCTGACATGTGTTTAGCCCCGGTTTATGTTGGTTTAGCTTATCTAAGCCAGCTAAACCAGTTTAGACAACATTGCATTGCAAGGGCTTGTGTCCTCACAGCGTTCAGGTTTATGTCGGTTTATCACTGTGCTGCATCAGATTAAATGCAGTGCACTGTGGGTAGGGATCCCAGGGTCCCTTGCAGCGCTTCTGACTGCACTGCATTCTGGGAATTTTCCTGGTAGTTTGTGGGGTAACCCCTAGAGTCCAGGAGAATTGTAAGAGTTGGGGTCAAACACCCACCATCCCTCCCACTGTAACTGTAACGCACCCCCATGCCTTCTGAGTAATGTCACTAGAGCTAGGGACATGCTGCACAGGGAAGTTATCCCTCTTTGTCCAACATGAGTCTTTCCTACTCAGCATTCCCGAGGTGTGACTGGTCACAGGGCGTTGTTGCTGCTCCCTGGTTGGATGGCTGGAACGTTTTAGACAGGAAAAAAAATTGAGCAATGACGGATGAACAGCGAATGGCAAACTGGGGCCTAATCCCACCAAGTGCAGACAGTGGTGGCACCGCACACCAGAGCAAGGATGTGTGTGATAGGAACGGCTTGCGGTCTCGGCCCTTGGCTGCCTATTGCCTTCCGCAGCACAGATTCCCTCTTTGCAGGGAGGCTAGAACCTCTGTTTAAAGGGCATCTGTGTATGGAGAACCACAGGGCTGGAGTATGGCTGCACCAATGTGTGGGCAAGGGAGGACATGCCTGGGGTCCCTGCCAAGGTGCCAAGGGCAGAACCAGTGAGCCACCAAGGGCACTTCCAGCAGCAAGAGAGAGTACTGGGGATCCCTTGGAACCCGAGGTCTCACCCTTGCCCTCCTGGCTCACCAAAGGAAGGGGACCAAGAAGCAGCTGAGCTCTGAGGGCCACACCCTGAAGTTCTTTGGAAGGGAAAGCTCCCCTCAACCTCAGCATCCCACCCACTGCGATGGCCAGAGTAAGGGCTACCCGAGGCGGCCTTTACAGACCCATTCAGCCTTTGCCCCAGGGTCTAAGGTACTTGTGCACCCCCCCCCAACACTCCTCACAGCCTCAGGGAGGCAGAGCAGTGTGGTACCCCCATTTCACAGAGGGGCACTGAGGCACAGAGTGACTTGCCCAAAGGAAGTCTGGAGCAGAGGAAGGTCTCGAGTATCAGACGAGCACCTCAATCACTGCACCAGCTTCCCTCCCCTCGAGGGCCCCTGCCCTTTGGCTTAAAGGCAGCTGGGAGGGATGTTCCTCTTCAGTGCTTCCTGGACCAGGTCCTTATCTGGCACCGTGGCCACAGCAGCTTCCCCGCTTGCTCCCAGGCCACTTCCCCTGCAAGGAGTCGTACTCTTCCAGGAGCCTGTCCCCCGTTAACGGCCAGGCTTCCCAGAGCAGGTGCAGCAAGGTGGCTGAGCTAGCGATGCAGGCTGACGAGCCCTGCCTCTCCCCAGCTTGCTCCTCGGGATGCCAGCTGATCTGTCCTGGCTCAGATCACATGCCAGGGACCAGCTGCCCCAGTGACCAGGTCCATATGGCCCAGGAGACCAGGTTTCTGCTCTCAGCCTGCGCTGAGCTCTGAGTGACACAGAGGGGAGGTTATGGAAGGCCAACACCATGCGCCACTCCCTGTTACAGTGCCACTCACACACCCCATGACCTGTGGCTTCCTACATCCAATGCAGGCCCCCGTATTCTCACTGCAGACCCTCAGCATAAACCGCAACGATCCTCCTGCCTGGGGGTACGTGGCTGGAGCCCCACGGAGGGATTGTGACGCCTGCTCGGGAATGAAGCCTGCCTCAGTGGAGTCCCAGTGGACTTGGCCTTCCCCGGGAAAGAGCAGCTGGAGCTGTCGTAGCACAGGCTGGGCTGGCATGACGGGGGTCTGTACATGCTGCCAAGACCGTATCGGTCTCTCTGCCCCCTGTTCCTGGGTTGCAGCCTCACCTGCGTGGGGCAGGGACTCAGCAATGTCCCAGTTCGAGTCACAGCTCCCAGGCCGTGCTGTCGAAGGGGGTTCGGGTTTCGGCCCACACCCCCCTGACAAGGAGATGGCAAGACCGTTACATGGAATTAGCAATGCGCATCGCTGCTGAAATGTAAACCGGAGTGTGCGGCCCTCCTCCAGCACCGGGCGAGGTGATGGTGGCGGAGCGTGGGCCAGAATATCAAGGCACAGTCTACAGGGGAGAACGAGCAGCCGATGCCTGCCTACGATCGACTCCGAGATTTGTGTCTGACGAGCGGCCTGAGAGGCTGACCCCTCTCGTGAAGGCTGACAGCTCCCAGGTCTCCCTCTCTGTGCACTGACCACTCAGGATGGTGGCAGTCACCTCGTCGGGATCTCTGCCCCCACCTGTGACAGCTCACGGAGGCCATTCAAAAGAACAATCGGTGGCTGGGAGGCCGCTGGCTCCATTGACATTTGCGTATTTCGCTGCTCTGGTGGCCAGGATGCCCCTGACTCCAGCCTGATGCTCCCCGGGGGAGGGGGCATCGTGGGCTTCCTGCCTCGTGCCTGCCCCAGGCATGGAACGATGCGGGTGAGCAGATGCTGATGAAGCCACTGGCGAGGCCTCTGGGAGGGAAGGGAAAGCAGTGATGTGAGTCTCGTAATATTGGTGGTTTTTAAAAGCCCCAGCTCCTGGAGACATGGGTGGATGAGAATGTTTCAGGTTTGGAGTGTCTAGCCCTCCCCGTGGGAAAGCACAACCCCAGGGTGACCTAGAGGAAAACAAAACAAATCCAAAATGTCCCTTGATTTTTAGTCCCACAATTCTGGGGCCTGCCTTATGCTGTTTGACCATGTGGGGCTGGCGACACTGGGAAAGGCCCTGTGGTTTGGGGCCCGATCCTGCCCTCCGATCAGTGACATCAAGGGGAGTGCCAGGAATAGCAAATCGAACCCTTCATAGAGGTCTGGCCACATGAGCGCGCCTGAGCGTAGGACGACACTGGGCAGCAGGAGGCTGTGAGGATGGCATCGCTAACAAGACAAGAGGACAAGCAGTGCTGTAACCTAGAGAGGCCTTCCCTCTGCTGCACAGGGCGAGAGGCACAGTGTCCCTGGGTAAGCTGGCAGTGCTCCGCGTGGACTCGGCTGGGGCTGGGCTCCAGCCTGGCAGCCTCCTCCCAAAGAGGGTGTTTGCTGGGTGGGCAAGAAGCCGCTGGGCCTGACACAAAGGTGCCAGTGCAGGGCCGTGGCTTTTCCTGGTATTATGGAGCGCTGACAGTGGCTCCGGAGTGACTCCAGCAGGAGTCTATTCCACAGGAGCGGAAGGGTGTCCCAGTCTGACACGCTCTGATGGGGGGGCCTTTTATAGTCCGAACTGACTGAGTGGGTTGGGTCAGGGTGTGAAATCCAAACGCAGCTCACCCAGGGGCCATTGCTGCTGCCCTCTGGGAAGGAAATGTGGCCCAAGGACGCGTGGGCAGCATTGGCACAATGCACAGTAAGGGGTGATACCTTGGAAACAAGGCTGATTTCACAGGGACTTTCAGGCTGGGAGGGCCGCTCTTGCGGCTCAGCTGCTGCCTGGCCCTGCAGAGCGTCACATTGCGGGGTCATGGTGAGTCTGCGCCTAACCCTGCACCACAGTGGGACTGCACAGGGCGGGCCTAGTCCACAGGCCTGCCTCAGGGCAGGGTGGATTTCACCAGCCCTCCGTGCGAGATCAGGATGTCTCTGTCAGGTAGCTATTATGCATTTCCCAAATTGGTACGTGTGCCAAATGAGGTATTTACTCGACAGCCCATAGTGCCAGTGACAGGTTGTGAATAGAAATGCTCTGAAATGCATCAGCTCTGGGGACTGAGGCTTGGGGTTTACATGGGGAAAAACTGCCTGTGGCCAGGGGAAAGGACCGGGGTCTGAGAACCCCACTAATGGGGTAGGAGAGATACACACACCTCACATGGAAAGGCCCTTTCTGGAGATTGACCCAGGGCACGGGGCTGTTGGGTAAACCATAGGCGTTGGTTTTATAACCGCAGGAAAGAGGGTTTCTTTAAAAAGACAGAACAGGCTAGACCGTGATCGAGCGCCTCGCAAATTCCAGGTACCCCAAGGTGCTAGGATGTTGAGCACACACAACCTGACCAAGTGCAGAGGTAGGGAAGCCCGCTCCAGCCCCCAGACATGGCTCGAGCAGGCTGGGCCGGCTCCCCGACTGGTGGCCAGCAGGAAGCTTCACTGCCATGAGCGGACTCTGCCAGTTGTCACCAGCCCAGGATCTGCTGTCGGCCATGGGGCGCTCCGCTCACTGCTGGGTGGTGCCTCTTTCTGGCCGTTCTGGGGCTGAGCTCTGCAGGCCAATGCCCCTTCACTCTGTCTGTAGCCCCTCGCTCACTGCCGGAACTGCAGCTTCCTCTTCACACCAGCCCTCTGGCCAGGTCCCTCAGCGGTTTCCCCTTCTGGGGTGGTCATTCACGGTCTCTCTCCACAAGCAGCGTCAGATACCTGCCTGCCCCCTGACTTCCACAGTGCCTCTGGCTGGCCCCGTATCCACTGCCCTTAGTAATACCACTCTGCCAGGTTGGCAGGGGAGCCCAGGCCCACCCTGTACTCCGGGGGCCAATCCAGGGCCCTTTACCAAGCAGTCCAAGTTTGCCGCTTCCCTAACCTTGCTGCTCTCGCCTCTGGACTACGTCCTACCCTGCTTCTACTCTTCAGGCAGATTCCTACCAGTCTTCCCTCGCCCTTCCCTCAGGGAGAGGGACTGCCACTCCTCATTCTGACAGGTTTCAGAGGAGCAGCCTGTTAGTCTGTATCCGCAAAAAAGAACAGAAGGACTTGTGACACCTTACAGACTAACACATTTATTTGAGCATAAGCTTTCGTGGGCTAACTTCATCGGATGCATTCAGTGGAAAATACAGTGGGGAGATTTATATACACAGAGAACATGAAATAATGGGTGTTACCATACACACTGTAACAAGAGTGATCAGGTAAAAATCTATTTCCCCATGTTTATTCCGCCCCCCCCCCCCCCGCTACTGTTCCTCACAGGTTCTCGTCAACTGCTGGAAATGGCCCATCTTGATTATCACTACAACAGGTCCCCCCCACCCCCGCTCTCCTGCTGGTAATAGCTCACCTTACCTAATCACTCTCATTACAGTGTGTATGGTAACACCCATTGTTTCATGTTCTCTGTGTATATAAATCTCCCCACTGTATTTTCCACTGAATGCATCCGATGAAGTGAGCTGTAGCTCTCGAAAGCTTATGCTCAAATAAATTTGTTAGTCTCTAAGGTGCCACAAGTACTCCTGTTCTTTTTAATCCTCATTTTGCAGCTATTCTCTGTTGCCTATCTCTTGGCTTTATGTGAGCCTCCCCGGCCTGTTCCCTCACAGGTGAGCTTGCTTCCAATCAGTGGCCTCCTTCTAGCCTAAATCTCTCCAGTGTTTGCAGCTTATTTGGATGCTTGGGCCCACCTGGCCTAATTCAGCTCTCTCAGGACTGGTGTGGGGAATACACCCCATCACACTGTCCCAAGCTGCTAAGCAGCATTGCTGTGCATGGTTAATCTGCTGCCACCTCCCACCCCAGAGGTGGCTACCTTTCAACGCAAAGCAAGCCATTTTCCTATGGAGCTGGCAAAGCCTTCGGGGATCCTCTGTGATTAAAGGCAGAACAGAAATACAGGATATTGTTGTACAGACAGCACAGGAGCCTTCCCTGGCCTCTCAGCCCGACTGCTGAGCCCGCTGCCTGGGGATGGGTGAAGGCCACTTGGTAACATTCTCAGCCTGAAGTATTTTTAAGTGGATGATTTTCTCCCCCTCTGAGCAGCCCGGACACCCGGAGCCCTGAAAGTTTTTTTTCTCTCCAGCTCAACTAGTTCTTTGTGCCCTAAACAGCAATTAAGGATCAAAGTGGAGCTCCCTTTGCCCGCGCCAGGGCCTGCTGTCTGCTCGCTGCAGTGCAGCTCTGATTTCCAGCTCCTGTCTCGCTTATTTAACATTCTGGAGCCTGTTTTGAGTGCCCCAATATTTTAAAATAAATTGCTGCATGTAAAAGGCTTAATGTCACATTCTGTTATTCTGACTGTTAAAAGAAAAGTGAAATCTTCAATGGGGCCACTGGAGCAGAAGCGATCAAACAGTGGGAGGCCCTATTAATGTGTATTACGTTTCATTATTCCAGCGTGGCGTGTCAAGCAGCTTCTCATCAGAACTCGTGCAACAGATCAGAGCGTTAACTCTTTGCAAGCAAATGCAGGGGCAAGCTTTGTTGTGTTCCTTGCTTCTCCAGCTTTGTGTCTCTGATGCAGCTACCAGGTCCTTAACACACACACACACCCCAGATTCGTGCTGCTGTTCCCTCCACCAGCAGCCGGGTGTGGGGAGCAGGTGTGGAGCTCGCTGCACGTGTGAACGGGGAGGGAGGCAGATGGGCAGTGGGGAAACTGGAGGGGGGAGAAAGGGATGAGACGGAGAAGTGTGTCAGCGGGGAGAGGCAGGTGAAGCAGGGGTGCTGGGACAGTGGGGGCTGAGAGCCATATAAACCCTGGATATGATGGAAACCACTTCAAGCCAAGGGGTGCGACAGCCCCCCAGCACCTATGGGGTGAGGAAGAAATGAAAGATCAGAGTCCCAAACACCCACTGAGGTTAATGCTTGGCACAGGGCCCCTGAGTGCTCAGCCAGGGAGTCCAGCCCTGGAAGGTTCCCTGCCAGCCCCGTCACGGCTCTCCTGCCTCTTGGTACCCTCCCTGCGCTGCCCTGCGCCCGGCCGAGCTGCGGCCCAGGCACGATGGAGCCTTAAAGCCCTTGCTCACTCCAAGGACGTGAAATGCGCAGTGTTGGAGCTGCCGGCCTGCTGGGGAGGTGGGGGGGGACCTAGGCACTGGGGGTTGGGGAGCTGCCGACAGAGGGCGAGAGGGTGTAGGCCAGGCACAGAGCCCCTCGCTGGAGCGAGCCGTGGGGGATGGACAGAGAGGGAGCGAGTGGGACGAGGCTGGGGGTCCCTGCACCTCACATGGGATTGCAGAGGCCAAGCCCCAGTCCAGACGTCGGCAACACAATTGGACCATGTCGCTATAGCAGGCGGACCCAGAACCCCACTTTTGTTTGTGCTGAATTTCATAGCACAGGCCCATTGCCAGTCTGTCTGGGGGCTGGAGGACACTCCCCCAAGGATCCCACATTGGTCTCTCTGTGCAGCTGCCCTGTCTGACCGCACTCTTCCAGCACAGGGCTGGCTTTGTGGGGAAGGTAGGGGGGTCTTGCATTCCCCCCCAGTCTGAGATAAGCCATTTCCTCCTCTCCGTGAGCCTCACCCCCACCCCGGCACTTAGCTCTGAGGAGACTCCTGTGTCAAGGCTGGTTCAGCCCTAACAGACTGAGCAACATTTCCCCTACACCCCCTGCTTCCACGAGCCCCCGGGCTGGACACTGTGCCCGACGCTGTCTCCTGGCGCAGTCAAGGGCCTTTCAGCTCCTGGCTTCACCCTTCGCTTCCTCCACAGCCGCAGCCTGCTCTCTCCGAGTTCATGGGCACCCCTCCCAGGCCACCCTACCCTTTGGTGTGACTGAGTTGATTGCAACCCCCCTGCCCAGTAATTCTGTCCAGAGCAGACCCCCCCCCAGTGCAAAGGTGGGGAGCTAGGGCATATTATTCTGTCTCTCTGTTGGGCTAGCGCCATTGTGTGAGGTCCTGTACAAACACAGACCAAACCAACTGCCCCGCGGCTAATGCCAATTGATCACGTCAATGGGCCTGGCCAAGTGGAAACTCCAATTTAGACCGTGAGTGGCCCTCTGTGTCTGGGAAGGTGCCATTTATCAAACCAGCTGACTAACCAATAGCAACAGTCTCCTCTACAGCATCTCTGCTCCCCGACTGTGACCCACACGGCTCACGCTGCCCAGAGCCATGTCCCAAGGTAGGTCCCTACCCTACCCAGTCGTACAGATGGGGAAATGAGGCCCAGACAATGCCGTGATCTGCACAAGGCCTGGCTCAGAGGTGGTACAAGAACTCAGCTCTCCCGAATCCCATGCCCAGCCACTGGCCATGGCATGTCCCAGGAGCTGCAGGAGAAGAGGGTGACCGACAGGGGAGGCAAACAGGAGCTCCAAAGGGAGGGTCACGGTGCGAGACTCACCCCGCAGCACCTCCTGCTGGTCTCTCAGGGAATTAGCTCTTCCAGCCTCCAGAGCACCCTCTACAGGCCAGTGTGCTGCTTGCCACTGGCCCCCCATGTCCCTCCTGGACCCTGGTGCCCCTTTTACCCAGGGTGCTGCCCCCTGGCAGTACCCCCACAGTCTCTGGGTCTCCCCTCCCCAGGGAACCCCCACCCACTATCCCCCCCTCACCTCAGTCTTTGGCTACTGCCAGTCACCTTTGAGCCCCCACACACTGGGGCGGATTGCAGTGTATAAGCCAATCATCACAGGCAAGGGGGGGTTTGGACCTGCTGCCTCTGCCTACCTGTGGGCTGCCCCCCTGCAGCCCCAGTACCC
This sequence comes from Natator depressus, assembly GCF_965152275.1. NCBI lineage: Eukaryota > Metazoa > Chordata > Testudines > Cheloniidae > Natator > Natator depressus. The sequence continues at coordinate 16,100,969 of NC_134252.1, forward strand.
TTTTTGGCCTTCCAATAGGCCTACAGCCTGGGGGGTTTCCAGGCCAGAGCTCCCCAGCTCCTCTAGCCCTGCTCCACCTTAGGTGCCCAGGTACGCTCCCCAGCAGCCAGGCCCTTCTCCCTCTAAAGGCAGAGAGGGAGTGTCTGCTCTGGCCCACTGCCCTCTTATAAGGGCCAGCTGAGGCCTGATTGGGGCATGGCCACAGCTGAGCCGGCTCCCCCCAGTCAGCCTGGGAACTGCTTGTTCCCAGCCACAGCCCTCTCCTGGGCTGTTTTAAGCCCTTTAAGGCCAGGGCGGGTGTCCAGCCTGCGGCAGGAGGGAGAGTCAGGCTGCCCTGCTGGCTGGAGCTCTCTCCCTTCCTGGACTGTTGCTGGCTGGAGTGCTCCTTTCCTGGATTGCTGCTGCCATTGCTGTTGAGTGAGGGGGGCCTTGCTGGCCTGCCCCCACCTCTGGAGGGAGAAGCCAGAACCCCACTACTGCCACCTGCGGAGGAGGATGACCGTGCTAAGGAGCCGATTCCTGACCCCAAATGGGGCTATAGTGGATCTGGGAGCAGCTGGAGTGGTGGCCAGGCACCCCCAAGACTCCTGTCCCCGACCAGACAAGGGTCTTCACGATCGGGTTCCCGGAGATGGATGGGATTGGAGCTGAGTCCGAGAGAGCAAGAGGACTGTGAGAGACAGCGAGAGCCCGAGAAAGAGCTGCAGAAGCAGCAGCAGCATGAACTGGCGGTGGGGGAGCGGAGAGGCCTAGGGGACCTCCCCGGGGTGAGTGGGGATAGACCCCGGGGGGCCAGTTCTGCAGGGAACCTCGAGACTAAATTGCTGCCCCTGGTTAAGGGGTGGCGGGATGTGGATGCCCACCTCACTGCCTTTGAGCAGGCTGGAGATTTGAACCAGGGGGACCCTGCGGAAAAGCCCCGGTGTCTAGCTCCCTTGCTGGGTCCCAAGGCCACAGACTCCGTCAGCCAGATGGGTGGGGAGGTGGACAGGCTCCCACTCCTGACCCCATCCTATATGTCTGTGTGGAGTTTCCTGGGGTCAGGCCCCTTGGACCTCCAGTGGGAGCAGAAGGTGATGCTCAATGGGGAGACACAGGCAGGGCAGTTTATCTGGTGGGAGTGGCAAGGTGCTTGGTAAGGAAAGTCTGGATGAGCCTAGGCAGCCTTGTGAGCTGATGGCTTTGTCTAGTCAGCAGGGTGGGAAGGCGAGGAGAGTGGAAGATGAGTGTCCCTGGACCTTACCTGTTAGCTGGGTGGAGAATTGTGACAGTGAAGGAAATGTGTCTCTGTCCATCAGGGGTATTGACTTGCCTATGGAGGGAGCTACCTTGATCTCCAAGCAGTTGTCTGTGAACAGCCCTCTGTGCTGGGACAAGGGGAATGAGATCCCAAGCTGGGTGTCTGGTAAAGGGAGAAAGTGTGTCTGGCTCTACTTTGTCTGTGGAGCAGACAGAAGGGGCCTTTCAGCCTGTGATAGTTGAGGGTCGTGCAGTTGTCTCAGAGTTGGTTCTGGATTCAGCTAAAGCCCAGGAAGGGAAGGGTCCTAAGTTTGTGTCTGCTCGGGAGAATGGCACCGTAACTAGGTCGCATCCAGTTAGTGTCTATGTAAAATCCCAGAGACCAGACAGTTCTGGTGCTTGTATTTTGCCTGTTGCTAGTGTGTTGTTGGGAAAGGCTGTAGCAACTCTGTCTGATCAGGGTGAGATCCTAGCCAGGGCACAAGGAGAGCAGAAAGGCGATTTGATTGTGTTACCTACGGAGGGTGTGGAAACCTGTACCAAGAAGGAAAAGATTCCTGAACTTGTGTGTGGCAAAGGGAAGGAGAATGCTTCTGACCTTTTATCTAGGAAGTCTGTAAGTTTGCCTGAAAGGGGATTGTGTAGGAATCTACCTGATGGGCCAGAGGTAATTCTGGATGTAAGTGAGACCGAGAAAGAGTCTGTTGTTGCTCAGAAAAGTGTTCCTCTAGAGCAAGCCCTAGGTAAAGAGGGTAAGGGCAGAATTTCTGTGAAGGGTGACAGGTTTCAGAGTAGCAGCCGTGTTAGTCTGTATTCGCAAAAAGAAAAGGAGTCTCTTGGCACCTTAGAGACTAACCAATTTATTTGAGCATAAGCTTTCGTGAGCTACAGCTCACTTCATCGGATGCATAAAGGGTGAATTGTTGCATAGAAAAGCCCCTAGGGAAAGGAATCCTCATGGAGTCTTTGCAAGCAGTTTACTGCAACTGAAGGGTGTGAAAGTGATTTAATCAAGAAAGTTTCAGTTCCTAACAGCCAGAAATTTTCTGTTGTGAATGGATCCACTGACTTTCCTGTTGAAGGATCCAGTGTGGATAGCTTTGAGAAGGTCTCAGATGGAGTGAAACCTGTTTAGAAAGTTAAACAGTCCTATAACCAAGTGGCTGTGTTTGGCCAGCTTGTTGGGGAGACAAGGCTGTTGAGAAAGGAATGTCTCCATGCTAGTTCTGTAAGTGAACAGTATGTGGCCCAGGTCAAGATGGGGGCTCTTAACCAAGAGAGCCCGAATTGCAGCCCTCCAGACTGGAGCGCTGGGAGAAGACCCGATCCCAGTTTGACCCCTGGGGGTTTTGGGGTGGCAAAAGGGCACGGGCCGCATAAACCTTCCCACATGCAGCATGCGAGTGCTATCGACCACTCCCGACTTAAGGGAGGGCGTAAAACTGGAAGGGCCTGGTGTAACTCCCACCAAGGAATGGGAGAGATGCTGGGGCATCCATGGGAATGTTGGTGGGTTCGAACTTCCCCAGGTCACCAGCTAAAGTGACCCCGCTCAGTTCGGTCTCGAAGGGGGGAGAGATGTGACGAGGCAGGACTGTTCTTAATGTTTCCTCTGAATATTGTGGGGGTGCCTCAGTTTCCCCTAGGCATTTCTTAAGTATCTAGGTGGCGGGATAAGGGTGTATGATCCTTGCAGAGCCCTAGAGGGCAGGTGTGTGCAGGGGTCTGGACACAGAGAATGGCCGACACCCTGTTTCCTGGCAACTGATGGCCTGGGCCCTTCTCCCCTGCAAGATGAGAGCTAAAGAGTTGGAAAACAAAGGAATCAGGTGGCCTCATGGCCCGGGAAAGGGACAAAGCCCAGAAAAGGAGGGGCTGGAGAGAGTTTCAGTTTGGGGCTGGCTGGGGACGAGGAGTGAAGTGCAGACGTGGTTGTCTGGCTCACTGCCCCCCAAAATGGACCCGGCTGAGGGGTCCTGTTGTCTGCACCTACAAGCTCTGTGTTAGACCATGTTCCTGTTGTCTAATAAACCTCTGTTTTACTGGCTGGCTGAGAGTCACGTCTGACTGCGGAGTTGGGGTGCAGGACCCTCTGACTTCCCCAGGACCCCGCCTGGGCGGACTGGCTGTGGGAAGCACACGGAGGGGCAGAGGATGCTGAATGCTCCGAGGTCAGACCCAGGAAGGTGGAAGCTGTGTGAGCTGTGTGTCCTGCAGACAGGCTGCTCCCAGAAAGGAGACTGCCCCAGAGTCCTGACTGGCTTCATGGGGAGCAGGTCCAGAGCATCGCCCGGGGACTCAGTGACACCCTCCATGGCAGGGACTGCCCCCACTGCCGCGGCCCCGCCACCGGCCGCGGAGTCCCTCCCCGCTGTTCCCTCCACCAGCTACCTCTGCCGGGCGACGGGGCACGTCCGGAGGGACTGCCCCTTGGCCTGGTCATCGCCGGCGCCCCTGGCTGCCCGGTGCCCAGAGCCGCCCCTCCTCTTTCCCAGCCCACCACTGCTCCCGCTTGGGCCCTAGGGGCACCTCCCCCAGTACGCCCAGATGAGCGGGAGAGCCCTGCCCCCGCTGCATGCACTCAGGCGGGGCCCGTAGAGGAGGGTGCGGTGGGGGTATCACCGAGCGTGGGAGAGGGCCCGCCCCAGGGGGAATCTGCCCCCCTTTGTGCTGCCCCACCGTTGCCTTCCCGGGTCCCCGAGTCATCCTCCCTGCCCCAGACCCAACCCCTCTTACTCAGCCTGCAGACGATGCCATGGAGGGCTGGGCCCTATTCCAAGGGAAGCGGGGCAAGCGGAAGGCTCGAGCTCCGCTCCTTCCATCCGATGCGGAGGCCCCCCGGAAAAACAGGAAGGGGGGCACCGATGCCGAGCCTTCCGCCCTGCCCATGGCCACGTTCCATCCACCGGTGCCGGCTGGGGAAGACGTGGCAGCACCTGAGAGGAGCGCTGCCTCTCCGTCGGGGTCCCTCCCCACGGAGGCCTCCGATGGAGCCCCTCCTGCCCCCTTAATGTCTGAAACCCCTGCGAACTCCGAAGCGAGCGTCGCCCCGGGCGCTGGCGGGGAGGGCCCCGGGGTAGGGGGAGGTGATCTCCCCTCCATCTATGAGGAGATTGAGGCCCTGGGTCTGACCCCAGTCACCCAGGGGGAGGACGACCCTCTGCCAGTGGGCCTCGGCCTGAGCGACCTCACCCTGCCCCCCCTTCCCCGTGCCCCCTCCCCATAACCACTGCTTCTGCTCCCGCCTCCGTGGGTCCCTTGGACTCTTCGATCTGCCCGGTCACAGGTGGCACTCCGCTGACGGCCGCCGAGCCTGCTGAGGTGACAGCCAGTGCCTCGCGGCCAGGACCCAAGTTACCAGGGGTATCCCCTGTTGGTGTGGGGCAACCGACTTCCTTCCCGGGCGGGGGCCCCACTGAAACTTGCCCATCCCTTGTTGCCGTGGCTGTCACACCTGCTATTGAGCCTGAGCCCGGCATCACTGCGGACCCCCTCCCTGTCCCTCAGATCCCTGAGCTGGACCGAGGGAGTCACCTCCCAGCGGCCTGGTTACTGGGGCCCAGGATCCTGCCTCTGCCCCTCTCCCCGACCCTGCTCCTGACCCCTGCCCTGCCCCTACTCCTGTCCCCATCCCTATCCACTCCACCTCCCGTGATGGCATTGCCGCCCCTGGGGCCATCTCCTTCCCTTTCCTGGAGGGTGACCCCCAGGGAGCGGCCTTTGTGTTTCCCCGTCCCGACCCACTAGGGGCTGCTATCCTCCCTCCGCCGCCCCCCATTGAGCCAGGGTCTGAGGCAGGCCATGTGGTGCCGGCCCATCGGATGCCACGTCGTGGGTCTTCCCCTTGACTGCCCGTCTTAGTGTGCCACGGGTCTGTGCCAGGGAGGATGACCAGGGGCCAGTGACCCCATCCCCCCATCGGCTGAGAGAAGAGCTGCGGACGTTTCGAGAAGACGTCCGTGGCTCCCATAATGAGGTGCAGCTCGCTCTCCAGCGATGGGGGGATTTTCATCTAATCCTCCGGGCCAAGGGGGCCCTCATGGGGGAGGGTAAAAGGACCGGGAAGCAGGGCGCCGTGACCTACCATTGGGCCTGCGGCTTCCGTGACTCCTTGCTTACCTTCAGGGAAGGTCACGGTTTTCTGCGCGGCCCACTGGGGGCCGTGAGCGTCCCTGCTGGTGAGGATCCTCTCCAGCTCTTCTCATGGCACCTATCACCTTTGCAACACTGAACACCCGGGGCTGTAGAATGAGTCTCCGCAGGTGCCAGGTGCTTTCCTTCCTTCGGGAGGGGGGTACTCTGTGGTTTTCCTGCAGGAGACCCATACAGATCCTCCCGCTGAAGACAGCTGGCGGCTGGAGTTGGGGCACAGGGTCTACTTTAGCCATCTCACAGCTGGTACGGCTGGAGTGGCGACCCTGTTCTCCCCTGACCTACGGCCCATAGTGCTGGGGGTCAGTGAGGCTGTGCTGGGGCTGCCTGCTGCACCTCCGGGTCCGCATGGAGGGGCTCATGGTCAACCTCGTTAACGTCTATGCCCTGACATCGGGCCCGGAGCAGCTGCATTTTTATCAGCAGGCATCCGCCTTCCTCGGCTCCTTGGATCCTCACGAGTGCCTGGTCTTGGGCAGGGACTTTAACGCCACCCTCAAGAAACGGGTTAACTCGGGGACCGAGCAGGGCCCAGCTGCCGTGGACGTCCTCTGGGAGATTGTCGAACATCACTCCCTGGTGGACGTCTGGCGTGACCACCAACCGGACGACGTCTCGACGTTTACCTATGTCCGGGTGGAGGCCCACTGGTCGTGCCACTCCCGGTTGGACTGCATCTATTTGTCACGCTTCCACCTTTCACGGGCCCACTCCTCCAACATCCGGCTGGCCCCTTTTTCAGATCACCCTCTGGCCACCGTGACGGCCTCTCTCTGTGTGGAGAGGCCGGGGCAGGCCTATTGGCATTTTAACAACAGCTTGTTGGAGGACGTGGGCTTCGTGGCGTCCTTCCGGGAGTTCTGGCTGGCCTGGCGAGGGCAGCGGCGTGCCTTTCCCTCGGCGCGGTGGTGGTGGGACCTGGGGAAGGTGTGCGCCCGGCTCTTCCGCTGTGACTACACCCGGGGCGCTAGCCGACGGAGGGATGCGGCGATAGAGCAGTTGGAACGGGAGGTCTTAGAGCTGGAGAGGCGTCTGGCCACCAGCCCTGAGGATCTATCCGTTTGTGGAGTGTGCTGGGAGAAGCGGGAGGAGCTCCAGGCCCTCGACAACCATCAGGCCCGGGGTGCTTTTGTTTGATCCTGCATCCGCCTCCTTCGGGAGATGGATTGCAGCTCCCGCTTCTTCTACGCCCTGGAGAAAAAGAGGGGGGCCAAGAAACACGTCACCCGCCTTCTGGCGGAGGATGGCACCCCCCTCACAGATCTGGCAGAGATGTGCGTAGAAGGTCCTGGCCCTCTCGCACACCTTTTCTCCCCGGATCCGACCAATCCTACCGCTTGCAGAGTGCTCTGGGATGGACTCCTGACGGTCAGCGCGGGCGACCGGGACTGGCTAGAGCTGCCTCTCTCTCTCTGGCCGAGTTCTCGGAAGCCCTCTGCTGTATGCCCACCAATAAGTCTCCGGGCATGGACAGGCTGACCATAGAGTTCTACCGCGTGTTCTGGGATGTCCTCGGCCCAGACCTAGTCACTGTCTGGGCCAAGTCTCTGCAAAGCGGGGTGCTCCCTCTCTCATGCAGGTGAGCCTTATTGCTGAAGAAGGGGGACCTCCGCGACTTACAGAATTGGCGTCCTGTCTCGCTCCTCAGCATGGACTACAAAATCATAGCGAAGGCCATCTCGCTGTGGCTGGGGTCCATGCTGGAGGACGTGATCCATCCAGACCAGACCTACACCGTCCCAGGCCATACCATCTTTGATAATCTGTATCTGGTCCGGGATCCCTTGAAGCTTAAGTGTAGGGATGGTCTGTCGTTCGCCCCAAGGAGGCGAACTGGTCAGGGTCCAGTTGAGCTTGACCGAGCCAGTCAGCTTCTGGCGGGGAGTATGGCAGGGGTTCCCCCTCTCGGGCCAGCTGTATGCTCTGGCGATTGAGCCCTTCCTCTGTCTCCTCTGCAGAAGGTTGACGGGGTTGGTGCTTCAAGAGCCGGAGCTGCAGCTGGGTCCTCGTCTGGGGGAAACGTGGCACCTGCAGATTGCGGGCTCGATCCCTCCCCTCTGATGAGGAGGGAGAGGAGGCCCCCCAAAAGATGCTGTGGGGGGCTGACGTCACTACATCTTCTGCCGCACCCAAGGATGGAGCCGGGCAGGAGGCGCTAGCCACGGGAGCCATGGCAGCGGATGGAGATGCCACTGCCCCCCTTGTTGAATCCCCTCCCAAGGAGGCCTCTGCAGGAGTTCCCCCGGCCCCTTTGCCACCTGTGCCCCCCGCTGCTGCTGATACCGGGGCTATGACTGCCATGGGGACTGAATTTACGTCCATATTTGAGGAGATCGAGGCCCTGGGTCTGACCACGGTCACCAAGGGGGAGGACGACCTGCTGCCAGCAGGCCTCGAGCTGGGCAGTAGCTCAGTTCCACGCCCCCTCCTGCTTATCCCTGCCCCTCATTCCCAGCTGTAGCCCCTGCTCTGGTCCTTGGGGCACCCCTGGCCCTCCCGATCTGCCCGCCGGTGGATGGCACCCTACCCGAGGCCACCGAGCCCCTGGAGGCGACGGCCGATGCCGAGCAGTTGGTCCCCGAGCCTGTGGGCGTGCCCTCCACCACCTGGATGGAGCAGTTAGCCTCCCCTTTGGAGGGGGGCCCCAGTGAAGTTTCCGTTGTGCCTGACGCCATGGCTGCCGGTGACATGCTTATCACAGCTCCTGGGCCCGGCGTCGGTGAAGGCCCCCCTCTAATCCCTGTCCCCTTGGCCCCCAATCCTGGTCGAGAGGAGCCGCACCCTGGCAGCCTGGCTGTCAGGGACCGTGAACCTACCGCTGTCCCCGCTCCTGCCCCTATCCCTGCTCCCGACCCATCTCCTGTCCCAATCCCAATGTTAGACCTTGTCCCTGCTCCCACCCCTTCTTCTGCCCTAGTCCCTGGCCCTGTTCCTACTCCTGATCCCATTTCCGTTCCCAATGAGTTGTTCGCCCCCTTCCCCTCCATCTCTCATGCTTTTGCCACCCCCAAGGTTGTCTCGTTCCCGTTACTCACGGACAACCCTCAGGGGGCGGTTTTCATGTCCCCTCTTTCCAACACTATGGGGGCTGCGCTATTCCCGCTGCTGGCCTCTCCCGTGCCAGGGATGGGGATGGGCTGCCCGGCGCAATCGCACCGGGGCTCTGCCCCTTGCTTGCCTGTCTCCACGGGCCGCGAGGATCTTTCAGGGGCCCCACCGGAGGACGGCAGCCGGTTGGCTGCCACGTCCCCGTCTGTGCTGAGGGAAGAGCTGTGCCGTTTCCTACTGGACACCCATGGCTCAAAGGGCAAGGTGCAGCTCACCCTCCAGCACTGGGGGGACTTCCATCGCGTCCTCTGGGCCGTGAAGGCCCTTCTGGGGGAGGGGAGAGGGACCGGGAGGCAGGGCATCTCAGCCTATCAGCGGGCCCGCAAGTTCTGCAACTCCCTGATGACCTTTGGGGTCAAACATGGGTTGTTGCGGGGCCCGCTGGAGGCCATCAATCCCCCTGCCCGTAAGGATTCGCCCCAGCCCTCCCTATGAAGGACACCATCTTTGCTACATTGAACACCAGGGGCTGTAGCGTGGGTCTCCACAGGAGCCAGGTGCTCTCCTTCCTTCGGGGGGGTACTCCGTGATCGTCCTGCAGGAGACCCACATGGCTCCAGCTGTCGAGGCTAGCTGGCAGCTGGAGTGGGGGACGAGGTTTACTTTAGCCACCTTGACGCACATTCGGCTGGGGTGGCCACCCTGTTCTCCCCCGAGCTATGGCCTGAGGTGCTGGGGGTAGCCAAGGTCATGCCAGGCTGCCTGCTGCACATCCGGGCCCATGTGTAGTGGCTGACATTAAACCTGGTCAACGTCTATGCCCCGAATGCAGGCCCAAAACAAGTGCATTTCTACCAGCAGGTGTCAGCCTTCCTCGGCACCCTGGATCCTCACAAGTGCCTGGTCCTGGGCGGGGACTTCAACACCACCCTCGAGGACCGGGACCGCTCAGGAGTTGAGACATCCCAGGCAGCTGCGGGCGTCCTCAGGGACAGTCATGGATCATCGCTCCCTGGTGTACGTCTGGCACAACCACCACCTGGACGATGATGTCACCTTTACTTATGTCCAGGTGGAGGAGGATCGGTCGTGCCACTCCTGGTTTGACCGCATTTATTTTTTGCGTTTCCATCTGGCACGAGGTCATGCCTCTGGTGTTTGGCCAGCCCCGTTCTCGGATCACCACTTGGTGACCATGATGGCTTTTCTCTGTTCGGAGAGGCCGGGGACAGCCTATTGGCATTTTAACAACAGCTTGCTGGAGGACGTGGGCTTCGTGGCGTCCTTCCGGGAGTTCTGGCTGACCTGGTGGGGGCAGGGGCGTGCCTTTCCCTCGGCGCGGCGGTGGTGGGATGTGGGGAAGGGGCACGCACGGCTCTTCTGCCACGACTACACCTGGGGCGCCACCCGGCGGAGGGATGCAGTCCAGTTGGAGCCGGAGGTCTTAGAGTTAGAGAGGCGTCTGGCCTCCGGCCCTGAGGATCCACCCCAGGGATCCACCCTCCACGCAGAGTACCGGGAGAAGCGGGAGGAGCTCCAGGCCCTCGAGGACCATCGGGCCCAGGGCGCCTTTGTTCGATCCCGCATCCGTCTCCTTCAGGAGATGGATCGCAGCTCCCGCTCCTTCTATGCCCTGGAGAAAAGGAGGGGGGCCAAAAAGCACGTCCTGGCGGAGGACGGCACTCCTTCATGGATCCGGATGAGATGTGTGGAAGAGCCAGGGCCTTCTATGCTATCCTTTTCTCCCCGGATCTGACCGACGCTGAAGCCCGCAGGGTGCTCTGGACCGAACTCCTGACAGTCAGCGCGGGCAACCGGGACCGGCTGGAGCTGCCTCTCTCTCTGGCTGAGCTCTCGGAAGCCCTCCGCCGCGTGCCCACCAATAAATCCCCGAGCATGGACGGGCTGACCGTGGAGTTCTACCGCGCTTTCTGGGACGTCCTCGGCTCGGATCTTGTCACCGTCTGGGCCGAGTCCTTGCACAACGGGGTCCTCCCTCTCTCGAGCAGGCGAGCCAGGCTCGCCTTATTGCCGAAGAAGGGAGACCTCTGTACCTACGGAACTCGCGTCCCGTCTTGCTCCTCAGCACAGACTGCATGGTCGTAGTGAAGGCCATCTCACTGTGGCTGGGGTCCATGCTGGTGGACGTGGCCCATCCCGACCAGACCTACACCATCCCGGGCCGGAACATATTTAATAGCTTGTATTTGGTCTGGGACCTCTTGGAGCTGGGGTGTAAGGATGGTCTGTCATTCGCCGTCCTGTCCCTGGACCAGGCGAAGACGTTCGGCAGGGTGAACCACAGGTATCTCCTGGGTACCCTGAATGCGTTCGGCTTCGGGCCCCAGTTTGTGGGCTTTCTCCAGGTGCTGTACGCTGACGCGGAGTGTCTGGTGAGGCTCAACTAGACCCTGACAGAGCCGGTTAGCTTCTGGTGGGGAGTACGGCAGGGGTGCCCCCTCTCAGGCCAGCTGTATGCTCTGGTGATCAAGCCCTTCCTCCATCTCCTCCGCCGGAGGTTGACGGGGTTGGTGCTTTGGGAGCCGGATCTGCGGCTGGTCCTGTTGGAGTACGCCGACGACGTGCTCCTCGTGGTCCAGGACCCGGACAACCGGGTGCGGGTGGAGGCTTGCCAGGCTGTTTACTCGGCTGCCTCCTCCACCCGGGTCAACTGGGTCAAGAGCTCTGGCCTGGTGGTCGGGGACGGGTGGCAGGCGAGCTCCCTCCTGCCCGCGCTTCAAGCCATCTGGTGGAGCGCGGGTCCACTGCTCTATCTTGGCGTTTATCTATCCCGCATGCATCCTTCTCCACCGGAGAACTGGCAGGATTTGGAGGCCAGGGTGGGTGAGCGGCTGTGGAGATGGACAGGACTGTTCCGGTGTCTCTCCCTGTGAGGGAGGGCACTGGTGGTGAACCAGCTAGTCCTGTCCATGCTCTGGCACCAGCTCAACACCCTGAGCCCGGGCCCGAGGATCCTGGCCAGGCTCCAGAGGATGGCTCTGGAGTTCTTCTGGCCGGGGCTGCACTGGGTCTCTGCAGGGGCTCTGAGTCTTCCCCTGGAGGAGGGAGGACAGGGCCTGGTTTGCCTGTGCAGCCAGGTCCATGTCTTCCACCACCAGGCCCTGCAGAGGCTCCTTTATGGTGCAGGTAGTCCAGCGTGGAGCACATTGGCACATGCCTTCCTCCACCACCTCCAAGGGCTCCGATACAACCGTCAGCTCTCTTTTCTCCATCCGAGAGGCCTTCCGCGAGACCTCTCCGAGCTGCTGGTCTTCTACCGGGACCTCCTCTGGACCTGGAAGCTTTGTTCAGTGACCAGGTACTTTGTGGCCACCGAGGAGGCGGACCTCCTCGCGGAGCCCCTGCTACACAACCTCGACCTCCGTGTGCAGGTGATGGAGTCTCCCTCGGTGCGCCAGAGGTTGGTCCTGGCAGAAACCACCAGAGTCGGAGACCTCCTGGACTACGACGGGGGACTGGATGGTGCCCTGCGTGCTCGGTCGAAGCATGGGGCTTTCCACCCTTTCGACCCCCAGGTGTGTACTCCAGGAGGTGGAGGCCGCCTTGTCACGTGATTCTCTCGCTTTCCTGCAGTGAGCCCTGTGAGAGGGCGCTCCCCGCCCACCTCTCATCCTTGGCCCTCTGGACATTTTTCTTCAGCCCCTGTTCCGCAAGCTCCCCTGGCATCCCCGCTCCCACACTCCGAGCCGGCTGCACACCCTGCAGCCGGTTCGGTTCCGAACCGCGCCCAGAAACCATCTGTACATTCTTGTGCTCCACACAGTGCACTTCCTCACCCTCGCGTCCCGGCAGGACTATCTTCCACCTCAAGAGGGTGAGGAACTCTGGTGGTCCAGCCTTTATTCCACTTTGGTCCACAGCCCGCCGGCGACATCGGTTGGCGGCTCCTTCACGGAGCCATGAGCATGGGCATGCACCTGGCGCGGTTCACCCCTATACCCCAGACCTGCCCCTTTTGCCGTGTGAGGGAGAACCTGGCGCACGCTTATCTTGAATGCTCCAGGTTGCAGCCCCTATTCCGGCTCCTCCAGAATCTCTTGTTGAGGTTCTGGCTGCACTTTTCCCTGCACTTGTTCCTTTTTGCACATCTCATCCGTGGCCCCACGAGGTCGCGAGACCTCCTCGTCAACCTCCTCCTGGCTCTGGCTAAAGTCTCCATCTATAACACCAGGAGGAGGACGCTGGACGAGGGGGTGCTCTGCGACTCTGGGGCCTATTTCATTCCTCCCTCGTCTCATGCGTCCAGGCAGAGTTCCACTGGGCAGCGTCTGCTGGCTCCCTTGATAGCTTCGAGGAGCAGTGGGCGCTGTCCGGGGTTCTCTGCTCAGTATCCTCATCCGGTACTCTCGTTTTGAACCTATGACCTTCACTCCGATCCCTGTTTTTCATTAGTTGTCCCCCACATTTATTTGGTCCCCTGGGTCCAGTGGTCCCTCCCGCTAGGCTGGGGGAGGGGCCTTTAGAAGTGGGTGGGCTTGCGCCCGCCCACCCCGGGTTTTCCAATGAGACTCCCTACAGAGGGTCAGAATTCAAGTGGGAAGCTGCTGCATTGTCCTCAAACAGCCTGGGCCTGTACAGGCAGGAGCCAGGCAGGGCTTGGGCTACGGGGCCAAAGCACTGCCCCCACACTCACAAATCGAGTCTGGGCCCCAGAGTCAGGAGATTAAACAATAATATTTCATTGGACTTCCATTGTCTGAGCCGGGGCGGGCTCACGGCATGGGGGCGCTGAGGATGCAGCTTGCTGGGGGACCGCGGGCTAGGAATAATCAGGCCCCTGGCGTCGTCCGAGAGCAGAGGGTGGCATGAGGCTCGCAGTTCAAGGGGGCATTGACCGGCTTTTTCAAAAGAGTAAGATCAGTGGTGAAGCCTCCTCCCCGGGGGGGTCTTCTCTCCCCTTCTCTCTGCTCTCCCTCCCTGGGGGATTTCACTGGAGAGGGCAGGAAGCAGCTTTTCCCTGCGCTGGGCTCAGTGGCAGCAGGGAGACTAGACAGAACCCCCCTTTTAGAGCCTGATGCTGGAGTTCCCCAACCCAGGTCAGGTTCCTGGCGGCAGGGACCCCTGAGCCCCAGGCTCTGAGGTCGTGGTGCAGTTGGCCATGTAGGCACAGGTCGGGTGCTATGCTGAGTGTCACGGAGTCCCTGGGCGATGCTCTGGAACTGCTCCCCATGAAGCCAGTCAGGACTCTGGGGCAGTCGCCTTTCCGTGAGCAGCCTGTCTGCAGGACACACAGCTCACACAGCTTCCACCTTACGGGGTCTGACCTCAGAGCATTCAGCATCCTCTGCCCCTCCGTGTGCTTCCCACAGCGAGTCCGCTCAGGCGGGGCTCCTGGGGAAGCCAGAGGGTCCTGCACCCCAACTTCACAGACAGACGTGACTCTCAGCCAGCCAGTAAAACAGAGGTTTATTAGATGACAGGAACATGGTCTAAAACAGAGCTTGCAGGTGCAGAGAACAGGACCCCTCAGCTGGGTCCATTTTGGGGGGCAGTGAGCCAGACAACCACGTCTGCCCTTCACTCCATGTCCCAGCCAGCCCCAAACTGAAACTCCCTCCAGCCCCTCCTCCTCTGGGCTTTGTTCCTTTCCCGGGCCAGGAGGTCACCTGATTCCTTTGTTCTCCAACCCTTTAGCTCTCACCTTGCAGGGGGGAAGGGCCAGGCCATCAGTGACCAGGAAACAGGGTGTCGGCCATTCTCTGTGTCCAGACTCCTGCACACACATGCCCTCTAGGGCTCTGCAATGATCATACACCCTTATCGCACCACCTAGATACTTAAGAACTGCCTAGGGGAAACTGAGGCACTCCCACACTATTCAGAGGAAACATTAAGAACAGTCCCACTTCGTCACACTGAGTCAGGGGCGAGCTCCCTGCTCAGCTCCCCCCACTCCCAGGCCCTGCTTGGCTGCAGCAGGCAGCTGCAGGTGGGTGGGTCCCTTTGTGAGGCCTCGTCTATACAGAGAAAGCCAGGCTCTCCGCAAACCCACCCGTCCCTGAGCAGTCTGGGCCAGGGAGCCCTGCCAACCCCCCCCCCCCCCAGCTTCGGAACAGATTGCAAAGCATGTGTATTTAATTCACACAGTGCAGAAACATCCTTAACACCAGGTTTGACAGTGAAAAGCCACCGTACCTTGCCAGGGCTGGCGTGATGCATGGCACCGTGCAGGAGGCCCACGTATCTACCCTTTGCCACGCCCTTTGGTGGCATGTGTCCCTTGGGCTTGCTGAGGGGTGCGAGGGTGACAGAGGAGGGGAATGGGGACAGGAAGGAGCAGAGGGAGGAGAAGGAGCCCTGTGCGCTCCGCAGCGGTGCAGAGGAGACAGACAGGAGTGGACCTAAGGTCCCTGCTGAGCAGGGAGGGGGACCAGCCTGCAGCCCTGAAGGCTGCAATGAAGTGGAGAGTGAGGTGGGAGAAGTAGTGATCAGCAGCAGTGACAAAGCGGGTGGGTGGGGCTATTTCCGTAACAGAGACCACGGGAGTCACTTGGGATAATTCCCAAATCCCTTAGCCTCAAACCCCAGCGCAGCGAATTCTCTTTATTTCATTCCCCTGAAAGTAGAGGGGGCAGATGACCATTTCCAGTTGGTCGAATAGCCCCAGATCCCTGGGAAGGGACAGGGTTACCAGAACAGACGAGCATGTGTAAGCAGCATTATATGTGGTCTGTCGAGGTTCCACTGTCCGACGGAGAGAAAAGCACATTTACGAGGCCAGGGGAAAATCCAAAACAGCAGCTCCCTGGGAGCAATAACGTCCTGAGCACCCCACAGGGTGGCCTGCAGACCCCTTTAGTGCCTGCAGCGTAGATCACCCACCCCCAGACTGGGAATGATACTAAATACCCAGCAACAGAAAATAGACTTTGATATAGGAGCTGCTCCCCCCATCCCAGACAGCGGAAAAAACCCAACCCCCCCGCACACAGACACACACTCAAGCCGTCATCTGTACATCAAAGGCAATAAAACTCTGCCACATCTTTAATTTATTTGCTGCTGCTATGAGTTGATAATTCCACATTCACAGTACAGAATAAATTCCTTTCATTGCTGTGTTCGTGCTCCTTCTCCGAGGATCATGTACCTAGGTGGGGTCTGCAGGGCAGGGCTTGGGGAGCCGGGGGAGGGAATCATTCAACATTTCGGTTCTCAGAATGTCTCCCGTCCAGCCCCCCAAATTCAACTCTTCTTTTGATGTCCCAGCAAAGGGATCGCGCGGGTCTGGATCCAAACTGGGGCTCGGGTGCTTCTGTCTGTGAGGAATAACTGGGGGGGGGGCAGTAAGATGCTTGACCCCTCCCTGCTCTCAGGTTTGTAAGTGAACAGCAGACACAGGGAGCGACTGAACGTCTGGGAGCAAGGGTTACTGAACTTTAGAGCCACTCCCATTGCTTGCTGTGAATTACAGCTGCTCAGGAAACGATCCCCCGCCGGCTACCCCCACCGTGATTTTTCACAAAAAATTCAGAAAATAATAAATTTGGGGGTTTCTTGAAAAATCATTTCCCAGCTTTTTGGCAACCATTTTCCTTCTTCCCCCCCGATTTTTGGGAAGGGAGGTGGGGGTGTTGGAAATTAATTTATTCATAAAAATTGTTTTTTTACAACCCCCCCCTTTTTTTTTTAATCAAAAAGATTTCCTGGGGAATGCTGGTGGAACTTAGCTGTGCAGCAGTTGTGGCCCTGTGTCCTGTGTGTGAATCATTCACAACACCTACCCTAGCTGCAGTGGGGGGAGAGGGGTAGCTTAGTGGTTTGAGCATTGGCTTGCTAAACTGAGGGTTGTGAGTTCAATCCTTGAGGGGGCCATCTGGGGATTGGTCCTGCTTTGAGCAGAGGGTTGGGCTAGATGACCTCCTGAGGTCCCTTCCAACCCTGATCTTCTCTGATCCACTTGACACAGACTGTGATTCATGAGCATTCACCAAGTAGGGCCTATGAACAGGCTACAGCATGTCCCAAAACCCATCACTTTGACTTCTGGTTATTCATGTAGCATTTTTGCTGGAGAATGTTTTGTGCTTAAATTTGTGAAAAATCCAGCTTTACACGTCCTGGTGATCAATGGACCGTGTGTCCTGACAGTGCAGCTAGCTTAGCGGGCAGGCCTGGAACAGCCAGGGACGGCTTTTCAGATCATTCCACCAGCTGTCCCACCTCTGCATTTCTACAAGGGAAAGGCTGAGCTGCCTTCAGCCGCCACGTGTCTTTGGCTGTGCCATGGAGCAGAAATCTGGACCCAGATCCTCCTACGGTCCAGGAGTGTTCAGATCTCGGCTTTCCCAGATTGCAAGGCCAGAAGGGACCGTTATGATCTAATCTGACCCGCCGTGTAGCACAGGATGCCGGGTTCCAGTCTGATATTTATCGTCTTTCCCCTATGCCCAGGCCCTGAATGTTCATCTTGTTTTTGCACTGGGCCCCTCCCCCTCTTTGCCTTTCACTTTAATTCTACATTAATTTATTTTCCCTGTGTTTTTTTTAATTTTATTAAAAAAACTTGTTTATTCCCTTTTTTCCGCCTTTCTTTCCCTTCCTACGTGCTGCAGCTGCCTCTCCTGATGGCCGGGCGCTACCACAAAGCTGCTTGGCTCCTCTTTCCTTATTTAATAATTACCATCTCCTAGTCATCTTGCAGGGGCTTGGAAACCCACTTAATTCCACCACAGAATGGGTTAACTGCCAAGCTGCATAATTTTTTCTTACCAGTGATGTATAACCGTTTACGAGATGGGATGAGAAGAGGCATCTCCAAAAGCCAAGGCAGGATGGAACTCCAAAGCCTGGGGAAGGATGTAGGTCCTAGGAGCTATCTGGTTCTGAAACAGGTTCTTAGCTCCACCTTCGCTTGCCCTGTAAAATGTGCCTGCAGAGGCCCTTTGCCTTGGTCTCCTCCTGAGCTTCTCAGCTTCTCCTCTCTGCACTGGGGTCTGGGCACTTCAAGAAAGCTGGCTTTGCTCACTAAGACCCAGGAGCTCCAAAGCGTGAGGTCAGGCTAAATGCCAGTGCTGCACTTCCTGACATTGACCCTGCCTAGAGTATACTACAGCCACCCAAAGCAGAATGGGAGCTTCCACTCCCTGGAGGGATGATCAGTATGGAGTCCTGTTGGGTTTCAGATAGGCAGGGTTAGCCAGGTTTTAAGAGCAGGGGTTCTGGATTCCTGGGTTCTGTTTCTGGCTTTGCCCCGATCACTGTGTGACACTTCCCTGTCTCTAAAATGGGGCAATAAATAGCAGAGGGTGATTTTGCACCAAAAAATATTCAATATTTAGTTCCAGGCCATTTGGCAGCTCAGAAATGTTCCTCTGTCCAAATCATCCAGGCTTGTCCTGTGCACAGCACCCCCTGTGACAGGGAACTTGACAGACAAGGATGGAGCCAAGGGCTCTGTGCTGGTGATCTAGACTGGAAACACCTAGGGCCCCAATCCCACAATACATTCTGCATGTTTATCACATGCCTGTGGTCCCATGAGTAATGCTACACACATGACTGGGTGTTCTTTAGATTGTAAAGAGCTGACCATATCTCCCTGTGTGTGCACAGCACCCGTCACAAGCCCTGGGCAGACTGCGGCCTCCAGCTTCTTCCGCCGAACACATAACAAACAGTAAATGACATTTCCATCACGAGAAAATATTAATTTGCTTATGTTTCAGTGTAAACATTGATCTTAGTCCCCTTAAAAGTTCAGATTTTGAATTTCAAAATTTTGTTACTGACCTTTTTTCTTGCAAACTTGGTCATTTCTGAGTGAAAATGGGCCACTTCACTCAAATGGGTCTGAATCAATAAAACATGAAATCAGAGAATCTCAGGGTTGGAAGGGACCTCAGGAGGTCACCTAGTCCAGCCCCCTGCTCAAAGCAGGACCAACCCCAACTAAATCAATGTGACAAGGTTTTTGCAAAATCGCCTTTTTTTTTTCAAATCTGAAATGAAAAACCTCTCATTTTAAGAACTTTGATTTTTTGAGTTGCTCAGCCCTGTGGTCATCGGCATGTCAGAGGTGTGATGCAAGTATCATACTTCCTTACCAGTCAGGGCACTGCGAGGGGTAAGGAGTGTTTGTAAAGTGCTTTGAAATACTTGGATAAAAGGTGCTAACGGAATTATTATTTATATTCCAGTCTCATGCAGAGGGGACTCAACCAAGGACCTGGCCCCAGCACAGAGTAGCACGGTCCATTCCCCAAAAAGCTTGGACAAATAAACTGTTCATGCTAAAACCTATGAAATGTCCAGGACTCTCAGACAAATGCGCCACAAACAGAGCACATTTCATAGAAACGTCAGTTTCAACTAAACTTTCTCAGTTCCAGATGGAATTACTGGTCAAAGCAAGAGGCAGAGATCACAGCCCTCCCCAGCATAGCCAAGAGCCTGGTGTTTAGGGTGCTCGCCTGGGATGTGGGAGACTCGGAGTCAAGTCCCTTTTTTTGAAAAAGGCCAATGAAGGACTTGAATGTGGGTCTCCTACATGCCAGCTGAGTGCCCAACTCACCAGGGTATTGGCTATTGCAGGTTCTTGCTCTCTAGTTTTTTCATGAAAAATGTGGAAAGGTCTTGGGGTGGGGTTGTGCCACTTTGTAACAAAAACAAATTTCAAAATTAAATTATTTTGCAAATCAGAATTCTTGTTTTTTGGCCAGCCTTAGCCACCAGTCACTACACAGAAAAATAGTATGACTCCATGGGCCAACATGATGCCCTCAGAAATGACAAGGTTTGGGAATCAGATTTTTTCAACTGGTTCTAGCTTTTTGCAGGCTCTCTCCAAGGTTGTCTGGCCAGCCAGTCCAACTGAGTCCTGCATGTGCTTCTTGGAGTTGCTGGGGGAGGGAGGAAGCAGGGTCAGCCATTACCAAGCACCTGTTATGTAACGGCTATGGAATCATCCTTACCTCTAGCTGGAGCTGAGTGGGTATCAACAGGCTCAGAGGTTCAGTTGAGTTCAGCATCTAAAAGTTCAGGCTGTAATTGCAAACAGAGCCAAAGAACAGATCTCCTTTGAATCATGGATGGGCTGAGAGTCTCACAAGGTCAGGATTCCTTGTGAGGGGGTTATAGTCCCGGGTTTTGGCTGGATGGAAAATTCCTCAAGAGTAGCCTCCCTAATGGTATATCTGTGTCCTGCTCTGCCCCAGAGAGTGAAGAACATGGGTGTGTGGAACCTCATAAACAAGAGAACTTAATTAAACTTTACAAGGATTTAAAAGCTTTTGAGTTTGTTTCAAATCCCACTTTACTCAAACTACTTTGTGTATTCCTAACCCAAAACACTAACATGAACCCAGCCCTAACCCCAGCTCTATCCTTAACCCAACCCTAACCCCAGCTCTAACCTTAACTCTATTCTTAATTCAACCCTAACCTCAGCTCTAAATCTTAACTCTATCCTTAACCCAACCGTAACCCCATCTCTAACCTTAACTCTACCCTTAACCAAACCCTAACCCCACCTCTAACCTTAACCCCAGCTCTAACTTTAACTCAAACCTTAAACTAATCATAACCTCAACTCTGACCTTAAACCAACTCTAACCCTGTTACCAAATCTAAATCCTAACTGTAACCTTAACTCTAACCAGAACCCAACTCTAACCCTCACTTTATACACAATTCTAACCCGTACAATAAGGCTTTGTCTAAACGAGGCTAAAGATCAGGTTTAGCTTGGGCTTTGTTAACAGTAATTAGTTGAAGGTGACCTAAACTCAATCACTTTTCTGAGTGCCGATACAGACTAACACCTTTAGCTTAATTTTAGCCAATTGAGTTATAGCCCAGGTAGAAACCTAGGTCATGACTTAGCGTTAACTTAGCCTGACTTAAACATGACTGCTCTTCCTAGTCTAGACAAACCTTAGCTCATGTTACTTAGAATGTGTTAGCGAGGACCTTGTCTACATTGGAAAGCTAAGGTATGCATTTAAACATATAAAGGTATACGTGTATAATGCCCAGTGGGGAAGCTCTTATTCCAGTGTAAGAGTGCCCTTTTCCGGTTTAGGTTATGTTGCTTGGGGGGGTGTATGTTAAGTTAAACCAAAAACTGGCATTTTTCTACAAAATAAGTGTGTCCACACAGGGCATTACATTAAGTATAACTGGGGCTGTACAATGATATCAGTTTAACCCATAAAACTTGCCCACACAGACAAGGTTTTAGCGAGCTCATGTGAACTCAGCACAGACTTTTCCGAGTCCAGACAAAGCCGAGGGTAGACAAGGCAGTGTGTGAACCTTAACTGGTGCTGAACTGGCTGAGTGAAAGCCTCAACGCCCCAACCGGGCTCACCTTGACTAGCAGATAGGTGTTTACCATGCAGCCTGCCTGCTGACACTATGTGGTTTAAAATGTGTGAGTTGAAATGTTAGCTCACAGGATTTAAAAATACATCTGTTATCCCAGTGGGGGCAGCCCTGGCCCAGCCGCTACCCTAGCCAGACCTTTGTTCTAGCCGGAACGGCAGCCCCTCACCGCTCACGTGGCATGTGCCCTCTCAGCATCAGCCCTGACTGAGCCAGTGTGCAGAGTCCCCCGGCCAGCGCTTGGACGCATGGGGACAGGCTGCTGCAGCTCCAACTCACAGTAGGGCAGCAGGCAGCAGCTCCTGCAGATGAGTCAAAGCGGAAGAGCCCCTTACTGAGCCGGTCAGAGCTCTGCTACGTTTTCCAGCTAGAAGTTGCTCCATGAAGCTCTTTCCATGCTGGGAGACACTAGTTCCCTTCTTTCCACTCAGACTGCTCCTCCCCAGACCAATGAACGCCCCATGCGTCCTCCCAGGGACAGAGACTGTTGGGAGCAGGCTGCAATGCCTGTGCCCTGGCAATGAGCAGGCCCTGCTAGTCCTGACATCGCTTGGCATAGCTGGGGTGGGATCTCCTACAAAGCCCTCTTGCTCTAAGGGCTCCCGGGTGGCTCTTGTGAGCAGCGTGAAGGGGCGATATCCCACACACCAGCCTCTCCAGTCTCCATCCCTCTCTGCAGAGTGCCCTGGAACCTGCCTTTGTTACACGGGGCCAGCATCGCCTGTTGCTGAATGGACCGGGAGGCTGTACCGGTGAACCCTGACATTAACCTAATTGTCTTCTCGCTTTGATTAGATGCACCACAAAGCCAGCAAAGGGATCAAATGAAATGTGAGTGGTGGCACGACCGCTTTGGAACGTTGATTAGATTTGAAAATACCACATTTAAATATCTTAGCATTTGTGGGGATTAGCAGAGAGAGAGATGGGGAGATGGAGAGGGAGGGGGGAAGAGGCAGACACAGCCTCTCCAAATCCCCAGGCAAGGGTCCTCGATTGTCTGAACTCCTGGCCTGTGCTTGCCCCCAGCCTTGCCTAGGGGTATCAGCCCTGTGTGGTGACACATTCCCAGGATGCTGGGATGCAGTCAGGTCAGATGGGGACGACCAAGAAAGCCTCTGAAGTCTTCTGTTGCCAGAGGTTCATCCAAGGTTTACAGTATCCTCATCCAAACCACTCACTCCTGCGCTGCCACCACCAGGCCCCTGCCGACAAGAGGCAAGCTCGTAAACGTCGCCCAGCAGCAGTTATATTTATGCTACACAGTGAACTGCAAACGGCAGTCTCAGGCCATAAATGGGAAAGAAAACTGCAGCCCCAGCAGGGGCCTGGGTCTGGAAAATAATAATAATTAATTAATACTACTTCTAATAATAGTATACTTAACAGATCCCCCTATCTGCTGCAGTTATATAGCGCCGATCCCCATATGCTCTATAGCACCTGTCATTCAAGGCTCTCAAAGCGCTTCACAAGCACGCTCGCCACACTCCTTTGAGGTCTCTGCATAGTCTTCTCCCCAGAGCAAAGAAGGGAAACTGAGGCCCAGAGCGGTGAAATGACCAAGCCACAGTGAGACAGTGGCAGTGCTGGCAGCAGACCTCAGGACTCCTGGTGCCCAGCCTGCTGCTCTGAGCACTAGACACCTCCCCTCAAAGCATGCAGGTAGCGGTCTACAAAAGGACGGTGTGTGGATAGAAGGAAGGGCCCAGCGCGGTGTATGTCTTGTGCATAAGTGTGTGTGTGAAAGAGAAGAGGGTGGGATACTAAGCAGAGCCAGGTGAATAATGGGAGACTGTATTTGCGACTAATTACTCAACAGAGTACGCCAACCTTCGCTATGAATGTCATTGGCAAGAATGTTTTGGCCCGTTTGAATTCTGCGTGGTTTCGCAGCTGCTAGAGGCACGTGGCTAACTAGATGTTCCAGGCACAGCCGCCTGGTTCCTGCAGGCCCTAGTGCAGGGCACAGTAGGGAGGACAGGGCGGCTGCCCTCAGCACCACTGAGCGCCAAGGCTACTTGTGGTGCTGGTAAGGGTGAGTGTTGTCAGCCCCCTGCAGGCTTCCCTTCCCGTGTGGGCCAAGGGAGGACAGAGCGAGGCCGGTCCGTCAGAGCAGCCCCGGGGTTCCAGCCTGAGCTTTGTCATGCTCCTGCGGCACTTCGCTGGGTGCCCCCACCCCCCGCGGGAGCAGCCTGGCAGCCACCTGCAGAGGCCTCAGCAATGCAAGGCAGTGGGCGCTGCGCTCCATGGCCTGCTCTGCCCGGGCTCGCTTGGGCGGCGCGAGAACAGCTCTCTGTCCGCAGCAGTGCTGTGCAGGACCGGACCCACAGGCGTGAGCTGTGCAGTGATGTCACTGGAATACGCACACACACGTGAAAGATGCCCAGAACGCCGGCCAGTGTTCCACATCTGCAAAACATCTGTCTCCAATCACAGTGACACAAACAGCGCAAAGAAAGAGAAAGAGAAATTCCTGCTGAGCCATTCCTGTGCATTCCAGCTCCCTGAGCTCAGCCTCAGCTGGGACTGGAGACCAGTCCTCCCAGAGCCAACCCCAGCCGCGTCCTTCCAAACCTCCTCCGGCCAGATGTGCTCCAGGAAGGGGGATGTGAGATTCAGAGGGAAAGTAAAAGTGGTGGGCTGATACAGACTTTGAGAGGGTCCATCGTGCTTCAGTGGCAGCAAAACAGCAACCCCCAGGTGCGGCCAGCTCTGGGGACAGGATTCTGTGAAATGGGCTTGGAACTGATTCTCACAGTGACAGTGGAGGGAAATGGCTGTGTCAGCCAGACACCCTAGTGCCTGAAAGCATGGTAATCTGCTTCAATCCAGGAGGATCCTAGGGCCTTTGTGTACATCCCTTGCCTGCATCTGCATCTGCTTCACACCTGGGTACCAGGCAAAGTCTGCTCTGTGGTGTCAGCGTCCTGGCTCCTTAAGGGGACACCTCTTTCCCTCTGCACCCTGTGCCTGTGATCCGGTGGGACGGGGGAAAGCACAAATAGCACAGCCTTGAACGAATGCGCTCAGCAGAGGCCCCAGCTGGGCTCTGGAATTCACTTCCATTTCTGGTCTGACAAAGCCACAGTGCGGGTAGCTCCAGGGCACAGTGCAAGGCTCAGCTATTAGCTCAAGCTATTGTCAGTGTGTGTGTGCGTGTTCATGTGTGTGTGTGCGTGTGTTCGTGTGCACATGCTAGTCTTAGGGGAAGTCTATTCACAGCTGACACTGATCAGTCACTTGTTCATTCTGGGCTCAATTCTTCCCTCATTTATAGCCACGTAACGTTGCATCTGGAGGCAGCCTGGTCCAGCAAGTAGGGCACCAGACTGGAATTCAGGAAACTGGATTCCACACTGGCCCCCCCATGTGACGGAGGGAAAGTCATCGTGCCGCTCAGTGCCTCGGTTTCCCCATCGGTACAAGAGCTAATGCTACTCACCTTTTTTGCAAAATGCTTTGAGACTGTGGGATCAACAGGGCTGCGTGAGCTAACCCTGTGCAGCTAGCAACGCATGGCAGGGTGGTGTTCAAAAACGGCCCTCTGAAGGGAGTAAAGCCTGGCTGCGGCAGAGCTGGTTCCCTTCCCCAGGAAACTGGGCATTGTTTTTTGTTCTGAAAGACTTCTAAATATTTGTTAATCATATAATGTATCAGGCTCGCTCGTGACTATGGCAATGATACAGGATTGTCAAACAGGTTCCTTCGGACACTTGTCCATCAAATATTTCTTCAGAATCCATGTGCCCAAGAACAGATAGATTTCGATGGACCTGCATTTTCTGATGGTAGATGTGAGGTGCTGAAGGAAGCGGCCCACAGAGAGCGCGACACAGCTGGCTGAAGGTCCGCTCTAGCTCACCCACAAGTTCTGGGCCGCAAGCAGCGGTCGCTGGGTGGGATTCGCTCTCCTGTGTTGTGCAGCAGGCCACATCAGATTACAGCAATGGGCCCTTCTGGGCTTCTATGAAGGCTACAGACCCCCAGAACATGGTGACTGTGCAGAAGCCTAAGGTGGAAAAGCCCGGTGGGTCTCACCTGGCCCATCCATGCAGGGTTGTTCCCGCATCTGCGGGGGCGGGCGCAGCAGCCAGACGCCAGCAGGATGTCCATGCTGCATTAGCATCATGCAGACACTATCTTTATTTGCAGTGTGCGCTGATTTGCTCACACTGCCAGCCATGAGGTTTGTAACCATAGACATGGATTTAAAACCCCCTTCCACTGGCCCCCAAATTCAGGCTCAAGCCCAGGGTGCTGCTTTACACCCACAGCTTCACTGGAGTCTGAAGATGATCCAGATTTGGCCCTTAGACCTGTGCTGCTCTGGTAGGACCTGTCTCTGGGGACCTGCCATTCCTAGTGCTAATAAGTATCTGATCCCAAATTCACCT
This sequence comes from Natator depressus, assembly GCF_965152275.1. Taxonomy (NCBI): domain Eukaryota; kingdom Metazoa; phylum Chordata; order Testudines; family Cheloniidae; genus Natator; species Natator depressus. The sequence goes on from NC_134252.1 coordinate 16,126,150, forward strand.
GGTTGTCAATGGAGTGAGATAGACATGGCTCCCAGGGATATGTTCTGGGACTTTGGGACCTGCCAGCCCTTCTTAGGGTTTGAGCGAAGATCCAGCATGGCCAGGCGAGGGCAAAGCCTGCCAAGGTAGAGCCTTGAATTGTGGAGCCTCCTGCCCTACCCAAGACATGGCACCTGCCCTCTAGAGCTGGGGGAGTCTGCTGAAGAAACATGCCACTACGGTCACCTGAAAACAGTGCAATATAATGTGAGTGATAAGGTGGGGAGGGAATAGCTTTTATTGGACCAACCTGTGTTGTGAGAGAGACAAGCCACACACAGAGCTCTTCTTCTTCAGGTCCACAACAGCAGGGTACAATATGTGTGTCAAGGGAGAGACACAGCCTCCTGGGGGCAGTCATGGGGGTGGGGGAGGACTGGAAACGGGGACGATCCATGTGTGCAGGTCTGTGTGTGTGTGTGTGTGTGAATGTGTTAGCGAGGCTCTGTGTGATTGTATGTGTAAAAGCCAGAGTCTGTGTGTTTGTGTGTGTGCCGCATCTTTGGAGTGTATTGGGCTGTGTCTGTACTCGCTTGTCTATGTTTGTGCATATGCATAATGTGTGTGTCTCAGTCTGCAGGTTTGTGCGTGTCCACATTTATCAGCATGCATGTGTGTGTGCATGGGGTGTGCATGTGTGTGCACGCATACTTACACGCACATTCGTCAGCATGCGTGTGCGTGGGTAAGGGCACGCATGCCTCTACAGGCTGCGGATGTATTTATGCGTGTGGATCTGTGCGTGCATGCGTGTGCAGGGTACATGACAAGGGTGTGCCCACATCTGTCTGCCTGCATGTAAGACGACTCCAGCCTCCGAAACTACAAGGCCTCTGATCGTGACAGTGCATAGAGCCACCGAAGCTAGTTACCTGGGGAGTGGGGGAGGGAGGCAGAAGCTGACGCTTGACTTGAAATAGGAAGGTCTGAGGCAGCCCCAGGCACCCCACCGGCTCTGGAGTTGCCCCAGCTGCTTTGGCCCTGGCTGGTCCAGGCGAGATGGCTGAGGACAGGGCAAAGGCATTCTCAGGGCCGTCTGCGCGAGAGGCAGAGGAAGGAGTTCTCAAGGCTGGGCGGGGGAGCGCCGGGCAGGCAGCAGAGTGGATTTCTGCTTGAGTGGTTATTATACCGTCGATTTGAAGAGACAGATGACGGCAGTGGCAGAGGGGGCCATAATTGAAAGCACCATGAAACATTAATGAAGGCCCAGGGACTGGAGCAGGAGTTGTTAACGCTCACTTCCCTCTCGCTGCCTCCTTCGCTTTTTAAAGTCAAAATTGTTCGGCTGCCCTCTAGGCGAGGGGATTTTTTTTTTCATTTAAAGATACAGGAGCCCACTAAAGGAGCCCTTGCTGGTCAGCGAATGGCATCTCGGCCCTGATGGCTCCTCGGCAAGGGGCCTGATCAGACAGGGAACTGAACAGATGATTACTTCAAAATAATGACAAGCGTTTGCATCCATAATCAACAAGTTCTTACCGTGCATTCCATGCAGCGGGGAATGAGCGTGAGCGAAGGAAGGGGATGGGAGGTCACAGATACCATGGTAATTGGTGCAGGATAGATAGATAGATAGATAGATAGATAGATAGATAGATAGTATGGGAAAGAAAGAGAGATAGAGTGTATGGGGATGGATGGATAGATAGATAGATTGGGGGGGGGAGGGATAGTTCAGTGGTTTGAGCATTGGCCTGCTAAACCCAGGGTTGTGAGCTCAATCCTTGAGGGGGCCATTTAGGGATCTGGGGCAAAAATTGGGGATTGGTCCTGCTTTGAACAGGGGCTTGGACTAGATGAGCTCCTGAGGTCCCTTCCAACCCTGAGATTCTATGATATTCGATAGATAGATATGGTGTCTGGGGATAGATAGATAGACAAGAAGGAAGGGGATGGAAGGTCACAGATAGATACTATGGTAATGAGCACAGAACAGACATCCAGATAGATGGATGAATAGACAGATGTCACCAATTGTCCACAAGACAATAGTTTCTGGGACTGAAGCTGCCTTTCCCCGGGTGCGTGTCAGTGGGAGAGGCAGCGCGGCTGACCCGAGAGGAATGCTCAGGGGAGGGGTGCCAGGGCTCCTGGGTTCTAATCCTTGCTCTGCTGTTGACCGGCGTGTGCTTGGGCAGGTCCTCTCTGTCTCCGTGCCCAGTACGCCCATGTCCCATGCAGATAATGGGTACTAACCTGGCCAGCGGGTTTTGAGGCTCACTAGGGGAGCCTGTCACTTGCTCTCGTTGCTTGGCACTGAGAGGTGGGTAGACAGTGCACCTGGGCACCAGCAGGGCGAGTGGCTCATGGGTGCTGCAATGCTGCTTCTCCTCGTCTCCACGTGGCGGTTCCCTTGGAGCTGGGGGATACCGATCTCTCAGCACAGCGGGCCGCTGCAATGGGAAAGCCTCTGACCTGCAGGGACAGGGCTGTCACTCACATCATGGTGCACCGGGGCGCACCTGGCCTTGCATTGTGGGGTACGTGGCATAGCTGTACAGCGGACTTTAGTATTTGCTACTCAGGGGCAGCGAGTCTGGGAGGAACTGAAACCCCCCACCCCAAAGAGGGGAGGGTGGAGAGAGATGGGGAGCCCTCCCTTCCCAGCAGCCAGGAGGGAGGGGGTATTTTGATGGTACCCTCACTGAAGGGGAGGGAAGGACGGGGAGCTCGGGCCCTCCCTGTGAGCAATGGAGCCAAGTATAGCCCAGATTAGCAGAAGGGGGCTGGAGTCAGGGTGCCTGTGTTTGTGCCTCCCCCTGGGACCTTGGGCTCATCCCTGCACCACTCCCTGACTCAGAAGAGCTGTGTCTATAATGGCTTTGCCAGGACATTCCTCTCTGGGTGCTTGTCAAGTCCTGTGAGATCACTTGATGGAAAGTGCTAAAGAAAAGCAAAGGTGGAATGTTAGAACTAAGCCAGCGAGCGTTTGAGTGAGGAGAAATTCCTCTCACCTCGCAATCCCGGCTTTCCAGCTCCAGCTCATCCCTGCAGAGCCAGGGGCCGTCTCCCATTGAACAGCCATGCCATGTATCTCACAATACAAGTCGGGGACAGTTGGGAAAGTCTCCCCCTCCCGGCAACCAGGCTTCTGTGGAACCGTTCCCAGGCCTCAGCCTGCTCCACCCAGAATCAGGCCCCTGGTTCAAGTGGCAGGGTCCCCTCTGGGCTAATGAGGGGCGCTGTCGGCTCACAGTTCTCTCATTCCTCTCTTGCAGATGGGCCTGTATGGATTCCCAGCACCGAGGCCTTTTGAGCCTCACTCCTGATTGGCAGGAGTCTCTGGATTCCACCGAAGGTGGAGTCATAAAAAGGAGTGGGTGAAAAAGACCGACCCCGTCTTGTCCATCTGCAGGGGCCTGCACTGTGTGCAGCATTTTGAGATGCTTTCACCTTCCACCCCTTCCCTCCTCTGCTTGGGAATTAGAAATCCCCAGGCCAGAAAAACCAGCAGGTCACCACTAGCAGGGGCCCTCGCCAGATGCTTCAGAGGAAGGTGTTTGCCTGTAAAGTGTCAATAATTATTAAATTCACAATTATTAAAGTAACAATAATTAGCATTGCTAATAATGATAATGGGTAAAACATGAGCTAAATCTTTACCCTGGCGACACCACAGTGGTGGGAGCTATTTGGTGTCCCAGTGCTGGGGAGCTATGTTGGAAATTAGTGCTGTCACCTCCCTTCTCTGTGACTGGTGCTGCTGTTTATACAGCCCCGAATCAGTTTGTTGCTTAGGTTCAGGTCCCAGAGGTGTTTGGGCACCTAACTCCCACTGATTTCTATTCCTCCAGGTCAGGTCACCCTGCTCCGGGGGGCCTGGATCAGCATTCATGTCGTGCTCTCCATCAGTGCCTGGCCTGGGCTGGGGAAGCTAATGGTCCAACTAGCGAGCCAAGTGCGACACATATGCCAAGAAGAAGATTCTCTGCTCCCCAAGACTCACCTCGAAGATCTGTCCTTCTCCAGGGGGACAAGCTGCATTTTTCCAGCTCGAGCACTTTTGGGGGGACGTTCCATTGGATTATTTTTCTGGCCTCATTCGCAGCTCCTCCCAGTTCCTGCCATCCGCGAACGTAACTGGCTGTTTGCCCCAGGCAGACTAAAGTCTGCGAGTCCATGTGCAGGGTGATGTCTGTTCTCTCCACCACAGGGGGTTGGAGCCATGCACATGTCAGGGGGTGGATCCGTTTCATAGTTTCTGCCTGTCAGTCCATCCCCCCCAGGGCAGAGGCTGGTGGTGCTAGGAAGCGAGGAGCTGGGGTGAGCGCCCCGTCGGTGCTGAAAGAGAAGCTGTTATGAAATGGAGACATATTAACAGAAACCGTCACTTCTCAGACAAAACAAATGACTAGACGTGAAGAGTCCCTGATAGTTGCTGGTCACATGCAGCTCGGAGGGCCAGAGAGATGGGGCGAGTCCAGAGGAGTGCGTGTGCACAGAGACTGCTACTAGAATCGGAGTGTCTAACCCACAGCCCCGGGCACGAGTGCAGGACAGTCCCCAGCAGAGGGGACCAGTTTCTAACAGTCAACGTTACTTCTTTCCCTGTTGGCAATTTGCCCCCAAGCAGATCACGACTTTCTTGCATTTGCTTGCTATCCAAAGTCACTGGTTGACTCATTTCATCCTGCGATTCCTGGCCTGTAGCTTGTTTGGGAGTCCGCTGTGTTGAAATGTAGAGCTGTTCTGATTGGACACTGTCACATGGCATATTTCCTCCCCGCTTGGCTCCCCATGGCCTTGGAATCAGATTCCAGGTGCACATACTGGTGATTATGATGGTGAAATTCACTCTTGGTGAATATCTTGCAGCATTCGCTACTCCTGCTCCTGCCCCGCCAGGATGTTTGTCGGCTGGAAGCGAACACAACAGGGCGTGGGACCTAGTGAAGCATCCTGGGATGCCAATCCAAATAAATGTTCTTCCGAGATACTGTGCCATGTGCCCAGCTCCGGTCCCTTCGCAGTGCCCTAGAGCCTCGCGGCCTCCCCTTGCTCTACGTCCACCTCCCGGGTAGAGGTGTGTCCCTAGATGGTGCCTTGTGCCCTTACACACTGGGCAGGGGCTCTACTGCGCCCTGCTCTAGGTTATAGATTTATGGGCAGCTTGTCTCCTTGTCCCCTCATTCTCTCCTCCCAGGTGAGGCGATGTGACCCCCTCTGGATGTGATCACCCTACTAAACTGGATCCCCTCCCATTAGAGACTGTGGAGACCGCTCTGCTCCCATCCCCAGTGTCCCATTCACAATTACATGGCCTCCCACTGGCAGCCCCGGCAGCTGCTTCCCCGGAACACCAGGGAGGTGCTGAGTGTATTTTTAGTGGCCTGAGTGTGATAAGTGTGCTGACCTTTCTGAACAGAGCGAATCGCACCAGCTGCTTTGGCACCTCCCTCCAGCTCCCCTCCACAACTGCAAGTTTCTCTCTGCTGGCCAGCCCCTCACGCACCACCTGAAAGTGTTCCACAAGCTAGTCTGAGAACTTGGGCTCTCTGCCACTGGCAGTCCAGGAGGATGAGTTTTCCATGGTGCAAGGGATGTCTGTGTAGCCCTGGCAGGACACACCACTCTTCTTGCAGACTTGTTTATTCCTTCCTTCGACGGTTGCTATCACGAGACCAGCTAAAGCTGGTAGAAATGTGTTAAAACCTCAGAGAGCAGCCTGGAACAGCAGGCTTCAACAGCAACAAAGCACTCATCCCTGGCCAGCGAGGTTTGTGAACTATAGGGTGCTAAATCATGCCATATGTTGTCTGTCAAAGGGCTGGGGGTTAATCAGAATGGTAATCGGAAGGATGTGATTTTTATGGTTCAGGAGCTTAAGTCCTCGCTTGGAGGGAGTCGCTTTGGCAGACCAGTCCATATGCTTTCTGGATTCCAAGTAGGGCCCTGTACCAGTAGTCAGAGAGAAAGCCTCTGATCCCTGCTGAGCCTGCTCCATTCAGGAGTGAGCTACCCAGGAGTTCACGCACACTGCAGAGCAGAGGAGCGTTTGAAGTTGGTCTGTGCAGCTGTAGATTTATTCAGGCTTTTTTTTTAAAGGATGTAATTTAGTCAGAGAGAGAAGGAGTCTTATTAAGCCGCTCCAGCCTCTCTCTCTGCTGAGGCTTTGCTAAATTCCGCAAGCCACATTTAGAGCATTTATCTGAGCTCCTTCCAGCTGACAAGCATGGGGGATGGGAGTGGAAGTTCCTCGGGCTGCTTTACTGCCTGACTCCCCAGCTATCTGGTTCCCACAGGCTGTCTCCTCTCTGCTCAAGGGGCCGCTGTATCGGCTCTTCCTCCGGCACCTGCTGGTTGCTGAGAAATGGAGCTGTTGGAGAGGCCCAGGGGGCGATAACACAGGGACAGGGAAGCTCAGTGGTGGAGCAGTAAGGAGATGCCCTGAATTCCTGGCATTGCATCTCAGGGCATCAGTGTGGCTACATGACTCCTGCCAGGAGCTGAGTTCCAGCACCCACCCAGGACAGGGTACGAGACATTTCCAAGCGCCCTGAGGCCCCAGGCTGAAATGCAGTTGGAGAATGAGTTGAGTTTTTTGTCAGGCTTCGGGATCTGGGATAATGACCATATCTGTCCTTGGGTACTGCCTGACCCTGCTGGACACACAGGAAGCCAAAAGGCAGCCACTTCTGGGAAGAAGCACAGCAGCTGTTTATGGGTTGTTTAAATACCCCTGGGAGGACTTTGTCTAGGACACCAGTCAACACCCAGCTCTTGCCAGATAATCTTTAATGATGTCAAACAGTCAGGCCCTTGTTTTCTATCTCCCCCAGACCAGGGTACTGCAATGTCCCTTGCAGTGAGGAGGGACAGGGCACGGCTGGAATGAGTTGAAAGGGGATTGGCGCTAGCTGGAAACTTGCCGTTAAAACTGTTTTGGATACAAAATAGGGTTTTCAGCTAAAAGTTTCCAAGAAAAGTGTCGGCTTTCAGTGGAAAATGTCGAGTTTTTGTCAAACTCTTTCATCAAAACCTGAAAAAAAAATCACTTTTCAGATTTTCAATGAAAATGTAAGAGGTTCCATGAAAAAGAAAAGCCCCTTTTCCAGCCAGCTGCAGAGGGGATTTCTCACCAGGCAGCTGGAGCCAGAGAGATGCTGTAGTTCCTTCTGGCTCCCAGACTATCAAACACTCAGAGCAGGATGTGCTGTTTATTACTTGCTGACATCAGGTTGTAGCTTAGGGTCAGTTACCAACTCACCATCACCCCCTCTGGCAGCATGGGGATGCACCTGGGAAGTCTACCCTCCAAGGAGAACAAGGCTCAAGCCTGGGAGTGGTTAAGGATCAGTGCACAAGCTGACACAGCTGTAGGCAGAACTAATGGCTTTAGTCTCACCTGTCAGTGCTGGTGTTCGGCCATCTCCTGGCAGCCAGGTGATGGCACCTCCTCTCAGTGATCTCTCCCAGTGCTGTCCAGCAGCCAGGGAAGGTGCAGCAGGGTCTGTACACCCGCCAGCCTGGGGAGTGCAGGGAGCTCCCCCGGGAGCTGAAACAGCAGGGGTTCTCAGAGCAGCCCAGAGCAGTGTCCTACCTCAGATTGCTGGCCAAGTGTGCACTGCTGTGTGAAGGGCAGGGATGGAGTTCCTTCCTGACCCTGCTGGGGATCAGCTGCAGCCCTGTAGCCTGGCATTGAGTTACATGTCACCATGGCCTCACCTTGGCACATACCCCCTGGGCCCCTGTCCCTCATGCAGTCCCAAGTCCTGCAGTGCAGGCGGCTGGGTGGGCAGGTGACCAATCCCACTGGGGCCTTCATAAACTTCATCCCTGATTCACAGCCCCCCAAAGCCGACTCCAATCCCTCCAGTTCCTGCAGGCTTTCGCGCTACATACAAAAGGCCTGGTTCCCGGCTCCCATTGGGGAAACCGCAATACCACTGGAGCTGCTCCTGCTTCACACAGGGCTCAGAGGGGAAACTGAGGCCAAGCCACCTGTCTCATCAGAACCCCTCTCTGGATCCTCTGACTCAGCTCTGGGCCCCAGTCTGATCTCCCTTGCACTGGCCTCACCTCAGCAAGAGTCCAGTGACCTCTGGGAGTTGCTCCTGGTTGACCCTGGTGCCGGGGGACCAGAAGCAGCCCCTGCATCTTTCAGGAGAAGGTGGTAGGTTTTGCACTCAGACTAGGCTGGTCACTGCCCATGTTTCTTGTCCCTTTTCCAGGTCTCCCCCACCGCTTCCTTCCCTGGGAGAATCACATCCAGCTTCCACCCACACGCAGCCCCTCCTGCCCCATCCAGCATCTCCTTCCCCCAGGGCTTCCTGCCGCTCCTCTCAGGAGAGCGGGCAGTGTGGGACCGAGCGAGAGCCTTGTCAGCACAGACAGGGGTGTGTGTGTGGAGTGGTGGCTTCCTGGTGGGGGGGCCCTGGTAGCTGGAGGAGAGGGAGGGGCCCTGGCTATGAGGGAGCGAGAGGGGTGTCTGCCTTGGAAACAGAGCAGAGAAGGAGCAACTAGGAGGGAGGCAGCAGGGTCTCAGGGAAAGTGCTGGACAGGGATGGGAGAGACCTGCTGGGTGACCTTGCGCAAACCAGGGTCCCTCTCCGTCCCGTCCCGTCCCGCACCCCCCCCGCAGCCAGGGTGAAGTTCCAAACCACGAGGTGGGGAAATGACTCGAAACCAAACTGCAGGGCCCCTGAGTGAAAAGTGAGTGAACTCGCTTCGCTGCCCCACACTACTGCCCCCTCGTTTGGCTGTCTTCTCTGCTTAGGCTTCGTCTTTGTTGACACAGAGCTGGTATTTTACAGGTGATAACTAGCCCCCGACAGCCAGCTCGCTGCCAAGCCCTAGTGTAGACGAGGCAGCTGTAGCTTTTACCACGAGGTAGCTAGGTGAGGTCAACGATATCCTCTTCTAAGTAACCCCTCCCCCAAGTCACGGCACTAACATGCCATTTGCCGCTGTTGCACTGTTCACCCTGTTGGTGTGCTCTACCCCGTCCCTGCCCTGCACCTGGCTGCTCTGTTTAGACTGTATGCTGCTCGGGGCAGGGACTGGCAGCTATCGGAGTGGGGCCCCAGTCCTGGCTGGCCCTTAGGCACTGCCATAATAAACATAAAAAGAAAAGGAGGACTTGTGGCACCTTAGAGACTCACCAATTTATTTGAGCATAAGCTTTCGTGAGCTAGAGCTCACACACTTGAAGTGAGCTGTAGCTCACGAAAGCTTATGCTCAAATAAATTGGTTCGTCTCTAAGGTGCCACAAGTCCTCCTTTTCTTTTTGCGAATACAGACTAACATGGCTGTTACTCTGAAACCCGTCGTAATAAACATAATAATCCCCCTGCCCATGGCTGACAGTGCCTAGTTCCCCTTGCAGTACAACTCAAAGCCCTGTCTCCACTAGGATTTTACAGTGGGGTAGCATAGGGGTCTTAATGGTCAATGTGCCGCCGTAAGGTGTCCCACGTAGCTGCTCTATGCCAGCGGGGAGAGCTCTCCTGCCGGCACAATTAAACCACCCCCAACGAGCAACGGTAGCTTTGTCATAGGGAGAGCGTCTCCCGCCGACATTGAGCTGTCCACACCAGCACTTTTGCTGGTGAAACTTATGTCAATCAGGGGGGTGTTTTTTCACACCCCTGAGTGACAAAACTTTTACAAACAAAAGTAGCAGTGTAGACAAAGTCTTAGACTCTAAACTCGTCATGGCTGGGACCGTCTAAGGCCACGGCTACCCTGCCACTTATGTCGGCAAAATTTACGTCACTCAGGGGTGTGAAAAAACACCCCCCGACCGACATATGTTTTGCCACCATAAGCGGTAGTGTGCACAGTGAGCTTCTCCCGCCGACGTAGCCACGCCGCCTGCTGGGGGTGGTGTAATGATGTCAGTGGCAGAGCCGGCCCAGCGCGGCTACAGGAGTCCTTGCAGCGGTACAGATCTAGTAGACACAGCCTCAGCCGGTCCGTGCAGCACCTCGTACAATGGGATGAGGGGGTGCTACTGGATACAAACAATCAGGAGGAGGAACGGCTCCCTGTGGCACTGTGTGGAGAGGGAGACCTTACGAACACCCCAGGCAGAGGGGAGATGCAGGGAAATTGCTAAAGGAGCAGTGACCTGGGCTCCACGGGGCTGCAGTGGCAACCAGTGACGTCTGCAAGTGGGTGAGTGAACCCAGCGCACTGCTGCTCTAGGCACCTTCTCACGGCTATTTCCTTTTCACCCGGCCCTCAAGAGCGCCGGGCAGTAAAGCAGATGTTGCCTCCTCTGGACCAGCCGCCTCTGGGTCAGCTGGAAGGATGGTCTAGTGCAGAGGGGACGAGACTGAAACCTGGATTCAACTGTCCTGTGTGACTTTGGCCAAGTCACTGATCTACCCTCTGCCGCAGCTTCCCCTCTGAAACCTAGGGATGATACTTCCCTGCCTTGCAAGGGGCGCGGGCACAATCCAGTTGTGACCATGAGGCTCCCAGATGCTAAGGCGACATAGGGCCCTAGGCAAACAGCCATGACCATACCCCAGAGAAATCCAGTGGTGGCAGGGCCGGGCTGGTGGCACACTGTGTCAGAAAATACTCTCCACCCTTTGGAGTTGGTGATTTTACATTGGGTCGTACAATGCACCAGAGCTTGTTTTTAGACCTTCTGCCTGCATATCCAGGACTTGTGTGAAATGTGCCCTCGGCCTACCCCCAGCACCCAAGCAGGAGGGCTGCGGGGAGTGCAGTGCTGACTCACGCAGGGGGCCTGGCCTGGGGATCATTCCAGGAGCCAACAGCTAATTTTGCCATCTGGAAATTAGGCATAAAATGCTCCGATTGAATGGCGAGGCCTCTGCTATAATTTGGCAGATGACATGTTCTCATCGTCGGAAGGAAGATGAAAGCTTTTAGAGCTGATGAACACTAGCAAATTCTGTGAAAATCCCTCTTTTGTCAGGAGCAGTAGAGACACAGGCAGATGAAAGACAGATGATAAAATTAGTCCACATGCAAGCCAGAGAGAGAGAGAGATGATATTTCTCAGAGAACTCCTGGCAGAGAAGGTACCTAAAATTTGTGACTTATTCGCCAGAGGAAGGTGTGTGTGTGAGAGGGAGAATATGAACCACTCCTTTCCTACTGTATCCTTAGCGTCCAGGTCTCATTCTCATCTGTGCTGGAATCACAAAGGCCCCATAATCGGTTCAAAATGAAAACCAAACAAGTGAGCCAATCCTGGGCATGCGCTAACACCCCCCCCCACCCCCGCTCCAGGTCCCTGCAGTGCCCAGAACTGCAAGACCCCCTGGAGCATTCTGCAGCGTGCCCGACTCTTTGGCAGGGTCTCTGAGAGCCTCGGGCTCACCCCTCGGGTCCTGGAGGAGCTGTGTGACGTGGCCAGGTTTCCCCATGTGGGAACTGTTGTGTCAGAGGAGCCCAGGCAGGAGCAGGAAGCCTCCATCACAGACTTTAGAACCAAATTCGATCCAGCCTTTCTCTTAAGGTGCTGACTGTTCTAGTCTGATCACTGGCTCCAGGTCGCACTCAAGGCTTCCAGCTGGCCCAGCCCGCTGTGGCTGGGGGTGCTGGATACTGTCCCTGCGTGCTCCCAGCTCCACGCTTGCCCTCCTACGGTTACAAGCCAGATGTCAAGTGAGGCCGGGATGTCCGCCTCTGCCTGCAGGCCCCTCAAAAGGGCAGCTGTGATTGCTGCAGGTTGCCCCAGTTATCTCAAAGGGCTGTTGACTCGCAGGCCTGAGGGGACTGTTTAAATACCCACATTGCCAATGGTTTCACTGCTGGGCAAAGTTGTGCTGAGAAGGAAGAGGTCTAGGTTGGATATTAGGAAAAACTTTTTCACTAGGAGGGTGGTGAAGCACTGGAATGCGTTACCTAGGGAGGTGGTGGAATCTTCTTCCTTAGAGGTTTTTAAGGTCAGGCTTGACAGAGCCCTGGCTGGGATGATTTAGTTGGGGATTGATCCTGCTTTGAACAGGGGGTTGGACTAGATGACCTCCTGAGGTCTCTTCCAACCCTGATATTCTATGATTCTGTGATTCTAAGGAAGAGGATGATCAGATTGTTGAGATCTGTACAATCTCCAGGGAGTGACATCTTGTTCTGGTGTCATGACGGGGTGGAGCTGTGCTTGGGGGAGAAGCTTAGGCAAATACTGCCCCTTGTCTTCCCCCCATCTGGGCCCTGCTGGAGACTGGAACCAAATCCCCCGGTCTCACGAGAGGACCTGTTCCCCGCAGTCTCCCCGCTCCCCGCAGTTTCATGAGAGGACCTGTTCTCACGAGATTGAGATCGTTGGCCTAATTCTGCAGACTCAAGAGAGGAGGCAGGTCAGCTACTATTGTGTATGATTACTTGACACAGGCTAGGTGCTGGTGTGCTGAGACCACCGCCTACCCTGCTGACCCCATATTGTCTCAATACTTCCTCGTAGTCCCCCGTCTGTCTGCCTCCCTCTGTTGTCTCTTGTCTTCTGCTGAGATTGTAACTCTCGGGGGCAGGGGCTGACTTTGGGTCTGTCTGAACAGCGCCTAGCGTAAGGGGTCCTGGTCCCTGGCTGGGGCTGCTAGGTGCTACCGTGATATACCTAATATATAATGTACAGAGTCTAGCACCAGGGGTCCTGGTCCATGGCTGGGGCTGCTAGGTGCTATGGTAATACAAATAATAAAGGATACGAATATTTACAGCAGTGTCCAGGTGCCCCAGTAAGAATCTGGGGCCCCTGGTGCTAGGGGCTGGACAAAGCCATAAAAGAAGACCCATGAGCAGTCAGCCCTGATTCCTGGTGGACAATGGCCGAGCAGTGAGACACATTCCCCACAATGTGAATCAGTGTTTGGCAGCTGGGCATGCCCAAACGTGTGCAGGGGGGAAATACTGGGATGGTTTCCCCTCACCCCATGGGTACACACAGGCTGTGCACGCCGAGCTATGCTGACCCATCCTTTCTACACCAGAACCAGCATTTCCGGGTGCAGAATACACCCTACTGGCCAGCCCTAGTGTGTCTGGTGTCATCCTAAGGGCAGAGCCACAGCCTGTTACCCACCCGTCAGAACGGAGCACTTCTTGAAGGGGTGTGGGGGGAACAGAAGTTACACATGCCAGACCCCACCTGCCCTCTGGGGAACCCCTCTGCCTCCCGCCTCACTCCATCATCCCTTTGGGAGCAAAGAAGGGAACACGTGCTGCTGGACTGAATGCTTATCCCTCGTCCCCAAAATGAAATAGCTTCCCAGCCAGACCCTCTGCTGGCGTCAGTGGCTGAGTCCCATGGGGCTGGGCCCATTAACACCAGCTGAGAATCTGCCCCCCCCCAATGGGGGCGAGAGAACTTCCCGTTTCCCTCACGACACAGCCCAAGCTCTAGTAACATCAGGAGACTCCCTTGTGCTGAGCGACACCCACCAGGAGTGAGTCAAGGAGAACATGAATAACAAACAGCACAATCCAGTCACTTCGTCCTGTGCCTGCCTCAAGCCACCCTGTCTAGGAGGCAGCGTGGTCTAGTGAGAAGCCACAGGAGGCATTAGGAGACCTGGGCTCTATTCCTGGTCCTCTCTGACCTGCTGGGTGACCTTGGGCAAGACCCCTCCTGTCTCCGTGCCTCAGTTTCCCCATCTTTAAACAGGGACAGCTTGCCCGCCTGTGCGAAGCACCCTGGGAGCGGTGGATGATTACTGCCCTGTGGCAGAGACTGGAAGCTCTTTGATGGAGGGGCTGCCTGCATTCTGTGCTGGTGCTTCACTGATGCCGAGTGTCGCAGAGAATGGGGGAGGTTGGGTTAGCAATGTGACAGTGGCAAGAGCAAAGGCTCCGGCAGCTGTCTCGCGGCTGACCAGGTGCCTTGCAAAGAGCCAAGCAGTATTGCTTCTTGCATGGAAATACAGGTGGTGGAATCAAATAACACAGCCAGCACTGTCCAACCTGCCTGAGAAGCAGCCTGTCCTCCAGCTGAAAGCCACGGGAATGGCAGCAGGAGGGAGGGGAGCTCTAACTCCCGGAACCCACCAAAAAAATCAAATCAAATCAAACTCTGCCCAGAAATGGCTTTTACTGGGGAGAATAATTAGCTATCTAATTCTTATTTCTCCTGCTCAGCTAATTGTCTGTGGACAATTTGATTGTAACAGTGTCCAGTGATGCAGAATAACCGTTTTATTTCTGCTAGACATCGCCTCTGCAGTTAGCACTATTGGTTGCATCTTGTTCTCTCACCTGCTGACGCTTGGGGCGGGGGGGGACCAAAGGTGCTGCTCTCACCTGGTTCATCTCCTCCCACACTAACGAGGTTGTGCCCTTGCCGCTGCAGCTTTGCTGCATGTCCCAGCAGGGTCCCCACCGCGCAGGGAGCTCTTGGGGACGCTGTCTGTCATCTATCGCGGCTCATGGGCTTGATCCTGCCTCCGCCGGTCCATCAAACGACTCATCACCCCACTCAGCATTTGTGGTCATGCACCGAGCCACACTGAGCTGCCCCGGAGAAACTTCTGAATGCTGTCGGCTCCGTGGAGACATGCAGACAGGCAATCCGCACCGGGTCGTTCTGCAGACCCCAAAGGCACAACTGCAGAGAAGCCTGCAGAGCTATCCAAGGCCTTCAGCTCTCCCTCCATTGCCCACAGGCAGACGCATCAGGACAAGCCGGTTCTGCAGCTCACAGAGAACCTAGGCTGTTCCTGAGAGCTGGTGTCACTGGCTCATTAAGGGCTTGTCGGCCCCAGACCAGCCCTGGGCATTGCTGGGGATCACACGAGGGACTGTTAGCTCTACTTAAGGACTGCAGTGCTAGGGAAGGAGCCGGACGTGTTTGAGCTCCAGCAGGGGAAGGTGGGGCCACAAAAGGCCCCTCCCACCAAAACCAGATAAGCCATCCCCTCAGGAGAGGGGCGGGGCCACAATGGGCCTGGGGTCAAAGTTCAATGGGACAAAGGAAAACAAATATCTAGGGCAGGGAGGCGGGGCCAGAGGGGCCCTGAATTGCCACTCTGCATGGTAGTGGCGGGGCCGGGGAAAGAGAGTAAGTGGCTCTATGGCCTGGTGGTCAGGGCGCCCCGGGAAGACTCAAGTTCCTGCTGCAATGGCTAAATATTAACCAAAGTGGAACAGCTTCAGCAGGAGAGATTAGGAGAGCCTTTCCCCCAAGGACCCCGGAGCCCCTCCTGCAACAGGGGAGACCCAAACTCTGCTGCTTTTGCCCACCTTGGGCGGGGGGGGGGATTGAACCTGGGTCTCTGACATCCCCCTTGGGTGCTCTAATCACTGGATCTCAGGCTGCTGTTGTCCAGCCCTGAAAAAATTCATTTTGTCACCTTCTGTTTGACCCCAAATGGATTTTTTTTCAATTCACCAAACTAGTTTGCACTTTTTGGATTCAGTTTGTCCCAACATTAATTAATTAATTTTTAAATATATTTTTCAGAACTGCCAGGAAATTGAAAAATCGACTGTTCACGCGTGTCTCAGCGGGGGAGCATTTCCCCCTCCCCTCTGTGCTCTGGAACAGAGACCCGGGATTGCGGAGGAGAATTTTCCTCTGGAAGAAGCTTGTCTTATGCAATACATTGAATCACTACCTGAAAAGTTAAATATTCTGGTCTAAGGAAGGTTTTGGCTCCAAGGTCCAGATGGCTCCAGTAATGAAGAGTGTTCCAGAGCAATAGGAAATTGGTGTAAATAGCAGATTGTGCAATTAATTTCACCCACACCAGATTTCTATTCATACAGAAACTCAGCAGTTGTAACCAGAGCGCTCTCTCCAGTCCTGCGAGCTGTAACTACCAGGAGTTTGATTTATCCGCTGGAATCCCCAAATGGAAAGCTGCCCCTCACCTCCTGCTCCCGGTATGCTCTGTTCTGGGGACAGTGGTGCTTCATCCACCGCTCTGAAGCATGGTTTGGAGCCAGCTCGACTTTAAAAACCAATAAGGGGATGAAGATGTCATTCTTCAGGTCGTGTATAGACAAACACGCCATGGATTCAAAGCAACAATAGGCCAGAGTGGGATTTCCCAGTGCAAGACAAGAGTTGCAGTCAGGCCTGGCATTTGGGAGGATAGTTATATGTTACAACCCCCCTACCCCCCGCAAGGATTGAATCTGAGCCCTTTGTCACCAAAGGCACAAGCCTCTGCCACTAGCAGTAGTAGGCTCTTATCTTCAATATGGCACTGGGAGCAGGACAGGCCCCAAAGCGAGTGGATGCATATCCCAAGCATGAAATCCAAAAGATTTCAGCTCTTTAAGGGAAAACGTTCCCTGCAAAGAGAAGGGAGCCAGCTTCTCTGCAAGTGCATGGAGCTCTCTTTGTTTTATAAACAATCATCACGCTGACCCGCTGCCCATGGTGTGCAGTTTGGCTAGCAAATCCCCAAAGGCCAGGACCTGTGCTCATTGTACCTAGGGTTTCTAGGTATCCAGTTTTCAGCTGGAAAGTCCAGTTGAAAAGGGAATCTGCTAGTGTCCAGTCAGATCTACTGACCGGACACTAAAAGGCCGGTTACCATGGGACGGGGAGGGGAGAAGTGGGAGCCTGTCGCCCAGCCCTGAATCGGTGGCACACATGCACCCGGGCAGGTTGCAGGGGCAGCCCCTTTGAGAAGCACGGTTTGCAGGGCTGCAGCAGAGGACACAGTGTGGGGGCCCAAGGCGAGTGGGGTAAGGGGCTCCCTGAGAGTGTGGAACATGCCCCAGGAGGGAAGGAACGCGAGCTGCCCCACCAGCCGGTGCTTTCCCTGACTGCGCTCTCAGGCAGGGAGGCCTTGAGCAGGCGGGGAAAGGTGCGGCCAGGCAGGCAGCACAGAGGGAGGCGGGAGCACAGAGGGAGGCTGCTAGGCAGGAGGGCCATGTCCTAGCTCACCAGCGGGGCTGCCTGGCTGCACCCACGTGGCCACAGTGCTCTTCTGACCTGCACTGCCAGGCAGCCTTCTGGAGCTGGGGCTTGCAAGTCCCTTGGGGCTGCTCATGCTGGAGTCGAGGGGGGTCAGCAGAGAGTGATGTGGGGGGGGGGGGTGGAAGGGAGAGGCAGGGCTGGGGCAAGGCTTTGACAGAAGAGTGGGGCGGGGCGGGGCCTTGGGGGAGGGAGACTCCAGTTTTCAGACATGAGTAGGTTGACCACTCTAATTGCAGCCTTCACAGTCACTTCCATGGAAGCAGCCAGGCCCAGCTGAGGGAGCCATGTGGTGACAACGAGGCCAGGAACTGCTCATCAAAACTTGGAGGTGCTTGCAGGGAATTAGCACCCAGATCTATAAAACACTTGGTACCAATTATTATAATGCACTGATTATGGGAACTCAATAGTACTTCTGGTGGCTAATGGGAGTAATTACCCAGATATGACTGCAGTGGCAATATTAATAACTCTGGGCCATTACTATTTGTGAGTGATGACACTGTGCATAATCCCAGATCATTTCTCTCTCTCTCTCTCACACTCACACAACTTCACAGTCTTTTCTGAGTATCGCTGCGCTGTGAAAGCGGCAGCAAGCAGGGGGCTCTGCACACACCCCGACAGGACACCCCCCCTTCCCATGCCCCTCAGCACAGAGGGACCAGCTTGGTGGGAGCTTACACTCCAGGGTAGGGAGGCTTGAAAATTTTCCACCAAAATTGGATTTTTCAACAGAACATTGTAGGGTTTCGTCTAAATAATAGTTTTCATAAAAGGTGCCGACTTTCCGCAGGGGTTTGTGGTTTGTTTTGTTTTTTTGTCAAACCCAGAGCACCTGAAAACCCAGAGTACTTAGATTCGGAAATGCGGCTGCAGTGCTTTGTGGAAGTTGTCATTCAGGTGCCTCGTGCTCCCATTCCCTTCTGTGGGCTAGGCTCCCTGGCCAGACACCATCTCCCATGAGGCACTGTGGGCGGTGACTGCCACGAGGCACCCGCCTTCCCTCACCAGGAGGGGACACCACGGTGCATCATGGGAGATACAGTCTGACCAGAGAGCCTGGCCCATACAGGCAAATGGGAGTGTGAGGCACACAAACTATAACTCCCATGAGGCACTGTGGCAGCATTTTCAAATTGGAGCATTTAAGGTTTCATCCCACACTCAAGACTGTCACTGGAAACCCTCTATTTTCTGACCAGATCCACTCCAGGGGCCATGCAGCTGAGAGTGCCCAGCAAGGGGGCCAGTTGATGACAACCAGACTCAAAGTGCTTGTTCTGTCTGGGCCACTGAGCAATCGATCACATCCACTCACACTGCAGTCAACTCCCACAGCTCTCAGCAGATGCAGGGCTGGGCCCTTGTTCCCTGATGAATAACTAGCCATGGGTGCATCCCATCCTTAATCCATGCACTTCCCCCATTTTATCGTCTGCAGAGGAACATTGAGAGTCCAGTTCTCTGCTGGCCTAACTTGATTGATTCCTCCTAGAGTAGCACATTACAAACATTCACTAGTTAAGTATCACAACATTCCTCTTAAGGGGCGGATGAGACGGAGGCAGAAAAATAAGTGACATGACTAAGATCTCAGAGGGAGTCAGTGTCCGAGCTGGGAACCTTTGCTCTCGGGCCTGTGTGCTCTCCAGTAGACCAGGCTGCCTCGCATACTACTGAGCTAGATCCTTCATGGGCACTTTTGCTGCTCGGCAGAGGTGTACCTGGGAGCTTGTGGTGTCAGGTAACAGCAGCAGTCCAGGCAATCCCACCCCCTACAAACCTGTCTACAGTCCCTCAGAATTCCAAGGACCCATTGCCATGGGTTGCACAGGGCTCAAAGCCAAGCCCTATGTAGCTGTAGGGGAAGGATCTGAAACCACCAATCACAGGGACAGATTTTCAACCCTGTCATTTGGCTATATTTGCAAAGGGAAAGAACTAGGAGCGTTTTTAAAATCAAAGTTAAAATTTCCCTTTACCTTGCTAGGTCCTCAGCACTGGGTCTAGCAGAGAATGGCACAACAAATCACCTCACTGCCACATGCATGATGCCAATTACCCTGTTATGGGGTGAGCCACTGATTCCAGTGCCTTAATATGGTCACTCCCTTCAACCACTGACAGCCCCACACGAGTTCTCAGCAGTAAGGATTGAACCTGGGACCTCTCTAAAGTAATGTTTGAGCTGACAGACCTTACTTGCTCAGCTGCCCTGGCAGGCTCACCAATCACTAGTGAGCTTAGCCACCACTAGAAGGGACAGATGCCACATGGAGTAGATGTAGCTTATCTACATCCCCCAGCCAGATGGGCTACAACCTTTACTTCAAAGTATCCACGTTCAAATCCCCCTAAGAGGCTGCTACTTGCAGCACCAGGAGGTGGGTCAGCAGCACTGGGGTTAGAAGCTGAGACCGCTTAGTCAATGCTGTAGCAGGCTCATCAGAGTTTCGCTGGGCTAGCCACCACCAGGTGGGCACAGGTACACCCCTTTCTAGCCTGAGCGGTTAGCTAGAACTCAGGGTCTTGCAGGTTATTTCTTTTGGGAAAAATTGATGATATGAGTCAGGTATTTCTTGGGTGCAACCCTATGTACACAAAGTCCTATGTCCCGGAACACAGCAGAAATCAAACTGCAAGAAGCAGTTTCTTGCTTGTTGTTCCAAGTCTTTTTTGAGCCAGCACTCCACCCAAAATGCTTTCTCTCTTGGCTTTCTCTCAGGACCACATTACCGGTGCTTCTCTGGCTGTCTCCTTGGCATTCCTGCTGCTTTCCGCTCACAGACCTGCACACAGCTCCAAGCAATACCTTACCCCTGCAATTGCATTCATACCCCAGGGAAAACCTCTTAGACCACATGGCTCAATTCTCTCATACTCTAGCCTTGCCATACCGGTCTGTGATTTGGGTGGTGGTTTCTACTGTTTCAGCTATCACCAGCACAAGGGGCATGTAGCTGCTCCGTCAAGTAGCCTGAATAGAAGGCAGCTATCATGCCCACCAGCTTCAAAGAGGTTTGCTACTGCCCATAGATCAAAGAGATGCTGCCTGGAGCCACCCAACCGCCAGCACAATGATAAAGATGCATTAGCTTCCATTCTGCACTTTAAAAAGTCTTTGAACAGCAGAGAGCCAGGAGGGTTCAGAGAGAGGCAAAGCAAGGTGCAAGCCGCTGCGATCAGGAACATGAGCGAGGGAGATAAAATTTTGGGCCTGTCATAACATCACCAAAGCTTCAGAGTGTCTCCTCTTGCTCCTTAAATCCCTCTTCCCCCGCCTCATCCACCTAGCACTAGAAGCTCAGAGAACTCCACCACCCAGTCACTTTGGCTCAGTCAGAATGACGGGAGTATTTAGCACACAGGCATGGTGTAGTCAAACACTCTTCTAGTCAGACACCCTGTCACCCACGTGACATCCCTCTTACACCCAGCTAATTTAGCAGCAGCAGCAGGAGCCTGTGCAAGCTAGGTTACCACTTGCAGAATAACAGGACTCTCCCAGGGCTCATTGCATGGGGGGAAGCTTGACGGGCACATTGGTCCATGTGGCCCAGGCCCAAGGACAGGAGTGAAGACTGTCAGTGTGGGACCAAGCCCCTCTCCCCACCTGCAGGCTCAGGACTGGAGCTGCTCAGAGCATTCTTGTTACTTGTCCATGGGATGTTTTGGAAAAAAAATCCTTGTTTTGTTTCATGTTCATCAACATTTCCCACCGTGTGCTTTTTGTTTTTTCAGTGAAAAACCAAAATCAGAAACTGAAAAGGGTTTGAGGATGGTTTTCCGAGAGCCAAAACCTGAACATTTTTACCCTTCCCAAATTTCCAGTTTCCTGGTTTTTGCTTAAAAAAAAAGAGAGTTCTCCACAATATTTTCAGTTTCGGATGAAAAGCCGGTTTCTGTCACACTTACTTTTGGATGAAAATATTTCAGCCCGCTCCATGTGAGAGCCCCACGAAAGGGGTGGTTTCCAGCCAGGGTCTGCTCCCTCCCTGACCTGCCTGCTATGCCAGTGCTTGGGGAACGGCACGGCTGAGACGAGGGGACCAAAGCAAAACATGGCTACCCCACCGACACGGTGAGCCAGACCTGGAGTTACCACTAGTTCATGCATGCCTCTTTGACATGTCCATAGCAAGGCTGTTTTTTAGCAAACTTCCAATATGTTTTTTAATCAACGCAAACTATTATGTTTAATTTTAAACAGGCTGAGGCCTGGCCCTTCCTTTCTGCAGCTGTAGTGTCTAATCAATGTGGCCTAGAGGCTAAAGCTGTGGACCCAATAGACCTCAGTTCTATTCCTGGCTCTGCTACTGGTCTGCTGGCTGACCTGGAGCAAATCACTTTGCTGCTCTGTGCCTCAGTTTCCCCACATTTAAAATAAGGGTAATGACACTGACCTGTTTCGTAACGAGCTTTGAGATCTACTGATGAGAAGTGCTAGGTAAGAGGCAGGGGTTATTCTGGTCTCTCCCCATCGACATAGATCTATCTATCTATCTAGTACTAATTGTGACTGGTAAGCCATGCTGCTTTCTATTGAAGTTTCTCTCCTAGCGTGTGATCATGAGTTCGAATAGCCCCACCTTGGGGGAGTCCAAACTCTGAACCCAGATTTGGATCCAGATTTTGCAACTGGCCCCTTGGGCAGAAACAAAACCCTGGCTCTGAACAGCATTGCACTTTGGGGCATTGAGAATTTGGAGCATCTTTATTCTGGAGTGCTTTCGCAGCATGTACCCCTGCCTCCGGGCTTTTTGTTCCTGGACAATACCAGCCTCGAGTCAGATCCTGCGGCTGGATGTTGCAAAGTGCTGGATAATTTTATGATCGATAATAACATTGGTAGTTATTCTTGTCAAGAGAAGGTTAATTGCGTCTCATGCCTGGGGGCACCAGCTGATCACTGCAGGGGCCAAGAAGGAATTTTCCACCTGCCTTCAGCATTTCACAACCAACGAGGTGCATGATGTGGAGTTTTTGCCATGCTCTGAAGCATCAGGTGCTGGCTGTGGCAGGAGGCAGGAGACTGGCGTGGATGAATCATTGCTCTGACCAAGCGCACACACAAACCTCCCATTGCATGGAGAGTTAATCTCAGCTCTGCTCTTTTGCAGCATCTCCATTCTGGGTTCGCTCTGTAATGTTTATTTACCGACTGAGCTGGCAGTCACATGACTGGCTGGTGGGGGCAGAGGGGCCCCCTCCATCGCAGCTTCCCAGCCTAGTGCATGTCTGTCCCATTCAGTCAATATGACTGGAGTCCTGGGAACAGACTGCTGCTCGGTGACAACTGGGTCTCCAGCACGGTGCTCACCTGGGACCAGCCAGGCCTGGCTTGGGCCTGGAGACAGGAGACCACCCTGAAACTGGGCTGGGGTCTTTCAGGATCTCTCTCCCCTACTGGGACTGAGCATAGCCATGAGGAAAAGGGACACGTCCACTGAGAGCCCTGGCCTGACCAGCAGCAAAGTTCAGTGATTTGTCAGGCCCTAATGAGAAAGAAGGGCAACAAAAATGATTAGGGGTCTAGAGCACATGACTTATGAAGAGAGGCTGAGGGAGCTGGGATTGTTTAGTCTGCAGAAGAGAAGAATGAGGGGGGATTTGATAGCTGCTTTCAACTACCTGAAAGGGGGTTCCAAAGAGGATGGCTCTAGACTGTTCTCAATGGTAGCAGATGACAGAACGAGGAGTAATGGTCTCAAGTTGCAATGGGGGAGGTTTAGATTGGATATTAGGAAAAACTTTTTCACTAAGAGGGTGGTGAAACACTGGAATGCGTTACCTAGGGAGGTGGTAGAATCTCCTTCCTTAGAGGTTTTTAAGGTCAGGCTTGACAAAGCCCTGGCTGGGATGATTTAACTGGGAATTGGTCCTGCTTCGAGCAGGGGGTTGGACTAGATGACCTTCTGGGGTCCCTTCCAACCCTGATATTCTATGATTCTATGATTCTATGATTCTAAGGCCATTATGTGCCATGAGCTGTCACGGCGCCAGGCCTGATGCATTGAACAGCCCCGAACACCAGCCTGCAGCGGCAGCTCGCACTCTGTGCCTGAGAGATGTCAGTGGTAGAGCAGGTCTGACCTCCTGCCTCCCACGGGCAGGTGGAGTCACAGCAGCAGAGCCTAGTTAGGGGGCTCCAAGACACTCATGTTCCCACATTCCCAGCCAAGATGTCCTGCACAGAGACCCCCTGCTCCTGCGCATAGATACACTCCTATCTATCTAATCATAGAATCTCAGGGCTGGAAGGGACCTCAGGAGGTCACCTAGTCCAACCCCCTGCTCAAAGCAGGACCAACCCCCAATTTTTGCCCCAGATCCCTAAATGGCCCCCTCAAGGATTGAGCTCACAACCCTGGGTTTAGCAGGCCAATGCTCAAACCACTGAGATAGCCCTCCCCCTATCTAGCTAGATAGCTAGATATCTATCTATCCTCCTTCCTCCCGCCCTTCCCCTCCCCCTGGTTAGCATATAAGGCCTGTCCCCATGGCCTGGGCCCCAGCCTCACATTTGTCACCTACTTACACACACTGACCCATATTTTGCATTCCTTCTCTCCTACACGATCCAATCGGATGCACCGATGGGAGCTCAGTGGGTTAATTTGCTGTTTTATGTCGTGACTATCAGGCTGTGTGGTAGGGAGGCCAGCCTGGCTGCTCTGGGGTGTCAGAGCGACAGGGGGAGCTTCCTGCCTCCTCTGCCTCCCGCTCCTTCCCCAGTGGGACAGAGCTTTGGAGTCAAAGGGGAGCAAATCTTCAGTGCCTGTGCACTCCTTGGCCATGGGGCTGAGGCTGCCAACAGGGGAGGGGGGCAGGGTGCAGGGGGTTTGTAATGAGCACCAAAGGGCTGATTTTGATGACAGTGTAAAATTCCATTCACTTCAGTGGACTTTGGATCACAGCTTCATAGGTTCCGAGGCCAGAAGGGATCACTGAGATCACGTGCTCTGACCTCCTAGGCCATAAGGAAAAACCGGAACAGGAAAAACCATCCAGACTTCATTTAATAATTGCCGGTGATGCAGAATCCACCCCAGCCCTTGGTACACTTTTCCAATGAATTTGCCTCGGTTCTCCTTCCAGCCATTGGACCTGGTTAGAGCTTTACCTGCTAGACAAAAGTCTATTCTCGAAGTGTTGTTCCCCACGTAGAACTTGCAGACTGTGATCCAATCACCCCTTCACCTTCTCGTTGTTAAGTTAAGCAGTCTGGGCTCCTGGAGACTCTCACTGTACTTCATGTTTAGGGATCATTTAATCATTCTCATGGCTCTTCTCTTAGCCTTCTCCAATTAACCATTCAGGCCCTAAGGACTGGGCTGAGAACAAGGAGCAGCCATTGGGGGAGTGACAATGACTTTCACCTAATGCTGAGCTGGGCTAACCTGGAAGCAGCAGAATGAAAAGCTGTGGGTCCCATTGCAGTGCCCCATGGTACGCAGCTCTACAGGCTGGATTCTGCTCTCAGGAGCAGTAGGACAAGCCCCATGGAGCTTGGGGGCTGGCTCCAGCATGCAGGAGGGCAAAGTGTGTCCCTACGTGTTATGCACAAAGCTTTCTTGTATCCTTCTGCCTTCAGAGCAGGGTTTGGAGTAACTTACCCAATGGGCTGCTGGAAACTGCCCTGCACAGTGGGTTTGTATCTGGGCCTAGCATGGTCTCTTCAGCTCCTTCTGCAGCCTCTGCCAACCCACCGTACTGCTTGCCAACAGATGACTGGTGGCTGTTCTGATTGGGTGCCAGAGGTGGGGGTGGTTCCTTGCTCAGATGGGCCTGGAATTTGGATCTGGTGTTCAGGTAGGGCAGGGATCCAGTTTGGCCCAATTTCCGGCTAAGTCCAATGCCAGAGCTGGTGCCTGTTTGGCTCGCCCTCCTCTGTTCATCCCACAGGGCAGGACTTCTCTGCAGGTTTCACTCCCATTTCCTGGGGAGAATGAGCTCCCGCAGATAGCCCCCAGTGTGACTGCAGCAGGACCCCCACCCCAAGCACACAGGAGGACACTCAACCACACATACACAGCACACACACATACATGTGCACACCCACACAAGCATGGGTGAGCACCACGTGGCCATACACACGTACTCCCACACACGCGTGGATGCACACGCACAGCGGTCCTCTCCCGCCCCCAGTCAGACACCGGGGACTCAAGTTCCACCAGTCCGCAGAGCAGGGGTCGGGACTATTCCAGCCCAGCCGACGAGGCGGCTGCTGGAGCCCAGGTTCTGGGGCTGGTGCCACAGTGCGTGAGCCCTGCTGCATGTGTAGCTCAAATAATGATGACAGGAGGCTGGAGCGTTGCAGCGTGGGGCTGTCTGGGTTTAATGGCCCGTGGTTGCTCTGCTCCTCACCTCCCCAGTTCACTAGAATGGCGCCTAAGCGGGCACTACTCGGGAAGCAGACGGTAGCGCCGGCATGCGGGCCGTTGCTATGCAGCGGGAGAGGAGGCTGTCACTCAGGTTTTGTGTTCCTGCTGCCCTGTGCCCTGTCGGCTGCCCAGCGCGCCCAGAGAAGCACTCCGGAGTGACACCCACAGTGTGGAGGGAGAGGGGAGGCCAGGGCAGCCCGCTCCAGGGCGCGAGCACCCACACACAAAGGCCCAGGACGGGGGCTCTGGCTGCTGGAGCCCGCTGGGAGGAGGGGGCTCAGCTGCCTTGGCTAAGGGGAATATTAAGGTAATTACGGGCTGCGTAGTTAGCATAAAGGCAGCATCTTGTTGCTATGCAAGTGATGAGCTGGCAGGCATCCCCACCATCCGTACTGCCAACAAGTCTCCAGTGAAATACCGTATGGAGATTTATTAGCACCCTCCACGGGGAGCAGGAGGATGCAAATTGCAGGCGGTCGGGGTTCCGCTCGGCTGGGCCCAGACAGCACAGCCAGCCACAAGCAGGCATCCTCTTTCGGAGACCAAAACTGCCTCCTCTGGCACACTGCGCCACGCCCCTGACATGCAGCCAGTGCCCCAGGCAGTGATGCCAATCCCCATGCACCCAGGGTGGGGATTTATTTTGTTTTCATGGGGCCAGGTAAAATATCCTTCATTTTTTCTTCCTCATCATCTTCGTCATCCCCATCATGGGAAGGGGCAGGAGAGGAAGCTTTCTCCCCAGCCAGGCCGCGGTGCAAGGCCGCTTGAGGGCAGTTTCCGTTCCCAAGAAGGAGACAGCAGAGTATGTCCAGGAACAGTCACCCAGAGCTGTGACCATGCCAAAGGGGGGTCAAGTTACCCAAAATGCCTGGCAGGGCCAGGGAAGGTGCTTAGCTCGTCTGGCTTGAATTTGTATTTGCACTGAGAACAATAAAAATAAGTTTCAACCCCCAAACAAACTCAGAGGAGAGACTGGCCAGCATCTCTTTTTACTGCACTGCCCCAGGCCAGAGCAGAATGGCTGCGGCCTGCGCTGGCATTTGGCATTGAGGAGGCGTGGGAGTGGCCAGACGTGACGCCGTGGAGCACACGGGATGACAGTCTGTTGGCTGGGCGGTGGCGCAGGGAAGTCAGCCGGCCAGGCGTGTGGTGAGCGGGCAGAGCTGTGTGTGAGGAGCCCTGCCCTGGAGTAGCAGGGTGCTTCGCTGCACGGACGGGGCTCCCTGTAGGGCAGGCGGGGTGCCTCAGATGGGCCTGCAGCCAGCCCCTCCCCAGTGCTGTTGAATCGGTGTAGAGCAGAAGGAATGAAGAACAGTTCTTGGGCGTGTGCTTACTGGCCACAGACCCCAGGTTCTCTGGCGTGTCACTCCAAGCAGAGACCAGCCAGCCCATGAGCCCTTACTAGGTGCAGGGAGCCGTGGGCTCAGGTGTCAGGGATGGGAACCACTGAGCTGACAGCAAGGTCTCAGAGACGCTGATCTTTGCCTCCGTTGTCAGCAGGCCCGGGGAATGACTCAGTGACTTCTCCCTGTGCAGAGCTTTGGCTGGGCCCAATCTCCCAGATCCCCATGTGGTCAGTCCCAGAGCCAGCTCCACTCTCCTGAGCTGGCTAGCCCGGGCACTGCACAGCCTCCCCTCCCACAACCCTGTCAACACGCCTCCCTCTTGACCTGCAACCCCCTGCACTGAGCGAAAGGGGCACCAGGTGCCGGTGCATGTGGCATTGGTTTGCCAGGGCAGAAAGCAAGCCTAGGCTGGAGAGAGCCAGACACGGCCCCTTCCCCCCGTACCTCATTCCTCTTGTATCTAGTCAGTGATGGGATTGGAGCGGAGGGCGAATTAGTTCCTTGGGGAAGGAGGGGTCTGCCCAGGCGCCGGTGCCTGGCTGGGGTACCTCCCACCACTGCTCACTCCCCACGCACAGCTGGTTGCTCCAGCCCTGGGCTGAAAGGTCCATGTCAGGTTCTGTGTTTTCCAGGCCAGGCTCCCGCCCAGATGATCACAGTCATGTCCCGGTGTCTGGTAAGGCAAGGCATTTAGCAGCACTGCAGCGTCTCCCCAGCACTCAGGGATCATCAAGGCCTGTTGGGTGGTAAACGGTTAATCAGCCTGACACCGGCGGCGGGTTATTTAATCTTATGATCCATCTCAGCGCACTCCTGTCCACCGCACAGCCACTCTGCATGCAGGGAGCAGGGGTGCAGGGCGCCCTGCTTCCCACACGCTGCACTGATTCCTGCCCTATCCTTGGGCAGCGCCCTGGGGCCTGGCCCCCGGCTGACAGGTGACCATGCCGCATGTCCCACATTGAGCTGTCGCTGCAGTGTCAGGGTACGGAGCCTCAGCAGGGGCTGTAAATTGTCAGGCCCCGTAAAGCATTTAATGATTTTGAATTTATCTGCATCAATAAATACATGACAAGGTAACAGTCAAATAAATACCCATTAGTGCTCTAGCTCTCTTTTTTTAATTATGATCCCGGGTGTTACCAATCATTTTCTGCTAATCAAGCGCCACAGGAAATCTTCATTAGCACAGGGGCCGGACAGTCTGGGCTCAACAGCCCAAGGAGAGAGAAAGGAGAAGGGGCTGGCGTACCCACTGATCCTCTCCCTCTGCCTTTTC
Source organism: Natator depressus (assembly GCF_965152275.1). Taxonomy (NCBI): domain Eukaryota; kingdom Metazoa; phylum Chordata; order Testudines; family Cheloniidae; genus Natator; species Natator depressus. The sequence continues at coordinate 16,154,054 of NC_134252.1, forward strand.
GGTCTCCCGTGAGTGGTTACAGGCACTGTGGCCACTTGCATTGTTCAGGTAACTACTCAGAAGTTTCTAATCACAAAGAACAGAGGGAAATAATCTCACGGCTGCACTTGTGTTGTCAGAGTGCAGGTCCTTCTCCTCAGGCGGGAATGCACATCACCTGAGTCTGTGCTGAGAGGAGCCCGAGGGGCAGAGAAGAGACTGGTGCAAGCAGGATACACACAAGCTCCAGAGTAGGGTGACCAGACACTGAGTGTGAAATATTGGGAAAAGGGGTGGGGAGTAATGGGCACCTATATAAGACAAAGCCACAAATCTCAGGCCTGTCCCTACAAAATCGGGACATCTGGTCACCCTGCTCCAGAGTGATCGGGGAAGGCCAGCCTTGCTGAGGCAATCCAGGGGTGACTGAGCCAGATGCCGGCACAAGGGCTTCTCTGCGCCTTGCCGATGGAGCCCCCCAAGAGCCCATCTGACCAGGGAATGGCTCATTCAGCCCCAGGACCCCCATCTTGGGTGACAGGGGCTGAGGTGTTTGAGACAGCCCAGGCCTGCGCCTCTCAGAGGGATGGGTCTCCCTGAGCCTAGCTGGGCCCTGCTGCGTGTGCCGCTCGCTGTGCGGCAGGGTGTCCGCCTCGCCGTCTGCGAGTGAGGAACGGAGGCTGTGCTGACCCTGGGCGTCCGCCCCACCCTGGCTGTTTGCAGCGGTGGGTCTAGTTCCTGGGGTGCCGGAGAGACGGGCACCCGCTGCCCTCTGAAGCATTGCTGCAGCCTGGGGCAGAATGGACGCTTCTCCGCCCTCGGTTCCTGTGGGGAAGGTGTGACGATGTGACGCAGCAGGGAGGGGGGAGTGTTGACCTGGGAATGTGCCCTGGGGACGGGAGACCTGAGAGCCTGTCACCTGAGCCAGGAGGGGGAGGGGGAGGTGACACCTCTGCCCAGGAATGTGGATGGAGGCTGCAGCAGGGAACCTGCTCGGTGGGTTTAGTTTCAGTTTGGGGCTGGGTGGAGGAACACAGGGAACCCCAGGGCTGGGGTCTAAGCTCCCTGCTCCCCCAGAAGGACTTCACTGAGGGGTCCTGGGTGTACCCACAAGCTCTGTTTTGGACTGTGTTCCTGTTGTCCAATAAACCTTCTGTTTTACTGGCTGGCGGAGAGTCTCAGTGAATCCCAGGAAGAGGGGTGCAGGGCCTGGACTCCCCCACACTCCGTGACAACTGGTGGCAGCGGTGGGATCTACTGCACCCCGTGAACGGCGCTTCCTGCAGTAAGTGACTGGGGAACAGTAAAACTAAGGGGGATTGACGGGGACCAGGCGTGCTGAAGATTCAGAGAGAGACGGTTTCAGGGGGCGGTTAACCCCTGGGAGTGTGTGACCAGAGAGAAGGACTTTTGCAGTAACAGGGTCCCCCGGGGGATTGCAGCGAGCGGTCCCAGGGGCGGAGGAGTCTGCAGCTCGACCCTGGCAAAGAGGTGGTGACCTCAAGAAGGACTGGCACACTAGGGGCTTTTCCTGGAAACCGTGGACAGCTGCCCGGCCTGCGAGTGGCCAGCCGGGAGATGTACGCTAAACGCCTTAAGAGCGACCTGGTGGAGCTGTGCAGGCAGAGGGGGCTGCGCGTCGGGAGGTCCACCAAGGAACAGCTGATTGCCCAGCTGGAGGAGAGGGATCGCTTGGATGACCCGATCCCTGTCCCTGAGGGAAGCCGCCCGGCGGACGCAGCGTGGGCCCTGGGGCCTGACCAGGCTGGGAGGGGTCAGACTGCTGCCCAGGACACCCCGAGACCCTTCCTACCTATGCCTGGGGGAGGGGTTGTGGGAAGCCCAGCGAATACCGAGGGCCCCCTGACCCCAGCAGCCAGCAGGGGATCCTCCCAGCGGAGCTCCCCATCCCTGGAGCGGATGCGGCTGGAATGGGAGAGGGAGAGGAAAATGAGGGAGCTGGAGGATCATGAAAAACAACGTCAACATGAGGAGAAACAACGTCAACATGAGGAGAAACAACGTCAACATGAGCAGGAGGAGAAGGAGAGGGAGCGTCAGGAGAAGGAGAGGGAACGTCAGGAGAAGGAGAGGGAACGTCAACATGAGCAGCAGGAGAAGGAGAAACAAAGACAGCATGAACTGGAGCTGGCCAGGCTGAGGAGCAGAGGGACCCCGGCTGCGGTGAGTGAGGGGGGACCCAAGACTGCAAGGAGCTTTGATAAGTGCTTCCTGGCCCAGCGGAAGGAGGGGGAGGACATAGATAGCTTCCTGACGGCCTTTAAGAATGCCTGCGAGCTGCACAGGGTTGACCCTGCAGACAGGCTCCAGTTCCTCACCCCCTTACTGGACCCCAAAGTCGTGGAGGTCTACAGCCGGATGACAGGGGCAGAGGCAGGGGACTATGAACTGTTCAAACAGGCCCTGCTCCGTGAGTTTGGGCTGACCCCCGAGATGTACCGGAGAAGGTTCCGGAGTCAGCGTAAAACGCCTGAGGTCACCTACCTACAACTGGTCAACAGGATGCAGGGATATGCCCGCAAGTGGACAGCGGGGGCCCAAACTAAAGAGGACCTGCTTGACCTGTTTGTACTGGAGCACCTGTATGAACAGTGCCCTTCCGACCTGAGGCTGTGGCTGGTGGACAAAAAGCTCGCGAACCCCCAGCATGCAGGGCAGCTGGCCGACGAGTTTGTGAACAGTCGGTCAGGGGGTAGCCGGGAGGAGTCCCAAAAGAACAGGCCCCCCCCCGATGCAGAGAGAGAGTCACCATGGGGCCTCCCAGCGGGGAAATAGGGAGAACCCCCTCCAAAGGGGAACGCCTGGTGTCGGGCCCCTCCGACCCGTTCGAGGGGACCAACGTGACCTGAGCTGCTATCACTGTGGCCAGAGAGGCCACGTACGGGCCCAGTGCCCCGGGCTCCGGGACAAACTGAGCAGACCCAACCTACCCAGGGTTAACTGGGTAGGGACTCAGCTGGACGAGGGGCAGGCGACCCAGGAAAGGGGGGCTACCAGTTTGCCACCTGCTCAGGAGGGAAGAGTACCCCCAGCCAGCCCCGCCAGAGGGCTGGAGGCTCTGGACTCAGGGTGCTCGGTTTACAGGGTGGGTGCGGGGCTGTCCCTCCGGAGAGAGTGCCTTGTTCCCCTGGAGGTGGATGGGAGGAAGGTCAATGGATACTGGGATACGGGCGCGGAGGTGACGCTGGCCCGGCCCGAGGTGGTGGCCCCAGATCGGGTGGTGCCCAACACCTACCTGACCCTGACGGGGGTGGGCGGGACCCCATTTAAGGTGCCCGTGGCAAGGGTACACCTGAAATGGGGGACCAAGGAGGGCCCCAAGGATGTGGGGGTACACCACCATTTGCCCACTGAAGTTTTGATGGGGGGAGACCTAGAGGACTGGCCAAGCGACCCCCAGACCGCCCTGGTTGTGACCCGTAGCCAGAGCCGGCGAGGGGCACTGCGACCTGACCCTGGGGAGGGTACCACACTGGAGGCGCGAGACCCTACTCGGGTGGGGAGGGAGCGCCGAGGGGCACGGCTCAGAGAGGCTGCGGCCTCAGACCTGGCCACGGAGGGGGAACCGGGCCCCATCCCTTCCCCAGCCGCTGAGTTCCAGGCCGAGTTGAGGAAAGATCCCTCCTTGCAGAAGCTCAGGGACCTGGCCGACCTCAGTGAGGGACGGACCATGAGGAGAGGCTGCCAGGAGAGGTTCCTGTGGGAGAAGGGGTTCCTGTACCGAGAATGGGCTCCCCCAGGGGAAGGGGAGTCCTGTGGGGTCAGGAGGCAGCTGGTGGTCCCCCAGAAGTACCGCCGCAAGCTCCTGTCCCTGGCCCATGACATCCCCCTCGCAGGGCACCAGGGAATCCGGCGCACCCGGCAGAGGTTGCTACAGAACTTTTACTGGCCCGGGGTCTTTACCACCGTCCGGCAGTATTGCCGATCCTGTGACCCCTGTCAGAGGGTGGGGAAGGCCCGGGACAAGGGGAAAGCGGCGTTGAGACCTTTGCCCATCATAGAGGAGCCTTTCCAGAAGGTGGCCATGGACATCGTGGGGCCTCTCAGCAAGATGACCCGGTCGGGGAAGAAATACATTCTGGTGGTGGTAGATTTCGCCACCCGCTACCCCGAGGCAGTGCCCTTAGCTTCCATTGAAGCAGACACCGTGGCAGATGCGCTCCTGACCATTTTCAGCCGAGTGGGGTTCCCCAGGGAAGTCTTGACAGACCAAGGCTCCAACTTCATGTCGGCCCTGCTCCGGTGCTTGTGGGAGAAATGTGGGGTCCGGCATGACTGGGCCTCAGCGTATCACCCCCAGTCCAATGGGCTGGTGGAGAGGTTTAACGGGACGCTAAAGATGATGCTGAAAACCTTTATGAACCAGCACCCGCAGGATTGGGACAAGTACTTACCTCACCTGCTGTTCGCGTACAGGGAGGTGCCCCAGGAGTCTACCGGATTTTCGCCTTTCGAACTGTTATATGGAAGGAGGGTGAGGGGCCCCCTGGACCTGATGAGAGACGAGTGGGAGGGGAAGGCCACTCCCGATGGAGAGTCAGTGGTGGAGTATGTCCTGACCTTCCGAGAGAGACTGGCTGAACTCATGGGCCTGGCCAGGGAGAATCTGGCCAGAGCCCAGAGGAAGCAGAAGGTCTGGTATGACCGCACGGCGCGGGCCCGTGCCTACGCCACCGGGGATCAGGTGATGGTTCTCATCCCCGTGAGAAAGAACAAACTACAGGCCGCCTGGGAGGGCCCGTTCAAGGTCGTCAAGCAGCTCAATGAGGTAAACTATGTGGTGGAGCTGTCGAACCGGGCCCACCACCGCCGGGTGTACCATGTGAATATGATGAAGCCATATTATGCCAGGGGGAATGTGGTGTTAGCTGTGTGTGGTCAGTGGGAGGAGCAGGGAGATGACCCTTTAGTAGATCTATTCCCTGGGACCAGAGCTGGTTCCCCCCTGGAAACAATCCCCCTCTCGGATCAGCTCACCCCTGCCCAGCAAGCTGAGGTCAGGGGGGTGCTGCATCCGTACCGACAGCTGTTTTCCAACCAGCCTGGACGCACTAATCTGACTGTCCACCGGGTGCAGACAGGGTCGCACCCGCCGATAAGATGCTCCCCCTTCCGAGTCACAGGGAAAACTGCTCAGGACCTGGAAAGAGAGGTCCGGGACATGCTGGCTTTGGGGGTGATCCAGCCATCGGCCAGCCCTTGGGCCTCGCCGGTGGTGCTGGTCCCCAAAAAGGATGGGTCAGTCCGGTTCTGTGTGGACTATCGGAAGCTCAATGCCATCACTGTATCGGATGCCTACCCCATGCCCAGGCCAGACGAGCTCCTAGACAAGCTGGGAGGAGCTCGGTACCTTACCACCATGGACCTTACAAAGGGCTACTGGCAAGTGCCGCTGGATGCAGATGCCCGGCTGAAATCGGCCTTTATCACCCCTCTGGGGCTCTATGAGTTTCTGACCCTGCCTTTCGGCCTCAAGGGAGCGCCGGCCACCTTCCAGCGCCTGGTGGACCAGCTCCTGAGGGGGATGGAGAGTTTTGCCGTGGCGTATATTGACGACATCTGTGTCTTTAGCCAGACCTGGGAGGACCACGTGTCCCAGGTTAGACAAGTGCTGGACCGACTCCAGGGGGCTGGGCTGACTGTCAAAGCGGAGAAGTGCAAGGTGGGGATGGCTGAAGTATCTTACCTGGGCCATCGGGTGGGGAGCGGCCGCCTAAAGCCGGAACCGGCCAAGGTGGAGGTGATCAGAGACTGGCCCGCTCCCCACACCAAAAAGCAGGTCCAAGCCTTTATTGGGATGGCAGGATACTACCGAAGATTTGTGCCCCACTTTAGCGCCATAGCCACCCCCATCACTGAGCTATGCAAGAAGGGGAGGCCAGACAAGGTGGTCTGGACCGAGCAGTGCCAGGAGGCTTTCCGGGCGCTGAAGGAGGCTCTGGTCAGTGGCCCAGTTCTAGCAAACCCAGACTTTGACAAGCCCTTTGTGGTGTTCACCGACGCCTCCGACACGGGACTGGGGGCGGTGTTAATGCAGGAGGATGAAAAGGGGGAGAGACACCCCATCGTGTACCTGAGCAAGAAGTTGCTACCCCGGGAGCAACACTACGCGGCCATCGAGAAGGAGTGCCTGGCCATGGTGTGGGCCCTCAAGAAACTAGAGCCCTATCTCTTCGGGCGACACTTCACCGTGTACACCGACCACTCTCCCCTGACCTGGCTGCACCAGATGAAAGGAGCCAACGCCAAGCTCCTGAGGTGGAGCCTGCTCCTGCAGGATTACGACATGGACGTGGTCCATGTGAAGGGAAGTGCCAACCTGATAGCGGACGCGCTGTCCCGGAGAGGGGGCCCCGAACTTCCCCAGGTCACTGGTCAGAGTGACCCCGTTCAGTTCAGTCTCGAAGGGGGGAGAGATGTGACGATGTGACGCAGCAGGGAGGGGGGAGTGTTGACCTGGGAATGTGCCCTGGGGACGGGAGACCTGAGAGCCTGTCACCTGAGCCAGGAGGGGGAGGGGGAGGTGACACCTCTGCCCAGGAATGTGGACGGAGGCTGCAGCAGGGAACCTGCTCGGTGGGTTTAATTTCAGTTTGGGGCTGGGTGGAGGAACACAGGGAACCCCAGGGCTGGGGTCTAAGCTCCCTGCTCCCCCAGAAGGACTTCACTGAGGGGTCCTGGGTGTACCCACAAGCTCTGTTTTGGACTGTGTTCCTGTTGTCCAATAAACCTTCTGTTTTACTGGCTGGCGGAGAGTCTCAGTGAATCCCAGGAAGAGGGGTGCAGGGCCTGGACTCCCCCACACTCCGTGACAGAAGGCGACGGTGAAGAGCTTCGACTGGCCCTTTGTGAACACAGATTTACTCAGGCTTGTGCCCTCGCTAGGCTGGTCACGGTGGCAGGGAGGACGGAGCCTCACTCCATGGGTAGCACGGCAACCTCGCTTCCCACTCCAAGGGGCAGACTTTCCGTGCCCTCACGGCATGCCCACACCCCTGGTTCTCACCCATGCCTGCCTGGGAGCACCTGTGCTGAGTCCTGATGCTGTGGGGCAAATTCTGTTCCAAATGCCCCAGGTTTGATGCTATGGAGAGGTGGCAAGTGTCCTCCCCAGAGAGAGGGAATGGACAGGTCACAGCAGACAAGTGGCAGGGGGCAAAGGGTAGCAGACGGGGGACAGTGGGTAGCAGACAGGGGCAGTGGATAGTGGGTAGCAGACAGGGGCAGAGGATAGCAGATGGGGGCAGAGGACAGCAGGTCGCAGACAGGGACAGGGGACAGCCGACAGGGGACAGCAGACAGGGGACAGCAGCTAGCAGACAGGGGCCACGGACGGCAGGTCACAGACGGGGACAGCAGACAGGGGCAGGGGATAGCAGACAGGGGCTGTGGACGGCAGGTCCCAGACGGGGAGAGCAGATAGCAGACAGGGGCCGCAGATGGCAGGTCGCAGACGGGGCATGGGATAGCCGACAGGGGCCATGGACGGCAGGTCGCAGAGGGAGACAGGGGATAGCAGACAGGGGCTGCGGATGGCAGGTTGCAGATGGGACAGTGGATAGCAGACAGGGGCAGCGGACGGGAGGTCGCAGACAGGGGCAGGGGATAGCAGACAGGGGCAGCGGACGGGAGGTCGCAGACAGGGGCAGGGGATAGCAGACAGGGGCCGCGGATGGCAGGTCGCAGACGGGGCATGGGATAGCCAACAGGGGCCGCGGACGGGAAGTCGCAGATGGGGACAGGGGATAGCAGACAGGGGCCGCGGATGGCAGGTCGCAGACAGGGGCAGGGGATAGCAGACAGGGGCCACGGATGGCAGGTCGCAGATGGAGCAGGGGATAGCAGACGGGGCAGGGGATAGCAGACAGGGGCAGGGGATAGCAGACAGGGGCCGCGGTCGGCAGGTTGCAGACGGGGCAGGGGATAGCAGACAGGGGCTGCGGATGGCAGGTCGCAGACGGGGCATGGGATAGCCGACAGGGGCCGCGGACGGGAGGTCGCAGATGGGGACAGGGGATAGCAGACAGGGGCCGCGGATGGCAGGTCGCAGACGGGGCAGGGGATAGCAGACAGGGGCAGGGGATAGCAGACAGGGGCCGCGGACGGCAGGTCGCAGATGGGGCAGGGGATAGCAGACAGGGGCCGCGGATGGCAGGTCGCAGATGGGGCAGGGGATAGCAGACAGGGGCCGCGGTCGGCAGGTCGCAGACGGGGCAGGGGATAGCAGAGAGGGGCTGCGGTCGGCAGGTCGCAGATGGGGCAGGGGATAGCAGACGGGGCAGGGGATAGCAGACAGGGGTAGGGGATAGCAGACAGGGGCCGCGGTCGGCAGGTCGCAGACGGGGCAGGGGATAGCAGACGGGGCAGGGGATAGCAGACAGGGGTCGGGGATAGCAGACAGGGGCCGCGGTCGGCAGGTCGCAGACGGGGCAGGGGATAGCAGACGGGGCAGGGGATAGCAGACAGGGGCTGCGGATTGCAGGTCGCAGACGGGGCATGGGATAGCCGACAGGGGCCGCGGACAGGAGGTTGCAGATGGGGACAGGGGATAGCAGATAGGGGCCACGGATGGCAGGTCGCAGACAGGGGCAGGGGATAGCAGACAGGGGCTGTGGATGGCAGGTTGCAGATGGGACAGGGGATAGTAGACAGGGGCCACGGACGGCAGGTTGCAGAGGGAGACAGGGGATAGCAGACAGGGGCAGGGGATAGCACACAGGGGCCGCAGATGGCAGGTCGCAGATGGGGACAGGGGATAGCAGACAGGGCAGGGGATAGCAGACAGGGGCCGCGGACGGCAGGTCGCAGATGGGGCAGGGGATAGCAGACAGGGGCCGCGGATGGCAGGTCGCAGACGGGGCAGGGGATAGCAGACAGGGGCCGCGGTCGGCAGGTCGCAGATGGGGCAGGGGATAGCAGACGGGGCAGGGGATAGCAGACAGGGGCAGGGGATAGCAGAGAGGGGCCGCGGTCAGCAGGTCGCAGACGGGGCAGGGGATAGCAGACGGGGCAGGGGATAGCAGACAGGGGCAGGGGATAGCAGAGAGGGGCCGCGGTCGGCAGGTCGCAGACGGGGCAGGGGATAGCAGACGGGGCAGGGGATAGCAGACAGGGGCAGGGGATAGCAGACAGGGGCCGCGGATGGCAGGTCGCAGACGGGGCAGGGGATAGCAGACGGGGCAGGGGATAGCAGACAGGGGCAGGGGATAGCAGACAGGGGCCGCGGATGGCAGGTCGCAGACGGGGCAGGGGATAGCAGACAGGGGCCGCGGTCGGCAGGTCGCAGACGGGGCAGGGGATAGCAGACAGGGCAGGGGATAGCAGACAGGGGCAGGGGATAGCAGACAGGGGCCGCGGTCGGCAGGTCGCAGACAGGGCAGGGGATAGCAGATGGGGGCAGCTGTTGGGGCAGCTCCTCAGTGCCTGCACATCCGATGGTGGGAAGCTTAGTCTTGGAAGGACCAGGGAAGCAGAGCCGTGTTGGCCTTCCCATGCCACCTGCCATTGGTGTTTAGCTCAGCTCCCTGGCACGGCCTGCCAGACACCCACTGCTCACTTGGCTGTCACCGTTATTAATGCTGGTAGATCACATAGGAGTTTAATAGGTATAGATGATCTACATCACATTTTATTATGGGTTTCAGAGTAGCAGCCGTGTTAGTCTGTATTCACAAAAAGAACAGGAGGACTTGTGGCACCTTAGAGACTAACCAATTTATTTGAGCATAAGCTCTCGTGAGCTACAGCTCACTTCACCGGAGTGTAGCTCATGAAAGCTTATGCTCAAATAAATGTGTTAGTCTCTAAGGTGCCACAAGTCCTCCTTTTCTTTTTATTACTGCTCGTCCTCTCACATGATGGCCAGTGCTGCTGCCGTGCGCCGATGTCTCACCGGGCCCCTCGGTGGGCACAGAGGAGGGGCTGAAGTGTGCATCCAATCTGGAGCTGGCCAGCCCTGCTGGGGACCAGATTAACACCCTCACCACAGCGCAGCAGGCAGGCAGCTCTCCTGTGTGTCTAACGCCTGGGCAGGAGGGATCCTGATGCTACTGGATGACGCCAGGGGCATGTGGACACTGCAGTGCATTGACCAAATGCACCAAAAATGATTAGGGGACTGGAACACATGACTTATGAGGAGAGGCTGAGGGAACTGGGATTGTTTAGTCTGCAGAAGAGAAGAATGAGGGGGGATTTGCTAGCTGCTTTCAACTACCTGAGAGGTGGTTCCAAAGAGGATGGTTCTAGACTGTTCTCAGTGGGAGCAGATGACAGAACAAGGAGTAATGGTCTCAAGTTGCAGTGGGGGAGGTTTAGGTTGGATATTAGGAAAAACTTTTTCACTAGGAGGGGGGTGAAGCACTGGAATGGGTTACCTAGGGAGGTGGTGGAATCTCCTTCCTTAGAGGTTTTTAAGGCCCGGTTTGACAAAGCCCTGGCTGGGATGATTTAGTTGATGTTGGTCCTGCTTTGAGCAGGGGGTTGGACTAGATGACCTCCTGAGGTCCCTTCCAACCCTGATATTCTATAATTTTATGATTCTATGACCTCACCGGCTCACTGTTGGAGTAATCAGATAGCTGGCCTCCCACCCCCTATCACCCCACTTTACAGATGGGGAAACTAAGGCACGGAGAGGTCAAAGTCCAGCTTTTGAAAAGAGGCCTCTTGTTTTGGGTGCTTCTGTTTTTGGGTGCCCAGACTCATGCCACTTTTTATTGACCTGTCTATCTCTGGACCCAGGAGCCCACCTTTCAGGCCCCCTTTTTGAACCTTCTGGCCACAGATGATCACCCCGATTCAGAGATGCCCCAAATCACACGCAGCATTGGGGATCGTGGGTCGAGTGACTTGCCCTGGGTTACACTGTGAGCCGGTGACAGGGCAGGAAACAGAGTCCAGGTGCCCATCCACCTAGATCTGCCCTCTGACGAGCTCCTACAGCTGCCTCGTGCTTCTAATCTAGCTGAGTGGGAAATTGTGTCTCCTTCCTACGGATGGGAGAGGCCTCCAAGTGCAGTGCACAGACACCCCAGGGAGGGGTTCCCCCGCCTGTAGCACTCATTACTGACCCCCGCTGGCCAGGGCTCAGCACTGCAGTGTGGGCCCCACAGCACTCTGCCCTGGCCACTAGGCTGTGGGCTTCTTGCAGCAGCGGGATGGAAAGCTCAGTCTGTGGAGGATCGCTGCAGAGCCTGGATTGTCTCTTCAAACATTGCCCAAGAGAGTGCAAAATATAACAGTCCTGTGTGTGTGAACGTGCATAGGTGTGTGTGTGTCTGTGTACACACAAGCAGAGAGACGGCTCCAGGGTTTTGAGCCAAGCGGAGCAGAGGAATAGTAAAGCCTGGCTCCTCCCATCGCACGTGTGTATGTAAGAGAGAAATAGGACATTTTTTTGTCATTTATACTCGTTTAATACCAAAGTAACTGCTAATTGAAATGGAGGGTGTGGGTGTGGGTGTGTACGTAAGAGCACATGTATGTAAATACGTGTTTGAGAATCTCTGTTTCTGTATGACAGTCTGTGTGTACATGTGTGAGACACAGGGTAAGTGCACGGGGATTGGGTGGGGCATTGTGTGTGCACGCACATGTGGCTGCAAGAGAGGGTGAAGTGCGGGGAGGGGATGCAGGTGTGTGTGTGGCTGCGATGCGATGGAGAGTGAAGTGCAGGGAGCGGATGTAGGAGTGTGTGTGCACCCACGCGTGGCTGCGATACAGGGTGAAGTACAAGGAGGGGATGCAGGAGTGTGTGTGCACGCACATGGCTGCAATGGCGGGTGAAGCACGGGAAGGGGATACACGACTGTGTGTACACGCACATGGCTGCGATGGAGGGTGAAGCATGGGGAAGGGATGGGGAGTGTGTGTGCATATGCATGTGGCTGTGATAGAGGGTGAAGTGCAAGGAGGGAATGGGGAGTGTGTTTGCACCCGTGTGTAACTGCAATGTTGGGTGAAGTGCAGGGAGGGGATACACGACTGTGTGTGCACGCACGTGGCTGCGATGGAGGGTTAAGCACGGGGATGAGCTTCAGGGGTACATGTGGCAGAGCCGTGGGCAGAGGCCAGGCCTGGAGCGGAGCCTGTGCTCTGCAAATCCCGCCTGCTTTTGAAGCCGGTGATGCTCACGGGGTGTATGGGAATCCCTAACTGAATCCCATCTCGCTCTCCCAGCTCTAAATGAAACTCCCCCAGGACACCATATTAAACCTGACCGCCCGCCACCTCGGCCATTAACATCGGAGGAGGAAGAATGAAAGGTCTGCGGAGGGCAGCGTGGCGCTCTCCCCTCTTGCTCTGGGAAGGGTCGTGGGGCCAGCTCTTGGGAGAGGCTGACAGTCCGGCAGGGGCTGGGCAGCGGCAGCTGGGCATTGGAGCAAGCCAGACGCTGCACTAACCGGGCCTGAAAGGAGAAATCAATGGCCCACACTCACATCTCTGTGTTAATGCACAAGGCATAAAATACCCAGAGAGAGCCTGTGGGAGGCCGGCTCTGCCCGCCCCAGCACCATGCAGCGCTGCTTTGCAGTGGCTTGGCGCGGCTGGGGGCGCTGCCTGCTGCCCTGGCCACGCTGAAAGGGAGGTGGGGGTAGGCAAGGGAGAGCACGCCCTGCCCACTGTGCAGGAGGGGTTAACCCCTCCTCAGGCGGAGGGCCAGAGTTAGGATCTGAGGAGTCTCCTGCGGTTAGTCTGGGGTTTGCCAGTCACTTCTGCCTCCAAGCCCAAAGCCTCTCCCTGTCTCCCCCTCCTCCCTCCCTGCCAGCCACAGCGGGCTCAGATGGAATCACACCCCACCCCCAAATTGTGCGGTGTGTGGAAAGTGTCCAGACTTGGGGGGCCTATCTCTTCCTTCCAGGCCAGCCCTGCTCCGGAGGGGTCCCACCCCCTCTGTGGACACTGCTAAGCACTGGGCCAGAACAAGAGCCATTCTGCCCAGCCAGCCCACCCCGGAGCAGATGGGAATTGGAGCCAAACACCCTGTCTGCAAAACCTAACTGATATCATCATGTAAAGCCAAGGTCAGCTGCCCAGGTGAGGGGCACAGGGTAATCCCCAGAGAGAGGGGTGTGTTTGTAAGCTCCTTACCGCAGTAACATCATTTTAGGAAGAAAATCTGGGGACCATTTCTCCCCCTGCAGAGTCAGAATCTCTCCCCTGAAGTCATGTCCCCAGCCATGCAAGGACTAGGGTAGAAAGGCAAAGCAGCCTCAGCAACAGGTTAAGCTCTGGCAGGGGGCTGGGAATGTGGTGCTGGCTAACAGCCTTCAACATCTGACAGCCCTGGGAGAATGAAAAGTTCAGAACTGCTGCTCAGGACATGGCAGTGTCTGGAAAACAAACTGCCATGCGGGGTGCGCGCGCTGACGCGTGCTGCTGCTCGTCTCCGGCTACACCTCACCCGCGGAGAGAAAAGGTCACCTTTCAGGGGATGGAGTCACCGAGCGTCCCCGAGGTGGGTGACTGATCCTGCTCCTCTTAATGAGCTGACCTTAGCAATGAAGAACACGCTCACTTCTCCCTGAAGAGTCGACAGGTCAAATTAAGCAGCTGTTTTATTCTGGCTGCGTGAGATGCTGAGCATGAGTCACAGGGAAGTTTAAATGAAGGGATCTTTCTTTCTTTCTATGTGAAGTATTTTAATGTAGATTTTAAAGCAAGTAAATTGGTATCAGGTGCTAGAACCCTGCATGGAGGTGCAGAGCTCTTCTGCTGACTCGCCCTGGAGGCTGGAACAGGTGGGCTCTATTAGCTCCAAACCAGGAGAGTTAAACGGTTATAGTGCCACTCTGGGACAGAGGTACGTAAGGGCAGGGTGTGTGTTGCATGCCAGGAGCAGGCTGGACATGATGGCTGTTAACAAGCACCTTTCATTTTAGGATCTCAAAATAGTTTGCATATATTCCTTCCTTCCTTCCTTCCTTCCTTGTGTCTGTCAGTCTGTCTATATCAGGGCTGGCTAATCTGAGCCTGAGAAGGAGCCAGAATTTACCAATGGACATTGCCAGAGAGCCACAGTAATACCTCAGCAACCCCCTCACCAGCTCCCACCCCCCCTGCTCCCAGCGCCTCCCACCCACCGGCAGCCCCGCCGATCAGCGCCTCCCCCTCCCTCCCTGCACCTCCCGATCAGCTGTTTCCTGGCATGCAGGAGGCTCTGAGGGGTGCGGGGGGAGGAGCGAGGGCAAGGCAGGCTCAGGGGAGGGGGTGGGAAGGGGTGGAGCGCGGGCAGGGCCCGTGGCAGAGCCGGGGTGGAGCAGTGAGCACCCCCGGCACATGGGAGAGTTGATGCCTGTAGCTCCAGCCCCGGAGTCAGTGCCTAGACAAGGAGCCGCACGTTAACTTCTGAAGAGCCGCATGTGGCTCCGGAGCCACGGGTTGGCCACCCCTGGTCTAGATATTCTGTATATATCCCTCTATATATTTTCTCTGTCTTTCCCCCTTACATGTCTGTCTCTCTATCTATCATAATACTCCTAAAATGCCTATAATCTTACGTCCTCTTGAGCAGCTAGGAAGAGATATAAATAGTCCATAGCTGTGTTTCCCTATTTCCTTTCCCCAGATTCCTAGGAGCGTGAGGATTTATTTATTGTTTGAGTCACAGTTGTTGCTGGGGAAGTTTCAATCGACCCGCTGTGTTTTACTCCTTGCTCTGCACAACGTCAGGCCTGGGATCAGTCCGACTGCCCTCTGGCACTGAGCTCCACATCTGGGGTCAACCTGCTGAATTCCCAGAACCTGGCAATCTTCTTCATCACCTCCCTCATTGCCAGGGACAGCAACCATCTTGGAGGCCTGCAGATAATGGAGCAGCCTCATGCAACTCCCCTGTGAGATAGGGGGGATGGCGTGACCCTGGTAAACCAGGTGCCAGCTCTTGCCAAGGCTGTAGGCGTCAGCTGAGTGCTCACAGGCCGTAGCTGGACACCAGACCAGCTCACCGGTATGTTAGTAATGTTCAGTCAGGTGTGAGACATGTAAGGATGTGTCTAGTGTTTAGACTCTATAAAATGCTTGTAAGTTGCTGCCGGCATTAATCTTACCTGTAATGTCTGTGTCCCAGGCTACAAGGTAATCTGTAAATTTTGCTTTATAACTGTAAAATGCCTGCTCTGAACTTGTGAACCCAGGCAGGCGGAGTGGTTCTCCCACCCATCAAGGACCATCACAACTAAGTGGGCCATTCTGAAACCTCAGGATACGAAGGCTGGATTAATGGCCCTCTCACAGCTGTGACGGTGCCACATGCAAGTATGCTGGTCCCATCAACTTCAATTATGGAAGAAGGAAATAAAGGGTTCGTCTGCACATATGGCACTCTCCCGCCAACATAGCGCTGTCCACACTGGTTCTTCTGTCTGTGTAACTTATGTCGGTCAGGGGGGTGGTTTATTCACACAAAAGTTTTACCAGTAAAAGTGCTGGTGCAGACATAGCCTACATCTCTTTGCTGTTTGGACTCTGGGCTGTTTGGACTCTGGGCTGGAGCTAGGAAACGGAAGCAGAGATCACTGGGGTCAACCTGGGTTAGCCCTGAGAGACATTCAGTGCTGACAGATTACAACATACCACCAGGTTGTCTGCCCTGCTTTTTGACAGTTGCTCTTCCCATGGCAGCCGCTTTAGATGCTATGGGCCCTGATGCTCTGAATTCCAGCTCTGAAAGCAAGTGACCGGAAGCCATCTGGGAGCCCCCGGACTTGCCTGCACTTGGGAATCTACCCTGGAATCGCTTCTGGTACATTTTCAAGTGTAAATGAGCCCTAAGTTTTGTGCTCACACGTTTACTGTTAACAGGTGTTTTCAACCAGTGCCTCCAGATAAAAACAACGGGGCTTGGCTGAACTCCCTGTCTGGGAGGATAGCAGATCACAAATTGAATATAAGCCAACTATGTGATGCAGTTGCAAAGAAGGCGAATATCATTCTGGGGTGTATTAACAGGAGCGTCATGTGTAACACATGGGAGGTAACTGCCCTGCTCTGCTCAGCACTGGTGAGGCCTCCGCTTGAGTACTGTGTCCAGTTTGGGGCACCATGATTAAAGAAGGATGTGGACAAATTGGAGAGTCCAGAGGAGAGCAACAAAACTGATCAAAGGTTTAGAAAAGCTGGCCTGTGAGGAAAGGTTAAATAAACTGAGCACATTTAGTCTTGAGAAACGAAGAATGAGGAGGAGGGGCTGATAACAGTCTTCAAATAGGTTACGGTCAGCCCTAAAGAGGGTAGTGATCCGTTGTTCTCCATGCCCATGCTGGTGCCACACTAAGGGCTTAAACTGTTTCCCAGGAATATTCACCAGAATTAACGTCTGATTCTATTTGACCTGGGCCTTCAGGACTTTCATGGTGGCTCCCCACAAAAGTTCCACTCAGGCAGTTTACGTGTGAATTGGGTATGTCTACACTACGAAATTAGGTTGAATTCATAGAAGTCGGTTTTGTAGAAAGCATTTTTATACAGTCGATTGGGTGTCCCCCCACACAAATGCTCTAAGTGCATGTAGTCGGCAGAGTGCGTCCACAGTACCGAGGCAAGTGTCGACTTCCGGAGCGTTGCACTGTGGGTAGCTATCCCACAGTTCCCACAGTCTCTGCTGCCCATTGGAATTCTGGGTAGAAATCCCAGTGCCTGATGGGGCAAAAACATTGTCGCGGGTGGTTCTGGGTACATATCGTCAGGCCCCTCTTCCCTCCCTCCCTCCATGAAACCAACGGCAGACAATCGTTTCGCGCCTTCTTTCCTGGGTTACCCGTGCAGATGCCATACCACGGCAAGCATGGAGCCCACTCAGCTCACCATCACCGTACGTCTCCTGGGTGCTGGCAGACGCGGTTCAGCATTGCTACACAGCAGCCGCTCATTGCCTTTTGGCAGCAGACAGTGCAGTGTGACTGGTAGCCGTCGTCGCCGTAGTCCAGGGTGCTCTTTTAGCCGACCTCAGTGAGGGCGGTCAGGGGCGCCTGGGCAGACATGGGAGTGACTCAGCCAGGTCATTTCCCTTTTAAGTTTCGTCTCATGGCGATTCAGTCCTGCCGGCAGTCGTACTGCACCGTCTTCTAATGAGCAGCCAGGAGATGACGATGGCCAGCAGTCGTACCGCACCGTCTGCTGCCAGGAAGATGTATAAAGATAGATGAAGTGGATCAAAACAAGAAATAGACCAGATTTGTTTTGTATTCATTTGCTTCCCCCCTCCCTCCGTGAAATCAACACCCGGCTAAACCCAGGGTTTTGAGTTCTATCCTTGAGGGGGCCATTCTGTTTCTCCTTGAAGCAAAGCCCGCCCACCCTTTGTTGATTTTAATTCCCTGTAAGCCATGTTGTCAGTCGCCCCTCCCTCTGTCAGAGCAACGGCAGACAATCGTTTCGCGCCATTTTTCAGCGCAGACGCCATAGCACTGGGAACATGGAGCCCGCTCAGATCAGCGCGGCAATTAGGAGCACTGTAAACACCGCGCGCATTATCCAGCTGGATATGCAGAACCATAACCTGCAAGAAAAGCGAAACCAGGTGAGGAGGAGGTGACTGCAGTGCGGTGACGAGAGTGATGAAGACATGGACATAGACTTCTCACAAAGTACGAGCCCCTGCAATGTGCACATCATGGTGTCAGTGGGGCAGGTTCACGGCATGGAACGCTGATTCTGGGCCCGGGAAACAAGCACAGACTGGTGGGACCGCATAGTGTTGCAGGTCTGGGATGATTCCCAGTGGCTGCAAAGCTTTCGCATGCGTAAGGGCACTTTCATGGAACTTTGTGACTTGCTTTCCCCTGCCCTTATTGAGGGTCTGCCGGTTTGGTGGGAGAGATCACTCACGCAGGGCCGGGCAGCAGAATTCGGCTTGCAGGCAGCCATGGTAAGCCACAGTCTTTTGGCTTCTTTAACCTTCGTAACATGTGGGAATGGTTTCAAACATCAGCGCCCTCATTTCCCATACGAAGTAGCCGTTGGGTTGGCCATTAACAATGGGTTGGCAATTTAAAAGGAGGGGCTGCGGTTTCCAGGTTCACGTGCAGCAGAAACCCAACTAACTCCCCCCCAGCACCACGCACCCACCCAATTCTCTGGGATGATGACTTCACCTCTCCCCCCACCGCGTGGCTAACAGCGGGGAAGATTTCTGTTCAGCCACAGGCACACAGCCCAGCAGGAACGGGCACCTCTGAATGTCTGCTTACTAAAACCACCCTATTTCAACCAGGTGACCATGAATGATGACACTCTCCTGAGGGTAACATGGAGAGATAAAGAACAGATGTTGTTTGAATGCCAGCAAACACCGGGACCACATGCTGCCATGCTTTGTTCTGCAATGATTCCCGACTACGTGCTACTGGCCTGGCGTGGTAAAGTGTCCTACCACGGAGGACGGAATAAGGCTGCCCTCCCAAGAAACCTTTTGCAACGGCTTTGGGAGTATATCCAGGAGAGCTTTATGGAGATATCCCTGGAGGATTTCCACTCCATCCCCAGACACATTAACAGACTTTTCCAGTAGCTGTGCTGGCCGCGAATGCCAGGGCAAATTAATCATTAAACACGCTTGAACATGCTTTACAAAAGGTACACTCACCAGAGGTCCCTTCTCCATCTTCAGGGTCCAGGAGCCCACCTTGGGTGGGTTCGGGGGGTACTGGGTCCAGGTCCAGGGTGATAAACAGATCCTGGCTGTTGGGGAAACTGGTTTCTCTGCTTCCTTGCTGTGAGCTATCTACAACCTCCTCCTCTTCATCATCTTCCTTGCCCCCAAAACCTGCTCCCATGTTGTCTGCCACTCCTTGGACGGAGTCAAAGCACAGGGTTGGGGTAGTGGTGGCTGCACCCCCTCGAATGGCATGCAGCTCATCATAGGGCTCTGAACCGGAGCGGCCGTTTGCCTCTCTGGTTTTTTGGTAGGCTTCCTGAGCTCCTTAATTTTCACGTGGCACTGCTGTGGGTCCCTGTTATAGCCTCTGTCCTTCATGCCATTGGAGATTTTTTCAAATATTTTGGCATTTCGTCTTTTCGAATGGAGTTCTGCCGGCACGGATTCGTCTCCCCATACAGCAATCAGATCCCGTACCTCCTGTTCGGTCCATGCTGGAGCTCTTCGGTGATTCTGGGCCTGCATGGTCTCCTGAGATGATGAGCTCTGCATGGTGACCTGTGCAGGTGAGCTCGCCATGCTGGCCAAACAGGAAATGAGATTCAAAAGTTCCCGGGCCTTTTCCTGTCTACCTGGCCAGTGCATCTGAGTTGAGAGCACTGTCCAGAGCGGTCACAACTGAGCACTCTGGGATAGCTCCTGGAGTCCAATACCGTCCAATTGCGTCCACAGTACCCCAAATTCACCCCTGCAAGGCTGATTTCAGCACTAATCCCCTTGTCGGGGGTGGAGTAAAGAAATCGATTTTAAGAGCCCTTTAAGTCGAAAAAAAGGGCTTCGTCGTGTGAATGGGTGCAGGGTTAAATTGAGGTAATGCTGCTAAATTCGACCTCAACTCCTTGTGTAGACCAGGCCTTAGGCCCCAGTCCTGCTCCCATTGAGATAAATGGTAAAACTCCCCTAAACGTTACTGGTGCTGGCTCAGGCCACATTAGAGCAAATTCTCCACACACTCTGTCTCACTTCCAGAAACTTGATCGTAAGAGCTACATGCTTCCAGTCGGGGAACAGAAACAATGCCATGTGACCAATCCATCCAATCAAAGCTAACGCGGATGGAATTCAAATGCTGGTGAAGAATTGTTTCTGAACAAGCTACCGGCTAAGGAACATAGGGGTATGAAATAGTCAGTGAGTGACTCTGAGTGACAGTAATGGCAATAAAATAGTCACTGGAGTTAAGAGACAAGGAGGTGAAAGCTATGGACTCGGTTATTGTGCCGAGCTCTGCTCTGAAGTTGGAACTGCCACCCTGGGCCTTTCCTCGTCCCACGGAGAAAAAGGACACAGAGATTCTGACGCTTGCCCTTCTCCAGTCTTCTGGGACTTTGTCATTCCTGCATGAGTTACCAAAGATGATTGCTAATGGTTCTGAGATTGCTTCAGCTAGTTCCTTAAATACCTGAGGGGGGATTTTGTCAGGCCCTGCTAACTTGCATATATCTAACTTATCTAAATATTCTTTAAATGGTTTTTTTCCGATTCTCGCTTAATTGTGTTTAAGCATCTGGTCACAATTAACCTTTTTAGAGAAGACTGAAGCAAAATAGGCATGAAACACCTCAGGCATCCATTATGAGCTCTCCTGCCCTGCTTAGCAGAGGGCCTGCACTTCCCTTCATCTTTCTTTTGCTCCTAACGTATTTATAGAACCTCTTCTTCTGACTGGCTTTTTGTCTCTTGCTAGGTGTAACTAATTTTGTGCCTTACCCTTTCTGATTTTGTCCCTGCATGCTGGTGTTAGTCTTTTGCACACCTCCTTAGCAATTTGTCCATGTTTCTACTTTTTGTAGGATTCCTTTTTGATGTTCAGGTCTTTAAAGAGCTCCATATTGGCCTTACTATTCTTCCTGTCTTTCCTTTGCAGCTGAATGGTTTGCTGTTGTGCCTTTAATATTATCTCTTTGAGAAACCACCAGCTCCTGAACTCCTTTTCCCCTTAGATTTTCTTGTCATGGGGCCTTACCTACCAGTTCTCAGAGTTTGTTAAAGTCCATTGTCCTTATTCTGCTGCTCTCACTCTTTCTTTTCCTTAGAATCATGAAATCTATCATGGTCACTTTCACGGAAATTGTTTTAAACTTTCAGATTCGCAACCAATTCCTGCCTGTTAGAATCAAATTGGAAATGGCTGTCCCTGATTACTTCCTCTACTTTCTGAAACAAGACGTTGTCCCCAGTACATTCCAAGAACTTACTGGACGTTTTGTGTTTTCCCATGTTACTTTTCCCACAGATGCCAGATAGTTAAAGAGCCCATTACTACCCAGTCTTGTGTTGTGACTATTTCTGTTCCTTGTTCTAGAAATGACTCATTCACATCCTCTTCCTGATTTGACCCCATCATGATGTCACCCCTGTTTTTTTCTCCTATTTTCTTCACCCAGATGCTTTCAACTGATCTGCCTCTCATCTTCTTCTGGCCCTCAGAACAAGCGTATATATCCTTGGTGTATAATGCAGCTCCTCCTCCCTTTGTGCCCTGCCTGTCCTTCCTGAACAGCTATACCCCCATCCCACTATTCCACTCATGAGACTTAGCCTACCACGTCTCTGTGAGGCCAGTTAATCCAGAATTTAGCATGTATATTAAGAATTCCTGTTCTTCCTGTTTATTCCCCATACTCCTTGCATCCTTACTTCATGTCATATCGTTGGGGACATGCAGGATAAGGGGGACAGCTTAAATAGTAAATATGAAAGACACAAGTGTGCTGGGAAGTGGAGTGATTGCACCGGATTAAAATCGCTGTTATCGTGGAATAGAATGTGCACAAGGGGAGTGACACTGGCACGGCTATAATTATACTGTTCTAGTTCTACTGGGCACTTTTCCTGCATAGATGGAGTAATGCCACTTCTTAGGGTGGAAAGATTTTGAGTAGCAGAGGAGCCTTGAGGCTGGGAAATGGAACCCTGGTCACCTCTCCGGAGGTGCTGTACTGGGATGAGCCTCTGTGATATGGTGGCCAGAGTGCTAAGTGTTTCAAACAAGGAAGCGCTGGGCAAACCCTCCGGAATGTGACCACCCCCAGGCAACCAGCCCAGCTGCCCCCATTTGCGAAGCGGGAGTCAGGTGTTTCGTTACTGGCTCTGCATTGCAAATAACCATTGGCATGTGCACATCTGGAACTCACGGAGAACTCTGGTTGCACTCGCCGCTGGAATAAAGGCTGCACTATGAAGTGTATTGAACAGTTTCACCGAGCACCTGCAGGAGGTTAAGTTCTTGTGAGCCCACACCAGAGTGACATAAAAGCCACAACCCTGTCAGTGAACAGGGCAGGACAGGGCCCTCTGTTAGTTTCTGGACTCTAAGGGGCAGGGCAGGAATCACTGAGACAGGCCCTGAAAAGGAGAAGCAGAGATGTTTCATCTCATCTGCTTGGGCCCCAACGAGCTTGTAAATGTATGGCTCTAGCCTAGGCCTTGCTTATGCACCTATCACCACGGCATCTAGGCAGTGCGTAGTCCCACCGCTCCCACCATGGCCCTGTGTCCTGTTCAAAGTGTAACCCTTCTGCCCGTCAGAGTTGGCAGCAACAAGGGGATATCTAGGGGATCCATTCCAATAACACAATGCAAACTGGCTCGAGCCCCCACCCAGTGACCTGGGACAAATATATACCACCCCCGCTGGGCGCCTCCAAGAGGCAATACTTCCCCTCTCGCAAGCACATAGTCTGAGTGTAGCAAAAAGCCTTTTAATAACAGAGAGAAACAATGTGGCATTATGTTGGGGAAACACCACCCACAGGATTCATAACACAACCCATGAGCAAAAAACCCACCCCAAGCAAATTGGGGCATGCCCTTTCCCTTTGGTTCTTGAGTCCAGCAACCCCAAATCACCCAAAGTCCCAAAAGTCCAATGACCCAAAAGTCTCTGTCCCTGGTCAGGGCAGCCCCAGAGTTTGAAAGTTTATCTGCAGAGCTTTACCTCCCAACCTGGGTGGAGATGGGGGCGGGGGTAAGAGGCACCTTACATGATCTGAAGCTGAGCGCCCCTCCGCTCTGCAGCCAGCCGCCCCACAAACTGCTTTGCTCAGCTCCACAGCCCACCAGCAGCTCCCACCGTCCCACGAATTGCTCCACATCCCACCAGCAGCTCCTGCCATCCTATGAACCGCTCCACCAGCCTGTCCACAGGGCACTCCAGCCATCCCACAAACTACTCCACAATATATCTTCAGGCTCCCCCACTACTTAACACAATGCTCAGTGATTTCAGCTCAGCTCTTTGGTGAATTCAGCTTGCAGTAGGGGAGCCTTAGCCCTGGTACACTATTAGCCCAAAGTGAGCTCAGAAGTCTGTAACTAGACTTCTAACAAAATCAAAATTAGCTCTGATATTCCACAGTGCAGAGAAGAGGAAGTGCAATTAGCATGTAAGGCCCTCACCAAGGAGCCCATACCACCAAGTATTAATACTTGTCCCCAACCTCTCTCAATTCACAGAGAATTGGAACACATGACCCTTGCCTAGCGAGTGCTACTTAGTTGATGGTGAGTCCCTCCATCATAACAAAAGGCCAAGTACAGTTCCAAGCACAGTTCCCATAATCAGGATAATAACAATTTATTCTTCCTGCCCCAATAACAGAGACACTGGGGATCCCACAGCAGCCGAAGTGACCATTTGGGCAGCTATGGCCTCATTCTAGGTGGGGTGGCTGTGCCTATGCAAATGAGATCAGCCCCTGAAGTTCTTTTCCACAACTTGCCACACCTCACCACCAGATGTCACGGTGGAGCTCATCCTGACACTGCTTACAAAAGGTTACAGCATTTGGATTCCTCCAGGCCCAGTGCTATTTTGGGGCCAGTGGCAAAGCTGCATGGTGTCTGCTTTCCGGACTGGTTTTTGAACACTGCCTCCCTCGGAAGCTTGGCCACCGGGGGCTGGAGGCATATCTGCCCTAGCAGATGCCATCGCCAGGTGCATTCTTCCTGAAGTGATGCCGTCCAGGATGCTGTCTCCTGGTTGTAGATGTACCTTTGAATATAGGTGGGCAGAGGGGGGCTTGTCATGCCCAGCACCCAACCATCTTTAACAGCTGTTAGCCAGCCCTGCAGCCCCCACCACCTTCTATCTGTGAGGCCATGTCTGGTCTCTCCATTCATCTCTCTTTGTGTTTGCCAGGGGCTCTGGAGAGCCTGGGGACTCTTTATGTGGCTGGAGAAGTGGCCAGGATGATCTGCATTCTTGGCTGGTGGTGGACGCTGTGAAGGTACCAGACCCTCTGTTATTTCAGCCCCAGGAGTGGAGGCAGGAAGAAAGCCCACACAACACAGACACTGAGACAGTCGGGTGTCCTCGGGCTCCTGCTGAGACTGCTTT
Organism: Natator depressus; assembly: GCF_965152275.1. NCBI lineage: Eukaryota > Metazoa > Chordata > Testudines > Cheloniidae > Natator > Natator depressus. The sequence continues at coordinate 16,178,053 of NC_134252.1, forward strand.
GCCCAGGTCAGCTCCAGCCACTTGAGGCCCATGGGGAATAGTGCCTCACCCGTAAGAAGTTTCAGTAAACCAATGGCACATCCCAAGGAGCAATGCGCTATCCAGGAAGAGAAAGGGTCAGACTCGGACCCCTCCCTTTCCCATGGCCCTAGTCTCCCACACCCCTTTATTTACCAGCACCCCTGATCTGCACCACGCATGCTTCATTTTCTAACACACTGAGCATCCATGCCGGCTGGCTCATGGAATTCAGCTCTGCTTCCCTAGAATTCCCCCCGCCATTTAAACTGAGCACAGCAATCCTCGTCTCTTCCTGTCCTGAGCCGGCATGTGGCATTACCATGCTGTGTCAAACAGCTGTTCTCACTAGAGGTGGCTGATTTTTCCACGGGGGGGGGGGGGAGGTGTGCTCACTAGATGCTATGGGGGTCCTGAGAATGAAAGGTTCTATGCACATACCAGTCATTAGCTGAGAATACTGTAATGTAGGCAGCACTGGCTACTATGGTAGAAGGTAGATAACTAGATAGACAGGTAGATAGACATGCCCTGGTTCCGCTTGTGTAAGGTTTTCAGTGATCTGCCTGCCCAGTAGCACGGGGGTCAGTTTTCGTCAGAGTAGGATAGAGACAGGGAAAACCAAAACTTCATACAGAAGCAGCATCAGTAGGGGATGGGGAGCTGTGTGGGTGGGGAAGACAGAGAGCGTACAGCAGCAGCAGCCACCAGAGCAAATAGTGCTTTATTTAATCTCCTGGATAAAAAGGAATACTGAAACCGGGTTCTTAAGATGAGGTGCCTTCATCTCGCTGTGCAGCGTTTGATCACATCAGATGGTTTACAAGGAGGTGTACACTTGAATTATCATTAGAGGAGGCGATGGAGCTGAAGATCGGCAGAAGACTTCCCTCATGGTGGCCTGAATTCATGTTCAAAGTTTGCAACCAGGGAAAAGTAAAAAGGGAACTGTGCGAAGCCATCGGAGCAGAACTGCTGTCAGGAGTGAGGATGGGGCACTGGGGCCTCCCCTGCGCTCTCCAGCGAAGTTTAAGTGCGTCCAAAGAGTTGGAAGCTTCTCCGGAGTCTCCAAAGCTGTGAATCAGGACTGGGAATCTTGCAGGAACAGCCTTCTCCCCAGATTTCCAGCTCTCCCTGTCCTGGAGGGGAATTCTGCCAAAAGGGCAGTTATCATGGTCTCCCTGACTGCAGTCTGGAAGAGAGAAACCCTTTCCAAATAGTTCAGGTCCTTAAAACCAGAGACAGGCTCAAAGCAAAACCCAGCACCTAAATGAGAGGGGTGGAGGGGAGAACGGGACCCAGATCCTAGGTGGTGGGGACAGCAGGACCTGGATCTCAGTGATCTTGGCTGGTGGGGAGAGCAGGATCTGAATCTGAGTGACCTTTGATGTTGGGAGCAGCAGCATCTGGATCCAAATGATCCCATGTGATGGGGACAACAGGATCCAGATCAGAACTGGAACTTTGAAGCATCTCATCTGTAGAGAAGATCTGTGTTGAGCCTGGTTTCGAAATAGGCAAAGGTTCTGGCAGGGGCAGGGACCCAGTTCCCCTTCTGTCCATTCCTTCTGTCCTGAGCTGGGTATGAGAATGGAGAGTGCGCTTGAGACTCGTCAAAGCCCGTTCTGTGTGCATGCTTGTTTAGCAATAGAGCAAGTGCCATTTCCAGAGCCTCATTAGCATTTGCATTGTTGCATGGCTGTCTAAGAGAAGTAACAGCTAAGCAAGCCAGTCAGATCTTGCTAATTTGCATGTTAATGAAGCCCACAATATGCAGCATAGAGAGACTGGCAACGAGACCTAGAATTGATAGATCTATACATGCAGCCTGTATATGCTTTAGAGCCACAGTGAACACTGTAGACAGACACACAGATGGTTAGAGAGACAGACAAACAGATGGTTACAGAAAGACATGCTGGATGCAGGGAGAAATCTCTCTCTGCGGAGAGGGATAGAAAAGGGCTAGATAGAGGGGAGGAAGAGACAATAGACAGCCCGATAGAAAATATCAGTGGAGAGACAGATTAGTCAAGGGTTGTGCACATGCTTGGAAATAAGAATCTCTTCCCCATTTAAAAAAAATAGACGTGTGCATAATCACTTCCACAGAGCACACGCCCCAGTGGGGCTTGATTTACTTCCCTGTATGGAAGGATGCTGCATTCCATGGCTGTAGATGGGAAAACCCAATAGGAAAGGGGCCCGACTGGCTGGGTAGACGCATTGGCTGGGTTACTGATCTGCAAAGGGAGAGGGGGCAAGGGCTCGTCCCGGACTTAGAGTGGTGTCTGCCCAGGGCAGAGGGGTTTGTCACCCCTGTTTCCATGGGTTTGTACATCAGCTAAAATGTTACACACAGGGGCTTGGCCCCGGAGAAATTTTTGCTTCTGAGAAAATAAACTGTGAACTCTCACCCTGTCATTGGACCTGCAACAACTGACATAACAGACACACAGCAGTGATTGTTTGGGGAGCTGCTCTGAGAGGTCTCCTGAGCGAGGTACCCGCAGCCCAGCTCACTGGTGCCAGGGACACCAGCAACTTGAAAACCATATTTGCATCTGAGAACCGGGTGTTTGCAGAACAGCAGCCTTCTCGGCTAAGGGGCTGGCCCATGATCAAATGGGAAGTCTGTGGCATAGCATGGAACTGAACTTGGCTTTCCCCTCCTAGGCCAGGCCCCTAACCACTGGGCAATCCTTCCCCTGAGTGTGGCCTCTGCTGGTATTTACCAAGTACCAGCCGTTCCTGTCCATGCGGGGAGCTGTCACACACACTCCCACCACAGGGAGCTGGGTCCAGTATTGTTCTGTAAGGCGGCCTCCCTCCACCCCTTCCACATCTTACTGGCTGGTCTGTCCAGCTGGTGAGCTCACAAGGGTGTTTAAAAAGAGCAGGTGCGGCACCAGGAGAGGAACTAAGACCCACTTTGGGGCTAGTATGTGATTATCAGCCCAGCTTGCAATGTGCAGGTGACCAGCCCATAAGCCTTTGTTTTCTGAGTGCTGTGGGCAGTGACAGCAGCGATGGTGGTCTCAGAACTGCTGCAGCCTGTCACACAGGGACTCTCACACTGTGCTCTCTCCTGGAGGCTTTACTTTTGTTCTTTCTGGTTTGGCTGTTGTTCCTTAATCTAGAATAAAAGCTGTTTACACAGAGCGCATGAGTTGTTATTTGGGCCACAGTAGTGCCTTAGAGGCCCAGGTCAGGCATCACACCCCCATTGTGCTAGGTAGTGTACGAAGAACAAAAAGCTGGGCCCTATTCCAAAGAGCTCACAATCGATGTAGGAAACCAGGGACAGCTAACAGCTACAGCAGACAGATGGGGGGCGGGGGGTGGGGGGGCGATGACAAGAAAACAGTGAAATAATTATGATAAATTGTGGATTTTTTTCTGGACACAGAGCCAGCAACAGTATCACCAACTCCAAATGGTCAAAAAGCATGAGATCAGCTTAAAAATCATGGGAGCTTAATAAAAAAAAAAAGGAAAGAAACTCGGGCTGTGTTCTTTGGATCTGCTGCCCGGTTTCTGAGCTTTCAGGCTCACTTGCTTCATGTTTAAAGCTTTTCTTTGCAATCACAGAGGCTAGAATCATACTGTTTTCCCAAGGGAAGCTAAGATTCTTGTGCAATCTCTTAATTCCAGGAGCCTGTGTTTTAAGACGAACACCAAACATCGTGAGATTTGTAATCAGACTGTGAGAGCTGGTGACACCGTGGCAAATACGCCACTCAAAGTGCTGAACCTGGTAGGATGGCTGGGACCAACCTTTGTGAAGTCTTTTCCATTTCTAAATTCTAGGGGAGGGATCCCCCCCATGTCTCCCTAGCTCTGCCTCTCTTTGCAGCAGCCTCGGTGCACACGGGCCATACAAAATCCAGAGGCAGCTCCTGCCACAAGCCCTGTGTTGAGCCATGGTGGGCCCCTCTATGCTGGGGCCCCCGAGAGCCCCAGTGTTGGGGGGTGTGCTGCGGGTGGTTCATGGGGAAGTGTGGCTTTAGCACACACTGCTATGACCTGTCTGGTTTACTCTGCAAGGCTGTAGCAAGGGGGCATGGCCTCCCTCCCAGATGGATGTGGTGGGGTGGACGGCAGATGCAGGACACCCACACCCCACCCCGCCGGAAGCAGAGGGCTGGGACAGGAACCAGAAATATAAAAGGCGGGCCCTCCAGCTCAGCTGGAGACGAGCCGCTGGAGACGGATGTCTCCCCACGCTGCTGGAGCTCAGACCCAACAGGGGCTGCTACAGAGCCAGAGACCTGGAGGGACTGCCGGAGCTGCCAATGACTGGAGACACCGAGGAGCTGTTGGGGCTGCCACTAGCTGTTTACCCCAGCAAGACGAATGACGACCCAGGTGCCCCCTGAACGGGAGTGTAGGAAGTAGCCCAGGGACGCCGAATATATGTTGGCTGTGTTGCTGACTGACAGCTGGCCAGCATGTTGCAGCCGGATTCCCTGCTGACCCGGTGGTGGACCACTCTGCCACTGTTAGGGCCTTGGGCTGGGACATGGTGGAGTCGGCTGGGCTCGGGTCCCCCTACCCCCTACAACCCTCTCGTGGGGGGCAGGTTCCCCACTCTTGGCCAAGAAGTCTGCATTTGTCAGTGGTCCACCAGAGCCAGAACCCCCAACTGTTTGCTGCCCACCCTGCCTGAGGGCCGGGGCTGAAAAACTTTACTGCTCTGTCCTGACTACAGACCAGAGTCCCCAACACTTTAGGGCCCCGCCCTGCCTGAGGACCTGGGCTCTGAGGTTACAGACTGCTCTCCCTGCCAAGTGGCGGAGGCCCCAGTCCTAATTCCCCCCCTGAACTATGCCCCTCCAGAGGCATCATAGCAAGGGGTCGTGGCCTCATGCCCAGACAGACGAGGGACAACCGCGACTGCCCTACTAAGCCATAGACAGGCCTGGGGAGGCTGCTGTAACTTAGAGCAGCCCCAGGACTGCCTGAGTTCTGCCAGGAGCCACTTCAGCCCCGGGAGCAGCTCAAACCTGGGAGGGTGCAAAGGCAGCTGTGCTGACCCTCCCCACGGGTTGTGCCCCCCCACATGTGGCCAAGGATTCTACAATTCCCTCGCAAGCTGGCTCTGCTCAGCTTTTCATCATTAACGCTTGTAAAGTGCTTTGAAATCCATGGCTGGAAGAGCCTATAGAAATGCAAAGCCTTATCAATTAATGACAATTATTGGCTTGGCTTGCCAGTTCTGCTACCCAGTGCTCTCCCTCACACCAACTACTGCACTGCGTGATCAGGGCCACTTCATATCATCAAGGTGATGCCTTAAAAATTCTTCTTTATTATGCATGGAACGTTTGTATGCAGCACGTACAGTCCCACGTAGCTGCTCCAGCTGGAATCAATGGGTGTGGATTAGAGAACAACGAGCTGTTAGTGGGTAATCACCACGCACCACAATACAGGAATTCTGGTCTAAGAATTTCTTTGAGGGGTCTGTTTAGAAGAGCTCGTCCCCGGCTCTTTCTTCTGAGTGTTACAGCGGGGTCCTGCGAGCCGTCTGGGTGACACCCTGCCCTGTGGCTCTTATCCCCAAGAAAGGACAAAAGCAGTCAATATGATACTCAAAAGAGACAGGTAGGGAAAGGGGCTGAATTAAAACCTGGATCCAAACAGCCCCAGCCTGTGTGTGTGTGTGTGTGTGAGAGAGAGAGAGAGAGAGAGAGAAAGAGAGTGTCCATCTCTAATAAATGTATAATAATTCACCATCCAACTCATCCCCTACTGCCCGAGGAGTCTGCCAATCTGAAGTTCTCACCCTGGCTCTGATTCTGACTCCTCCTGTGGCCAATAAGGTGTGTGCCTCAGTTTCCCTATTTGTACAATGGGGATGATAATTGTCAGGCCCCGATCCTGTGATCAGATCCATGCTAGTGGGACCCCAATGAGTCACTTACCTCAGCGGGTCCCTGGAGGTGAATGAATCTTCACTAAGTGCATTAAAGGTGAACAGTGTGGATTATCATCATTCTAAAGAAATCTAAGGGCCATGTTTCATGGCCAAGATTTTCAGAAGGGAAAAATGATTCCTGAGGTCTCTACATTTGGGTGTCCACTTGACAGTCTTAAAGTGGCCTGATTTTCAGAGGGTGACTGCTCAGCACTTTCTGAAAATTAGGACTTGGGCACCCACATGCAGAGGTAAGAAGAATCATTCGTCCCATCTGTCACACTGTCTGGAGTGGTTCACAACCTCAGGTTGGACTGTTAAAAGCAGGGCAGATATCCCAAGCTGATGGTGTGTTCTATAATTAGATGTCACCAGTCCAGTAACAAATGTGAGCGCCTGGATCACTGTGACAGTCTCACCATGGAGTCACAGACAGTCCCCTTGGGCACTCCAGCCAGTCTGCCTGCCACCCAGGCAAGCTGGACTGAGAGATAGCTGGTTGCCATACTCCAAAGATCACAAAAGATTCAGGTTGCTTCCAGTCCCAAGAGACCAGTCACTTATCCCAGGTCAGTTTGTACCTTAGATCTCACACCAAAGACAACACTGGTAGCCATCCTATAGCAAACTGACTAAGGATTTATTAACTAGGGAAAAAATGAGAGAGTTATTTACAGGTTAAAGCAGGCAACATATAAGCACAATGAGTTACAGTCTATGGCTCCCAAAGGTGACACAGATGTAGGAATCTGTCAGCACTGACTGTCTTTTACAGTTAACCCAGTTTGATGCTGGGGATCTCTGCTTCTGTTTCCTAGCTCCAGCCCTTGGGAGAGTCTAAACAGCAAAGAGAGAGCCATTTCTTCTTGTGAGCATGGTTGCATGCCCTTCCCGCAAAGTTCAAATCGATAGGACAAGTGCTCCTGCGCACAACTTCTTCATGAGTGGACAGGGCAATCAACAAAGTTTTTGTCCTACAGTGGCCAATTTAGTTGTGATAGTCCTTCTTGATGGGCAGGGGAGCCACTCCTCCTGCCTAGGGTCACAAGTTCAGAGTAGGCATTTTTACAATTATGAAGCCAAATTACATGATACCTTATGACATGGGATACAGACATTACCAGTGAGAATGATGCCGGCAGCAACTTACAAGCATTTTATAGCGTCTAAACATTAAACACATCCTTACACATTTCACACCCGTCTTGAACAATATTAAGATACAGGTGAGCTGGTCTGTTTCCCAGCTATGAATCTGACAGTGCTCAGCTGACGCCTACAGCCTTGGCAAGAGCTGGCACCTGGTCTATCAGTGTCGCCCATCTTCAGGCGACATTGGGCAGGGTGGAGGGCCATCTAGCACAGAGGTTTTTAAACAGATTTCTCCCTTCCCCTGTGAGCAGCTTCCGTCTGCAGGATGCTCTATTGTATGAGCTGCTGGCTCTCTCAGCCAGAAGGCATGGGTGTTCAGTAATCCCTCCAGCACCATCAACCCATGGCCATTTACAGCAATTGGCTCATGTATTCCCCACATGTCAGCCTGGATTGTGGTATGTTTCCATCTTCATTTCAGAGGGAAGGCAGGTCACTGGCAGGATTGCTTTCGGTGTGTGTGTGTGTGTATAGAGGTGGGGGCTCAAGGGTCCTGGCTATCAGAGGTGCCGGCTGAAGAACAAATATTAGCCCACAACACCTGCGTTTTTCACTGACCCACTACTTTTTGAGTGGTTTCTTAACTACATTTCAGACACACAAGCAGAGTCAACAAATGTAGATGACACGCTGAAGAATGCCCATGTGGGACCAAGCTCAGCCTGGGTGTAAGTGGGTCACTTATCCCAAGGCTCACTTTGGCCCATAGTATGGAATTACCATTTCCCACCGATTAAGACTTTTGTGTACAAGGGAGGGGGCAGTTAGAGCAGGTGACTGAGCTCTGTTGTCAGCTCTGATACTGCCCTGCTGGTTGACCTTGGCCAAGTCAATTCTCCACTCCTGCCTCAGTTTCTCCATTTGTAATATGAGAATGATTAGTGTTAATTGTGTTCCTGTAGTACTGAGATCAGGGTCCCATTGCACTAGGTGCTGCAAAAATGCAGGGTAAGAGAGAGTCCTGCTCCAAAGAATGTACAACCTGAATAGACAAATTGTGGGAGGGGACGCAGAGGTGAAGTGACTGTCCCAAGGTCTCTCAGCAGATAAGTGTCAGAGCCAAGGATGAACCCTGGTGTCCTCACTTCCAATTAAGATCGTTGAGTCCATATGGTGGATATTCAGCTAAACATGAGCTCCTGTGGCCAAAAGTGTGAATGCGATCCTGGGATGCATAAATAGGGAAATCTTGAGTCTGAGTAGACAGGTTATTCGACCTCTGTATTTGGCACTGGTGTGACCACTGCTGGAATCCTGTGTCCAGTTCTGGTGTCCACAATTCAAGAAGGTTGTTGATAAACTGGAGAGGGTTCAGAGAAGAGCCATGAAAATGATGAAATGATTAGAAAATATTCCTTATAATGATAGACTAAAGGAGCACAATCTATTTAGATTAACAAAGAGAAGGTTAAGGGGTGACTTGATCACAGTCTATAAATACCTATATGTGAAACATATACTAAATAGTGGGCTCTTTAATCTAGCAGAGAAAAGTCTAACCTGATCCAAAGGCTGGAAGTTGAAGCAAGACAAATTTAGCCTGGAAATAAGGTGTAAAATTTTGACAGGAGGGGAATTAACAACTGGAACAATTTACCAGGCTTGTGGTGGATTCTTCATCACTGACAGTTTTTAAATCCAGATTGGATGTTTGTATAAAAGCTCGGTGCTAGGGGTTATTTTGGGGCAGTTCTCAGCCTGTGCTAAACAGGAGATCAGCCTGGATGATCACAATGGTCCCTTGGAATCTATGACTCTGTGCTGCCTCTGTGATAAACCTTATCTACTTCATATGATTTCAGTAATAAAGATGTGTCGAGTGCATGGAGATCCTCAGAGGCTCATTGCTAATGTAAGCATTGAGCTACAGGGTTACAGGATGGATCCAGACATTTTTGTATGTCCACCTCTCATTTTGAATAGTTAATTAACTGATTATTGATTAGGATTAATATAGCCCTCTTGGTGCATGTGACATTTTACAGGGCAAGAAAAAGAGAAGGGCCCTGATTCTTCTCTCATTTCCATGGGTGTAAAGCCATTGGTCTCCCAGAGGGACTCCTGATTTACACAAATGTCAATGAAAGAACTGTTAGCCCTATGGTCCCTGTCCCTAGGGTGGCCAACTCTTCATGATTGTCCTGGAATCTCCAGGAATTAAAGATCAATCTTTAATTAAAGATTATGTCATATAATGAAACCTCCAGAAATATGGCCAACCAAAATTGGCAACCCTACCTGTCCCAAGAGTTTGACACTGCTAATCAGACCAGTAACTTACACCTCTGACAGATGAGGCCAATAAGGGCATGGGGCTCCCACAATGACTGGGGTAACTGTCTGCTAAGTGATGGCACTGCTAGTGTGTCCCACTGCTGTGGGCACAGCACACAGAGAAGTTAGATTAAAAATATCACTACTCTTGCCAGAAGGGTGACTGTAACACAACCTTATGTCTTAGAAATCAGATCAATGCCACAGAAGACCCCCAAAACAGAGAGAGACAAAGCAGGCTGCTCCCTAAACCCGAGAGGCTGAACTCACCCCACCATACCCTACACTGCCTTTGCAGCCTTTCTGCTGCCAGGTCCAGCTAGCACAGTTCCCTACAGACCCCACAGCCTGCATGTAGGACAAGGAAAACCCCAAGAAATGTAAAGTGATAGCTTACCATTTTAACACAGTTTTCAATACACCGCATTCACCATCCTCTCTCCTCCTTTCTCCTCAGCCTCCACCCCCAGATCCACAGCACACCCCTGGCTTTTCCCCACAGCAATTTCCAGACTCTCAGAGTGGAAGGGGTGTGGGGCTGGGGAATGGGGAACGCTCCCCTGTGCTGGGGGAATCTCTCCTTTCACTTCCCAGGAGCTGCTCTGTCTTAAGGGGACAGGGACCCTTGCTTCTGCTCAGGGATTCTGTTCGGAGCAGGGATGTTGAAGCTGGCTCCGCTCGCCCCTGGCTGGCTCACGCCACTGGATTTGCGGCAGAAGCAGCGTGACATGGGGCAGGCACAGTCTGGTTCTGGGGCAGCCTGTCTGGCTTTGTTCCACATGGCTCTGTTTGTCATGAGGCCAACCTAATACAAGTCGGGAAAGCCCAGGAATGGTGCACCCAGTTCTGGGTCAGCCTGAGGGCGGCCCAGCCCAGTCCAGATCCAGCCTGGTTTGGCTTTCTTGGGCAGGGGCTGACCCAGGCAGGGATGGCTTCTTCTGGATCTGTCTGATGCCAGGGCAATCTGGTCTGGTTTCGCTCAGCACAGGGCCAGCTGGAGCCAGGCTGATCCCCGATTTGGGCCGGGTCTTGGATGACTTGAAGAGACAGGGGAAGACAGTGAACAAGGCTTGCAGGGGGTCTGAGCTGCAAAGTTCCCCTTCAAACTCCAACTTCCCCCTCATTCCAAATTCACAGATCCAAGGGCCCAAGCCTTGGAGTTTGGCTCCTGATCCCAAGCCCGGGGATGTGGTGAGGTGAAAGGGGGACATCTGGTGAGCAGAAGCCCAGCTGAGTTACACTGTGGTTTGTCCAGCCAGAGATGGACTAGCAACGGGGCAGCCCTCTGATCCCCAAGCCTTGACATAAAAAGCTCCCCCGCCCCTTCAGGTTATCCACTGAGTGGATCGTTCCAGTGCTCCAATCCCTGGCAGCGGGGGCAGCTTGTTGTGGGAGGCTGCTGAGCTGCTCTTGGGCCCAAGCCGGCCTGGCTGCAGGGCAGTGCTAATGGCCTGCACTGGGGCTGCTGGAGCAGGCCAGCAGAGGGAAGGGTTAAGTGAGATTCCGAGGCTCTGACATTTTGCTAATGTGCTGTGTTAATTGATTCGCTCATTTCCATTTGTTCCTGTTAAAGAGAGACAGATGAGAGTGATCCTGCCGTGCAGCGACTTGGCAGGGAGCGTCTCCGCTGAGTGCAGATGTGCTCCTGGCTCATTTATTACCATCAGGTCTCCAGGCTACTCTGAGTGGAGCCACTTTTCCAAGACTCTGGAAAGGCGCGAGGGGCTGGGGCCATGAATCCTGGCTCCCAGTGCCCATGGGCTGCCCTCATCACAGACCCACTGGACCCACCGCACAGAGAGCCCCGGGTGCAGGCAGGAGGGGAAGGAGGCAGGTGCTGCCACGGCTGATGAGCTGGTGCTGGGGAAGGAGTTGCTGGAGTTGGGAGGAAAGATGGAGCTGAGCAGGTGCAAGATGACGTGTTTGGAAAAGCAGTCCCAGGACAGAGCTATGCCATTTCCGGGGCTCCCGGATGCCCCTCACCTGGAGTTTGCAAGGGCCTTAGGAGAGCAGTGCAGCCTCAGCCCCGACCCCAGGTCACTTACATGCCAGCAGCCTCTTTTGTGCCTCAGTTTCTCAGCCGTATGTGGGATAATGTCACCGTATCACTCTGGGAAGGTACTTGGACATCTACAGGTGCACGGCGCCACATGAGGGCTGAGAATTGTTATTGTTAACAAATGAAATACAGAGGCAACACTTGGCAGCTTTCGCTGCCAGATCTCAAAGTGCTTTGCACACTCTTCTAACCTGGGAGATCAGCATTGTGAGTCCCGCTTTTCAGATAGGGAAAGTAAGGCATTGAGCAGTTATAGGACTGGCCCAAGGTTACCCAGGGAGTCAGTGGAAAAGCTGAAGTAGAACCCAGGAGTCCTGGTGCCCAGTGCTGAGCCCTCACTGCTAAACAACACTCCCTGTGAAAGACACAGGAATCTTGTCAAAGATCCCCTTAGCCTCAAGTCAGGAGAGAAGCAGAGAGAATCTCTGTGTTGGGTCCTTCCAAGACATGAGGAGCTATACATGAATGAAGGCAGGCTGCATTCTGGCTGCCTGCACCTCGTCTGTCCAGTGACAATGAAGATTAGGGGCAAATTCTCAGTGGAGCAAACATCTTGCCTTCCCTTGTTTTGTCATATCTCAATGTATAGACCAGGGTGTCCTAGCCCAAGCTCAATGGCTTCTCCCCTCTCTTAGACGGCTCTGTACATTCACGGTGCAGCTGGGAGCAGTGGTTAGAGCTGGTCGAATGTTTAACCAATGTGCGGGGGTTTTTTGGCCAACAAATGCATTTTGACAATATCAAAACATTTTGTGCAAACAGTTCAATTTCAATAACGTTTTCTATGGACAAAAACCCAAATTGAAATGTCAATGTTTGCTTGTGATGTCTGCACTGAAACAATCAAACTTTGCCATAAAACACTGTGAGTGAAATCATTTCCCTGGAAACGTTCTCAGGACGAAAACAGCATTTCCCCTGGCTCTCTGCGCAGCAGGGCCCTGCCTGGCACCATCCCTCCCTTGGCTTTCACCTCACACCAGCTGCTGGTTGGCTGGAGTCTCACTGCCCCGTGTCGGAGCTGGAGTGTTCAGCGTCTCTCTGCAGGAGAAGGCAGTAACTCCGAGTTCTCTTAGGACCGGTCAGTAGGATTCAGACTTCACAATTCTCAGAAGGCCCCCCAGGTCCTGCAAGCTCGAGGCTCAGAGCCCCGATGGGCGCACCCACTAACAGGGGCTCCCAAGGTATGTTGGAGTTTGGGACAACTGGGACTGAATCGGTGTCGTGAAAAGGAGCAGGCAGGCTCCAGAGTGAGATGCAGAGCCCCAGGGACTGGAATGCAATGGGGAAACCTGGGCACAGGCCCGCACTAGGAAGCCGCCTGTGTGGGACTGTAAGGGCAGCCTGTGATGGGCTTGTCCCACAGGATATCACAAACCCTGGGAGCCCGGTCAGCGGAGCTGCAGGTGTGAATTCCAGCTCGAGGAGCTGTAGCCAGGCAAGAGCTGATCCAGCCAGGACGCTGCAAATGGAGCGTGCGCCTATGGCAGTGCGCAGGGTGGGAGGGGCTAGCCACCCGCCTGCAGGCCTCCAGGCTCAGCCAGGATCGTGCTCCGGTGGCCAGCGCTGTCTGCTGCTTGCTTCACCATGGACCCCCTTCTAGCTTTACTGCCCTCGTGCAATCAGAGATAGCACACGGACAGCCGCTTGAGCTGGAAATTACCCCGCCAGCTCCACTGTCCACATCCCCCCTGCGGATCCTGGCTCGGGGGGAAAATCCTTTTGCCGTACTTAATGAAAAGCACCCTTCAATTCTGCATGGACTCCAGGCAGTAAATACACCTATTGCTTGCCCATTAATTACTTAATGACTTGCCTAAGAGCCATGGCACCCACTCCCTGCAGGCCAGGTCAGCACTGAACTTGCTCCCCTCTCCCCGTGAAGGGCAAGGACCCCAAGCCATTCCTGAGCAGTTGTGAGACCTGGCTTCCTCTGTGCCAGCAGCCAGCCGGGGGACTCCTTCACAGGCACTGGAAAGGGCCGAGAATCCCTCGCACTTTTACATAGTGTTTTATGAGACACTATTAATGGAATGCTGGAGTCCCCAGTGCCCCTGGATGTTCGCCTTGTGGCCGTGCCGCCAATATATAAAGTCAGTTATAAATGGCTCCAATACTGCAGAAAATACCGTCTCCGGAACAAAGGGAAAGGGAGGTAAAGGAAAGCGGAGATAAGGGTGTGACAGGGTCTCCTGCAGGGAAGAAAGTGCAGAGCACAAATCCAGCAAATCCTCCCAATCTTTATGCTAGAGAAGGGCCCGAAGCTGAACCATGTCGTGTTTCGGGGGTAGATTTAAAGGCCCAGCTCAGAGCCTGCCTCACAGGGTTGGTTCTGGGTGGCACCCGTGCCCGGAAGGGCCTGTTCTCCAGGTCTGGTGCAGATGGTGAAGCACTGAAGCAGGTGGCCATCCCAGCCTCACCTCTGAGCTCAGAAGGGTTCTTGAACGGGAGAAATCTCACAGCTTGTGGGATTTCCGTGCTGCTGGATCTCAGGCTGACGACCACTCCTACTCCAGTCTCGAACCCACACCCTGAGCCCAGCTCTCATTATCCCTGGATCTGCTCATCCCTGATTTCAAACCATGGCTCCCTGAGACCTCCAGGACCAGGGTCTCTTTTCTCCTTCCTCCATGGAATCCTGCCTTCTAGCTGTAGCCAGCTGCCTGGTCCCATTCATAGCTCTATGAGGTCACGCTAGATGGAGGCGACAAAGAAAAATCTCATCTACAGATACATTTAAAGGTGAATGGAAAAGCTTCTTCCTGCCAAGTTTTTCATGCTACAGCTGATGAAATCATGAACATTTAAAACAGAGCAGGACACTAGCGACTCCCCCGCAGGAATATCATCAGCCACCTTACGTGTCTGGAGTGCCCTGCCTCTCACAGGATCCCAAAGGGATTTGCAAATGGGACGCATGCAGCAGCGCTGAAATGCAGCCACCTCTGGGGTAAGAGGTGGCAGCCAGCACACTGCACAACAGTGGGAGGAAGGGAGGCCGTGTCCAAGATCGTCAGGGCAAAGCAGGAGAAAGGCACCAGCCGGGAGATCTCTTAAGTCGGTGCAGAGCCAGGAGAAGCCTCCGCTTTAAACATTTTTGTCCAACATTCTGGACACGGGGTGATTTCCTGGGATTTGGTTTAGCTGCTTTGGAAGGATAACAAAAAACCATGGCTGAGCTGGTTCCAGGGGCCCAGATCTGAGCTTAGCTCGCTGAGCTCAGCTCTTGTCTGGCAGGCAAAGGGGGGATTGATTATTTAACTCTTTGCTGGTACTGTGTCAGTCTCCACCCAGATTCTGTGCAGTGACATTTATGGCTGGGCAGTGGGAGTGAAGTGGTGCATAGGGCCTTGTGCATGACATCTGCATTGCTGTGAACTAAACCCTGGCTGATTCACTATTATAAACAGGATTGCCCCTGGGCTCTAGTGCTTAGCCAGTATCTGGGGCTTGCCAGGTGGTTTCTCTTAGGAGGAGAAATTGATCATATGAGTCAGGTCTAGCCTTTGATAGGATCCTATTATTTACAAAGAACTGGGCTTGTTTAGTCTGCAGAAGAGAAGAATGAGGGGGGATTCGAAAGCTGCTTTCAACTACCTGAAAGGGGTTCCAAAGAGGATGGAGCTCGGCTGTCCTCAGTGGTGGCAGATGACAGAACAAGGAGCAATGGTCTCAAGTTGCAGTGGGGGAGGTTTAGGTTGGATATTAGGAAAAACTATTTCACGAGGAGGGTGGTGAAGCACTGGAATGGGTTCCCTAGGGAGGTGGTGGAATCTCCATCCTTAGAGGTTTTTAAGGTCAGGCTTGACAAAGCCCTGGCTGGGATGATTTAGTTTGGGATTGGTCCTGCTTTGGGCAGGGGGTGGGACTAGATACCTCCTGAGGTCCCTTCCAGCCCTGATCTTCTATGATTCTAAGAACGTACAAAGTCCTGTTCTGCTGAGCACAGTAGAAATGAACAGCACCAGGCAGTTTTCCTTGCTCACAATTTCCTAGTTGAGCCCCTTCAGCCAGCGCTGCGCCCCAGAAATCTGTCTCTGCTCCCTATCAGGGTCACATGCATGGCTCCTTCTCTGGCTGTCTTTCTGAGTGCTTCATGCTTCTGCCAACCACAGAGACACACCCAGGTGAACCAATCAGCCCCCATTCCCTATTCCTCAGGACAGCCCCTCTTAGTCTCCCTGAAGTAGTTCTTGCTCAGGTCTTCTCATCTGGCCCAGTTCTTTGGGCAGTGGCTTCTATTATTTCAACTATATTATGCCATAAAAAAGCTTAATTGCTTTTTCCATTTACCCTGACTGAAGGCTGGCTAGCACCATCAGCTTCAAAGAGGTCGGTGATTGCCTTTAGATCAAAGACACACTTGATGGCAGCCATTAACACATTCCAGCATAACAGTATTTCTCTTCTGCTTGCTCAGGAACTGTTCATTTCAGCTACCTCTTCGACTACTCCCTCTTAACGATTTGTGAAACATGACAGGTCTCCTTAGTCACATGGTGTAGTGTTTACTTCCTGACTGGATGACTGACTCATTTATAAACAGGAGGGAGGTCAGAGATGGTGGCCCAGTGCTTCCTTTGTGAACACCCATGCGATCACCCTCAAGAGGGCATTTTGTAAAGAAAAAAGAATTCACTCGTATGCACTTTTGCTGAGAGTAAATAAAAAGTGTAGCACTATCATCGTGGATGAGAGCGTGGGGGTTTATTAAATGGCTGCTCACGGATCCCTTCTCACTCTTGCTGCTGAATCCCAAGTGGTTCATATTTTCCCAACAAGCATTTTCATTTTGTTCCACATATTCTCAGAATTTTTCTGTTTTTCCATTAAAATTTTTAATTTTCAGTTTGGGGTTTTCCCCCACCCTCTTTTCTCTCTCTTTGTCCTCCTTTTATTTCCCTGCTGGAAAATGGGGGAGGGGAGAGGGAGAGAAAAGGGAGAAAATACTTAAAACCAAACCCCCAAACCATTTCTTGTTGGCAAAAGAACAAAAAACAAAATTCATTTTTCAATGAAAAACTGAATACCGAATATTTCTGGTAAAATATTTCATGTTGGTTGAAAAGCCCTTTTTCATCAGAAAAGTGACCAATTTACTCCCAAGTCCTGGGCCAAATTTTGGGAAATGTTGATAAACTCATTGCAGCCAATAGGAAATGGCCAATTCCTCTCAGGTTGTAGCCAATGGGATCTTTGCCTGAGTAGGAACTCACCCCAGGATGGACAAACACCTGCATCAGTACTTGGGTGCAACAATTCCTCACCCACTGCTGGTACAGCATGGGGCGTACTCCCCACACGGAGGGGGTAAATTAGGCCCAGTTAACCTATAGGCTGCACCGAGAGGAAAGCCAGGGAGGGCAGAGACCAAATTGCTGATGGCGCCCAGCTGAGAAGGAATGAGCAGGGGAAGTATAAAGCCTGGGAGCTGGCAACAGAAGGGGGCTGCAGAGAAGTAGTCTGCGGTCACGCCCGGAGAGGAGGGCGCTTGGGCCGGCAAACCCAGAGGCGGGGAGCCACGAGGTAGAGCTGAGAAGTAGGAAGGTGTCCAGGGGAAGAGCAACATGGTCTGGGAGTGAGCAGGCCACAGTTGCTAGAGGTAGGGCCCTGGACTGGAACCCGGAGCAGAGGGCGGGCCCGGGTTCCCCTCCCAGCGGCACGGTCAGAGCAGTGAAGGGAAGACAGCCGCTTCCTGGAGTGGGGTTTTGATAGCCCCTGGCAGAGGAAACATGCAGATTGACCTGGCCAAAGGGCCAAGGCACGGAGAGGGAACACCCTGAGCTGCGGAGGCTGTGAGAGGAGGACGGGAAAGACACCGCCAGAGAGGGGCGCAATGCCTGGCCAGAGCTATCCCCAGAGCGACCAGGAGAAGGTGGCGCCCGTGGTGAGCAGCCCCCGTGACAGAGACGTTGCCAGAGTGCGGGGTCAGGGGGTCCCGAGCTGTGCAGCTGCAATCGTCACCACGTTTGAAAGCTCTTGGGAGCCCCGGGGTCTGATTTTCCCGGCCGCAGCTTCTCACTGGCTTCAGCTGAATGGCGGGTGCTCAGCACGTCCCAGAGTCAGGCCCAGGTTGCTCGAGGTGGGCTCCCAGCGCTCTACAGGCAGTGGCTGCTTTTGAAACCTGTGTCCGGAGCAATATTGCACCCAACAGCGGCACGGTTTTATCGATCCGAATCCCGGGTCAACCATCACTGTTCCTGTCCCTTGACCGCCCCACCGGCCTGAAGCCAGCAAGCGCTGACCTCAGCATCCCTCCCGCTCCGCCGCCTGTCTTTGGATCTCACCTCATTTTGAATGAAGGGTTTACTGTTAATTACTTAAACCCAGAGGTGCTCTCCCCCCTCCCACGCACATCTCTCCAAAGACAAACGGGTCCAACATGGGCAGGTTGGGCCCGGCTAGCACGTCTCTGCTCTTTCTCTCCTCCTGTCACACCGAGTTCAGATGATTCATGTGGCATGACTCCGTGTACGCCTGCTTGGGCATCGTCAGATGTCCGTTGCCATGGCAACATGATGCAACACGTCCCGGCGTTGCGTGGCTGAGGTTCTTCCAAACTGGCAGGGCAGGGAGGTCGTCCTCTCTCCTCCTTTCGGAGGAAGCGCGTCACCCAGGAGTGACACAGCGGGAGACGTGGTAAAGGAGCCCTCCCCTGAGGAGATCCTATTCCGTCAGCCTCTTGGCATCTCCGTCCTGCCATCTGTGCCTAGGAGTCTAGGCTGCTGCATTCACTCCATGGGTGTCACTCCCAAGTAACCCTGCTGGATTCCATGGACTTTTCCTGGATTTACACCAGTATAAATGAACTCGATTCAGCCCAGGGGTGCATTTCCGCGGAATGTCATTGCGGAGCACGACCCCCATTATATTCTGAGATTCTCCAAGGAGACAGCAGGTAGCTAGTCAGGAATTAGCTCCCAAAATGGGGAACACAAGAGGGTAAGAGTGTGAATGTTGCTGTGGTGGGTGAACGTCACAGCCCAGGTAAGCTATGGCTGCATGCTGGCTCTGAAACCGCCAGATTTCAGGGAAGGGCCTTACCTCTAAGCAAGTGCCTTAGCGCATAGGTATGGCTCAGAGATGTCCAACATTTGATGTAGTTGGGGTTGGTCCTGCTTTGAGCAGGGGGTTGGACTAGATGACCTCCTGAGGTCCCTTCCAACCCTGATCTTCTATGATTCTATGATTTCTTAGCCAAACTACCCTAGCCTCTGGGGCCTGTAAAGTTAGACTGGGAACAGGAAACAGGAGAAAGCAGCCCATTTTGGACCCGCTGAAAGCCCTGGGCCAAGCCAAGCCCTAGCAATCGCAATGATGTGCTGGTCAGATCACCTGGATGTAAAAATGTAAATCTGTCCAGGCTGAGCTCAGAGACCCGGCCCATTCATGCACAGTCAGCAACACAGTGCAGCCAACAGAGGGGGACAAGGCCCACATTGGGGGTAAAGAGAGAAAGGGTTGGGTGTGAGGGGAAGGGGTAACACGACCAGCACCCAGCACAAGACTTAGCAGGGAGAGTGAGCGACAGAGGGAGGGGGCATGGGGTGAGCAGGGCAAGCCTTGGAGAAGGGGCGGGGCAGGTGTGGGGCCTTGGGGAAGAAGGTTGGGCAAGGGTCTTTGGTTTTCTGCAATCAGAAAGTTGGCCACCCTAAGGTCAGCCTCTATGAACCTTGGGAAGGTGCTGGCAGGGGCCATCCTCCCAGGGAAGGGACCCTACTGTGGCTCTGCAGAAGGGAGCTACCCTCCAGATGAGGGCGATCAGGGCCCTTGCTGGGGCGGAAGAGCGGCCTTGCAGGTCAGCGTGGGAGGAATGGCCATGCTCCCAGACCAGGCCGGACAATGTGCACCAAGCAGGCTCCAGACACAGGGAGCGTCTCTGGAGCCCCGCGGGAACAGGAGCGTGAGGGTTTGCGTCACGTGAAGGCCGCTGTGGTGTCCTCGCTCCAGTGCAGCTGGCTGAGGGGTAACAGCACAGACCTCGCTGCCTTTGCAGGCAGTGTCATGCTTACAGGGACACCCATACAGCTCGGCCCCTCTCAGGGCCAGCTCATGTCTGGTGCTGAAAGCAACAGGCTGTCCAGGGACTCCAGAGAACCTGCCCAAGCAACTGACACAGGAGGGCCCTTCGCCATCGCTGCACCCTGGACTGGGGAGCAGGGACACTGCAGGGCGTTGGCAGCCTGGAGCACAAGGAGCTGCTGCAGATCCGTGATGAGGGGCACAGAGGGAGCTGTGTGGTAGGGTGGCAGGGCAGGAATAACAGGGGTTGGGAGCCAGGAATGACAGGCACCCATCCAGTTTGTAGAGGCCCGAGGCTGGAGGAGCAGGGAGATGCCGGTCAGGATTACAGAGCATCAGCAAAGCCGTGCAGGCAAGGGGGCTGGGCAGGTCTCTCAGCTGGGCATGCTGGGAAGGAAGAGGAGGGTGGATGAAGGACTCCCGGGTTTGCTGCCCCAGGCTCGACTGCAGGACAGGGAAGTGGGACGCAGGGTCGTGCCCGTGGCTCCTGAGCCTGGGTCATGCTGTCCTTCGCTCTCACTCCTGAAACCTGCAGGTAACTCACCTTTGCACACAGTGAATCCAGCCAACGTCCCTGCTCCCCCCACGAACATGGCCATCCCCATCCCGCACCCCCGTGCTCCTCTCCCCTGCGAGGACAGGGGTCAAAGAGCACGTGGCAGGCGGACTCTCTGCCTAGATCACTCGAAGGGGAGTCGGGGGCGCTGACGCTCCAGGAGCCAGCACTGGGTTTCCTCCTTGGCCCTGCTCCCCTGGAAGCAGAGCTTAGTGGACCATTCCTACATACGGCTCCCTGGGAGCAGAGGGATGGTCTCTCTGGAGCCCAGTGCAGAAGGAAATGGTGACGGTTTAAATCATGAGCCTCTGCTTAACTCCTTGGAGCTCTGCTAACGGAGGGTCTCCAGCCAGGCCACATGAGTGAGCTCCCGCACTGGGCAGAGGCCACAGAACCCCCTTGCCGTGTGCGAGCAAAGGGCTGGCTCCAGCTCATCGAACACAGCCTGGCAGGTCAGGCGGCCATGGGGCTATTCTCCCAGCTGGCCTGGGATGGGATCTGGGACTCTCCCAGCATCTGAGGGCTCCGGGACATCCCAGGCGATTGCACAGGGTTACAACGCTAGTGTGAGTTTGTCCCCTTGTAAGGGGAATGCCGGGCTCTGCAGGGCAGGGACAGACCCCCCCACCCCGCCCTCCCAGCAGGCTGCCTGGCACCAGTGGGGCCCTACATGCTGTATATGGATCTGGCCTTGTTTCTCTTTATCATCCCCCCCAGTTTGCCCCCCACATTCTCTCCCAAGCACAGGGCCTTTCCTGTCCATGCCAGCTTTGCGGCCTCGATGCCGTGTCTGGGGCTGCTCGCTCTCTCCAGCACAGCATCACAAAGCTTTTGATACGGTCTCCCACAGTATTCTTGCCAGCAAGTTAAAGAAGTATGGGCTGGATGAATGGACTATAAGGTGGATAGAAAACTGGCTAGATTGTCGGGCTCAACGGGTAGTGATCAACGGCTCAATGTCTAGTTGGCAGCTGGTATCAAGCGGAGTGCTCCAAGGGTCAGTCCTGGGGCCAGTTTTGTTCAATATCTTCATTAATGATCTGGAGGATGTGATGAATTGCACCCTCAGAAAGTTTGTGGATGGTAGATACGCTGGAGGGTAGGGATAGGGTCCAGAGTGACCGAGACAAATTAGAGGATTGGGCCAAAAGAAATCTGATGAGGTTCAACAAGGACAAGTGCAGAGTCCTGCACTTAGGACAGAAGAACCCCATGCATCGCTACAGACTAGGGAGTGACTGGCTAAGCGGCAGTTCTGCAGAAAAGGACCTGGGGATACAGTGGACAAGAAGCTGGATATGAGTCAGCAGTGTGCCCTTGCGCCAAGAAGGCTAATGGCATTCTGGGCTGTACTAGTAGGAGCATTGCCAGCAGATCGAGGGACGGGATCGTTCTCCTCTATTCGGCACTGGTGAGACCACACCTGGAGTACTGTGTCCAGTTCTGGTCCCCCCACTACAGAAAGGATGTGGACAAATTGGATGTTGACAACTGGGGGTGTGAGCTCCAGGGTCAGGCCAGAAATGAGGGGTTCAGGGTTCAGGAGGGGACTCCAGGCTTGGAGGTGGGGCCGAAGGATTTGGAGTGTGGGAGGGCGATGGGGGTTGAGGCAGGGGTTTGGGATGCAGGAGGGGGCTCTGGGTTGGGGGGTGCTCAGGGCTGGGGCAGGGGTTGGGGCTTGGGCTTACCTCGGGCAGCTCCTGGTCAGCGGCACAGCGGGGCAAAAGCAGGCTCCCTGCCTGGCCTGGCACCGCGCTGCGTCCTGGAAGTGGCCAGCAGGTCCGGCTCCTAGGTGGGGGGACCAGGAAGCTCAACGCGCTGCTCTCGACCACAGCACCACCCCCACAGCTCCCATTGGCCATGGTTCTCAGCCAATGGGAATGCAGAGCCAGTGCTCGGGGCAGATGGGCAGCACACAGAGCCCCGTGGCCTCCCCGCCTAGGAGTCGGACCTGCTGCCGCTTCCAGGGCACAGCGTGGTGCTAGGACATGTAGGGAGCCTGCCTTAACTGCCCAGTCAGCGGTAATGGCCCGGAGCTGCCAGGGTCCCTTTTCGACCAGCCGTTCCGGTCGAAAACCAGACACCTGGCAACCCTACTGCCCCCTGATCTGCCGCTGCCCAGGGACCTCCAGCAGGTACCGGCCTTGGCCTACTCCCAGTCTTGCTTCCTGCTCTCATCTCCTTCCAGCACCACTGACTCTCAATCCTCCTTCCCTCTCATCCTCTGTCCAGTGTCAGGGCACCATGGGCATCCCCAGCAGCAAGCCTAGACACCCCCTGCTGACTTGGCCTCCAGGGTGAAACAAAGGACACTCATCCCGTGGCCCTTGGCTCCAGGTCGCAGCTGCATACTGCCCATCGCTGCCAGATCCTCCTCTCTGTGCGGCCCCTCCAGACACAGGATCTCGCTCAATCCTGTTGCTTCTCCCTCCGCAACGGCTATCACTCTCGTTACTGGTTGTTTGCCTGGTGGGAGGTACTCAGGGATCAGGGCTCCACTGTGCCCGGGGCTGTACACGCACACACCCAAGTAACCCATCCATAGCCTTTCACCCGCCCTTCAGCTCCACCCTTAGTCACCGCCCATTCCCCTCCACTTCTCCCAGCGCTCCTCCCAGCTCTGCCCTCCCTGCCCCGACTCGCTCCAAAGCAGCTCGCCCTGAGACTCCAACAAGCCGCCTCCCCCTTTCCCCGTCCCAGACCAATTTCTAGAGCCCCATCTACCCCCACAAGCCGTTTGAGGGCTGGGGGGGGGGGAGCACATGAGCTGGATCCTTCTGCTGAACTGGCCAGCAATGAAATAGGTAACCATGGTGCCATCTGAACAGCTTTCAATAGGATCCAAGTCAAGACCCCGTTCAGGGGAATGGGATGGGCCACAGCTCCCTCCGAGCTCGTCTTTCAGGCTGCCAGCAGATTCAGGCAGACATTGCACGAGGCATAGGCGTTGAATTTTATTTTTCCACATGGGTGCTCCACCCTGGCTCTGCCCTAAGGCCTGCCCCCGGGTCCCCTCCTCCCCTGAGGCCCCCGCCCGCCGTCTGCTCGCTTCTCTCCAGCGGGTGAAGGTGGATGCTGAGCGTCCACTATTTTTTTCCCATGGGTGCTTGAGTCCTGGAGCACCCACGGATCGGTGCCTATGGCATTAGGGGTTACCTTTGGAAGATTTGAGGCCTGCAGTGGGGAGAGACTTGCCTGCAGTGGGCTTATCCCTCCCAGGAGATGGGGCGAAGGGAGAGCTGGTGCTCAAAGATTGTTCTGTAAAGTGGGGAGGTGCAGTTAGCAGCCCCCCCATCAAAGGGAAGGGCTGGCTGTAGGGAGAGAGCTGGGGGCCAGCCGGGGCCGGGGGGGGGGGGGAGGAGGGGACAGAAAGGAAGGGGCGTTCCTAGGGAGTTAGGAAAAGGATTTGGTGTTTATCCAGCTTACCTTGTGCTGCAGAACATCCCAGATCCTGGAAGATCATGGCAGCCCCAGGAGACGAGGACACACCCCAAATCCAGTGGCTGAACGTTTGGGCTTGCAGGTGGGTGAATGCAGCACGGGGCCTGTACCCAGGATGCCGCTGAGAACTCAGCTAACCCGGGCTCTGTGATTTGGGCCCCGCGGCAGAGGAGAGCACATGGTGAGGGTAGGCATCCTGGGCAGAGACGAGGGTGGGACGTGGCCTGCCATGGAAACAGGGGCAGTCGTGGGAGAAGCTGCACAAAAGGGGGAGAGCGGAAGCTGCCTCGGGGGGGAGTGGGGTGCAGCTTCCCCCCCACCCAGGATCTGCTGGAGAACATCCTCCCGCTCTGGCAACAGGACAGCAGCCCAAGCCTTCTCCCTTCTGTCTGTTTACATGCTGCAGGCGGCATGCGTGCGCCATAGCTGTCAGCCCCACACCCGCAGCGGGATGGATCCCTCCTCTGCTCGCCCGTGCGTCTGGCGCTCCCGGGGCTGGCAGGGCCTGCGAGCGCTGCTGTGGCAAGCAGGTGGGATGGCTGCTCTTTGGAGAGGGCACATGCCCCGAGCCGGGAGGGAGGGTTCAAGCCGGTCAATGGCTGCTCCCGGTGCTGAACCAGGGAACCCAGCCCAGTCCGCTTGGCCAGAAGGCCTGTGGCTGCAAACGAGCTGGGGGATAGACTCTGGCCCGGAGAAGAGGCCTGGCTCGGATCCTGTCCCTCAAACCTGATGACAATTCAGATGCAGCTTGCAGCCCTAAACTGGGAGCCTCCATGGTCAGCAGGGGTTCTTTATCTGCAACTTTCCATTCCTCCCGACTCCCTCCCAATGGAGCGAGGGGCAGGGGACATAGCGTCTGGGCTCGGCTCCGCACCGGGGCCTGCCGACTTGCCATCCGGGACCCTTCCTCGCCTGGCAAGCTCACACAGGGCCCAGTGGCTCGAGCGGCCTCTCCTCAGGGCCCCAGCCTGCGATGCTGAGCTCCGGGGCCTGCACTGCATTCTGGGGAGCACTGCCCCTAGCCCGGGGCCCCCCAGCCCAGCGAGGCCCGCGAGGCTCTGCCAGGAATTGCTGCATCCCAAGCAGGGGAGGCAGAGAGCTGTTCATTTCCCCTGCAGGATTGTGGGCGATGGGCCAAGGCCATTCTTCAGGCGGGAGGGGAGAAGCAGCTTTGCTGCCATCGGCTCCACAATGCCAGGGCCGGGGAGAACCCCAGCAGGCTGGGCTAGTCTGAGAAGCAGCATACAGACCCTCCTGCACTTGCTGTGACCTGGGGCTCATTCGGAGCATGGAGGCCTCCTGGGACCAGGGAGAGACGAAACTGTCCTGCTTCTGAGGGTGTTGCTGGGGTCTTGGTGAAAGCCCTCCAAACGGGGGTCCCCCCAGGGAGCCAGGGGGGGCCTTCATGGAAATGCCACATCTCATGAGTTCATGTGACGGGCACTAAACATGGGTCATAGAGAGTCTGATGAGACTCTCCAGGCTGGCCAGTCATGGGAGCAGAGCAAGTTGCGAGGTCTGTATCCCTCAGAGAGGCAGAGGCGAGATTAGAATCATAGAATAGAATCATAGAATATCAGGGTTGGAAGGGACCTCAGGAGGTCATCTAGTCCAACCCCCTGCTCAAAGCAGGGCCAACCCCAACTAAATCATCCCAGCCAGAGCTTTGTCAAGCCTGACCTTAAAAACCTCTAAGGAAGGAGATTCCACTACCTCCCTAGGTAACCCATTCCAGTGCTTCACCACCCTCCTGGTGAAAAAGTTTTTCCTAATATCCAACCTAAATGTTCCCCATTGCAACCTGAGACCATTACTCCTTGTTCTGTCATCTGCCACCACTGAGAGCAGTCTAGATTCATCCTCTTTGGAACCCCTCTCAGGTAGTTGAAAGCAGCTATCGAATCCCCCCTCATTCTTCTCTTCCGCAGACTAAATAATCCCATTTCCCTCAGCCTCTCCTCATAAGTCATGTGCTCCAGCCCCCTAATCATTTTTGTTGCCCTCCGCTGGACTCTTTCCAATTTTTCCACATCCTTCTTGTAGTGTGGGGCCCAAAACTGGACACAGTACTCCAGATGAGGCCTCACCAATGTCGAATAGAGGGGAACGATCACGTCCCTCGATCTGCTGGCAATGCCCCTACTTATACAACCCAAAATGCCTTTAGCCTTCTTGGCAGCAAGGGCAAACCATAGACTCATATCCAGCTTCTCGTCCACTGTAATCCCTCGGTCCTTTTCTGCAGATTAATAAAGAGAGATTAATAAAACTGGACTTTTCAGCTTGGAAAAGAGATGACTAAGGGGCAATATGATAGAGGGCTATAAAATCATGACTGGTGTGGAGAAAGTAAAGAAGGAAGTGTTATTTACTCCTTCTCATAACACGAGAACTAGGGGTCAGCAAATGAAATGAATAGGCAGCAGGTTTAAAACAAACAAAAGGATTTCTTCACACAATGCGCAGTCAACCTATGGAACTCTGCCAGAGGATGTTGTGAAGGTCAAGACTATAACAGGGTTAAAAAAAGAACTAGATAAGTTCATGGAGGAGAGGTCCATCAATGGCTATTAGCCAGGCTGGGCAGGGATGGTGTCCCTAGTCTCTGTTTGCCAGAGGCTGGGAATGGGCGGCAGGGGATGGATCACTTGCTGATTGCCTGTTCTGTTCATTCCCACCTGGCACTGGTGCTGTTTGAAGACAGGGTACTGGGCTAGATGGACCTTTGGTCTGACCAGTATGGCTGTTCTAATGTTCTTAGGCCATTGCTGGGGACTGGGATGGGGTGGATAGACCATCGATCTCTTCTAGCCTCTTCCTGTAGGCAAGGTTCGGGCAGCAGGGGCATGAGCGTTTGCCCAAGCTGAGTGTCAGGAGCAGGTCCTGGCCAGGAACAGTGCACTGGACCCCAGCCCAGCAAGCACAGGCTGGCCGGCCAGAGGGACACAACAGCTGTCCGACCCAAGGAGACCCTGCTTCTTGCTCCAAGATGCACATAGGGTCCTATGGGATTTGGGTGCGGTTGCCAACAGTATGAATGCAGTGGGAGTGGATACTTCCCCTCCCCCCACTCATGCACACACAGTCATAGGTGCACGCACACACGAGTGCGCAGACACAAGCACACTCCTGTGCCCGGGGGCACTTGCCA
Organism: Natator depressus; assembly: GCF_965152275.1. NCBI lineage: Eukaryota > Metazoa > Chordata > Testudines > Cheloniidae > Natator > Natator depressus. The sequence continues at coordinate 16,204,646 of NC_134252.1, forward strand.
GTGCTGAGCAGCCTGGCTGGCAGCCGCCAAGGTGGCAGAGATTGAGAGCAGAGCCCTTGGCTGCTGGCACTTCACAGCGAGCCATCTTTGTGACACGCTGTTGCCGTGACAACTGAAAAGGGTCTTTTGCTGCCTGTCAGCTGCTGAGACAGAAAGGGGGAAAGGGAAAAAAAGAGCATTAGCTCCCAGTTCTTCAAAGCCAGACACGCTCCAGGAGAGGGCGCCCCGGCTCACTGCTCCAGCTGCCCATCAGCCAGAGCCCAAAACCTGCAGCCACCTCGACCTCCAGGGATGGCCTGGGCATGAAAGGGTTACTGGCTTCTGCTCACTCCCGCTCGCTTGGGGCAGACTCCCTTGTAGGGAAGGAGCCTGGACTCCTCCCAGTCCTACCCTCCCCCCACGCTCCAGGTGCCTTTCCGTGGCCTCTCCATCCATCGGAAGCGCTGCACATCTCATGGCATGGCACGGCCTTAGGCCCCTCACACGACACCTGAGATCAGCCACGCTTGTCAGCTTGATCATTCAGTACACACGGCATTAGCCACTCCTGTGGCTGGGGCTTTGCCTCCCCGCTCCCTAGCAAGTCTGGCATGGGAGCAGCTGTTCCCAGTCCCTGGCAATAACACTGGCTCAACTGGCCCAGATGATCACCTCTCTGGCTAGCAGCTGCCCTAACCCAACCTGCATGCTTTCCCTAGGCTTAGTTTTGTCTCTGTGTTGATGCTGCCAATATTTTAGTGCAAGGCTAGTTGACTAACTGGGATCTCCAGGCATGATTGTCCCGAGTGGATATGGTAAAAGCACTAGGTCTGGTTGGGAAACGATGATTTTTTTCCCCCTGAAAAACAACTGGATGAAAACATTTTTTATTTTTTATTTTGTATTGCGTAGGAACATAGGACAGGACTGGAAGGGACCTCTGGGGTCACTAAGTCCAGCCCCTGCTATCACAGGCAGCCCCAGCAGATAATCCTGGTCATAAATTTATCAAGCTCCATCTTCAACCACTTGGGGTGTTTTCCTCCGCTTCTCCTATTGGGAAGCTGTTCCAGAATCGTCCTCTTCTGATGGCTAGAAATCTTCTTCTCATTTCCAGCCTAAATTTATTCATGGCCAGTTTATTTTCATCTAACGTTTTCTTTGAAATAGTTTGGATTTTGGGGGGCCCAGTGAAAAATATCAGGGTTTTCAGTTTTTCAACAACTCCCTCCCCCCACCCTCCAACTCAATGGAAATGGAAAATGTTCCAAGGAAGTTTCGCTGAAAACTTAGATGGACAATTCTGTCCAGCTCCAAGGCCACTGAGGGCTGCAGGCAAGGCCCTGCATGCTCCACAATTCTGCAACCACAGAACTGGGCACAGAATCACCCCGGGCTGCAGACTTACGCTTCAGAATCTCAGCTCTAAAACAGCTCCTGTTGTTATTTGTGTTTGCACTTAGCCCCCAGCTAAGATCAGGGCTCTGTTGTGCTTGGCATTCCACACATAGTAAGGCACAGGGTTTGCTCCAAAGTCCTTGCAAACTAATTAGGAAAGACACAAATGAAATAGCACTACCCTAATGGGGGAGGGGCAACTGACCCAGTGACTTATGTAAGGTTGCTGTAGCAGAACCAGGAACTGAACCCCAATCTCTTAGGGACGAGCGTCCTTCCTCACTAGCTGCTAAGGCTGAAGGAAAACCCCTCAGCTGTGACCCTCATGTGCCATGCACACAGCACCGCACAGTTCACCAAAACCCGAACTAGCTGGTCTGACCGTTCGTTGCAAACAGTAGATTTGACAGTCGTAGGGCCATAGTTCGTTCACTGTAGGCTCACAGACCGTGGCTTACACATTTGTTTATGACTCCAGACTGTTTGGTGAATGGGTTTTATGACCGGAGTGGAGGCTCTGGATTCTCTGCAGACTGTTCGTAGTAGTAGGCAGCTGATTACTCGCAATTTGGAGTTTGCTGTGTGAGCTTTGTAGTGGGTCCCCTGAGTCACATGGCTTGGTTTGCATCCCTCAGCTGGTGGCCTACATGTGTTTCCACCCGCCATTCATCAATCCATTTCTAGACCAGAGGCCCAAAACTTCACCTGTTGTGACTTTTCACACAAACAAAACTGCAGTTATGGGAATGTTCACAAGCAGAGAACAATAAAGGGGTGTGAACAGGCTGACTCCAACATAACTTCCAATCCAGCCGGCTGCTTGTGCACAGGTTGTGATACTATTGTTTAGTGTGTACAGTCCAAATAGCAATGATCTCTTGCATGTCTATTGTGATTGCCATTAAACCCGTACAAGCTCTGGGTTTAATCCCAAAAGTCCTTATTTGGGCAACAGTCCCATAGCACCATGGAAATACAGACACCCCTTCAGTCATGGAGGATGACAACCAACTGGTGTACAGCATTTTGCCCAACAGTGTTGGGAGAGGGAAACTGGCCAAAGACACTGGGACAAGCCCCACCTCTTGCAAAAAGTGCCCTGGAATCTTTCCACGCAGTGCAGAGAACCCTTCTAAAGGGTTGTTGTGAAAGAACCCCCTCCCCACCCCCACTTACTAACCAGCCTGGAAGACACTGTGAGCAGCTCTGCAAATGGCTTGCTGCAGTGATTGTGCCAGAGGTAGAAACTCTGAACCTAGACAGCCTTTAGGCATAAGGAATTCACTAAGCCATGCCCCAAATACCACCCAGAGCTACAGGCGAGATGCTGGGGAGGACGCTCCACCGTTCTAGCACGCAGAACACGTTGTAAAGAAGCCAGTGACATTCCAGCCAGCACAAATGTTTTTTAGCTTATTCTCAGATGCCAGAAACTGCTTATGATGTAGCTGTGAGCTGGAAGAGCATGCTGGGTAATGACATGCAATTTAGCAACTCCAACACTCCCCACTCTTCCCCCCGCCCCCACCCCATAGGCACCCGGAATTCCTGTAGCCAGCACGCGATCACAACAAGCAGTTTTCAACCCGGCGAATGTGTCCAGGGAATAGGGTCTCCAGTTTGAAAGGGTTAAAAGCATTCTGCAGTGTGACAAACCAGCAAAGACGTCCTGCTGGTTCCCCTGGGCTCTGGCAACTTTCCAGCTGTTTTACCACCTGGGGCAGCTGCTGCGTTCTTCAAATGATGCTGCCATCACTTTAAAATCAATGATACAATCGGGCCTTATTTCAAGAAACCAGTCTTCTTCCTTCTGAAAATGTTCTGTGATGGATATTGGCTGCACACCTTGCTTGGCCTCCCTCTCATCCGCACTCTGAAATGCCCAGGGATGTGGCTGGAATGACTTTCTGCCCATTCTCAAGTACTTACAGTATCCAATAAATAACCTAATACTGTTTGGTCTAAATGTAATTAAGATCTTTACTCCACGCTCTGCTACACTGACCAGTCATGGTTCCAGCGATTTATTGTGCCGTGTTGTTTGGGGCTTTAATTGTGTGCTGTTGTTTGGCACTGCCTCTGACAGCTTCTCCGAGGAATGATATGTTTAGTCTACAGAGGAGTTTGGGGGTTATAGCTCCTTAAAGGAATTTAACAAGTCAGAGCACACTTTTAATATGGAGATCTGCTTACGGTGTTGCTGAAGCAGAGTTGCTCTGGCTTCCCCTTTACGAAGCTCATTCTTGGAGCAGGAAGAACAGGTCCTCAGAGGAATTCTGCCACCTTTCCACTTACAGAATATTTTCAAGCTGATTGCAATGTCACTGATTGTAACTGAAAATTATGTGGCATTTTTATTCTTGCAAATAATTTAGCTGTGGATCCTACAAGTATTTGATATTAGCTGTGGCAGTTCATAGTGATTGGCCGTGTTAAATCACATGGCATTGCTCCTGGTCCCTGACTGGAGAAATGCATGGGTATTTCATGTGAATATTCATGTGTGGGAATTAAAACTTCTGGTCCCACGAGTACTTGTGCATGCAGCTTTGGTATTCACTTTTTCACCAGTAAAACTACACAGCACAAATGTTCATGGCACAGAAGGAGCCAAAGCCCTCCCAGAGCAAAATCCTGAAGCAGTCAGTTTGATACACTGTCGAATGCTGTTGCAGTCTGTAGCCAGCTCTGTTCTTTATAACACTTGTAGCACCTTAAACATCACTGTATCATCCCCCTAGCTGTCTCCCATTTAGCCCAATCAATGAGGGGCCTTGTGTCTAATCCAAGAGTCCGAACTGGCTTTTCAGAGTCTTTGCCTGACAGCTGGAGACTGTGTTAGAAGCATGTAGCACTTAAATGGTGTGTTTCATCATCAAAGTACAAAACACAGCGACTTCAATGCCGGCAATCCAGACCATTGACCAAACTTCAAGATCACATCTCACACCCCTGCCGTAGAGTTTGTCTGGTTGCATTCAGTTAAGTGTATGTCATTTGCATATAAACTCACCATCTCTTCTTCTGTGTCACCACATAGGAAGTCCTTTGGCACATTGTCTTGCTGGATACATCTGGCTAATTGTTCTACTGCTAAGACTCAAAGCAGGGGTGACAAAGGGCACCCGAGCTGTCCCTTTACTCAAACTGAATTGAGCTGAAGCAAGGTTGTTTGTCACCATCAGGGCTGTTGGCCAATTATAGAGCACCTTAGTTCATTGATCACGCTTGTATCAATGCCAAATGTAGCTGGCATGCTGTGCAGGGTCCTGTTCTACCATGTCTGAGCGTTATTAGCTAAATGATATTTACCGCCTTTAGAAAATACTTTGGGATCTACAGATGAAGCTAGGTGTTAGTAGGAGTAGCTCTTTATTATTGACTAATATTTGGACTCTTTTCTTTTTTTGGCTTTGTAACAGCTTCGTGTCTAGCTAGGATCATGCGGGTGACAGTTTACCTGCTTACACCCTCACAGCAACAGAGAGAATAGCATTCAAAGCCTCCTGTCCTGCTCCCAACCCACAGACCTCTACCACTGGGGAATTTCCATTATTTCACCTGTAAATCATACATGAGCAGGATTCCATCCAATGAGGGCACTGGTGGTGCTAGCCAGTTCAATGCAGTACTACTGTATAGTTCATTGGAAATGGAGCCAAACCCCTGTATCCAACTAGCATGCCCAATCTCTGGGGATGTTTTGATTTGTTACTTAGACTGGACACTTTGGGACAAGCGTGTCTTTTTGTTCAGTGTTTGTACAGCCCCTAGCACAATGGGGTCCTGCTCCATGGCTGGGGCTCCTCAGTGCTACAGTAATACAAATAATAACAAATAACAATATCTATATTTTGCAACCAACCCGTCCTCTAATGGGACCCATCAAAGCACTGGATCCCAACGTCCCTGAGCTGTGGGACTTTTCAGCTTGGGGAAGAGACGACTAAGGGGGGGATATGATCAAGGTCTACAAAATCATGACTGGTGTAGAGAAAGTAGATAAGGAAGTGTTGTTTACTACTTCTCATAATGCAAGAACTAGGGGTCACCAAATGAAATTAGCGGGCAGCAGGTTTAAAACAAATAAAAGGAAGTATTTCTTCACACAACGCACAGCCAACCTGTGGAACTCCTTGCCAGAGGATGTTGTGAAGGCCAAGACCATAACAGGGTTCAAAAAAGAACTAGATACATTCATGGAGGATAGGTCCATCAATGGCTATTAGCCAGGATGGGCAGGAATGGTGTCCCTAGCCTCTGTTTGCCGGAAGCTGGGAATGGGTGAAAGGGGGATGGATCACTTGATGATTCCCTGTTCTGTTCATTCCCTCTGGGGCACCTGGTGTTGGCCACTGTCAGAAGACAGGACACTGGGCTAGATGGACCCTTGCTCTGACCCACTAGCACCATTCTTACGGGGAGACATCAGGTGACACAGCTAAACTCTGCAGCGCAGGCCCCGGTCAAGAGCTTACCATAACAGCACTCTTCTCACACTGCCTGCACTGCGAAGGAGGGAGGTGAAAGGAAAGGGGAGAATGAAAAAAACCAGCACAACAAGGATAACTTTGAGAAGCCTGGAAATGCCAAACAGGGCCAGCCTTAGGGAAAATGATGCCCTGGGCCATCCTGTATTTTGGTGCCATTTTCCCTAAGTCTGGCCCCATAGGGCAGCACACACGTCAACAAACATTTAATGTAGGGTTGCCAACTCTCCAGGAATTAAAAATTAATCTTTAATTAAAGATTATGTCATTTGATGAAACCTCCAGGAATATGACCAACCAAAGTTGGCAATCCTAATTTAGCAACAGGCTGTTACCCCAAGGGGCACATGCCAGGCCCAGAGAGAGGAACCAAGGGATGTGCCAGGCTCCCAGGACAGGCCCAGCGCTACATCTCTCTCCAGGAGTGGCCTGTGGCCGCTCTGCTTCCACTTCCACTTCCAGCCCTGCCCACCGTCCAGCTAACCAGGGGCTCCAACCCTCAGTTCGCCCATACTCACCCCCGCTCTGGCAGCCCAGGCCCACCAGCTTGCAGCAGTTGGGCGGTGTCCCCCTGACCATGGTGCAGTGTGCCATTGGCCATGTCACCCACCCATAAGGCCGGCCCTGATGCCAAGCTAACTCCACTAAGGAACCATGAAGAACCTACCTTTGCCTTCTACCTCCACCATCTCCCTTCTTTCCACCTAGTGGGGTCATGGACTCTGAGAGGTAGCAGTGTCACACCTAGTGGAAATGTTAAAAGCTGGATCTTTTGGCCCCACATCTCTTAAAAGCCTCTTATCATAATAGTTTATATCACAGTGGCACCAAGAGGCTCCAGCTATGATCAGGGCCCTGTTGCACTAGGAGCTGTACAAACACAATGGTCTCTGCCCTGAAGAGCTGCCAGACAAAGGGCAGGAGGAGGAACGGAGGCACCGAGCAGGATTAGCACCTGGCCTCCTGATTTCCAGCCCAGGACTGTCTCCCTGGACCACCCTGACTCCAGCTGTAGAAGATGAAATCACACCAGCTATGCTGATACTGCAGGGCAGATGGAGCCTAACCTCACACTAGCGATGCTGTGCTGTTGCAGGAAGCCCAAGCACTGCCGAAAGGGAAGGGTTAAAAGGGCTGTAGCATTTCTCGGGCCTGGCACAAGGGCAGCTGAAGGGTCATTGGTGCATCTAGGAAGGGAAATGAGAGCAATAGCTCACACTTACATAGCACCTTCCATCAGGGCAGGGGCTCCCTCACACTCCCCTGAGCTCACACCTGTTCACGGGCCGGAGCAGACAATGGGGCCCTCGGTGCTTTTACCTATTGGTTCCTCTTGCTATCCCATTGTCTTTAGATGGGCTCCTCTCCCTCTGGCTGTTTCCTTTCACTCTCCTCTCTCCCTGGCGCTCTGCATTTCCCTCCACCGTTTTTCCGTGTTCTCTTTCTCTCACTTTAACTGTTCTCTGTGTCACATTTCTGGTGTGACCCTTGGGCGAGGCCTTACTCATTATTTGTATTAGCACGTAGAGGCCCTGGCCAAGATCAGCTCCCCATTGTGCTAGGCGCTGCATAGGGAGAGACATTTCCTGCCCTGAAGAGCTCACAGCTCAATTGGACCAAACAAACAAAGGGTTGGAAAAGGAAGCATCAGCCTATCCACATTTTACAACTGGGAAACTGAGGCAGAGTGAGTTCATAGGACTTGCCCAAGGTCTCTCCAGAGCTGGGAGATGAGTCCAGTCTGATGCCTTGGCCACGAGACTAGCCTTCCTCCCTAGCCGCATTCCACAAGGGGCAAGGAACGGACTAAACTTCTCTTTCTCTAGGACCCCCCCACACACACACACACAACTGCAAAATCTTTTCAATTTTTCCCTCCTCCATAGATTTTTTTTTTGCCAGTAGATTTTTTTCCAACTCGAGCTATTTCACTTCATTAATGCACCCAGAAGGAAAGAGCAGCTGCCTACATTGTCTGTCGATGAAAATTTCTTGCGCTGCTGGATTTGTAAAACAACTGATTAAAGACAATGCAATTAATTATTCCTCAATGAAATAGTGGAAATTATCCTGAAAAATGAAGAAATTTAGCAGTGGAATATTAAATCCCTGTAGTTATGTCATTTCTGCAGAGCAGGTTGGGGGTTGGGGTGTGTGTGAAATATAAACAGAAAATGGAGCTACAGCCAGCCCTCCTGCACCCTTACCGCAGCGCCCCCTGCTGGGACTTGTATCCCCCACAGTCAGCCCTCTTCCACCAGGCCCTACAGCGCACCCCCAGCTGAGCTCCCCCCACATCCTGCGCCCCTCCACCTCTCCCTATAGCCCTTCGTTCTAAGAGACAGAGCTCTCTGCAGCCAGCCCACCCACCCCACCCAGGGCTGGCTCCTGGGATAGAAAGTGAGCAGCTGTATCATGTCCCCCTTCAGCCATCGCTGACAGTGGAATGACATCTCTTCTGTGCATTGGATTAGACACCAAGCACAGGGCCTGGCATGAGCCTGCGTTAAGGGGGGGCGCAGGTGCAGCTGCACCCCCACGTCTCTGCAAGGAGATCCTCCACGGGGGGAACATCCATGCGCAGTGTCACCCCTGCTGGGCCTACCCAGGGATATCCAGGTGCTTCCCAGACAGGAGGGGTTGGCTTTGTCCCCACCTTGTCTGAGCTCTCCCGCCAGGCTCCCCGAGCCCTGAACACCACCCCCCTCTGCAGCCTTAGCTCTGGCCCCGCTCGTCCCTGACCCCTATGAGTCCGTTCCTGCTGCAGGTGTTGTGTCCCCAGGCACTGTCCTGCCTGCCTGCAGTGAGGTGTGTGGGATGGGCTGGGACTCCTGGTGGCCACTCCGGAGAGGCTCTGTTCAGAAGGCTCTGGACTGCACACTCCTGCCTTCCCTACGTCTCCCACAAGGACCCGGCCTGGGACCCTCGTGGCACGTCCTCACCCTGGTGGCAGGGCTGGGTTTGAATTCCCTATGCCTGGCCCAGCTCATGAGTGATTGAGCCCAGGCATGGGCTGTGTCTGAGCTGCGTCCTTCACCCGGCAGGGATCTGCGGTACGAACCCTGTGGGGTCTGGACAGGCCTGCGTGGTGTGTGCTGCTAAGGGAGGTCCGTTGTCCCACCCACGCTCTCACTCCCCTTTCCCAGCTCTCTCACACTCCTCCCTTCCCGCCTCACCCCTCTTGCCCTGAGCCATGCCCGCCCTTCCCCTCGGCTCTCTCCTCCTCCCCTCTTGGGCTCCCTCCAGTTCCTGCTCCTTTCCTCTGCCTTCTCGCCACCCTCCCCTGAGCCAGCAGCCCCCTTGCTCCCCAGGCTCGCCCGCTCCCTGTGCCCCCCTGCCCACAAGGGACCAGAGAGCCAGACCCAGCAGCTGGGCCTGAGGTGCCCCACTGCATGCCCTGCCCACTCGACCGCTCTCTCCTGGTCTCTGTATGATGAACCCTACAGAGTCCTGCTGCAGGGAGGAGCGGTGTGAATATGAATTGTAGCCCCTGAGGGAGGCAGGGGCGTACCCTGAATGGAGACAGGTGTGGGTCCTCTTCCCCTTCACAGCCAGGCTTCTGGGTTTTTTTTCCTTCTTCAGAGATTAACAAAATGTGGGCGCGGTGCCTCCCCACCCCGGGCCTGGCGTGTGTGGAACAGATCCAGGCCCCGCACATCACCCGTGCAGTGTAATTACCAGACACGGCAAATGAATACATCTTCTAGGCACCATTTTCTGTCAGGGTTGCTAAGGCCCTGGGGAAGGATTTCTGCTCCAAGCTGCGCTGTGCCACTTGGAGTCCCACACACCCCACCAAACGAACCGGAGCTGAGCTCAGCAACCCCAGAGCCCCCTCCCTCGCCTCAGATGGCCAATCCTTTGCCTACCTCTTTGTGACTGGCTATTTCATGCCCCATCACAGGGAGTCCTGCACCACTTGGCACAAGGCATGGGGACATCCCGGCTCTTAGGGGTTACAGCAAACAGAACTGTGTTCTTTTGGATCTTGTGATTTTATGGCACTTAAGAAATGGGAGATTGGGAACCCTTCTCCTCTTTGCTGCCAGGCAGAATCCAGGCAATGTCGGTGGTGACCAAAGGTTGTTACCATTTAAGAGCGGTTTGGTGGCCTATGTGAAATAAGTTGGTTGGTGTCACCGTCCAGTTACTAGTCTCCAGATGTCCGCAGCATGAAAAGCACCATCAGCAGCTGGCTCCGACTTGGCAGCCTGTGCAGAGAGGCCAAAGACTTAGCTCCCGCAAAGCTGATGCACAATGGCTTGGCATGACTGGGGACGCTTAGGCTCTGTGGGGAGAGGACTCCAGTCTCCAGGACTGTCAAGCCATCACCTTCCATCAGCACCAAACTAGCTACCAGGGAGAGAAGGAAGAAGAGGTAGCTATGGAACATTTCCCACTGGCCTGCACTGGCATTCAGAGGGTGTGGGGGTGTGTGCACGCGTGCCGGAGAGAGAGAGGATTGCAAGACAGCCATGGAAATCTCAATATTCTCCTTCATTTACAGGCTGGATCAAGGGCTTGTCAGTTGTTCTTCCACTGGAGAAAATCAGCTCCAAGGCAGAAGGGAAAGGAAGGACTCTGACATTAGTTCGGACCCTTTCATGGCAGTTACCAAAGCAACAGTTCAGTGATATTCCTCGCTTTCTGCATCCCACCAGCCCCACGGCAGGAAGAGCGCATAGCTTCCTAACTGATCAATATTCACTACAGCTCCCTTCAGGAGCCAGTGTGGATCACAGCACCGTATTCTGTTTGAAACAAACACTTTGGGAGCTCTACCCAGAGAAGAGATCAAACCCTCTGATTACGGTTTGTCACTGAGATTTCGTTGAGTTTTTTCCTTCATTTTTCTTTTATTCCCTGCTCCCCTGAGCTTTCAGGTTACTCTTGACAGGGGTAGGTTGAATTCTGCAGCCTTAGTTTCTGAAGGGCTGTTCAACTTACCTGTACCCATGCCTCTTATTATTGGCTATTTGTGAATTGTCACACATGGGGGTTTTGTTCACATGTACATTTGGGGAGGGTCTGTTCTTCAAATGAACCTCCATGAGGCCTGAAGAAGAGGGTTCGCTATTGGTTATTTTCCAGGTATCTCATCAGGAAGCAGAAGCAGCAGCATGGGACATAGGGGACTAATATTTTTTCATTTCATCAACATTTTTTGTTGAAATTTCCACAAGAAGAAATGCAGATGGGAGGGAAGTTTGACAACATCTCACAAAAGTCTTTCCCCCCCATTTTCCAATCAGTTCTACTAATCACCTACCAGGAAATGAAGAGTTTGCAAACACCCCATAGGCTGAAAGTTGTTTGCAGAAACAATTCAGCAAACACTTGCAGATAATAAATTCATTTGTGGAAATCAGGATCATAGAATCATAGAATATCAGGGTTGGAAGGGACCCCAGAAGGTCATCTAGTCCAACCCCCTGCTCGAAGCAGGACCAATTCCCAGTTAAATCATCCCAGCCAGGGCTTTGTCAAGCCTGACCTTAAAAACCTCTAAGGAAGGAGATTCTACCACCTCCCTAGGTAACGCATTCCAGTGTTTCACCACCCTCTTAGTGAAAAAGTTTTTCCTAATATCCAATCTAAACCTCCCCCATTGCAACTTGAGACCATTACTCCTCGTTCTGTCATCTGCTACCATTGAGAACAGTCTAGAGCCATCCTCTTTGGATCCACCTTTCAGGTAGTTGAAAGCAGCTATCAAATCCCCCCTCATTCTTCTCTTCCGCAGACTAAACAATCCCAGCTCCCTCAGCCTCTCCTCATAAGTCATGTGCTCTAGACCCCTAATCATTTTTGTTGCCCTTCGCTGGACTCTCTCCAATTTATCCACATCCTTCTTGTAGTGTGGGGCCCAAAACTGGACACAGTACTCCAGATGAGGCCTCACCAGTGTCGAATAGAGGGGAACGATCACGTCCCTCGATCTGCTCGCTATGCCCCTACTTATACATCCCAAAATGCCATTGGCCTTCTTGGCAACAAGGGCACACTGTTGACTCATATCCAGCTTCTCGTCCACTGTCACCCCTAGGTCCTTTTCCGCAGAACTGCTGCCTAGCCATTCGGTCCCTAGTCTGTAGCGGTGCATTGGATTCTTCCATCCTAAGTGCAGGACCCTGCACTTATCCTTATTGAACCTCATCAGATTTCTTTTGGCCCAATCCTCCAATTTGTCTAGGTTCTTCTGTATCCTATCCCTCCCCTCCAGCGTATCTACCACTCCTCCCAGTTTAGTATCATCTGCAAATTTGCTGAGAGTGCAATCCATACCATCCTCCAGATCATTTATGAAGATATTGAACAAAACCGGCCCCAGGACCGACCCCTGGGGCACTCCACTTGACACCGGCTGCTAAGAGGATCAGCTTGTGAGCACTTGCAAATGGAAAAGCAATGGCTAAGTGAATCAGACATATGAGAGATGCTTCCTCCAGGAGCACAGCCTTCTTCCCAGGGTGTGCAGATGTGTTCAGAGCTGGTGTGTGAGTAAAACTGTTCAGGTCCACTAGAAAAGGCCAGGATCATTTGCAATGATCTTGGGGGGAGGAGTCACTACAGTTGTCAGTGGACGAGCGAGGGAGTGCCAATGAGTAGCTCTCTACTCTGGCCAGGATTTTCAAGAGCTCTGAGCTACTGTGTAGGCATTAAGTTGGGTGCTGAGTTCTTTAGAAAATCTGGCCATCAGTGTCACAATGAGATCTGCTGAACTCTGTGGAGAATCTGGTCCTTATGTAACCCTTCTGCCCATCAGAGTTGGCAGCAACAAGGGCTGGGTTCAGTATCTAGGGGATCCATTCCAATAACACAATGCAAAACCGGCTCGAGCCCCCACCCAGTGACCTGGGACAAATATATACCACCCCCGCTGGGCGCCTCCAAGAGGCAATACTTCCCCTCTCGCAAGCACGGAGTCTGAGTGTAGCAAAAAGTCTTTTAATAACAGAGATAAACAATGTGGCATTATGTTGGGGAAACACCACGAACAGGATTCATAACACAACCCATGAGCAAAAACCCACCCCAAGCAAATTGGGGCGTGTCCTTTCCCTTGGGTTCTTGAGTCCAGCAACCCAAAATCACCCAAAGTCCCAAAAGTCCAATGGCCCAGAAGTCTCTGTCCCTGGTCAGGGCAGCCCCAGAGTTCAAAAGTTTATCTGCAAAGTTTTACCTCCCAACCTGGGTGGAGATTGGGTGGGGGAGGGAGAAGAGGTAAGGGGCACCTTACATGATCTGAAGCTGACTGTCCCACAGCTCCATGGGACTTCGCTCCGCTCCGCTCCGCTCCACCAGCCAGTCCACAAACTGCTCCGCTCAGCTCCGCATCCCACAAGCAGCTCCCACCATCCCATGAACTGCTCCACGTCCCACAAGCAGCTCCTGCCGTCCCATGAACTGCTCCACCAGCTGGTCCACAAGCCGCTCCAGCCGTCCCGCAAACTGCTCCACAATATATCTTCAGGCTCCCCCACTACTTAACACAACACTCAGTGATTTCAGCTCTTAGTCAGTTTTTAGCTCTTTTGTGATTTCAGCTTATAGTAGGGGAGCCTTAGCGCTGGTGCACTATTAGCCCCAAGTGAATTCAGCACAGCAGCCTGTAACTAGACTCCTAATGGAATCAACATTAGCTCTGATACTCCACAGTGGAGTGGAGTGGAGTGGAAGTGTAATTAGCATGTAAAACCCTCACCAAGGGGCCCATACCACCAAGTACACATACCTATCCCCAACCTTTCTCAATTCACAGAGTTTTGGAACTCATGTCCCTTGCCTAGCGAGTGCTACTTAGTTGATGGCGAGTCCCTCCATCATAACAAAAGGCCCAGGACAGTTCCAAGCACAGTTCCCATAATCAGGGTAATAACAATTTATTCTTTCTGCCCCAATAACAGAGACACTGGGGATCCCACAGCAGCCAAAGTGACCATTTGGGCAGCTTTGGCCTCATTCTAGGTGGGATGGGTGTGCCTATGCAAATGAGATCAGCCCCTGAAGTTCTTTTCCACAACTTGCCACACCTCACCACCAGATGTCAGGGTGGAGCTCATCCTGACTCTGCTTACATCTATTTACATTTCTAAGTGGTAACTGCCTCTAATTGTGGACACTTGAACATCTGGCCCTGTGCTCGTTTGAAAACACAGCCCCATGTCACTGTCTACTAGAGGGACCCTTCCCAGGAGCAGATGTGACCAAAGCAGTTGAGTTCTCTGGTGCCGGGTGGACGTTCAGTGCTCAGAGATCTGGAGACCTTATTTGCAAATCTACAAAAGCAAAAGCTTTATCAGAATGGATCAAATGTTCAGTTCTTGTGATTTTAATACATTTTCCTCCATTTCTCCTCTCCCTTGGAATTCCAGGTTGGTTTCCATTATCTAAAAGTCATAAACTGAAGCGTGTGTGTGTGTGTGTGTGTGTGTGTGAACTATTCCAGTACTTATGCTAGCAAAATCAGCAGAAGGAAAAGTTGTGTGGCCAACAATATTGCATAAAGCAAAACTCTTTGCAAATTCATTTGCCACTTCATTATTCTTGGTAGGTGTTACCTGCTCCTCTGTGTCTCCTTCTCCCTGTCCCAGCACAAGCAGGACAGGCAAGGCAGAGCTGGCAAGCACACTTGCAAAAATAATGTGAAGTTTGCAGCATTTTAAGCCCCAAAATGAGAATTTGGGAAGAAAAGCCTAAGACGGGGTGTTCCCAGAAACTCTGCAGCTGACCTCAGCCAATTTTTCAAATTACGGATTTTTTCTGATGCTTGATTCTAACCCTAAAATGCTTCAAAGCAGCTGAATGCATTGCTGAGACTGGCCATCCCCTTCCCCTGCGTCCCCTTTGCAGAGGGTGTGGAGAGCTCTGAAGGGCGGGGTTACAGAGCACTGACGATGGCCCACAGAGGAGCTGGGTTGGAGGTGTTCACACACACAAGGGATGAATCCACTGCTGTGGTAACACTGCTCCTAGTGCTAAGCCATCTGCCCACCATTTCTGGTGAGGGTACACACTATGTTGGTCCCCGGGGAGCCGGGGGGAAGGTTCCAGAGCTACAAGTGGTTCTTCAGATGCCAAACTAGGGCTGGACTTACGGGGATCTGGGATGAAGGGAAGCTGTCCCTCTGTTTCCTGTGCACCCAGCATGGTCAGGCACAGTGCTCCCACCACAGAGAGTCCACACCCACCACCGCAGAGCCAGAAAGAGCGGCTCTCACCAGCTCTGTCAGCTTTGTGCCGTCAGATGCCTTCCAGAGTGTTTAGCAGCCCTGGGTGTCCTGTGCACAGGGCAGTGGATCTGCAGCTTGGTGGAGGGAGCTGGCCCCCAACGGCCTTTAGAGTAGGGATGGGCAAGAGGTGACTGCCTTTGGGGTTGGGCCCTGTTGGGGCACCCAGCGGAGCAAGGGGATGGCCAGACACCCTGTGAGAGTGGATGTTGCCAGCCAGGACACAGGAAAGCCTGGCACACTGGGACTCTCGATCACCCAGCTCTGTTCTGTTCTGTTCTGTTCTGTGGAGGTTCTTGGTTCCGAGCGAGGAGATCCCTTCGCTGGGGTAGCTGAGCAGAACGCGTGCGCCCAGCACTGGCAGAGAGGTTACTCTGTGCTCCACACGGTGGCTCAGACCTTCCAGGAAGCAGCCATGCTCCACGAATTAAACGCTTTGCAGCTCAATGTGACAAAAAGGGAGAAAATGCCTTCAAACGCCCCTCCTTCATCTCTCTTAGTGCTTCACCTTTCAGTCGGCTTCTGTTATTTCACAGCCTCTGAAAAAAAATGGTTAGGAACTCACTGAATAAATCATTTCCGTTCCCCCTCTCCTCCTTCCTTCTTTCTTTTGTGCAAATCAAAGGCTCTGAGCTGCCAGGAGCTGACAAGACTGCCCCCACCCCCCACTTCCCCGTTCCTTACAGCCCCTGTCCTCTGGAACTTGGCGGGAATACACCATGGTTTCAGAAGCAATCAAACTCTGACAGGCCAGCCTGAGGGACAATCCGGAGAAGCAGAGCGCACAAGAGATGGTGCTTTGCTGCAGTCGCTCCTGCAGGCACTTGCTAGCTGCTCCCTTTGGGTCTTGTAGTTTGGAACAAGGTAAGGAACATGTGGGGAAGGCTGATAATCTCCAAAGTGTCTATGATTAAGTGAAACCAGCAAATTGAGATGCTTAGACAATTACTAATCTTGGCATGAAAACAGAGGAATCAAAGAGGAATGGGGTTTATTTTTCGCTTTTACCTTTGTTCTCCTAATTGTCTGTTCCTGTGCAGGATCAACTGAGTCAGATAGGAGGTAGAGGCCCCTGTGATGGGCCTAGCTACCCCAAACACAGCAGCCCTACGCCCCCACTTGTGATGCCTGCATGGCACAGAGGGGCCGCTTGGCACAGCCATTTCACATGTCTGTCAGTGTGGGAGGCATGCACCCGCTGTCAATTAGCTGCAAATAGACTAATGAGCATGATCGCCTTAGATCCACTCCCAAATCACATGTGCGCACCCAGCACTGCCTCTCCTCCGTAGACAGGCGAGAGCGGCCCCGTGGCATTGAAATGGGGTCAGAGGAAGTTGCTTGCTCTGCAAAGTGCCCTGCTGGATGGCTGGCACAGAGAGGGGGCCAAGGCAGAGTGTATCCAGGCCCTCAGCCTGCACGCCAGGCACCCCGCGGACTCAACCCTCACAACAAATAGAGCAGAGGCTTCCCCACCCACGTGGCAATAATATCCGACCCGCCCCAGCACCCAAAACAAACCAGCCCACTACTCTGCATGGAGCACTCCCAGGCCAGCTCCCGACCAAGCATGTGCAGAAGGGTAATGAACCCAGGCTCCAGCTGGCCTCCCTGCCTCTCACCCTGTACCAGCCCCACCAGTGTCGGTTCTAACCTGCCCTTTAAGCAGCTCCTTCCCCAGAGGTGGCAGTCCGGGTCTACAGCTCCCTGGGGAAAGCTGTTCCCACCACACCCCGTTCCACTGTGCCTCAGCAAGGGCAAAGGGGGCTCCCATTAGTGTTCGTGGGTCCTAGTATAATGCTAACACCCCTCCCCCCACATCAGCCAGAACAGTTTCATTCTTTTTTTAACCTGTTACTGCCGATTCCCTCCCACCAAATCACACACCTGGCTGCCTAGTAACACTCCGCTCAAATCAAAGGTAGGTTAGGACATAGCTAGCTTGTGCAGCAGCATGGAGAGACATCCCCCCGGGCACCCCCAGCACATTCACCATCACGGCAGGTGCATCCCACCCTGGCACCCCCAGGACATTCGCCATCATGGCAGGTGCAGCCAACCTGGATATCTCTGTGTCAAGTGATGCCCCCGGAAAGCCAGCACATTGATTTTTTTCCAACATCTGTTTCCTTTAGCCGACTGTTGCTTGAGTGCCTGTCATGCAACACTATAAACCGATGCACAGTAACATGGCAGCTCTCTCTGCCTGTTTCACTCTCTCCTGTGATGAGTTTCCCCAGCCTTGGTGAGACCGTGCCTTTGAAAAGCAGTGAGAAGCTTAACTCAGGGTCCCAGTGCCCTCTCCTGGAGGAAAGGGGTAGTCACTTCCTGTGGCTGTGCTCTGTGAGCTGAACAGTTCAGCAGCTGTGGAAACAACCACCTTCTCCTGGCTACCCAGCAAAAAGATGGGGACTTTTTGGCCAAGAGGTGAGGCAAGTGAGATCCTCAAGTCAATTTCGGTGCTATCCTAGGCAAAAACCAGCCCTGGGCTACAACACACTAGAGTCTCCACTGCTGGACTGCTTTGGGCTGCTGGACTCCCTTCTCATCAGAGAGGTCCCTCTGTTCCCAGCCACTGGCCCTGACCTGTTCAGTCTCTGGTGGCTCCATCATTGTGGAGGAGCTGTGTGAATATCTCTGGGTTTGGTTCAAGGGGATTCATGCCCCATGATTTGCCGTTTCGGTTCAAGCACAGCATGGTGAAGGCAAAACTCTGTGTGAGACATGGGCTTTGCTCCACTCTCTCCATGGTGCGGGGGGAGAGGAGTTCCCAAGCGGTCACAGCAACCACCAGACCTGCCACATGAGCCACCGCTGCAAATTTTACTTCAAATCTAACATGAAACCATAAACCTCATCCCTGAACATCCCCTTTGCTCCAGCGAGAGCAGAAGGTTCAGGCTGGAGTTTAGAGAGAAAGTCCATGGTGCTGCTCTCAGACTGAAAGCATTTCCCAGAAACTCAGCTGGTTGAGTTCCCGTCTTCGGCCTCCGGACTTGCTGCATTCCAGGTGCTATAGGTTTGGCGCTAGAACTGTTACAGAGCACTGAGGAAGCAAAGAGCATGATCACCCTGAAGAACTAGGGCTGAGAATGACCTGCCCTCTCACTCACTCTTGGGATCTCAGCTTGAAAGGAGAATACTGCGGGGAAGGACATCGTGATCTCCAGTTAGCCTCCTAATCTCCACTTTACATTAACGGCCATAATTTATGTTCCTCTTTAATGGCATTGCTGGGCTAGACTGTTACTTTCTGAAGGATACGTGTTTGGCTCGAATGACCCCTTGCGCTCTGCCATTTGAGCAAACTCAAACTTTTCTTCACCTCGGACTCTTTACACAGTTAAAGTCTGACCCCCTGGGATTGTAAATCCTTTGGGGGATTCTGGTGGCGTAAGTAGCCTCCATACTGATTGCGAGGATTTTGATTTGGTAACTTCCAACTTTAGGCTTTCCCAGGGAGCTTTCTCAGTTATTTAAAATCACCCAGCCTAAAGCTTTAGAACTGTTTTTCGGCCTCCAAAGGGAGGTGAAAATGAATGAGGCCATTATCCCTTAGAAATTCAACTGCAGTCCTCAGAATTAAGTCGAGTGTTGCCATTTCAGTAGCTCTTCCAATCATTTCTGGAGTCGAGAAATTGCTCCTCCAAGCTGGGTCCTGATGTGACTTTGGATTCGTTAATGTCTGGGTAGCTGAAGTCACTCAAAGTTACTCTCTTAGCCAACATCACGGCCTCTTTGGTCTCTCTCAGCATTGTGCCCTCCCGGGCTCAGATTCTCCGTTTCACTTCTCCAGTTTTACAGTTACTCCAACAAAAAACTTGTGTAGTGGAGTGGCTGGCAACATAGCCCCAGTATTATATCCGTGTCCTCCTGACGTCGGATCGATAGCCTCACAGCTTCTACCATATGCTCCCCTCCATTCGGAAATTTTCTCTCAGTTGAATTTGTGGGCTCTTGCAAGTCTATTGCTCCTCCTTCACGTCTCCTAATCTGCCATGGCTGCAGGGTGCATCCCACTAGTTCATCCCACTGATTACACTCATTCCATAATATTAACTCTGGTATGAGAAGAAACCGTAAACTCTCCCTCACCATCACTAGCTGTATTCACTTTCCGGTGGTGACAAACCCTCTCTTATGGTACCACTCATTCCTCTAGGGAAGTGAGCTAGCCAGCGGGAACCCAGCACAGCCTGTGTCTACACTACAAGCTAGGGGTGTGATTCCCAGCTCAGGCTGACATCCTCTGAGCCAGCATGCAAAAAACAGGAGTGGTGCTGCAGAGGGCGAGGCAGTGGCAGAGGTGGCCCAGGCTCGCTGCCTGGAGCATGCACCCGCGGGGTTCCGGCGGGTTAGCTCGGATGAGAGCCAGCGCGAGTGTGTCTCTGTGAACTGGGAACCAGCCCCACTTGTAGGGTGGATGTAACCACAGTGAAGAAGCACTGCTGGGCACACAAAAAGCCACTTGCACTCCCGATTTCTGACTGCGTGAGGGCCTGCACCGAGGCTGGAAAGGAAATCACGTTGTCAGTCCCAAAGGTCCCATCTCCCGGCAAAACTGGAAGGCGACAGATCTTTGCATCCATCAACCTTCTCAGTATCCCAGGGAGGGACTCAGCGGCATTGAGGGCGGGGTGTATCCAGCACTGAGACCCTAGTCTGGAACACTGCAGCGGTGTGTGTCCCTTTCTGACTCTTCTCTGTCCTGGTTATTTGCTCTGGTAGAAGCTGGATGGCTAACACACTGGCTGATTCTCCCCTTCTCTCTCTTTGGTTGGGATCTGTTTGCATTTAGTAAACTGATTTTGTTTTTATTCTCATTTTCCATAAGCAAAATCACGTATAACATCTGTCCACAATGGTACGGGTGCTTGGGGCAGCAGCTCCCAGGAAAGCTCCTCACTCAAGCTCTTGGGATACAGACCCCCTGGGATCAAAGCAGCCTGGTTTGCCTGTAAATGGCCTGTAGCTTTGCCTGGTCCGAGAGTCCAGGCAGTGTACCAGTTCTGTGGATGAATGTTGTTAACCCTTTGTTGGCTGGGCCTTCAGCAGGGACATGGAAGCTGTTAGGGCAACTAGTTAGGGAGGAGCTCTCCTTTAACTTACAAGTGGAAGCAGCCTAGCTGCTGGGAACTGAGGACCCAGGGCTCTATTCCCAGCTCCTCAGGCATGTGCGTTTATAAGGTAATTGAGTCTTTTGTTTGCAGCACAGTTTGGAGGCAGATTTTCGGAAAAACTTGGCTTCCATTTAGGTACCAAAATAAATGGCCAGATTTTCCAGCAAGTTCAGCACATTGGGTGCCCTGTAGCCTTGGAAACCTGACCTTCGTGCCTGGTAGCTGGCGCTGAGCCCCCATCTAGCCTCTCTTCTTTGGACCCAGTGGCAGAGACCTGTGTTTTTGGAACTGACGGACCAGGGTTCTGGTCCTGGTACCGCTCTTTAAATGTGGGCTATAGTAATTGTGTCAGACGTCTGCAGATGTGAATTAGTTGCACCATGCTCTCTGGTGAGGCCCAGGGGAGGCATACACATGATATGGAGCAGGGATTCCCTCCTGCTCAATGACACGATGACACTTTATTCTTAAGGTTTTCCTCTGGCAGAGGCGTCTGTTCCATCCAGTCCACTGTGCTGAATCAGGAGCATCATAAGTTGGGCCCCCGGCAGCCACTTTAGAGAAGTGTGGGCTCAGTACAAAGCAGTGGGAGCCGAGACGTGGCACACGGCCTGTGGAGAGCAGCACACAGGCCCCTACTGGTGTGGGCAGAGTGAGGCACGTGGCCGGGAATAACAGAGAGAGGTGCCCCTTTAGAGAGAAAAAGGGGGAGGCGCAAGAGAGGAAGGGAAGGGCAGAAATGACATAGGACAGGGAGACAGAGGAGGAAGAAGACAGGGAAAGAGGAAACCTCCTTTGCTAGAACATGGAGTCTCAGGTTGCTGGGAACCTGGATTAACGCACCAGGGCCAAATGTCAGGCTTGCCAACTCTGACTGAAGCTATTCTGGGAGATTCCCCCCCAACATGACATAATGTCATTTTCTTAAAATATCCAATTCAGATCCCCCAGATTGGTTTCAATAGTCACCGGGAGATCGATGCCAATTCCAGGAGACTCCAGGCCAATCCTGGCGGGTTGGTGACCCTGCCAAGTGTGCAGGTAACTACCCAGCTACACAGCCGACTAAGGCACCTGAATCCTCCCTTGAAACACCCTCTGCTGCTCCTCTCCTGGGTCCCCCACAAGGCTCATCTCCTGCCCCTCCCCCCTGACTTGCAGCACTCCCTGCTATCCGTCCTGAGAGCCATCTGCGCTCAGCCCTACCCCCACCACACTCTCCTCTTCTGAGCTTGGGCTGCCCCACGATCTGCCTTAAACCTGATGCGAAAGGTCCACAGCTATTCCAGCCCTCGAGCCCTCCTGCCCTTGCTCATGCAGGTCATTCCTGACCCACAGACCCCCATGAAATCAGACTTCCCTTTAGGTGTCCACACAGCTCTGCCAGTGTGCCTGAGAAGTGGGAACCAGAGGTGTGGGGCCCTGGAGCATAGAACCTGGAACTTGTCTCCTCCCCTGTGCCTCTGGCTCACCCTGATAAGCCCACCTATATATGGCCAGACCAATAGATCCACTCAGCTCCTAGCTCTGCAAAAACAAGGGGAAAGACTGATCCCGGACCCACGTGTTCTTGCTGGAATCCCAGCAAGGTGCCTGCAGCAGCACAGATGCTTCCAAGCTAACTCAGCTCGTATCTGGTAATAATGATCATTACGTGTATCCCAGCAGCACCCAGAGGCCCCAGCTGAGCTCAGGGCCCCTTTGCACTGGGTGCTGCACAGGCACTCCCTGCCCTAGGGAGCTCATGACAGATGTCACTTTCCCAGGGTCATGCACCAGGCTGGCGACAGAGACAGGAATTGAACCCCTGGCTCATGGTGCTGGACCAGTGCCCGGCCCACTAGACCACACTGTCCCTGACGGGGTGCAATGAGGAGGAGATAGCAGGGGGGTTTTCTCAAACCTACTGTTTTCAAAAGCTTCTTTCTGAAACCCCGGCAGCGTGGAGGGAGCGTGGCCAGGGCAGCGGGCGTGCTGGGAGCAGGGATTGTGCTGCATGAATGGAGGCTCGGCTGGCCCATGAACCGGGCTGCGGGGCCAGCTGGGGCTGCAGCCGGGGCCCCGGGCTGTGCAGGAGTGGGTATGAATGGAGCCTGCTGGCCAGTCCCAAGGAACAGCCTGGCTTGCAAGGAAACCTTGCCAGTGCCATTTTAAAGCTGGGGAGAGGTGCCCAGCTGGCAGCCCTGGGGACGAGACCCCTCTCTTTAGTCACTGCCCCACGGGCTTTGTTTGCCCTTCCCAAGCCTCTCGCCGGCTCCACCTCCTGTAGCCCACTCAGACTTCTTGTCCCGACTCTTCCCTGCGCCCTGTCCCTCGCAACGTCCTTCCCCGTACACTGCTCCCCTCAGCTCCTGCTGCTCGCCTGTTCACCTGTCCTGCCTCCTCTCGTCAGCCACGCGACCCTTCCCCTGGGCACCACGTGACCCCACACACCTCCTCCAGCCCCCTCCTCAGAACACCCTGCTGCTGCCGAGCTGCCCCCGTGTGCTCCCCGCCCCCCAGGCACAGCCCAAGAGGGCTCTCCATCCGCTGCCCTTGGGCTGTCGCTTGAATGGGACTGAGCCCCGCACCTGCTCTGAGCAGGCTGCAGGCCATGTCCGTGACCGTCCCCAGAGCAGGTGCAGAAGGGCAGTGGCAGGGTGAGGTTCCCCCCCCATGCCATGCCTCAGCTCTGCCTTAGAGCGCCCCCTACAGGGCTGAGAGGGATTTCAGGCACCATGGTTGGTTCACTCAGCCCGTGGCAGACCCTGCTTACTTCTGCCGGCAGGCACTGCAGCCTGAGTCTCTGGCCTCTATGTTCTTGTCTTCCCCTTCAACCTGCCAGAAACCCAGCAGCTAAACCCCACCCCGATCCCCTTAACACAGGCCTTGTCCAGCCCTCGGCAAATCCCAGCTCCCCACCACCTCTGCTCCTCTCTCATCCGCCCTCATCCCCATCACCTGACCAACCTCTGCTTTGGCCTCTGCCTCCTGCGCCTGCTTTCCAGCCTCGCTCCATGCACCCCCCTCCTGCTCACCCCCTGGGCCCTGCCTCTGCTCCCCCCTTTCCACCAGGCCCCCAACCCCTCTTCTCCCCTGTCCCTAAGAAGAGTTTGGTTATTATTTACCTCAAGTGGATCCGCAGTGGAGGCAGGCCCTGGGCATCCCTGGGCAGGCCCTTAGGACACAAACATCCCCTCCTCCCTCAAATCTGGCTCCCTTGCAGGCCCAGCACCATGGCTAGGGCTGCCAACCCTCCAGGATTGCCCTGGAGTCTCCAGGAATTAAAGATTAATTTTTCATTAAAGATTATGTCATGTGATGGAACCTCCAGGAATACGTCCAGCCAAAGCTGGCAACCCTGACCATGGCAGCCAGCGCAAAGAGACCCCCTTGGGCTGTTCCTGGTGTGTGGTCAATGGAGCAGAGCTAGTTTGGACCAGGGTTCGGGGGGAGGAAAGGCTTGTCCCACGCCAAGGGGCCTCACTGAGACATGCCCTTTGAAACTGATGGGGATCCAGCTGAAGCTGGGATCCAGCAAAGCCCCAGATGGCACCACGAGGCCCCAGTGGTGGGAACGCCCTCTCTGGAAAGGAGAGAGACTTCCCCAGCCTGCCAGCACCACCTCAGCCCTCCAAGCCGGCGCTTGTCTGGCTTTCACGCAACCTCAGATACCAGGCCAGGCTGCCGAACAAAACAGATGATTAATTAGTATGCTTAATTATTTGTATTACCGTAGCACCAAGGAGCCTCTGCCATGGAGCTACACAAACACCGAACATGAAGCTAGGCCCAGCCCGGATGAGTTTTACAAGCTATGGATAAGACAGGAGACAACAGATGAAGACAGACAGAATAGGGAGCACAAGGAAGCCAGAAGACAATAAATATTCGATACAATGGGTTTTTTTTAAAAAATCCAAACCAAAATAATGGAGCTAACACAGAGAGCTGTGCTCAAGCCCCTCAGCACCCCTGCTCCAGCCTTCCTCTGGACTTCGGCTTTGGAGGCCAGGCCTCATCTGCCAACCGTACAGCCCCAAGCACAAGTAACTCTTTGCTCCGCAGGTGTTACACATAGGATAGGAGTCTACTACAGCTACCAGCTAGTGGAGTTACTCCTTGGGTTCCAGCAGTAGTGGGGGTGCTTTTAGCACTGGGGGGGAGGGGGGCTCCTGGGCTCTGAACGGCAGTCCCTGCACACACTGTCAGCGTGACGTACAAATCAATGACAATCACACTGGAGTAATTTTTGGCCACAGCCAAGTGGGTTGGACCTAGAGAGCAAAGGCTGAGTATCCCGCCCTGATTCATCCCCTCCCTTGCAAGACAGTCATGCTCTGTGTAAACTGAGAACTCCCTATTCTGAAAGCCGTGAGCCAGGGCAGGACTCTCCGAGTCATGACTCTCTCTACGGGAGACTCAGCCTGACTCAGCCTCCTTTGCAAAATAACACTTGAACCCAGAGCAGCAGGACCCGCCAATCTGGCCATCCTGCGGCTCCCCCCGCTACAGGAATCACATGTTTCCTGTGCTAGGCAGAGTCACTGCGAGAGGCCTGTAGCGGGGACTGGAGTGTCGGCGGATATCCTGGCCATCAGCTGGATTAATGGCAGCTCTTTACAGTGAGAGCGTCTTCCTCCCTACGGGCAGAGAGCAGGGAGCTGCACAAGGCTGGAAACTTGTGCTGCTGCCCAGGGGAGGGGAGGTCTGACTCCCTCGGGCCCTGCCAGCTCACAGCACAAAGGAGCTGTGTGTGTATTACCGCAGCACCGAGGAGCCCTGTCCTGGAGCAGGACCCCACTGTGATAGGCGCTGTACAAACACAGAACACAAAGCCTAGGGCTCAGCACGTTGGGTGCCCACTGGCTGCTGAGTCCTTCTGGAACTCTGCGGCTGGCTGGGGCTGCTCAAAGAGGGACATGAGAGTAAAGGCAACGGTCAGCTACAAAGCCTCAGACCCTCTTGGCAGCCGTTCCTCATAGCTGCATGGACTGAAATATGGGGGTTCCTGGGACCCTGCTGCCCAGCCCTGTATCTGCCCAGGCCAAGTGTGATCAAGGCCACTGTTCCATTTTGGGGGCCTCATTGTTTGGGGGCTCAGCCTTGGCCCTGATTTCCAGGGGGGCTGAACACCCGCAGCTCCCCTCAATTTCAGCTGGAGTAGGGAGTGCTCCACACCGCTAGGAATCAGGGCCCTGTGGGCCTCCCAAAGGCAGCCATTTCCCAGGGCTTGTCTACAATGGGGAATGAATTCAGATTAAGATAGGGTCTGAATTTGAAGTGAAAGAGCTATTCCTGATTAAGTTCCTGTGTGGATGCTCTCATTCTGGACTAAACATGCCTTTTTCCAAATGCATGGATTAAACTAATTTGGAATACGCCATTCTAGTTCCAAAATAACAGTGCCTGTAAAAGGAGTTAATTAGGAATAGCTGTTCTGGAATAACTCCCCATGCAGACAAGCCCTCAGGCAGTCCCCCTCTGGCTCTCCAAAATGGCGAGACAGTTTGATTTTAGGGACACGAGGACATTTCCCATCCCTGAGAGTCAGCTGTTCCCATTTACTCCTGGTACACGCTGTCGGCGCCACTGCTCCAGCTCTGGCCAGGGGGTGATTGCGGTATGCAAGAAATAAACTAGCAGGAGAACAGTGTGATGGAGCAGCAGAAATGAGAACAGCACAGAACAGGGGGACTTGGCAAGAGAGGTGCAAATGGCTAAGTGAAAGCCCAGGGGATGACAGTATTTTCCAAGTGTGCCATCAATGTGTGCTGGCAGCCACCTCTCCCAGCCCTGAGCTATGGACTCAACCCTCCAAAGGGATCACTGGTCGGCATCGAGGAACCATCCAAAACGCAGGAGATTGGCTAAAACCACGAGAGTCTAAAAAGACAATAGATGTCGCGTTCTGGTTATTTGCCTTCTGGTTTCCTTTAGGTGCTCTCAGCCACATTTTCCAGCTTTTCTCTGCAGCCATGAGAGCTAAAAACGTACTGGTTTTAAAATGAAAGCTGAGATTCTCCTGCAACCTCCTGATTCCAGGCACTGGAGCTTTAAGAAAAACACCAAATATCGCAAGACTTGTCATAAAATCTCCAGAATTGACAACAGTGAGGAAGGGTCATGGGAGAAACATTGGGGTTGCCACTGAGATGTTATTAACCAGTGCTCAGCTACCATTTGGATCAGGAGAACGGCAGCCGCATGCAAGTTGTTCCTGCAGGTGGGGGTGGGTGGGGAAAGACCAGATGATGTACCTGAACCTGGGCACCTTAATAAATTACAGAGGGTCCCATGAGCAAGTGGCTGAGATTCCCTCGCAGTGCCCACGGTGTCAAGACAGAGCGCGTACCTGCAAGCACAGATGGCAAATTCAAGCAGCCACAGAAATGAGGAGATCATAATTATCTGAACATAATGAAGGGTTTCATTAAATACCCTTGGAAAACAACTCAGCAGCAGCACAAAGTGAAATGCTGGTCTCAACGCTCCAAACTATTTAAAATTTATTAGCTTCCCCTGTGGGTCTCATGCTTTTAAGTACCAGATAATTCTTGAAAATAATATTTTTTCCTCCTCTCCCCCCTTCATACGTTTTCGGCATCTTGGAAGCATATCGGACAGGCAATTAGCAGGCCCCAGTTGGCTTCATTTTCTGCCCCAAGGATAAACTTTCCCTTCCATTGTCTGACTTATCAGTGTCCCCTCCTTGATGTCAGTCCAGGTTTTCAGACAGGCTGCAAAGCACAGTCATTACCGAGGGGGTGATTAAATCAGAGACCCTGAAACCTGATCCTGATTAAACCCTGGTTCCCAGACCCCAGGTAGCTCTGACGGCAGAGGGATTCATGGGAGGCTGTGTTGATGTGGAGCTGACTGGCATGGGGTAATGCCCTGAGATGCATGGAGCTGTACGTCCGGGAACGTGTCAGGGAGGCAGCACTGGCTGGGTGGGCCAGGGGAAGACTGGACGGCATGTTAGCTTGTGCCAACTCCAACATATCGGGGCAGAGAGATGCCTGGCACCTGAATAATAGCAACAATTCTTCCCTTCTCAGGAGGCACTGGAGCCAGGAGCTGCCTCTGCCATTTCTCCGTGCAAGTTCAGTGCCATCCACACCGGAGAGCCAAGGAGGCAGCAGGCCATGCATAGGGGACACGTTGAGAACGGCCAGGGCTTTCCCCTGGAACAAACCCTGCAGCACCTCCAGAAAGACAGGGCAGTACTGCAGTGGGGCCCTCTGGTGCCGTCAGGCTTCGTGATTCCTCAGAGCTGTCCCTGAGGATGAGGAGGCATTTGCATTGGTGACCTGTTATCCCTTGTCTACTCTCAGGCAGGAGTGAGGCCAGAGAGGGGGGTGCATGGTAAAGCACGGTCAGTGTCCTACTCCCACTCCCAGCCCACCTCCCAGTGCATTGCAGGGACAGGAGCAGGCATGCTGAGGCTGGCTCAGCGCAGAGAGCTCCACCCAGGGCTGCACCCAACTGTGGCCTCCACTTACACCTGTGTTGGCGGGCGGCCGCCTCCCAGCCCCGCCACAAAGGGACTTGCAGAGTCTAGGTCTCGCTGAGCAGCAGTGGCTGAAAGCTCCTGAGATCTGAGCTCCATTCTGAGCTGTGAACAGCCCTCGCGCACTCCAGCTGGGAAAGATGCTGTTCTTGGGGGACAGGGGGGCAGCAGCCAAACTACGAAAGGCAGAGCTTGGGGATCCTGACACAATCATGCCAGAACCCATCCAAGCCACAAAAAGCCAGCCCTGCGGAGGGCAAGGCTGGAGATTGCTGTGGTGCCATCAGAGATAGAGCTCTATTCGAATGCATCCGATGAAGTGAGCTGTAGCTCACGAAAGCTTATGCTCAAATAAATTGGTTAGTCTCTAAGGTGCCACAAGTTCTCCTTTTCTTTTTAGCTCTATTGTGGGCACTGATAGGCTCTCCCATGCTTTTCTCAGGTGTCTCCAGGGCCACGGGGGGATAGGGAGCCTGGGCTAGGGAGTTGAGGAAATTGAGGAGAATTAGCAAAGGCCAGCAGCAGGGTTGCTAGACTGCGGCAAAGCAGGGAGAAGATCCTTGGAGCTTTGGTTAGCTGAAGAATCCATTCGGAGAGCTCTGTAGGCTGTATTATACATGCACATTCCTAACATACTCTTAGAGTGATTAGGGAGGTAATTACAATTACATGTGAATTAAAATAAAACCAACTTCCCAATGACATCCAGGGGCTGCTTTAAAACAAGTAAAGCCCAGGAGCCTGGAGCCCGCGCTGCTATCCTTCCCTGCGGGGCCCGGGCACAGCCCAAGCACCCTGAGTTATCAGGGCCCAAGTAGGGGAGGGTGGGATGGAGGGAGGAAGGGCCCCGGGGCAGCTGGAGCTTGTCAATTTAGCCGTGAAAATTGTTTTGGATCACCCCAAATGAGTTGTAGGGGGTGGCTCAGGCAGGCTGGGGATCTGAGCCCCGCTCCTCACCAATGAGCTCCCAGAGTGCTTGGGGGTTAGACCAGATGACCCTAGAGGTCCCTTTTAACCCTATGGTTCTCTGATCTGATGAGCTGTCTGTTCCTTGGCTCCCCACAGCAGGCAGGGCCTATGCTCTACCCATCACCCCTCTGTGTGACAGCTGGTTTGACTGAAGGTGATGTGGGTTCAGGAGAACACTGCTCCCAGCTCCAGGCTTTCCGGAGCATCCACCAGAGTGCAAGCCATGGGGGGAGGGGATGGACACTCCTGGGGGAGGAAAGTGGGCTGATCCTCCCGCAAAGGGGAGTTGCCGGGATGCATGGTGCCTCTGCATCAATAGCATATACTTAGAAACAAAGGCAAGAGGTCAATGTGTCGGTGGGTGCAGTCGTCTGGCTACAGGATAAGGGAATTCAATTCGGGACAAGGGTCAGACTGTACAAAAATTGTTCTAGGAGGCCTGGTTGGCACCAGGGATTGCAAATGTGAGACGGTCTCTCCCGTCTAGGTCAGCAGTCTGAGTTCAGCCTTGGTCAGCTGGGACAGGTGACCAGAGCCATTACCAGCGAGCAGCTGGCCGTTGGCCTGTGCGCAGTGAGTTGGTAGTGCTCAGCCCATTCCCAAGTGGGCAGGTATTAACAGCACCAAAAACCAAGGCAATTGGTGCTTTCTGGCTGACTTGGCAAAGAGGCGAAGGTTTGATTGCCCTTGGATTGCCCCAGTATCACCCCTAGAGGGGCTCCCCCCAGCTCATAGTGGAGCCATATTTTGGGTAGGGGACATGTGTGCTGTGGCTGTCCATGCTGGAGCTGTTCTGTGGATCCACCACAGACCTGCTATCGAAGGCTGGTAGCCACAGCACAGAACCCCCCCAGGTGTGTCTCCTCGCTCCACAGAGACATCTCAATATCAGCCTTTGCTCAAGCAGAACAGACCACGTGGCGCGAAAGCAGGCACTCTCTGCGGGCACCAAACATGGAGCCTCCTGCTTTTTGCCTTTCAAAACAAACGGGGTGGTGGTGACCTTTGCTTTCGCTACACAAGCAGCTCCCTGCAATGGCCTTAACTATCTGCCTGGCCAGGCAAACCAGAGGGACAAAGACGCACGAGCAGAAGGCAGCAGGAAGGTTGGAAAAGTGGCTGTGTTTGCTGCTGGGGACCTGACTGCGCAGAGACAGAAACACTGCCCGCAGCTGGATCCATCACAGCGGCTGTTCTGAGCGGAAGGGGCAGCTCGCTGTTTAAGTGACACGCTGCCCCTGGGCAGGGCGCACATCTGCAAACATGTCACAGCTCCATGAGCGTCTCTTCATGCCCCCGCTCCTAGCCCGGTCGCGGCTGCGCCTCGCCCCTCCCCACCCACTGGCCCCAGGAAAGCCAAGCACTGCAGAGTCCGTGACAGCCGATTAAAGCCATGGCACAAGCCAAGCAAGAGTTTCAGAGCTCGCTGGACTGTTCTGGGAGACCTAGGAGCTCCTTACAGATTCATGCCTCCAGTTCCAGGGACCAGCAAAACTGACCTCTGGAACCATTGCCTGGTGCAATGCCCCCCTGGGCTGTTCTGTGCTATGCACCGAGCAAGCTGGCTTCCAGGCAGAGACTGAGTCAATACTCAGCTTCCCAGCCCAATCTCAGCAGCATTCAGAGAGAAGGGGGGCCACGGCCAGGGGGGGCCCCATTCACTCCAGCTGCAGCAGCCCCGTGTGTTGTTAGCACTGATTTTGCTGGACAGAAGAGGAAGCTCTGGCTGGATGCTCCTGGGTGCTTCCCTCTGGCCTGTGTACAGAGCTGAGTTTGCGAGCTGGCGGCTGTGAGCCTTGCACCTCTGCATCCCAGGGGCTCTCCCAGCCCCGTGGCCAAGCTGTTGTGCCCTCTGATGGCTGTTCACTGGCGCCTGTGGACCAAGTTGGTGGGTCTACGCCACAAAGTTCCCCCGCCTGTGGCTCACTTTGCAGTCACGGTAGAGAAGCCAAGGGCTGACCGGAAAACACAGCTCTCCACTCCCCTCGAAGGGCAGTCCCTGCAAGGGTCAGAGCAGGCCCCTTGGGAGCCCACGCTGAGCCTACCCTGAGGATGAGCTAGTGGCTCGAACACTGGACTGGGACTCAGGCTCAGTTCCTGCCTCAGCCACACACTCCCTGGGTGATCTTGGGCAAGTCATTTAAGCTGCCCTTGGCCTCCGCTCCCTGTCTGGGCATGGGGATAACAGGGAGGGTAAAATGCACCAGCACGCAGGGCTGCTCCGATACAGTGGTGCCGGGGGCTGCACCGGTACCCAGACGGATAGGGTAGAGAGGACTTTGCTTTCCAGTGCTGTCAGTCCAACGTCGCTAACAATATCTAACAAAGGGATCGTCGCTTTTCATGCTGCTCTTGATCTTGGGGCCAGTAGCAACATTCGCTCGGCAGGTCCCCTGGTGCCGCTCCCGCCTCTCTCATCCTGTAGCGGTGCCGGAAATCCTGCAGGCAGGACAAATCGAGGGCAGAATTCGAGTTTCACTGTGTGCAGCTGAGAGGGGAACTGTGCCCTGACTCCCCTCCTGGGGTGATCCAGCACGGGCGCTCCCAACTGTAGCCACGAGGCCAGGCCAGAGGGAACGGTGTGGGCAGGGGGAGCTGAGGCTGAACTGTTCTGTGCTATGGTTTAGGGGTTGTATGAATCATTCAGATAGAAAATAGAATAAATAAAAGTTCTAAGAAGAATTGTGAGAGTGGCAGGGTGAGGCCCAGTGGACAGAGCACTGCCCTGCAGCTCAGGAGCCATGGAGTCTATTCCTGCCTCTATCACTGCAATTAAACACCCGCGGCTGGCCTGTATCAGCCGACATGGGCTCGGGCTATGGGGCTGTGTAACTACCCTGTAGACCTTTGGGCTCTGACGTTCTGAACATCCACCTCACCATTAAACAGCCCCAGGCCCGCCTCAGCTAACACGCACCAGCTGCAGGTGTTGAATTGCAGTGTAGACATACCCTGAATCACTGTCCCGACTCATGCCTCAGTTTCCCCTCCCTTCATTGTCCATCTTGTTGAGACGAGGTTGGATTCTCAGGGGTCCAACACTCACCCTCAGGGCAGATTTTCTAAAAAGCTCCGCATCCAGCATGTGTGAGCTGTCTGCTGCTTCCCAGCCCCAGCTCCTGGGTGGTTGCAAGGGTGCTGAGACCAAAAGCCGGGGCTCCAGTTTTCAAGCACTGAAGACATAGAGAAGGAACCATCTTTGCTCACAAGCCATCCCCCCACTCCTGCTTCTCAGAGAAAGTTTCACTCTGTGCAGTCAAGAGTCACTTCCTCGCAGTGCTGGGGAGAGGCGGGGATGGGGGGGGAGAGAAAAGGGTTGGATTTTATTTATCTTTGTTGCTGGGTTATTTTTAACAAAACCTCTGACTAGAACATTGTGGCTTTTAACTTTATTCCAAACATTTGATATTTTACATAATCATATTATTTATGTGACAAGATTAAAAGTATCGTACACACTGACAGGTGACTGGTGCACACAGTTCCTTGGCAACCCTTCCCAAATTTCTGTTGCATTCCTGAAGTCTTAGAATTTGTGCAGATTATAGCGTTAGGGGGTAAGAGAAATGTGGCGAAAGAAAGAAAGAAAGAAAGAAAGAAAGAAAGAAAGAAAGAAAGAAAGAAAGAAAGAAAAGATCTTCATTTCAGAGCTTGAATTTCTCCATGTCTTAATCATAGAATATCTTGTGCTGTGAGGCCTCTTAGCCTTTGCATAATGGGGGGAGGGCAGGGTTCAGTGATCTTGGAAATGTCTCATAGAGGCTAAACGGACACATCTGTCCAAAGATCAAACCTTCAACCCCTCACAGCATGTGCTAATCAGACGGAGATGTTCAGTTTAATATTCCGCTGTTCACTCATGTGATATTTGATTTATTCTATGCCAGTAAACATTCACTTCACACCTAAACAGGGGCAGATTAATCACTCATGAAATCATAGATTCCATAGATTCCAAGGCCAGAAGGGACCATTGTGATCATCTGGTCTGGCCTCCGGATAGCACGGGACAGAGAACATCCCAAAAAACTCCTAGAGCAAAGCTTTTAGACAAACACCCAGTCTTGATTTAAAAATTGCCAGTGACGGAGAATCCACCATGACCCTTTGTAAATTGTTCCAATGGTTAATTTCCCTCCCTCTTACAAATGTACATCTTATTTCCAGTCTGAATTTGTCTAGCTTCAGCTTCCAGGCACTGGATCACATTTTACCTTTGTCTGCTAGATTGAAGAGCCAGTTATTAAATATTTGATTCCCAGTGAGGTACCTATAGACTGTGATCAAGTTGCCTCTTAACTTTCTCTTTGTTAAGCTAAATAGATTGAGCTCCTTGACTCTATCACTATAAGGAAAGTTTTCTAATCCTTTAATCATCCTTGTGGCTCTTCTCTGAACTTGAGTCAATTTAGCAAAATCCTTCCAGAACTGGACACAGGATTCCAGCAGCGGTCGCACCAGTGCCACATACAATAGTAAAATAATCTCTCTCTCCTATTTGAGATTCCCCTACTTATGTATTTGAAGATCGCATTAGCTCTTTAGGCCACAGCGTTGCACCAGGAACTCATGTTCCACTGATTATCCACCCCCAGGCCCACAAAATCTTTTTCAGAGTCGCTACTTCCCAGGATAGAGTCCCTCCTCCTGTAAGCATGGCCTGCAGTCTTTGTTCCCAGATGTAGGCATTTACATGTAGCCATATTAAAACGCATATTGTTGGCTTGTGCCCAACTTACCAAGCAATCCAGGCTGCTCTGAATCAGTGAGCTGTCTTCTTCATTATTTACCATCCCCCAGTTTTTGTGTCGTTGCAAGCGTTACCAATGATGATTTTATGTTGTCTTCCAGGTCACTAATAAAAGTGTTAAATAGCGTAGGGCCAAGAACCGATCCTTGCGGGACCCCACTAGAAACATACACTTTCGATGATGATTCCCCTTGTACAGTTACATTTTGAGACCTATCCATTAGGCAGCTTTTAACCCATTGAGTGTGTGCTGTGTTAATTTTGTACTATTCTGGATTTTTAATCAAAATGTCGTGCAGTACCAACTCAGATGTGTGACAGAGATCAAGCCTATTGCATCAACACCGTTGCGTTTCTCAAGCAAACTTGTAATCTCCTCAAAAAAAGACAGCAAGTTAGTTTGACAGGATCTATTTTCCATAAACCTGTGTTGATTGGCATTAATTACATTACTCTCCTTGAGTTCTTTATTAATTGAGTTCTGTATCAGCTGCTCCATTATCTCGCCTGAGATCAATGTCTGACTGACAGGCCTATAATTACCTGGGTCATCCTGTTTAGCCTCTTTAAATATTGGCCCAACATTAGCTTTCTTCCAGGCTTTTGGAAGTTCCCCTGTGGTTCATGACTTATTAAAAATCAACACTAATGGTTCTGCAAGTCCTTTAGCCAGCTCTTTTAAAACTCTTGGGTGCAAGTTATCCGGACCTGCCGATTTAAAATTGTTTAACTTTAGAAGCTGCTGCTTAACATCCTCCTGAGATGCTAATGCAATGGAAAGAGTGTTATCATGTGACAGGTCGACATCACCTGTTTTGTTCCAAATACAGAACAGAAGTATGTATTGAACACTTCTGCCTCTTCTGAATTATTATTGATAATTCTACCATTTCTGTCTAGTCAATGGAAATTTGTTCAAGTCCTGGGAGTTGCAGGGAACAGAGATACATGGATTTCTCTGAGCTCGGCACTCGCTGGGTTCCAGAGCAGTGTCTGCAACCTCCCTGTCTCATAGGGTCCTATCAAATTCAGAGTCCATTTGGGTCAATTTCATGGTCATAGGATTTTAAAAATCATAAATTTCATGATTTCAGCTATTTAAATCTGAAATTTCACAGTGTTGTAATTTTAGGAGTCCGCACCTACATTCTCTGTAAGTTGCGTGGCCTATTCAGTGCTGTGCAGGGACTCAGGGAACCCACCCAGCTGACCTGCCGCGCCCGGGGGAGGGGCACGCCATCCGCGCCGACTTCCCCTCTAGCCCCTCCTCCTCCCCAGACCCTACCCCCACTCCACTCCTTACCACAAGCCCCTGCCCCACCTCTTCCTGCCCCCGCTTTGCCCCCATCCTGCCTCTTCCCCACCTCCTCCCCCGAATGCTCCCTGTCCCCGCTCCTCCCCTCCCTCCCGGATTTTCCTACATGCCGTGAAGCAGCTGTTCGCGGCAAGGGGGAAGCGCTGGAAGGGAGGGGGAGGAGGAATTGGTCAGCGGGCCTGGTGGCACATGAGAGGTGCTGGGAGGCAGGAAGAGCTTGGCTGCTGGAGCACCCGCAAATTTTTCTCTGTGGGTGCTCCAGCCCCCTAAGGGGGGCACCCTTCCCCCGGCCCCAACTCAACCCCGGACCTGCTGGGGCACCCCTCCCCTCCCACGTCCCAAACTCAGCCCCAGCCTGGACCTGCCATAGGCGGGGCGCTCCGCTGCCGTGGCTGGGGAAGGGGCATCTATCCCATGGCCCCAGCTCCGGAGCTGCTGTGGTGGGGAGAGGTGCCTCTCCCACCCAGCCCAGGTGCTGCTGAGGGGAGAGAGGCCTGCGGGGAGTCCTCTCTCCCCACCCTAGCCCCGGAGCACCCTTCTGTACCCAAAACCCCTCATCCTGGCCCCTGTCACACATCACCTCCATATTGGTGCACATAACAAAATTCATTCCGCACGTGTGTGGGAAAAGTTAGAGGGAACATTGGCCCTGACCTAAAAAGGAGTTGTGGGGGGGTTGCAAGGCTACTGTAGAGGGGTTGCGGTACAGCCACTTCTGCGCTGCAGCTGGTGGCCGCGCTACCTTCGGAGCTGGGCAGCAGCGGTTGCCGGCCGGGAGCCCAGCTCTGAAGGCAGAGCCGCTGCCAGCAGCGCAGACGTAAGGAGGTGTCATAAATATAAAGGGAAGGGTAAACACCTTTAAATCCCTCCTGGCCAGAGGGAAAACCCTTTGACCTGTAAAGGGTTAAGAAGTTAAAGATAACCTCGCTGGCACCTGACCCAAATGACCAATGAGGAGACAAGATACTTTCAGAGCTGGGGGGTGTGGGGGCAGGGGAGGCAAAGGGTCAGTCTGTCTTTGTGATGCTTTTGCCGGGACCAGAGCAGGAATGAAGGTCAGAACTCCTGTAAAGAGTTAGTAAGCAATCTAGTTAGATTCTCTTTTGTTTAAATGGCTGGTAAAATAAGCTGTGCTGGAGGTAATGTATATTCCTGTTTTTGTGTCTTTTTGTAACTTATGGTTTTGCCTAGAGGGATTCTCTCTGTTTTGAATCTGATTACCCTGTAAGGTATTTACCATCCTGATTTTACAGAGGTGATTTTTTTACTTTTTCTTTAATTAAAATTCTTCTTTTAAGAACATGTTTGCTTTTTCATTGTTCTTAAGATCCAAGGGTTTGGGTCTGTGTTCACCTGTACACATTGGTGAGGATTTTTATCAAGCTTTCCCCAGGAAAGGGGGTGTAGTGTTTGGGGGGATATTTTGGGGGGGAGATGTTTCCAAGTGGGCACTTCCCCTGTTCTTTGTGTAACACTTTGGTGGTGGCAGCTTTTAACCTAAGCTGGTAAGAATAAGCTTAGGGGGTCTTTCATGCAGGTCCACACATCTGTACCCTAGAGTTCAGAGTGGGGAAGGAACCTTGACAGGAGAGCATGGTATGGGATTGCCACCTTTACTTCTGCACTGCTGCCTGCCGAGCTGGGCCCTCAGTCATCAGCTGCCACTCTCCAGTCACCCAGATCTGAAGGCAGCAGTGCAGAAGTAAGGATGGCAATACCACAACCCCCCTAAAAATAACCTTCCAACCCCCCTGTAACTCCCTTTTGGGTCAGGACCCACAATTTGAGTGGGTTTCCCAATGAAATCTGTATTCAGGGTAAAAGCACACAAAAAACCAGATTTCACGGGGAGGAGACCAGATTTCACAGCCTGTGATGCATTTTTCATAGCTGTGAATTTGGTAGGGCCCTACTCATTCTCCTCCACCCATTGTGCTCTGGGCTGTTACAGAAAATTCCTGAGACAGCAGCATGGCTGTGTGAAGCCAGAGCATGGCCCAGGCTTGGTTTCAATCGGCTAGAAGGAGGGTGCCTAGACCATGATGTAGAATCTGAGAGCAGGAGATTCAGGGCTGGGTATGGCTGGGCTTCCTGTTCCTCATTCACATGTGTCCTCCGGCCTGGCCTTGGTCTCAGGCTATGGGGATCGGACAACTTCTGGACCAGCCCAGTCTCCCACAGTGAGATGCAGCTCAGGGCTTTTCTTGACTTTAGTCAGGGGGCTTCTGCTCTGCCCCCACTGAGAGGAACATGGGGTCACTGAGCTTCCTTGTGGGCAAGGAAAAATCCCTGCCCCTCATGAAGGGAGAAAACTGTCAATGGCTGGTGCTTGGGGAGATGCACCAGCAGTTGGGCCTCAGTGATGTCCCAGGCCTCACAACCACCTTGGCCTCTGCAGGGAGTTTCACCGGAGGAGCCAGTCCTTGTCATGAGTTAGTGCCTCCATGGAAGCCAGAATAAAGTCCTCTTCGATTCCTCTGGGTGTGTTGTGTCCTGCTGTGTGAGCCCTGGATTCAGCAGGCCCAACAAATGGTCAAGCCAGCTGTCGGAGCCCTGCTGGATGTGACACAAAGACTCAGGGACCCCTGCCCACCAAGGGGATCACCTGTGTGTCCCTTTCAAAGCCACGAAGCTCCCCTACCACCTACCCCAGCATTCTCACTAGGAACAGGGTGCGTCCCCATGCTGTGACCCGATGTGACGATGTGACGCAGCAGGGAGGGGAGAGTGTTGACCTGGGAATGTGCCCTGGGGACGGGAGACCTGAGAGCCTGTCACCTGAGCCAGGAGGGGGAGGGGGAGGTAACACCTCTGCCCAGGAATGTGGACGGAGGCTGCAGCAGGGAACCTGCTCGGTGGGTTTAGTTTCAGTTTGGGGCTGGGTGGAGGAACACAGGGAACCCCAGGGCTGGGGTCTAAGCTCCCTGCTCCCCCAGAAGGACTTCACTGAGGGGTCCTGGGTGTACCCACAAGCTCTGTTTTGGACTGTGTTCCTGTTGTCCAATAAACCTTCTGTTTTACTGGCTGGCTGAGAGTCTCAGTGAATCCCAGGAAGAGGGGTGCAGGGCCTGGACTCCCCCACACTCCGTGACACCCATCCCCACTCTCTTCAATCATCCATCGACATTACTGCTGAGTTCTGTGGAATTCTCTTCACCCCTAATCCACCAGAGGCAACCACCGCACCCCCCAGGCACTCCCACCTCCCGTGCATCCTCTGAGCACAGGGAGAAACTCATCCTTAACCAAGAGAACCCCAAGGCCCCGGCCCCCTGAAACCCACAGAGGATGTTTTTCCCCAGTGTAAATATTCACAACCTGAGCCAGTTTTCTCCAAACTTGGCTTGTTCTGTAGCTCTGATTGAGAATGACAAAGTGAGTCACAACTAAAGAACATTGGCTCAGTTGTCAAAGTTATGGATGTTATAACTTGGCAAGTTGCAATTCTTTTGTTAGTTCTTGGATTTTTATTAGCTGGATGAGGTGCTAGAGAGATGTGCTAGAGAGAACCCCAGCTGAGTGCAGAGTCATGTGCCGAAAAGTGCCCACCATGCACACTCCCCTTGGGATTCGTAGTCATAGAGTTAAGTCCAGAAATCCGACCTTGCCATGAGCACAGGCCATGAGATTCCATCCAGCTGTCCCTGTACTGAGTGACACAGCTTGTGTTTAGCTAAGGCCCAGCACCAGACATGGCGTTCAGGCTTGATCTGCAGACATCAAGAGCTGGAGAAGCCATTGCTTCCCTTGGTAGGTTGTTCCAGTGTTGAATCACCCTCTGAGCACAAAGCCAGGCTCTCCCTGACTCATGCATCATCACTAGCATTTATAGCAGAAAGATTCTGCAGCTGGAATTAAAGGCTCTCTTTTTTTCCTTACATCAGGATACATCACTTAGGCCTCGTCTACTCACAAAGGTTGTTCCCATTTAACGATGGCAGCAGTGTGGTTCCAGCCATACAACCCCTAGTGTAGATAACGTTATATCCGTCTAAGGGGCCTTGCATCAGTATAAGCGCATCCGCACTGGGGCTCATCCTGTAAAGCTACTTTGGTAAATATCTCAGCCTTCACAGAATTAGTTCTACTGACACCACAGCCACGTGTAGACAGGCCTCAGACCACGCTTGATCCTTATCATAGAATCATAGAATACCAGGGCTGGAAGGGACCTCAGGAGGCCATCTAGTCCCACCCCCTGCTCAAAGCAGGACCAATCCCCAATTTTTGCCCCAGTTCCCTAAATGGCCCCCCTCCAGGACTGAACTCACAACCCTGGGTTTAGCAGGCCAGTGCTCAAACCACTGAGCTTCCCCCCCCACCCTTATTATTATTGCTGGGCCCTGGAGCCCCAGTTGGACCAGAACCCCATTGTGCTAGGCGTTGTACAAACACAGATCTAAGTGGGTGTTCACCCACGAAAGCTCATGCTCCAACACGTCTGTTACTCTATAAGGTGCCACAGGACTCTTTGCCGCTTTTACAGATCTAAGAGACTAATTTCAATGGGAGTTAAGTGCCTAAATATGTTTGCGGATCTGGGCCTGAGCGTCTAACTCCCTTAGCCCCATTGGGAATCCCAGCCTGAGGGACTTGTGTAATTTTACTCATGTGAGTATTTCCATTGAAATGAACGGAGATCCCAGTGTGAGTAACTTCACACGTGTGTGTCCGTGTTTGCAGGATCAAAGCCAGTAACAAAGAGGAATGGGAGGAGCTCACAGTTACATTCTTGCCCTGATCTCGCTTTCCCCACTCACCTAAAGCCTTGTCTTCATTAACAGGCTGTAACTGATGTGCTTTAAAGTCCTAGAGTATAGACAGGGCAAGCTGTGTTCTCCTGCTCTGCCAGCTCAATGGGTTTCGCTGCAGATGACGAGGTCCTACACCCTCCGATAGGTCTGCACGGAAACTCTCGAGTCTCTGAACAGATCCCACACTGAATTCTCTGCCTCCAAGGCAAGGGCAGCCACTCAGAGCTGCAGCATGTGTAGCTCCCACCCTTGCCCCTCCTGGAAACTCAGGGGCTTGAGCTGGCCTGAACCACTCACCCAGCTGGGGGGCCCTGCCAGCTTTGCAGCCATTGCTGCCCCATCATTTGTACCTCCAGCTCCCCTCCCTCTCAATGGGGGTGGTGGGTAAAGAATATCTGCTGATTCTGCTGGTACCCCTCCATGCCTGCCACAGAGGAGGGGCTGAAGAGTCCAAAAGTAAATTCCATTTTCGATCACTCTCCCACAGCCCTCCATGGAGAGGCTCTGGCATGCTCCGGACGTCAGGAAAGCCTTAAAAATCGAAATCAGACCAACACAAACTGACCCCATGTTACCAGCTGTGCACGGGAAGCCGTTTGCAGAGCCCAACAACTTGCATTGACCCCTGTGTGTTTTTGAGTGTCATTATCTATTAGCTAGCTACATATATACACACACTGCTTTCGTAGAGCATTCTTGTTACACACACCAGTCCCAGGACTGGGGAGATGCAAATGACCCCTGAACGCCTCGCTCCAAAACCTCAAAAGAGCTTGTAAGATGTCTGTGTATTCACTGGTGGTACGAATGCTTGTGCAAACATACATATGTACACATGCAATGCTTTTCTTCCCCATGAACCGTCTTTCACTTGCGTGAATGTTTGTGAGACGTGGGCAAAGGATGGTCACCCATAGCATTAAGGACAATGGGCAGTTTTTAGTCCAATGAATATTTGCAAATGCTTTTCTTTAACCCCCAGCATTCACCCTAATTTAGCCTGTACATGCTGATATTTGTGCCCTCCCGGCCTCTCCTCAGCTCATCTGAGAAGCTATTAAGGGATGTGACCGTGGGTGAAGGCTCCTGGATCTCTAAGGAAAACTAGTTGCAGAGTAGGAGTCAATAGGGCCATAATTTTCAAAAGAACTGGGGCCAGATTTACGTAAGACCACATTAGGGGAATGTTGGGTGCTCAGCTCTTCTGATAATCTGGCCCCAGCTGAGGGTGCAAAGCTCTGGAAATTCTGCCCCCAGGTGTCTGTCCAGGCCAGGGTCACAGAGTTCCTTCTCTTCTCTAGAACCGAGTCTCTTGCTCTGGGTACATTAAGCCCGAGGGAGGCCATGGAGTCATTGCTGGACTACTCCTATTGGCCCGATTATTTTGGTTTTATTGCCCATGTTAATGAATGCCTGGTTTTAACTGAATCCTTCTGGCCTTGAGTGAATCCATCTCCAAGCAGGGCCCTTTGGATCGTTCACACCTACACCACTGCTGTTAATCAGGAGTCACTCCACCAGTGCAGAGCGAAACTAAGTGTGAACAGAACAGAGACCGTTGTCCTGGAAGTTCCCCTGAGCACTGTGGTCCTGACTGTGATGCCCAGAAATCCATGGGAGTTTATCTACTACTTCCAATGGGAAGGACAAGGCCCCCGTAGTAACAAAGGGCTAGTATTTCAAGGCCTCGGCACCCAGTGTGCACAGCTCTTGTGAAAATATGGCCACGGGGCTGGATTGCGCAACCTTTACTTGTGCTGGGTGAGCACTTACTCTCAGGAGTAGCCCATGCACCCGAATGTATGAGCTGAGTACTCATCCATGGGAGCAAGAGCTGAACAGTCCAGCCAGAAGAAAAAGTGATAAACAGAGAGACCAGGACCCTCAGACCCTTCCAAGACACTTTGGAGATTTAAGCTCCCAGATATACAGACAGTGTGTGTGTATAAAAACACAGCAAACCCTCCAACACCGGGAGCTCGGCACACTCATCTCCCTTCAGCTCCCCCCAAACTAGCCAGGCAGGAAGAAAAATGATTTAGATGATTTACAATGCTTCGGAAGAGTTGAAAAAAGCAAAGTAAATAATAAATCAAAACCAGCCAAAAGAACAAGAATACATCCATCTTTTCTGAGCGCCATTCATTGCTGTATGTACAGTTCAGACACAAAACAAACGCACCGTGCAAAGTTGCTGCTGCTTCAGAAGTGTCTGTGCCCAGCAGCTTCAGAGCAGATCCAAACTACATGAAAGCAGAGGCACACAGAACCCCAGCTGTTGCCTGGCAAGCGCAGGAATCCAGCTCCTACTCTCTGCTTCCTTATCAGCCCTGTGCATGGCCTGACATGAGAATGATCATTTCAGTTTGGATTCAGGGCCCCAGATTAATGTGTTTAAAAACAACTTTCTCCAAAGGCAAATTTTATCCTGTGAGTCCCCTGCCCTCAGTGGAAAACTATGCCAAGTGTGGCTTTTGAACCACAGCCGACCACTTTTGTAGAATTCTAGCGTCTAGAGGCTCTCTAAAGCCCTGGCCTTTTCTGGTGGAGTCCACTTCAGACAAAAATGGAGAAATGACCTATAGAAATTCCTTCTCCATCCACATGTCTGCTTATCACTCTTGCACCTCCCCGGGTCCTAGCTCTGGGATGTTCCGTACGATGGTCACAGTTGCTGCCGAGGAGGTGTCATAAATATAAAGGGAAGGGGTTAAGAAGCTCTGATACAGTACTATAAAATCCTCTTACCTGTAAAGAGTTAAGAAGCTCAAGTCACCTGGCTCGCACCTGACCCAAATGACCAATCAGGGGACAAGATACTTTCAAATCAAGTCATAGAATCATAGAATCATAGAATATCAGGGTTGGAAGGGACCTCAGGAGGTCATCTAGTCCAACCCCCTGCTCAAAGCAGGACCAATCCCCAATTAAATCATCCCAGCCAAGGCTTTGTCAAGCCTGACCTTAAAAACTTCTAAGGAAGGAGATTCCACCACCTCCCTAGGTAACGCATTCCAGTGTTTCACCACCCTCCTAGTGAAAAAGTTTTTCCTAATATCCAACCTAAACCTCCCCCACTGCAACTTGAGACCATTACTCCTTGTTTTGTCATCTGCTACCACTGAGAACAGTCTAGATCCATCCTCTTGGGAACCCCCTTTCAGGTAGTTGAAAGCAGCTATCAAATCCCCCCTCATTCTTCTCTTCTGCAGATTAAACAATCCCAGTTCTCTCAGCCTCTCCCCATAAGTCATGTGTTCCAGTCCCCTAATCATTTTTGTTGCCCTCTGCTGGACATTTTCCAATTTTTCCACATCCTTCTTGTAGTGTGGGGCCCAAAACTGGACACAGTACTCCAGATGAGGCCTCACCAATGTCAAAAAGAGGGGAATGATCATGTCCCTCGATCTGCTGGCAATGCCCCTACTTATACATCCCAAAATGCCATCGGCCTTCTTGGCTACAAGGGCACACTGTTGACTCATATCCAGCTTCTCATCCACTGTAACCCCTAGGTCCTTTTCCGCAGAACTGCTGCCATGCCATTCGGTCCCTAGTCTGTAGTGGTGCATGGGATTCTTCCGACCTAAGTGCAGGTCTCTGCACTTGTCCTTGTTAAACCTCATCAGATTTCTGTTGGCACAATCTTCTAATTTGTCTAGGTCCCTCTGTATCCTAACCCTACCCTCCAGCATATCTACCTCTCCTCCCAGTTTAGTGTCATCTGCAAACTTGCTGAGGGTGCAATCCACACCATCCTCCAGATCATTAATGAAGATATTGAACAAAACCGGCCCCAGGACTGACCCTTGGGGCACTCCACTTGATACCGGCTGCCAACCAGACATGGAGCCATTGATCACTACCCGTTGAGCCCGACAATCTAGCCAACTTTCTATCCACCTTATCGTCCATTCATCCAGCCCATACTTCTTTAACTTGCTGGCAAGAATACTGTGGGAGACCGTGTCAAAAGCTTTGCTAAAGTCAAGGAACAACACGTCCACTGCTTTCCCCTCATCCACAAAGCCAGTTATCTCATCATAGAAGGCAATTAGACAAGTCAGGCATGACTTGGCCTTGGTGAATCCATGCTGACTGTTCCTGATCACTTTCCTCTCCTCTAAGTCTCTGGAGTACATCCCCAGCTGGGATGGGTCATCAGTCCTTTGTTCAATACTTCAGTGTAGCAAAGTTCCTCCAGAGGTATGAAGAAGGATTGAAGACCCATCCCCTAAAGAGGTTCAGGAAGAGCAAAAAGCCTGGTATGATAAACATGCCAGAGAGCGTTCCTTCAAGGTAGGGGACCAGGTCATGGTCTTAAAGGCGCTCCAGGCCCATAAAATGGAAGCATCATGGGAAGGGCCATTCACGGTCCAAGAGTGCCTAGGAGCTGTTAATTATCCATAGCCTCCCCCACCTCAAACCAAAAGCCTAAGGTGTACCATATTAATTCTCTAAAGCCCTTTTATTCCAAAGAATTAAAGGTTTGTCAGTTTATAGCCCAGGGAGGAGATGACGCTGAGTGGCCTGAAGGTGTCTATTACGAAGGGAAAAGTGATGGTGGCGTGGAAGAGGTGAACCTCTCCATGACCCTTGGGCGTATGCAGCAACAGCAGATCAAGGAGCTGTGCACTAGCTATGTGCCAATGTTCTCAGCCACTCCAGGATGGACTGAATGGGCATACCACTCCATTGCAACAGGTAATGCTCACCCAATTAGGGCCCAACCTTACCAGGTGTCTCCTCAAGCTAAAACTGCTATAGAACAGGAGATCCAGGATATGCTACAGATGGGGGTAATCCGCCCCTCTGGCAGTGCATGGGCATCTCCAGTGGTTCTAGTTCCCAAACCAGATGGGTAGATACGTTTTTGCGTGGACTACCATAAGCTAAATGCTGTAACTTGCCCAGACAACTATCCAGTGCCAAGCACAGATGAACTATTAGAGAAACTGGGACGTGCCCAGTTCATCTCTACCTTGGACTTAACCAAGGGGTACTGGCAGGTACCGCTGGATGAATCCGCCAAGGAAAGGTCAGCCTTCATCACCCATGTAGGGCTGTATGAATTTAATGTGCTCCCTTTCGGGCTGCGGAATGCACCCGCCACCTTCCAAAGACTTGTAGATGGTCTCCGAGAGGGACTGGGAGAATATGCTATCGCCTATCTGGACAATGTGGCCATATTTTCTGATTCGTGGGCAGAACACCTGGAGCATCTACAACAAGTTTTCAAGCGCATAAGGGAGGCAGGACTAACTGTTAAGGCTAAGAAGTGTCAAATAGGCCTCAACAGAGTGACTTACGTTGGACA
The DNA here is from genome assembly GCF_965152275.1 of Natator depressus. Lineage (NCBI taxonomy): Eukaryota > Metazoa > Chordata > Testudines > Cheloniidae > Natator > Natator depressus. The sequence continues at coordinate 16,249,460 of NC_134252.1, forward strand.
CCAGGTGGGTCAAGGAACTATCAACCCCCTACAGGCCAAAGTGGATGCTATCCAAAAGTGGCCTGTCCCAAAGTCAAAGAAACAGGTCCAATCCTTCTTAGGCTTGGCTGGATATTACAGGCGATTTGTACCGCACTACAGCCAAATTGCCACCTCACTGACAGACCTAACCAAAAAGAAACAGCCAAATGCCGTTCAGTGAACTGAAGAGTGTCAGAAGGTCTTTAACCAGCTTAAAGCGACACTCATGTCTGACCCTGTGCTAAGGGCCCCAGACTTTAACAAACTGTTCCTAGTAACCACAGATGCATCCAAGCGTGGTGTGGGAGCAGTCTTAATGCAGGAAGGACCAAATCAAGAATTCCATCCTGTCGTGTTTCTCAGCAAGAAGCTGTCTGAGAGGGAAAGCCACTGGTCAATCAGTGAAAAGGAATGTTACGCCATTGTCTACGCTCTGGAAAAGCTACGCCCATACTTTGGGGACGGCGTTTCAACCTGCAAACTGACCATGCAATGCTAAAGTGGCTTCATACCACCAAGGGAAATAACAAAAAACTTCTTTGGTGGAGTTTAAATGAATGGCCAGTGTTTTCACACTATCTGTGATTTGGGGGGCGTGTCATAAAAATTAAGGGAAGGGGTTAAGAAGCTCAAGTAACCTGGCTCACACCTGACCCAAAGACCAATCAGGGGACAAGATACTTTCAAATCTACGGGGGGGGGGGGGAGGGAAAGGCTTTGTCTGTCTGTATGATGCTTCTTCGGGGGACAGATCAAGAAAGCAAGCAATCCAACTCCTATAGAATTAGTAAGTAATCTAGCTAGAAAAGGCATTAGATTTTCTTTTGTTTTGGCTTGTGAAATTCACTGTGCTGGAGGGAATGTGTATTCCTGTTTTTGTGTCTTTTTGTAATTTAAGGTTTTGCCTAGGGGGATTCTCTATGTTTTAAATCTGACTGCCTGTGAGATTATCTTCCGTTCTAATCTTACAGAGTTGTTCTGTTCTCTTTTCTTTGTGCTTCTAATAAAGTTCTGTGTTTTAAGAATCTGATTGGGGTTTTTAGTGTCCCTAAAAACCCGAGGTTGGTCTGTGCTCATCTTGTTTATTCTCAAGCCACCCCAGGAAAGCGGGTGTAGGGCTTGGGGGGATATTAGGGAGAGATAGGGTTCCAAGTGGCCCCTCCTAAATGTTTGTTTGAATCACTTGGTCGTGGCAGTGTTTACCTAATCCAAAGTACAAGGGAGAATTTGTGCCTTGGGGAGTTTTTAACCTAAGCTGGTAAAAATAAGTTTAGGGGGTCTTTCATGCGGGTCCCCACATCTGTACCCTAGAGTTCAGAGTGGGGAGGGAACCCAACAGGAGGTTATTAAAGGACTGATCCAAGAACAGAGTATGGTCACTCAGCCTCCGAACACAATGATAGATGCAATGAAAAATGGAAGGTTTAATTCAGAAAAACACCCAAAAATTCAGGGGCTGAGACTTTTCAGAGCTATCCAGGGGATTTGGATGTCCCATCCAAACCTGTTTCAAAGCCTAAATTCAAACCTGCTTGAGCACCTGGAGCTCTATTTGGAAGGGTGCTGTTTGGGATCAATGTAGAAGGCTGTCATTCTTGTTCTTAGATTGATGCAAAGAGGCACTTCATTGCCTACTTCAGAGACTCGCATGCTGCAGCCGCAGCTCCGTACCAAGCAGCATCCACACAGTAATGGAGGTGACAGTAATGGAGGTCCTGTGTCTATTTCTCTCGAGAGAGAAAGACCAGGCCCCAGCAAAACCAAATTAGCCAAATTAGCCCAATGATAACTAGAGATGGGCCACACCCCACAGCCTTGACTTCAAAGTACTTCAGATTTTGGACCCACCCCAACAATGGGCTGCAGATTAGTTCCCAGACTGGAAGGAGTTAGTTTTTAAGATTCTTGTCTGGATGGAACTGAAAACTTATGAGAGATTTTGACCTTGCAAGACCTCTGCTATTTGGGGGCAAGAACAGATCATGAGATTTTGGTGCCCTCAAATGAAAACCCATATCTTACCCCTGATTCAAGTGTGAACCCCAAAGACCAATTATGACTCCAACCCCCGCCTCCGTTGCCAATGTCCAGCGATAGTTGGCTGGGTCATGGCTCTGTTTGCGAAAAGCAAAATTCTGCTTCTGCATGTTGAACTTGGACTGTGCAGAAGTGCCTCACCTTTGTTAGTATCTAGGCCTGGTCATTAGCCTGAGATAGAATTTTGCAGTTGATTTTTGATACTCTTATATCCTCACTAATAAGTGTGAACAAAGAACAAAGACTCTGTGTGTTACATCTGCCCACAGGCAGATGGGGTGAAAAGAGATAAGGAACAGGGCTGAAGTGTTGCTGGGCAGAGTGGAAGTGTAATATATGAGCATACACTGGAAGGCTGCTTGGCTCCTCTCTCAAGCCCAGGTCAAGCAACCAGTTGGGAGGGGCAAGGGGGATGGAGGGGGGCATAAGAAACACTAAAAGACAAAGAAAAGCCTGGCCTTGGCCAGGACACAACCTCACGCCCTGCCCCTCCCATGGGATACAAAAAAGGCGGTATCAAGACCCCAGACTCACGACCCTCCCAAACGGAACATGACCATAAATTGTAAGGGGTGGGACCAAGGGTGTGCACTGCAGGTATATTTGGGCCTGCTAAGAAGGAGGAGGTGGGAATAGGGAATGGGGACTCAGGTTCTGTGGCATCAGAGCTGGGAACGGGGACATGGGTAAAGGCTCTGCAGCGTCAGAGCTGGGAATGGAACACCGGGAAACAGGCTCTGCCATCGTGTAGAGCTATGGACATGCTTGCTTGAAACTAACCCCAATAAACATCACATTGCCTGCACTTCGGACTTCTGGTCTTCTGCTTTCTGTTTGCATGACAGGAACCAGGGGAAGGGGTAAAGCGAAAGCCTTAACCCCTCTAAGTGAAGCCACCAGCTCCCAGGAAAAGGAAGAGACAGATTCAGAATAATCAAGTATTATGCTTTGTTTGTTTTTAAGTTGGATAGCGACAAGAAAAAATTCCTTCTCTTTATCTCTCTCTAATTCAGCTCTGGGACAAAGAGCTGAAAATGGCACGTGCCAGCTCTGATTTAGATCTCCTACTGGCTTTACATCCCTGCAACTCCACTGATGGCAGTGGCATTGCTCATGATTTCCACTAGAGTTAGAACAGAATCAAACTGGCCATGTAGAAGCAAATCCAGCAGGCATCTCATCATCAATAAATCCTTGAGGACCCACATTTCAAAGGGTGAAAAGAAATTATGTCTGAGTTTCCTTGGGATGAGGCTGGACCCACTTTGGCTTAGGCAGAACATTCGAAAACTCAAGCAAGAGTCCTGGGCAGCCTTTTGCTTCCAGTTTGACTTTGGAGCTCTCTGGCTGCTCTGAGGAGATGGTTGGTGCAGAGTTGTAGAAGTCAGACAGGCCGGTAGTAGCTCACTTGGGTACAGAGTTCCAATTTCACGCAGGCCACACACGTCTCTTTCTTCTCATTGGCTGACAGGTTCGTCATGGTGAGGTCACATCCGCCGGATACTCCACATCAACCTTCCTCTGCTGCTGCTGCTGAGCCCTTCTCCCTGGGAATCTTTCACAGAGCAGAACGATGCCATGGACTAAATGGCACTTGGCTGCTTATGTTTATCTGACGTCCTGTGTCACTGCACCCAGACACTACACTGCCATTGCAGGGAAGTCACATCACGCTATCCAGGAGCCGAACTCTGGACCCAACAGCCATTCCTCTCAGAACATACAGGTCTGCTTCATACTCTTCCTATTGGGCATCAAACACAAATGTATGGCTCACTTTTACATCCCCCAGAGCACCCTTGTGGAAAAGACCGGTAGACTCTAACAGCATTATCCCCAATTTACAGATGGAGAAACTGAGGCACAAAGCAGGGAAGGGACTTGTCTGAGGTCACCCATAGGGTCCGTGGCAGAGCTGCGATGAGAGCCATGGTCACCATACCAGTTGTCTACCATGGCCCACCTCCTGGTGCCACCTCCCGATGAGCATCCCTGGCTGCATCTGATGTGTTGGGCACGGCTTCCGGAGTCCACAGTGGCCCTGACCAATGTACCCACTGCTTTCCATGGGGTCCCAGCATTGTGCTGCACAATGGACTGCATCCTGAACAGCACTGCCCCACATCCCATGGCCCAATCCCCTGGTACTGCCCCTTGTGCTGGGCACTACGCATTGAGCACCACAGTAGTGCCGATGAATGTGCCAGGCATGCATTGCCGTCCGGTCAGGATGCAGCACCCTGGGGGTAGGGGTTAGGTTGGGGTGAAGCAGGTAAAGAAAAGAGTTTGTAAAATGGGAAAAGCTGGATGTTTGTAAAATGGGAAAAGCCTCCTCCCCCATCTCCTCCTCCAGGCCTGTCTCTCCAGGGCGGCAGGCAGCAACCTGTGTCCTTTCAGCTCCAGGCAGTGCCCTTGCAGTGTGGGGCAGCTGGGAATGGCCCCTCTGGAGCAATCTGCAATGTGTGCTGCTGTTAATCGGAAAGGGATGCACGCCCACCGGGAAGTCACTGTAAATCTGGCCTCTGCTGCACGGAATGTCCTGAATGTAAGTTGTAATTAGAACTTCTATTGATGGTGCAAGGCCTCATTTTTCATGTGAAGCTGCTCATTTCTCCCAGTCAAGAAATCAATCTGAGCCTGTTGATGAGATGAGGCCGTCAGATTTGCAGAGTGGATTGATGGTAGCAAGCAGGGAGCTTGGTGACCTTAACTCCTCTGCTGCCCTGGTTCTAGCTCGGGTCTGGAAGGAGGCTCTGGGCAGAGAAGGGAACAGACTGGCCTCTTCATGGAGGACAAGTGTCCAAATCCTATGAATCCATTAACCCAAAACAAACATCATGTAGGTCCAAGGGGCAAGGCTGCATGTGCACGTGTCTGCATGTGTATCCCTGTGTGTGGATGCAGAGGTGTGTGTAAGTTTGTCAGTGTGTGCACAGGCATACATGTGAGCATACGGATGTGGATGTGTACATGTATTCACTCACATGTAGGTACACATGTCAGTATGTGCATGTGGTGTGTGTATATGTGTGTCTGAGCACATGTATGTGTGTGAAAACATGACTAAGCGTGCACCTGGGCGACCTCACCGATGGCTGAGCCCCTTTCAGCTATCTGGGCGGCGTGTCCCTTGGGACAGGCAGTGCTCTCTGTCAGCCCTGGCCTGGTGAGGAGATGGGAACGCCAGGCTGGGCCCAGGGGAGAGAGGACAATGGAAGCGCACAGGCCCTTTGAATGTTATTCTATAGCTAAGCGCCCTATTATCCAAACAGCACTGTCTGGCTCTCACTACAACACCTTGTAGCCATTTGGCCTGAGCCTGCTGCTGCTGAGGGGATGGGCCCTGGTGTTGCCGGCACCCAGTGCCGAGAGGCTGAACAACAACTTGAGTTGGTTCGCTACCCGGTGTGCTACACCCAAGAATCACAACGGGGTGGAGAAGCAGAAAAGTTTATTTGAAGCTTCAAAAAGGTACAGGGAGATTTGAATCTCAGATCCTGTACACAGAGCAGGAAGTTACACAGGCTTTTATACATCCTTTTTCCCAGCAGACTTATCCAATAGCAAGCTGCCCCAAGTATCCATATAGCCAGCCAATCCAGTTCCCAGCTAGTTCCCTGGTTCTCTGTATCATTTGTTAAACTATACATAAAGCTGCTTTATTCAGCATTGTTCTTCCATATCCATTCTCAGCATAACTGCTCTGTGTGCCTCCAGGCGGGGGGGCCAAGGACACTTGGGCCTAGTACGCAGAGCTGCTGCGAGTGCCTCCAGGTGGGAGGGGGGCGCCAAGGACACCTGGGCCTAGTGCGAGGGGGCTTCATCGACACTCGTGGTCTTCCATCCCCTCGAGTTACCTAGTGGCCATGCCCCAGTGTCCCCAACTACTCCCCCCTTTGAGAACACTCAACAACCTTGGCTCTGAGTTTTCTCACTTGGGCTACTTATTTCTTTACAATAGGACTTTGCATAAGCACTTTGTGATAGCCTGAAGAGAATGACTTATTAACTTCTGCAAAAGGGCCCTAACACATGATACTGCACAGCATAATACCAGTAATACAAGCAATACAGGAAAGAGAAGTTTCAATAGCAGGCTAAATAAACCACCAAGCCAAGACGACAAACCCCAGCCTGAAAACAAGGTTTGCAACCAATCGCTCTCGGGGGCAGTATAGGCAACCTGTGCTCCGGCTCGGGCCTGGGCCTCAGCCTGTACCACCTTTTCATAGATCTCATAACTGCTATCATTTACATATACACAACATTGGGGCCCGACGAGGGCACAAACCCCTCCTTGGGATGCCAAGAGATAGTCCAAAGCCAGCCTGTTTTGGAGGGAAAACGTCCTGAGCTGCTGTACCTCTTTATTTAATGTTTTTACTGCCGACCCTAAATCACTAACCGAGTCCTCTAACTCTAAGGCAACTTTCTCAAGTACCATTTGCAGCCTTACAGTATAGCGGCCTATGCATGCCATGGCTGGCCCGGAAAACAGCGGCGCTATTCCCAGTACAGAGCACCCTACCAGCTTCTCGGTTGTGAGGTAATTCTTCATATTGCCCTCCAATGCTGTAGTCAGTCACCGCAGGGTCTTTTCTCGTGACTCAACAGAGGTGTCTCGGGCATTTGTAATCTTTCCTTTGGGCAGTGTGGCAGTTATTGACAGATGAGGAACTCCATGAGCTATATAACAGCTACCTGTCCAGTTGGCTGGCAGCACCTTGTAAGCCTTTTGTCCACATACAAAATAGTGACCCTGTAGGGCCCAGGAAGGACTGTTTTTAAGGGGATTCCTGGGATATTTAAGGCTGTTTTTTCAAACAGTTCATATGCCCCTAAGGGGGCATCTCATCCTCCTGATTGGGTACAAGTGGGGGCGTTTCTAATTGTGCCGTTCAAATTACACTCGCCATAGGGACCACTACAAACCCACCATTGGCTTGCTACATTGGAGATATTAACTGGACGGCAAGTTATATTTTCAAACCCCTCTTTTGTGGTAAGATTATTTGTAAGAGTTTCCCTAAAAGGGGAGGAACCATTACACCCACACTGTTGGCCTCCCCTGTTGGTCTTTATCCAATACCCATCAGCCCACTGTGTAATAACACAGGAGCTTTTTCCCACAGGACGCCCATAGATTGGTTTCGGGTAAAACGTAACACTCCCTCAGTGAGTACTGCAACTGAATACTCCTGGTCCTGATAGGTGGCCTGCTGTAAAGAGGTCTTGTTCCAGAACGGCGAGTCCGTTCTTTCCTGCTCTTTGGTGGTGGCTAATTCTGCTAGGGTCAAGGGCAGCATGTCAAGGGGCATCCCCATTTGGGGGGACAGTGGAGTTGGAGCACATACCCAGCAATCAGTCTGGTTTGTTAAAGTAGCAACATGGTGCGCAAGCAAAACGAAGGAGTTATGCTCCCGATATGCACAATTTGGAAATACCAATACAGAGAATAACAATGTTACCCAATTAATTATCACCAGAGTCTTCCCAACCCAGGGTCTTCAGTACCTGGGTGGGCCCATTTTAGCGTTAAGGTGCCCGCAATTTGTGTCTTTTAAACAGTAGCTTTAGTCCGAGATCGTCACTAGATGAAGAGTCAGCAGGTTGGACGGTCCACTGTTCTGCTGACGAGGGGGCGGGTACTGCCTTCAGACGAGAGTGATGGATCCAGTTCTTGTGTCCCTCGATCTTTGCCACTGTATGGGAGATCAGCAGGACGGTATATGGTCCTTTCCACTTTTCCTGGAGGGGCTCGTCTTTCCAGGTACAAACAAGCACAGAGTCACCGGGCTGTAAGGAGTGGACGGGAGAGTCCAAGGGGAGAGGCTGGGAATCCTTGGTATACCTGTGAAGAGACAAGAGAACAGCAGACAGGGAACACATATACTGTGACAAAAAACCATTACCCAACTCCCATTCCCCTGACAGAACCGGGGTGCTATTCATAGGCCATGCCCTTCCAAACATAATTTCAAAGGGACTGAGCCCTAATCTACCCTTTGGGAGAACGCGGATATGGAGTAGGACAAGGGGCAAAGCATCAGGCCATCGCAGTGAGGCTTCTTGGCATACTTTTGAGAGATGCCGTTGAAGGGTCTGATTGGTACGCTCCACTACACCACTGGCTTGCGGTCTCCAGGGCGTATGGAGTTTCCAGGGGATCTGTAAGGCATGTGAGATGCTTTGAATGATTTTTGACATGAAGTGTGTCCCGTTGTCAGATTCCATCCACGGGGGAGTCCAAAGCGAGGAATGATCTCCTTAACAAACTTGAGGGCCACTGTTCTGCAGTGCAGTTACGGCATGGGAAGGCTTCTGGCCATCTGCTGAACCGATCCACTATAACAAGGAGATATTTGAACCCTTGGGTCCGGGGAAACTCAGTAAAGTCTATTTGCCACACTTGTCCGGGGCCCGGAGTGGGTTCTAGGGCAGCTGGTGGCACAGGATGTCCAGGTCGGGGGTTATTCTTTTGGCAGACTAAGCAGTCCGCTTGTACCTGGGCAGCCAGGGGTCGGAGTCCGGAAGTGATAAAGTATTTTCCCATTAGTTGGATAAGTGCTTCCCTGCCAGCATGAGTGGTTTGATGTAGTTTCTGCGGCACTGGCCGGATTAGGCCCTTTGGTAAGAGGACCTTCCCTTCCGGGGAATGGAGCCATCCCTCCTTTTCCCGGAGACCGAGTTTGTCGGTTAGCTGTCTCTCCTCCCCAGAGTACTGAGGGGTTGGAAGCTCCCCTACTGATGGGATAAGGGCATGCAGATGGGCATTCTCAGTCTGAGTGGATGACAGGGTGGCAGCATGCTTAGCTTCTCTATTTGCCCGGGCGTTACCTCTGGCCACATCTTGATCTTCCCTTTGATGGGCTTTACAGTGTACCACCGCCACTTCCGAGGGAAGTTGTACGACATCTAGGAGCCGGAGGATTTGGGGCCCGTACTTGACTGGGGAGCCTTGGGCTGTCAGCATTCCCCTTTGCTTTCATAGGCCAGCATGAGCATGCAGCACACCAAAAGCATACTTTGAATCAGTAAAAATGTTGACCCGCTTTCCTTTTGACAGTTCAAGTGCACGGGTCAGGGCTATTAGTTCGGCAAGCTGGGCAGAGGTCCCAGCAGGCAAACCTTCAGCTTTCACAGTGTCATGGAGGGTCACAACAGCATAACCCGCCCTCCTTTGCCCATCTATTACAGTACTGCTACCATCAGTGTACCACTCTTAATCTGCATTTGGGAGGGGTACATCCTTTAAATCCGGACGGCTGGAGTACTGGACATCTATGATCTCTAAACAGTCATGTTTCTGTTCCTCTGTTTCTGGCAAGAGAGTGGCTGGGTTAAGGGAGGGGCAAGGCTGTAAGGTGACTTCAGAGTTCTCTAACAGCTTAGCCTGATACCGAGCAATCCGAGCCTGGGTGAGCCAGAGCCCTCCCTTTGCATCCAATAAGGCTCGGACCATATGGGGAGTATAGATTTGCATAACCCCTCCCAATGTTAGCTTCTCGGCTTCCTCAAGCACTAGGGCAGTAGCTGCGACCGCCCGTAAACGTGCCGGCCAACCCTTTGCAACCTGATCCAATTGCTTAGAAAAATAAGCCACGGGATGTCTCCATGCTCCTAACAGCTGTGTAAGCACTCCTAGGGCCACCCCCCTTCGTTCATGTACATACAACTGAAACGGCTTAGAGAGATCCGGCAGGCCCAGAGCCGGGGCTTCCATCAAACTTCCTTTTCAAGATTTTAAATGCCCTGTCAGCCTCTGGGGTCCAATAGAAGGGGTCATGATCTGCTCCTTTTACACAGTCATACAGGGGTTTAGCCCACAGTCCAAACTCTGGGATCCAGATCCTGCAAAAGCCTGCCATACCCAGAAATGCCCTGAGCCGCTTACGATTACTTGGAGTAGGAACTTGACAGATAGCTTCCTTTCTTTCGTTTGAAAGCTGATGCTCCCCTTGCCGTATGTGAAACCCGAGGTACCGTACCTCTGGGAGGGCGATTTGAGCCTTACTCCGTGCTACCCGATATCCCCGGAGTCCAATAAAATTCAGGAGGCTCACGGTGGCTTTAAGGTAGGGGGTTTGGCCCACAGTGGCAATTAACAAATCATCTACATACTGCAGAAGGAGGGCCTCCTCATTATCCCATTCCTCTAGGTCCCTGGCCAGAGCCTGGCCAAAGAGGGTGGGGGAGTTTTTAAATCCCTGGGCCAACACTGTCCAGCAAAGTTGCTTTTTAACCCTTTTTCGGTCCTCCCACTCAAAGGAGAAGATCTCCTGTGACGGGGTGGCAACTGGGATGGTAAAGAAAGCATCTTTCAGATCAAGAACTGAAAAATGGGTATACTGTCCCCCTATAGAAGCCAATAAGGTATACGGGTTAGGGACAAGAGGGTGCAGACTCTTAACCCGTTCACTGACTGCCCTTAGGTCCTGTACCAGCCGATACGTGCCATCAGGCTTCTGTACGGGTAGAATGGGAATGTTTCAGGCTGACTGACATTCCCGGAGAATACCATACATTAGGAATCGATCTATAGTTTCCTGTAAACCTTCTCTGGCTTCCCTCTTGATTGGATACTGTTGTACTTGCACTGGGCCTTTCCCTGGTATGAGCTGAATAGTAATGGGGGTCTGGTGGGTGGCCTTTCCTGGAATCCCTGATGCCCACACGAGGGGGTACACCTGGTCTTCCCACGGGCTCCATTCTAGGGCTTGAATGGCTGAGGGCTCAACTGCAAGGGTCATGATCCATGCATTCTCAGGGGGTAAGGTAAGGGTTGTTTCATCCTCAGTAAAATGCAGGGTGGCACCGAGGCGACAAAGCAGATCCCGTCCCAGCAGAGGCGTTGGACACTCGGGGAGGTAAACCAGCTTGTGGGATATAGTCCTGTTTCCCAAAGCGCATTCCGCTGGGGCATACACTGGGCACTTGGTGTCCCTGCCTGTGGCTCCCACCACAGTAAGGGAATCTGCTACTGGCAACTGAAGAGGCTGATTTACGGCAGTTCGGGCCACTCCAGAGTCCACTAAAAAATCTATTTCTGAGCTTTCCACCTGCATCTTTACTCGGGGTTCCAGGGATAGGGTGGTCCGTCTCCCCTGACACCCCTATTCCTGTTCCGCCATCGCCATCATAGGGGCACCCCCCTTTTCTTTCCTCTTTGGGCACTCATTTTTCCAGTGTCCCTCCTGTCGACACAGGGCACACTGGTTGCGACCCAGTCGTCTCTCCTGCGGGCCCGGACGGTTGCGTCCACGGCCCCTTCCTCCCCGGCCACTTCTCTTACTGCCGGCCTGTACCGCTGTTACCATCAATCTCACTTGCTTTCTCTCCTTCTCTGTCTCTCTCAGACTATAAGCTCGGTTTGCAGTCTCTAAGATATGTGCCATGGTCATGCCCATTAAATCCTCCTTTTTTTGTAACTTTCTCTTAATATCAGGGACTGCTCTGCTCGTAAAAATTCCCTTAATAATTGACTCAGTTGCCTGATCATCGGGGTCTGCATTAGTGTTCTGTCGAATGGTGTCCCGAATACGCTGTAGAAAGGCCCCGGGCTTTCTTTTAAATCCTGCATTACTTCATATGGCTTTGCCCAATTATTATGTTGGACAGCCGAGTGACGGAGTCCATACAAAAGCAACTCCTTATAGGAGGTAAGGCGGGTCATATCCCCATGATCATTTGGATCCCACCTGGGATCTGCTCGGGGGACTTGTGCATCTGGGTCAGGGACATTCATAGAATCATAGAATCATAGAATATCAGGGTTGGAAGGGACCTCAGGAGGTCATCTAGTCCAAGCCCCTGCTCAAAGCAGGACCAATCCCCAATTAAATCATCCCAGCCAGGGCTTTGTCAAGCCTGACCTTAAAAACTTCTAAGGAAGGAGATTCTACCACCTCCCTAGGTAACGCATTCCAGTGTTTCACCATCCTCCTGGTGAAAAAGTTTTTCCTAATATCCAACCTAAACCTCCTCCACTGCAACTTGAGACCATTACTCCTTGTCCTGTCATCTTCTACCACTGAGAATAGCCTAGAACCATCCTCTCTGGAACCACCAAGCAGCTATCAAATCCCCCCTCATTCTTCTCTTCTGCAGACTAAACAATCCCAGTTCCCTCAGCCTCTCCTCATAAGTCATGTGTTCCAGACCCCTAATCATTTTTGTTGCCCTTCGCTGGACTCTCTCCAATTTATCCACATCCCTCTTGTAGTGTGGGGCCCAAAACTGGACACAGTACTCCAGATGAGGCCTCACCAATGTTGAATAGAGGGGAACGATCACATCCCTCGATCTGCTGGCTATGCCCCTACTTATACATCCCAAAATGCCATTGGCCTTCTTGGCAACAAGGGCACACTGCTGACTCATATCCAGCTTCTCGTCCACTGTCACCCCTAGGTCCTTTTCCGCAGAACTGCTGCCTAGCCATTCGGTCCCTAGTCTGTAGCGGTGCATTGGGTTCTTCCGTCCTAAGTGCAGGACCCTGCACTTATCCTTATTGAACCTCATCAGATTTCTTTTGGCGCAATCCTCCAGTTTCTCTAGGTCCCTCTGTATCCTATCCCTGCCCTCCAGCATATCTACCACTCCTCCTAGTTTAGTATCATCCGCAAATTTGCTGAGAGTGCAATCCACACCATCCTCCAGATCATTTATGAAGATATTGAACAAAACCGGCCCCAGGACCGACCCCTGGGGCACTCCACTTGACACCGGCTGCCAACTAGACATGGAGCCATTGATCACTACCCGTTGAGCCCGACAATCTAGCCAACTTTCTACCCACCTTATAGTGCATTCATCCAGCCCATACTTCTTTAACTTGCTGACAAGAATACTGTGGGAGACCGTGTCAAAAGCTTTGCTAAAGTCAAGAAACAATACATCCACTGCTTTCCCTTCATCCACAGAACCAGTAATCTCATCATAGAAGGCGATTAGATTAGTCAGGCATGACCTACCCTTGGTGAATCCATGCTGACTGTTCCTGATCACTTTCCTCTCATGTAAGTGCTTCAGGATTGATTCTTTGAGGACCTGCTCCATGATTTTTCCGGGGACTGAGGTGAGGCTGACTGGCCTGTAGTTCCCAGGATCCTCCTTCGTCCCTTTTTTAAAGATTGGCACTATATTAGCCTTTTTCCAGTCATCTGGGACTTCCCCCGTTCGCCACGAGTTTTCAAAGATAATGGCCAATGGCTCTGCAATCAGAGCCGCCAATTCCTTTAGCACTCTCAGATACAACTCGTCCGGCCCCATGGACTTGTGCACGTCCAGCTTTTCTAAATAGTCCCTAATCACCTCTTTCTCCACAGAGGACTGGCCATCTACTCCCCATGCTGTGATGCCCAGCGCAGCAGTCTGGGAGCTGACCTTGTTAGTGAAGACAGAGGCAAAAAAAGCATTGAGTACATTAGCTTTTTCCACATCCTCTGTCACTAAGTTGCCTCCCTCATTCAGTAAGGGGCCCACACTTTCCTTGGCTTTCTTCTTGTTGCCAACATACCTGAAGAAACCCTTCTTGTTACTCTTGACATCTCTTGCTAGCTGCAGCTCCAGGTGTGATTTGGCCCTCCTGATTTCATTCCTACATGCCCGAGCAATATTTTTATACTCTTCCCTGGTCATATGTCCAACCTTCCACTTCTTGTAAGCTTCTTTTTTATGTTTAAGATCCGCTAGGATTTCACTGTGAAGCCAAGCTGGTCGCCTGCCATATTTACTATTCTTTCTACACATCGGGATGGTTTGTCCCTGTAACCTCAACAGGGATTCCTTGAAATACAGCCAGCTCTCCTGGACTCCTTTCCCCTTCATGTTAGTCCCCCAGGGGATCCTACTCATCTGTTCCCTGAGGGAGTTGAAGTCTGCTTTCCTGAAGTCCAGGGTCCGTATCCTGCTGCTTACCTTTCTTCCCTGTGTCAGGATCCTGAACTCAACCAACTCATGGTCACTGCCTCCCAGATTCCCATCCACTTTTGCTTCCCCCACTAATTCTTCCCGGTTTGTGAGCAGCAGGTCAATAAAATCTCCCCCCTAGTTGGCTCGTCTAGCACTTGCACCAGGAAATTGTCCCCTACGCTTTCCAAAAACTTCCTGGATTGTCTATGCACCGCTGTATTGCTCTCCCAGCAGATATCAGGAAAATTAAAGTCACCCATGAGAACCAGGGCGTGCGATCTAGTAGCTTCAGCGAATTGCCGGAAGAAAGCCTCATCCACCTCATCCCCCTGGTCCAGCGGTCTATAGCAGACTCCCACCACTACTCTTGTTGCTCACACTTCTAAACTTAATCCAGAGACACTCAGGTTTTTCTGCAGTTTCGTACCGGAGCTCTGAGCAGTCATACTGCTCCCTTACATACAGTGCTATTCCTCCACCTTTTCTGCCCTGCCTGTCCTTCCTGAACAGTTTATAGCCATCCATGACAGTACTCCAGTCATGTGAGTTATCCCACCAAGTCTCTGTTATTCCAATCACGTCATAATTCCTTGACATCACCAGGACCTCCAGTTCTCCCTGCTTGTTTCCAAGGCTTTGTGCATTCGTATATAAGCACTTGAGATAACCTGCTGATAGCCCCTCATTCTCAGTATGAGGTAGGAGCCCTCCCCTCACAGACGTTCCTGCCTGTGCTTCCTCCCAGTATCCCGCTTTCCCACTTACCTCAGGGCTTTGGTCTCCTTCCCCCGGTGAACCTAGTTTAAAGCCCTCCTCACTAGGTTAGCCAGCCTGCTCGCAAAGATGCTCTTCCCTCTCTTCGTAAGGTGGAGCCCATCTCTGCCCAGCACTCCTCCTTCATGGAACACCATCCCATGGTCAAAGAATCCAAAGCCTTCTCTCCGACACCACCTGCGTAGCCATTTGTTGACTTCCACGATTCGACGGTCCCTACCCAGGCCTTTTCCTTCCACGGGGAGGATGGACGAGAACACCACTTGCGCCTCAAACTCCTTTATCCTTCTTCCCAGAGCCACGTAGTCCGCAGTGATCCGCTCAAGGTCATTCTTGGCAGTATCATTGGTACCCACGTGGAGAAGCAGGAAGGGGTAGCGATCCGAGGGCTTGATGAGTCTCGGCAGTCTCTCCGTCACATCGCGAATCTTAGCCCCTGGCAAGCAGCAGACTTCTCAGTTTTCCCGGTCAGGGTGGCAGATAGATGACTCATTAATACGATCCCAGTCGTACCATCTCTGCGCCTCCTCCCTTGCCTTGGACACAACCTGTTGTCTTTCAACCTCAGACAATAGGGTTCACAGGAGGATGTTACAATCATCCCAGTCCAGCTTGTGACTACTGAGGCACCCCTCAAAGACTGATATAAACCTGCTTGGGTTGGTGAAAAACTCTCCTGCCTGTGCTTTGAAAACAGCCAAATCCACAGGATTAAAGGGCACATGAGTATAAACCTGCATAGTCGTGGCCGGACGCCTGTCCGATCCAGACCGGGCGACTTTAGTTTCGGTGATTAAGGGGTATAGGCCAACCATTGGGGACTTACAAGCTGTGGGTGTAGGGGCTGAAGGGGACACCGGCTCTGCCATTACAGTGGGGGTGGGGGTCTGGGGACTAACATTAGCTGCTACCGAACCAGTCAGAGTCAGATTACAGTGCTGTAAAATATCTGGTCGAGTACATAAAGTCAGAAACAAATGCGCATACATATGTTCATTCCATTTCCTTGTTCTCTGACAGAACTGAAGGATCGTGTTGTAATTAATTGACCCTCCTGGTGGCCACCACTCCTGGTCCTCTAGTTGATATTGAGACCAGTCAACTGTACAGAATCGTTTTAATTGGCTCTTAGTCATCGGATCCGCACCAAATACCTTTCAGTTTGCTAGAATGCACTCTAGGGGCATACACCGTGCCCTAACCCCTGAGCTCTGTCCCTGTCCCATACCTACAGGGTAACTCGGGGCGTCCCCAGGTTCCAACAGAGCATACAATCCGGATTTCAAAAGATTCCTACCTCATCCAAGGGACCAGTTCTTCACCGTCGTCCACAACTGCAAGGGACCAGTTCTTCACCGTCGTCCACCACAACTGCTTCTCCACTATATGAGTGCGTTGCTCCGTTGTGCCCTCCGGGGTCGATCAAATCGCATCTCCTCCGAGGCCCCCGATGAACTCACCGGTGCGCGCTGGGCGTCGGTTCTCGCTGCAATCCTCGACCTCCAGGAGGGGTCCGGGCAAGGCTAAATTGCAGCCTCCGCCCACCCAGGGACACCAAAAGCTGTTGCCGGCACCCAGTGCCGAGAGGCTGAACAACAGCTTGAGTTGGTTCACTACCCGGTGTGCTACACCCAATAATCACAACGGGGTGGAGAAGCAGAAAAGTTTATTTGAAGCTTCAAAAAGGTACAGGGAGATTTGAATCTCAAATCCTGTACACAGAGCAGGAAGTTACAGAGGTTTTTATACATCCTTTTTCCCAGCATACTTATCCAATAGCAAGCTGCCCTAAGTATCCATATAGCCAGCCAATCCAGTTCCCAGCTCGTTCCCTGGTTCTCTGTATCATTTGTTAAACTATACATAAAGCTGCTTTATTCAGCATTGTTCTTCCATATCTGGCCTGTTTGGCCTTGCTTAGTTTCAGGCAGTCTGACTCTGCAGCATATTGTTGCAGATTCTCAGCATAACTGCTGTGTGTGCCTCCAGGCGGGGGGGCCAAGGACACTTGGGCCTAGTACGCAGAGCTGCTGCGAGTGCCTCCAGGTGGAAGGGGGGGCCAAGGACACCTGGGCCTAGTGTGAGGGGGCTTCATCGACACTCGTGGTCTTCCATCCCCTCGAGTTACCTAGTGGCCATGCCCCAGTGTCCCCAACACTGGCCTGGAGGAGGCCTCCTACCACTGATCCGGGGGGAGCATTTGGATAGGAATATACAGTCTCTGAGACACGAGCGCGTGGAGCCCCTGAGCTGCAGCATCACTCACATGTGGCCAGCTCCTCCCCAACACAGATCCCCCCCTTGAGGACTTTCAGGACAACATGGGGCCTGGCGTTCTTGCGTTGACCACATGAGCTGGGCCTAGAGTCTCCACCTCGACCCACAGGCAGGAGAGCTGCTTCCTAGGGTGGATGGAGCTCTTCTCCCCAGTCTGAGCAAGGGGGACCTCTGGCTCCTGCCATACATCCCCTGCCAGGCCTTTCTGCTCCAGCTGTGAGCAGTGCATGCAAGGGGATCCTGTCCCCTTCACCCTGCTGCTAGGTCCCTGGAAATCACTGCAAAAGCCAGGCCTGAAGCACCTGGACCCGGGGTAGGGGCTTGTGTGCGAATGGGAACCCTGGTGGAGGGAACTCAGGGGAGATGGGGGAGGGGCAGGTGGATCCCCACAAAGAGACATTTCTGGGTGCAGCAGTGCTTAAAACCTTGCCCAGGGCCCTGGCCAGCATCGTACTGTGTTAGTGTGGGCACATGCATGTGTAAATCGATAAGTGCACATGTCCCTGAGTGTGTGTGTGCACCTCTTTGGGTGTGTGTGTGAATCCCTGTTATGATTTGTGTATGTGCATTTGTGTACAGCTGTCTATGTGAGTGCACATCTCTGTGTGTTACTGTCTCTCCCTAGCAGCGTTGTAGTCTGACTCTGAGTCTGTATGCGCTCGTGCGGGTGCAGGTGTGTGTGAGGGGAGGGTGATCTGCACCAGGGGAGAGGGGGGCTATTTTTGTAGCTCCTCAACTGCTCACCTCCCCAGTGAATCACAAACAGCTCCAGGCCCCTGGCATTTGCTGGTAAACTCAAAGGCAGACCCATCAAAGGGCCGCATAGGGGGCGGGCGGGGGCTTCGCAGGGGCCAGGCAGAGACACACTCTCCTCTGCGTTCAGGTTGGAAGCAGGCAGTTGCATGTGGAAGAGGAAGGCCCATCTGCCTGGGAATGAGCAGAGAGCCCTGCTCCCCATCCACACACACAGCTAGCTCTGGGAGGGAGACATTAGACTGGCGGAGAGTTCTCACCGTTCTGCAGCACTCCATAGGGAACAGCGAAGGGCCTAACCAGCCTCAAACTCTAGGCTGTTTGAAACCTGAAGCAAACTGTGCTAATGGCCTGTAAGCAGGTAGCGTTCCTGCCCTACTCCTAATCAGTGGCGGATTAATGATTTTGCCGCCCCAGGCCCTGAAATAATTGCCACCCCCCCATATGAAGTTTTTTCACAAATTCATTTGAACTAAAATGAATCTAAATATCATTAAAATAATTGAACATTTATAAGTTTTATTATAAAGAAAATTACAAGTACAGCGGACCCTTGCTTGAACGCACGTCTGTATAGTGCGATTTCACTTATAGCACGGGACCATGCATGGATCCAAAACCCCGCGTTCAAGCGGGGGTCCGGTGTATATCAAATATTTATTTTTTATTTTATGTAGATAAGATAAAAGAAATAAAAGTATGTGAGTAGTAAGCAATTACATTTGTTTACTCCTACACCTTTGAGCGGCAAACTTGTTAATTAATTCTGTATAATCCAGAGAAGTTGTTATATCCTTTCCAATTGTCAGGAGAGAAAGGGAGTTTACTTTTTCTTCACTGAGATTAGCCCTCAAATAGTTTTTCACCCTTTTTAATGCCGAAAATGATCATTCAGCTGAACAGTTCGTAGCAGGTGTGCAAACGAACATTCAGAAGGCAATATCAATGTTTGGATACACTGAATTAATGTTTCGATTTCGAAGAAGGCTGCAATATCTTAAAACTGACTTCTTTTCATTTTCAGGAATTTCTACACCTTACAAATATGATCGAAAATGTCGACACTCATTCACGAATGATTCTTCTAAATCTCTGTGGTAGCATAGCTGTAATTTTTTAGCGTGAACTGTTATATCTGTTGTTGAAGTATTGGTAATGTTAGAGAGAAACTAAAATCTGCCATAAAGTTCTTGATACGCATTGCTTCTGCATTTTAATTCGGAGCATACAAGGTCTAGTATTGTTAAAAAGGTATCTACTTTAAATTTATCTCTACCACACATTTCCACTTCAACTTCATGTGTCTCATCAGATTGAAGTTTACGCTTTCTTTTTCACCTTGTGTCAAATTCGTACTCCAATTTCAGATTTTTCTTTGGCTGTCTCTTCGTACATATCAAACAAGTCCCATATAGAGTTAATGTATCCTATTAGTGAGTTGTAGAGTTCTACAACTGTCTGTATATCAATATAAACATTTTGCAGTTTTTGGCTAGTTATATGAAATCTTTCCAAGAGTGAGCTCCAAAATACAGCCATAAAAGCTGCCTTAAGTCGATGGAGTTTTCGCTGCAGGCCTGCAGCTTCATTACGTGTAACAGGTTTCTTAGTAGCATCTTCCTTTATTGTATTTAAGGCTTTAATTATAGCATTCCAGTTTTCACTCAAATAATGACAAGCTTCCACTCGAGATGACCATCAAGTCTCAGAAAGTCTTTTTATTACTTTACTGCCTGGCTTCAAATTAGATAGTAAAATCTCCCACCAGTGAGTAGAGGCAGAAAAAAATGAATAAAGATGTTGGACAGTTGAGAAAAATGAACATGCTTCTTGACAACTTTCTGCTGCACATACTCCAACCAGATTTAAAGAATGTGCAGAGCAAGGCACATACTCAGCATAAGGATTTATATTCTTTATTCTTGCTTGCAACCCGCTATATACACCAGACATGTTAGTGGCATTGTCGTACGACTGGCCGCGGCAGTTTGCAATATCTAATCCATAACAATTCAAAGTTGAAAGTAGAGCATCAGCTAACTATTCTGATTTGTGGCCAGTATTTGGTAAAAAACAAAGAAACCTCCCTGCTGGTATGCCATTATCTTTTACATATCTCAGTATAAAAGCCAATTGATCAACATGAAATATGTCGGGAGTTGAGTCAACACTTATTGAGAAATATTTTGCTTCTTTTACTTCTTTAATAATATTTGAGATCACATTTGAAGCCATCAATTTTATAAATTCATTACATATATAGGATGAAAGATAAGATACGTTACCTCAACCTTCATTTCTGTAACATGCAATGTGATTTGCTAGAAATGGATCAAATTCTGCAACAAGCTCAAGAGCCATCATGTAACTGCTGTTATAAGGTGATCCAAATTTTTCCACCTTACCTCTAAATGCAAGTCCTCTGCTTGACAGTTTCTTTACCACTGCTACAATCCTCTTCAACACATTTCTCCAATAAATAATGTCTTCTTCCATTTGAAATTTTAAATTCATATCAATTCTTCCGGATATCTCGCCTCTCTTCCCCATTGTCAGTACACATGTTTTATGTTCAGTCAGATTTTCATGTTCCCGTAGTCAAGCTGATATGTTTTTCCAGTCATGGTATCCACTCGTCGCCAGACTAGAGATCCCTCCGAATAATCGACATGGGGCACAAAACACGGCTCCTTTGCTCTCCGAATATACAAGATATTGCCATGGCTTTACTTCACCATTTAAAAGATGTCGTTCAAACACATTTATTGTTAGAACACGCAGTTTATCAGTATATCGTCTTTTTGAGTTAGTAAAATCACTATCAATATTTTGTTTAATACCATGCGTCAATAAATACTCAATTGTAGCAGCATTCAATATCCATTGGGCCGGGTCGTCACTTATGATATTTCAGTGTCAGACTGAATTTCTGATTGACATGATTCGCAAATCTCTGCAGTATTGTCAAAGATATCCAGATCAACATGATTCCCGGTAGTCTCTGATATGCTAGTATATGGAGCATTTTCTTCAACACTAACCGCAGCCGGAATTTCTTCCTTAGTTTCGCTATGTATTTTAATCACATCAATATTTTCAATATCAACACCAATATTTTCACTTTTTACTTCACTACCGCTTTCAAGTATTTTTTCTGTCTCACGGTCGGCACTAACTGATACAACAAAGGAATCCAGTTTGCGCATTTTTGCTATCATTTCATTTTCCCTTTCTTTCTTTCTTTCTTTCTTTCTTTCTTTCTTTCTTTCTTTCTTTCTTTCTTTCTTTCTTTCTTTCTTTCTTTCTTTCTTTCTTTCTTTCTTTTCTATAGCATTTTTTTCAATGAGAACCGCTTAATTTCTTCCTTCCAGTCACATTGTTAATGCTTAGGATTGTCGCAAGCGTGTTCTTTACTAAATGGCGTCGCATCGCGGTGCGCCGTCATGGGAGGTTTCAATACGCACTGGGATTGGTAGAATCGCAGCGTGCGGCATTGATGCCGTGATTACAAAAATGCTGCTATTAAAAATTTGCCACCCCTGCAAATTTGCCGCCCTAGGCCTAGGCCTTGTCAGCCCAGGCGATAATACGCCGCTCCTCCTAATACGCACATCCCGTGCACGCACCTACACATGCATAGCACGTTCATCCACACACAGCATGCACACCCACATACCCACAGCGCAGGCATGCGCAGCACACCCACACAGCTTGCACACACACACAGCATGTGTACGCACACAAAACACCCCAAGTGCACACATTCACCCACGCACTGTAGCCTGATTTAGGGTGCACAAATAATATTAATTTAATTAATCACTAATATTTTATTTTAATTTAATTAATTAATAACATTAATAACAATAATTAATTATTAATATTAATTCGTATGGGTTTTAGGCTCACCAATCTGTTTGATCAGAAGATAAAAGCTCTTGTCCCGAATCAGGCTCCAAAGAATTTACAAAGGACCCTCGGGGGTATGGCAGGAAGCTCACACTGAGACAGATATAGCCTTAAAGACTTTTTATTAAAATCAATAATAGTAAGTAAATGGTAAAATACCCAGAGTTACAAAGTTACAATTGCATTACTGTGATTCAAAAGATACATACGGTAATATAGTATTATATGCAACAAAGCTTTAGTTAATATACTCACACCCTTCCTTGATAACCTGGTGGTAAGAGACACAGGACCAGCCTGGCGGTTCAGGTTTATCAGTTCTTGAGTGAGGGATGCAGTGCTTAGAAAAATCTAATGCTAAGAGTTATCAAAACTAAATTAGGGTTTACTTGACTAACTTAAACTTAAAATCAAAACTTAATAAACAAACTAAGAATAAAAACTTAGGGAACCCAAGCTTAGCCTAGTTCCCTTGAAACTTAAAGTTTAAGAAGAACAAGAGAGCCTGGAGAAAGTAAGTGAGAATGGAGAGCGGAGTGAGAATAATCTAGCAAGGTGGGTCACGTCTTTTACAGAGCACAAGTGTTGGAAATCCTTCCTCCTATGCCCAAATTTCATTCCTCACCCACAAAATGTTAGGGTACGCTTACCCCATAGGCTAGTATGCCTGTGCGTATTGATGACATGTACCTATGCACATAAGTTTCCTTGTGGTGTACCTGTTAAGTCTGAGGGTACAAATTGAACCCCCCCATGCCATTCTCCATTGTCTATTGGTCTAGATAAAAGGTCTTAGACATAGGTGTGGGTACTTACCTATTTAGGTAACAAGATATAGGTCAATTTTACTTTCTGGGTAACAGGTCTTAATATAGATATGCTAACTTTGCCTTAGCTTAACATACAGGATATGGCCTGTAGGTCTCTTGCATTACAGCCAAACTTACTTTAATATGAATCTATAAACCTATTACAATACCAAATACTTAAACTATAAGAAAAGGTATATATATGCAAGCAAGCAGGTTAGTCCTATAGGCTACAGCACAAAGGGTCTGATCACATCTTAACCTACCCCCACCCCCTGGGGGTTTGCCTTGATTGATAACTTAAGCAACAACAAATATAAACCTCAGCATGAACTGGACTGTTTCTCTCCAAAGGGCCTCATCACCCTGTCCCTGGTTCCTTCTGCCTCAGAGACATGCTCAACCCTGTTTTTACTCCTGAGTGCTAATAAGACCTTCCTGTTCCAGCAGCCAGGGGGAGTCAGCAAAATAGCTCTTCATCTCTATTCAGGATCCTAGCGCCCAGTGTCCTGTCATATGGCCCACTGCTTGGACACTGAGCACTGCAAGGAGTTGTGCTGATCTGACCAGTGTTTTCCTGTTGTCTAGAGGTCCCTGTTTCTGAGATGGCCTATAGGCCCCCTCCCCCCCATTCTGTATTATGTCTGCTTTTGGAAGTAGCTGGGATTCTGCTTCACACAGGACCCAGTCAAACATCCCCAGCAACCAGTAGAGAATCTCTGTGCTAGACTGTGTGTATGTAAGCAGCTCTCCATTTACTGTTACCATTGCATTTGGATTCCTCCTGTAGCTTGCGGCTGTTCTCCATCTACTGACTGCACCTTTCATCCACATCCTTCTGGGCCCAGGAACACCAGAGCTCCCAGAATAGAGGCCTATTCTCGTAGGACCATCCACAGGCCTCAGGCACCAGAGGCAATGGCTGAATCTTCAGCCATATTGTTTGCATTTCAAAGGTGCTACATGGCTGTTTCTTTTACAAAAGAAGTAATTTCTCTCCCTTTGTCCCCCTTCTCTATAAATGTCTCCCCCCAGTGCCTCATGCCAGCAGCTCCCTAGGCCTGACCCTCCGCTGACCTAAACCTTGGGTCATCGTTTACACAACATGCCAAGTGAATGTGAAATATGAGTATTGTGATCTGGCAGCCTTTCACACCCACTTTGCACAAGAGTTGTAAATGGCTGCACAAGGTGCAAGGCAGGGAAGAATTGGGCCCAAGGGAAGCAGGATTGGTTCCTTAGTCTCTTGGATGACTTGGGAGATTTGAATGGGGCAGTCCAAGGCCTGAACTAACCTTACATCTCAGGAACAAGCTGCTTTGATCATATTAATTAATTATTATGATTATTACTGCATTCACCCAGTCCATCCTTAGACCAGGGCCCACAGTACCAGGTGCTGTACGAACACAGAACAAAAAGACATTTTCTGCCGCAAGTTTACAATGTAACTCTGCCCCTCCCCACCCCCCAACACACATACACAGGGCTTTTCTTCTGCATGGTCCTGGGACATCCAGGCATAGGGCAAGTCCTGCTTTTCGGCTGCAGAGTCCTGAGAACAGAAAAGAATCCAAATGTTCTTCATATTTAGCTTGTGCCTTTTGGATGGCTCATGTGATGCATCCAGTCAGAGGCTGGATTTCAGCAGGGCCGTGGAACCAATTCTGTTGCCACCAGCTCTAATTCACTATCAGTTAGGGAAAAAAAGGGTGCAAAAACAGAACATGGTGCAATTTGCATATGCAAATGAAGCACTCCAGAGAGTAGTTACTTGAGCCCTAAGGGGCTCTGAGCCTGAGACATTCAGCCTGGTGCAGAAGGATTTGGGGTATTTTATAGTACAGGAAAAATGCAAAGAGATGTGTTAATCAGTCCCAGATCAGGCTGGAGCAAAGGAGTGCAAGACTTCGGTTGCTGCTGTCTCTGCTGACCTAGGGTACCTTGTGATACCAACACGGTGCCCTCAGCAATCTGCACCTGTAGACCTGAAGGCAATTTATAAACGTAGGGTTTCTAATCCCAGGGAAGGAGAGGGGGCAGGACTGGGATTTATCTGCCTTCTATTCCTGGCTCTGCTAAGGACCTGCTGGCTGATCTAGGGCAAGTCACTTCACCTCGATGGGGCTGGTAGGGCAGGCAGTCCACCTCAAAGCAGGAAAGCTCTAATTTCAAACCAAGAGCATCAGGCCATGCCAGCAGGTTTGTAAAAGTTGTGCCAGTTTGCAGGTCTGCACTGCTGGCCCTAGCTAACAGGACAAGGTGAAGCAAGCTTTCCAGATCTCCTGTATACAGAAAGGGAAACTGAGGCACGGAGAGGTGTTGCAACATACCCAAGTTTTCAAAGGGAGTGTTGGACCCAAGAATCTGATCATCATCAAAGGGAGTTAGCAATCTCAGAACTCTCACTGGCTGCCCTTTGGGCTCCACCTCTCTGTGCATCCATGTCATGCATGAGTCTCATTATTTGCTAAGTGCTCACAGTGGTCTTGGCCATCCCCAGGGATCCCCACGTCCCAGGGTAGCCCCCCAGCCCCAAGGAGGCCACGGTCTGAAAGGAGCCAGTGTAACTGCCTCACAAAAGAGTCTTGCAAAAGTGAGTCTTGAGGAGAGATTGGGGTTGGGGAGGTGACAGTTGGATCACAGAAACCCCCTTTGGGACTGCCACCTGATGTGCCTAGACTACCTCTGAGCCTGTTTTCCCTGCCAGCTTGGGACTTCAGTGCCTTGCCTGGTTTGAGCCAGGCACGCTAGCCTGCTCCAAACACAGATCCAAGTCTGAACCACGTCCCCCACAAGCTGCAGGCTTAACTGAAAACAGCTTAAGAAGTGCTCCTGTCTCCAGCCCTCACATACCCAGTTCCCAATGGAGTCCAAACCCCAAATAAATCCATTTTACCCTGTATAAAGCTTATACAGGATAAACTCATAAATTGTTCGCCCTCCATAACACTGATAGAGAGATATGCATGGCTGTAAGCCCCCCCCCCCCCAGGTATTAATACATACTCTGCGTTAATTAATAAGTAAAAAGTGATTTTAAATACAAAAAGTAGGATTTAAGTAGTTCCAAGTAATAACAAACAGAACAAAGTGAATTACCAAGCAAAATAAAATAAAACATGCAAGTCTAAGCTTAATACAGTAAGAAATTGATTACAGACGAAATCTCACCCTCAGAGATGTTCCAATAAGCTTCCTTTACAGACTAGGCTCCTTCTAGTCTGGGTCCAGCAATCACACACACCCCTGTGGTTACTGTCCTTTGTTCCAGTTTCTTTCAGGTATCCTTTGGGAGTGGAGAGGCTACCTCTTAAGCGAGCTGAAGACCAAAATGGAGGGTTTTTCAGGGGCTTGAATAGACTTTCTCTTGTGGGTGGAAACCCCTTCTCTCCTACACAGAATCCAGCTGCAAGATGGAGTTTTGGAGTCACATGGGCAAGTCACATGTCCATGCATGACTCAGAACTTTACCAGCTGATGCCACATTCCCAGGAAAGCTCAGATGTGGATTGGTGTCTCTCAAAGTTCATTGTTAGCTGAAGTGTTTTTTGATTGGGCACCTACTGAGAATAATCTCTTCGCAAGAAGCTGACCAACTGCTTCACTGAGGCTACTTAAAATCAAACAAGTACCTAGCCAATATTCATAACTTCAAATACAAAAATGATATATGCATGTAAATAGGATGAATATATCCAGTAGATCATAACCTTTGCAGAGATATGTTACATGGCATATCTAGTATAAAACAGATTCCAGTCATGTCGTATTTACACTCATAAGCATATTTATATAAAGCATTATGTGGTGCAACGTCACAGAGGGCAAGAGGGGGCCTGGCTCATGCAGAGAGGGCAGCATGGATGAAGGTGCAGAGATGAGAGTGGGAGAAGGAAACACAGGGAGTGTTGCAGCTGCACCATTGGGAGAGAAAAGGGGTAAAGGAGGTGAGATTAAAGGATAGATCTAACTCCTGGGCTGGGACAGAGCTGGCAGAGCCTTGAAGACAAGAAGGGTTTAGGTTTGATGCTGTGGGCAAGGGGGAGCCAGTGGAGTTACCCAAAGAGGGGCGTGATGCAGTTAGATCCTCAGCCAAGAAAGATCATTTTGGCTTCTGCAGTTTGGATGGAGTGGAGGGGAATGACCTGGGTGAAAGGCTGGCCAGACAGGAGGGGCAGGGGATGACAGGGCCAGGAGAAGTGTCTTAGTTCGTAGACCAGGAGGGGTGGATGGATCCCTGAGATAGTGCAGGGAGTGAAGAGGGGAGGTCTGGGGAGAGTGGAAAGCAGTGGAAAGAGGAGCCAGAGCTAGTGCCAAGATGGCCAGGCTGGCAGAGCTTGTCAGCAGGGAGGAACATTTGGGAAGTGAGAGCAGACACTGAGGGCAGGAGCCAGGCAGGGTGTGGGCAGCCCTCACTAATGGTGCCTCTTGAGGGCTCTTTCATTATTGTGTAAGTATCAGATACGGAATATCTAGCCTGAATGCACAAAAGGAATTAGGCACCGTCGAATCAGTTTGGGGACCACTGTGATGCGCCGAACCCTGCGGGTGCTTAAACTCACACCTACATTTTTGCAGTAAAAGTTCCCTCGGCACTTGTTTCTACCTCTGAACACACACACGGCCTCCTCCCTCAAGGTGCCCAAACACCTATCTCATGGATAAGCCCAGAGCCATTCACAAACCAGGGGAGATAGGCATTACTCTGCCTAACTCACGTGCAGGGCCCAGTCTAGTTGGTCTGCTCAGAGGGTGCCTCTGTAGGAGAGCTTGCACCAAGTGGTTGGGGTAGGGGGAGAGGACAACCTCCCTCACTTTTAGCCCAGTAGCTAGGGCACTCACCTGGTCCAAGTTCCCCTTCCCCTGAGGGGGAGAAGGATTTGACCAGACATCTGTCACCTCTCAGGTGAGTGCTCTAATGACTAATGGGCTATGGTAAGGCTACGATTATGTCACAGAGGTCATGGAAGTCACAGAATCCATCACTTCCAGAGACCTCCGTGACATTTTCTGCTTCAGACCCAGGGCTGCGGGGCTGGAGCTGTCCGCCCTGGAGCTCCCAGATGTGGCAGGGCCCCCACAGCTCCCAACCCCCACAGTTCCCAGGTGCCTACCCGGAGCTCCAAGCCCCCGGAGCAGCAGCAGATGGATGCTGGACCCCTCCACTCCTCATAACTAAACCTCCCCCATTGCAACTTGAGACCATTACTCCTTTTCCTGTCAACATCTTTATGTTTATCTGTATACATCTTTATACACCAATACAAACAAGTTACATATCACCCTTGACATACCAGGGACCACCCTTTGACGTATTAGGGCACCAACCATTGCCTTGTACTGTAGTACCTTCAGTCTGCAGAAGAGAAGAGTGAGGGGGGATTTGATAGCAGCCTTCACCTACCTGAAGGGGGGTTCCAAAAAGGATGGAGCTTGACTGTTCTCAGTGGTGGCAGATGACAGAACAAGAAGCAATGGTCTCAAGTTGCAGTGGGGGAGGTCTAAATTGGATATTAGGAAACACTATTTCACTGGGAGGGTGGTGAAGCACTGGAATGGGTTACCTAGGGAGGTGGTGGAATCTCCATCCTTAGAGGTTTTTAAGGCCCGGCTTGACAAAGCCCCGGCTGGGATAATTTAGTTGGTGTTGGTCCTGCTTTGAGCAGGGGGTTGGACTAGATGACCTCCTGAGGTTTCTTCCAACCCTGATATTCTATAATTCTATAATTCTATGTAGGTTCGATCAAAACATCTCTATTCATCACACTGTCATCTTGACCTTATCTTTAAGATGGGGCAGCATGTTCCTATTATCTTTGGGGAATGTGTTTTTCAGGGTTTTCTGGTACCACTCTTCTAGAATATGCTTGTGTGAGTGTTTTGTTCCTAGCACCTCTTAGGAATATATGTTTTTACAATATCAACCCTATGCTTGCCAAATTCTGTGAGCAGGGCCTGCCTCTTGCTCACAAGCTAACTTTGCTGTATATCAGCAAGGTTTTAACTACTTTAACCCAGGCCTCAGGCCTCACACAAGGCTTCTGATACAAGGCCTTAAGTTTCAGGCCCTCTTCCTACTATATCTGCCAGGTGACCAAAGTGTTACAGAAGGTGACACTCTCATCTAATCTCAGCCGAGTTAAAGCTGTTATGAGCTGGGTTAAACCAGCAATGGATTTGGATTTACCCTAGAGATATAGAACTAGTGCTTGGAGAGCTGGCCTTTGAATCTGGCTCAGATTAACCCAGTTTTTCAGCATCACAGTCTATTCCAGTCCTGGATTGTACAAGACTCTGTCAGTGCAGTCCCAGAGGCGGCTTAGGGTTTGTGGGTCCCTGGGCCAGAGTAAGGGGGTCCCCTTCCCATCCAGCCCTCCCCTCCCCGGCGCTCCTGCCAGGGAAATGGGGTCAGGGTGTGGGGACTTGCCCCGCCCTCCCGGCACTCCTGTGGGGGAGTATGGTCAGGGTGCAGGGGCACCCATTTTTATGGGGGCCCCACAATTGGCCGGGGCCCCTGGGCATGGGCCCCATTGGCCCAGTGGCTAATCTGCCACTTCTCAATCCTTGTAAGTATGCTGTAGCCTCTGTACTTCAGGAGCCCAGACTGAGACCAGAGATATAACATTTAGACCAGAACTCTGTTTATTAGGCACATGATAAGATGGATCATGTTAAAGAATATTTAGATCTATTTATATATTTAGATATAGATATATATATATAGATATATAGATATATATATATTTAAGAAATATTTAAATAAGTTAGATGTATTCAAGTTGGCAGGGCCTGATGAAATTCATCCTAGGGTACATAAGGAAGTAGCTGAAGTAATCTTGGACCCACCAGCAATTATCTCTGGGAACTCCTAGAAAATGGATGAGGTCCAAGGAAACAGGAGGGCAAACATAGTACCTGTCTTTAAAAAAGGGAACAAAGAGGATCAGGGGAATTATAGATCAGTCAGCCTAGCATCGATATCTGGAAAAATACTGGAACTTATTATTAAACAATCAATTTGTAAGCACCTGGAGGACAATAGGTTTATAAGGAATAGCCAGCATGGATTTGTCAAGCACAAATCATGCCAAACCACCTAATTTCCTTCTTTTACATGTTTACTGGCCTAGTGGACAGGGGGAAGGAACAGATGTGATAGAACTTGGTTTCAGTAAGGCTTTTGACACAGTCCCAGATGACTTTCTCATAAGCAAACTAGGGAAATATGGTCTAGATTAAGTTACTATAAGGTGGATGCACAACTGCTTGAAAGACTGTACTCAAAGAGGAGTTATCAATAGGTTGCTATCAAACTAGGAGAGCATATCTAGTGGGCTCAGTGTTGTATACAGTAATATTCAATAGTTTCATTAATGACTTGGATAATGGAGAAGAGAGCATGTTTATAAAATTTGCAGATGATACGAAGCTGGGAAGGGTTGCCAGCACTGTGGATGACAGGATTCGAATTCAAAACAACCTTGACAAATTGGAGAATGGGTTTGAATTCAACAAGATGAAATTCAATAAAGACAAGTGCAAAGTACTTCACATAGGAAAGAAAAATCAAATGCACAATTATAAAATGGGGGATAACTGGCTAGGTGGTAGTACTGCTGAAAAACAATTGGGGGCTATAGTAGATCACAAATTGAATATGCGTCAACAATGTGATGCAGCTGTGAAAAAGGCGAATATAATTCTGGGGTAACGGGAGTGTTGTATGGAAGACATGGGAGGTAATTGTGCTGCTCTACTCAGCACTGGTGAGGCCTCACCTGGAGTGCTGTGTCCAGGTCTGGGGGCCACATGTTAGGAAAGATGTGGACAACTTGGAGAGCAACAAAAATGATAGAAGGTTTAGAAATCCTGATCTATGAGGAAAGGTTAAAAAACTGGGCTTGTTTAGTTTTGAGAAAGGAGGACTAAGAGGGGACCTGATAACAGTCTTTAAATAGGTTAAGGATTTTATAAAAATGACGGTGATCAATTGTTCTCCATGTTCACTTAATGGACTTAATCTGCAGCCAGACAAATTTAGGTTAGATATCAACAAAAACTTTCTACCTATAAGGGTAATTAAGTTCTGTAATAGCCTTCTGAGGGAGGTTGTGGAATCCCCATCACTGGAGGTTTTTAAGAACAGGTTAGACAACCCCCTGTCAGGGATGGTCTAGATCAGTGTTATTCAAAGTGTTGGTCCGCGGGCCGGGGCCGGTCCACGAGCCATCGGCTGCCGGTCTGCGCGCAAATTGGGGAAAAAAATTGCCGGTCCCCCCCATCAGATAGCTTGAGAAGCACTGGACTTCAGTGCAGGGGACTGGACTAGATGACCTACTGCAGTCCCTTCCTTTCCTCCATTTCTACATTTAGGATGATCAGGGAATGGAGGGCCTCTCGTATGAGAGGAGGCTGGAAGAGCTGGGCTTGTTTAGTCTGGCACAAGGGAGGCTGAGAGGGGATATGACTGCTCTCTGGAGCAGTTTTTAAATTAACGGCAATGGGAGAGCCAACAGCTGCAGAAGAGCACACAGTTTGAACAGAAAAGTTCCTTAGGGGAGAGTTTATTAAAGGAGATACTCTATATCCTAGTCAAAAGGAGAGCATAGAAGTTGATAAAGTACAGGTAGGAACTGAAGCGAAACAGTCAAATGAAAAAGAGTCTCATTCAATTACATCACATGAAGGCCGACAACTAAATATTGTAGAAGTCTAAATGATAACATGGGTGCACTTGAGTGCCTGATATTAAATAAGGATATTAATATAATAGGCTTCACAGAAACTTGGTGGAATGGTAATAATCAATGGGACATGGTAATAATAGAGTACAAAATATACAGGAATGACAGAGTAGGTTGCGCTTTTGGGGGGAATGAAAGAAAGCATACAGCCAAATCTAGTAAAAATCTTAAATAAATCAAACTGTACGATAGAATCTCATGCTTGAACATTAGGAATATAGCAGCAGGGATATATTACCGACCACCTGGCCAGGATGGTGATGGTGACTGTGAAATGCTCAGAGAGATTAGAGAGGCTACAAAAACAGAAAATGTGATAATAATGGGGGATTTCAACTATTCCTATATTGACTAGGTATAAGTCACCTCAGGAGGGGTGCTGAGATAAAATTTCTATACACCGTTAATGACTGCTTCTTGGAGCAGCTAGTCCTGGAACCCACAAGGGGAGAGGCAATTCTTGTTCTAGTCCTCAGTGGAGCGCAGGATCTGGTCCGAGAGGTGAATATAGCCGGACCGCTTGGTAAGAGCGACCACAGTGTAATTACACCTCCCCATAGGGGGGAAAATACCAAAGAAACTCAGCACATGAGCATTTCACTTCAAAAAGGAGAACTACACAAAAATGAGGACTCTCGGTAATGGAAATGCAAAGGAGGAGTCACAAGAGTGAGGTGCCTGCGAGCTGCATGGAAATGGTTTAAAATACCATAAGAGAGGCTCAAACGAAATATATACCCTAAATAATAATAATAATAATAATAATAAAAATAATAAAAAAAACAGTAAGAGGACCAAAAAATGCCACCATGGCTAACCAGCAGAGTAAAAAATAGGAGGTTAGAGGCTTTAAAAATTCGAAGGCAAATCCTACTGAGGAAACTAGAAAGGAGCAAAGCCTGTGGCAAGACAAAAGCAAAGGTAACACTGACCAAAAAAGAATATGAAGGGTAACTAGCAAAAGACACAAAAAGAAACAGCAATTTTTTTTAAGTACATCAGAAGCAGGAAGCCTGCCAAACAATCAGTTGGGCCACTGGACTATCAAGGGGCTAAAGGAGCACTGAAGGAAAAGAAAGCCATTGCAGAGAAGCAAGTGAATTGTTTGCTTTGGTCTTCACTGCAGAAGATATGAGAGAGATTCCAACACC
The DNA here is from genome assembly GCF_965152275.1 of Natator depressus. NCBI lineage: Eukaryota > Metazoa > Chordata > Testudines > Cheloniidae > Natator > Natator depressus. Next base: position 16,281,851 of record NC_134252.1, read on the forward strand.
TGAGTCATTCTTTTTAGGTGACAAATCTGAGGAACAGTCCCAGATTAAGATGTCAACAGAGGAGGTTTTCAGAACAAACTGCTAAATTAAACAGTAATATGTCACCAGGACCAGATGGTATTCACCCAAGAGTTCTGAAAGAACTCAGATATTAAATTGCAGAACTACTAATTGTGGTATATAATCTATTGCTTAAATCAACCTCTGTACCAGATGTCTGGAGGATAGCTAATGTAATGCCAATTTTCTTAAAGGGCTCCAGACATGATCCTGGCAATTACAGGCTGGTAAGCCTAACTTCAGCACCAGGCAAATTGATTGAAACTGTAGTAAAGAACAGAATTATCAGACACATAGATGAACACAATATGTTGGGGAAGAGGCAACATGTATTTTGTAAAGGGAAATCATGCCTCACCAATCTATTACACTTCTTTGATTGTGTCAAAAAGCATGTGGACAAGGGTGATCCAGTTGATATAGTGCATTTGGACTTTCAGAAAGCCTTTCACAGAAGCCCTCAACAAAGGGCTCTTAAGCAACGTAAGCAGTCATGGGACAAGAAGGAAGGTCCTCTCAAGGATCATGATTAAAATATAGGAAACAAACAGTAGAAATAAATGGTCAGTTTTCACAATGGAAAGATGTAAATAGAAGGGTCTTCCTAGGTTCTGTACTGGGACCAGTGCTATTCTACATATTCATATATGATCTGGAAAAGGGGGTAAACAGTGAGGTGGCAAAGCTGGCAGACAATACGAAATAACTCAAGATACTCAAGTCCAAAGCTGACTGAAGAATTACAAGGGAGTCTCACAAAACTGGGTGACTGGGCAACAAAATGGCAGATGAAATTCAATGCTGATAAAGTGCACAGTAATGCACATTGGAAAACATAATTCCAACTATACATACAAAATGATGGGTCCTAAATTAGCTGTTACCACCCACGAAAGAGACCTTGGAGTCTTCATGAATCTCTGAAACATCTGCTCAATGTGTGGCCACCGCCCAGAGAGCTAACAGCATTTTAGGAACCCTTAGGAAAGGGCAAGATAATAAGACAGAAAATAACATGTCACTCTATAAATCCACGGTATGCCCACACCTTGAACACTGCGTGCAGTTCTGTTCGCCCCATCTCAACAAAGATCTAGTAGAACTGGCAAAGTTACACAGGAGGGCAACAAAAATGCTGCGGGGTACGGAACAGTTTCTGCACGAGAAGAGTTTAAAGAGACTGGGACTGTTCAGCATAGAAAAGAGACGACTAGGGGGATAAGACAGAGGTCTATAAAATTGTGAGTGATGTGGAGAAAGTGAATAAGGAATAATAATATTTACTCCTTCAAATGACTCAAGAATCAGGGGTCACCCGATGAAATTAACAGGCAGCAGGTTTAAAATAAACAAAAGAAAGCATTTCTTCATACAATGCACAATCAGCCTGTGGAACTTGTTATCAGGGGACGTCGTGAAGGCCAAAAGTATAACAGGGTTCAAAAAAGAACTAGATAAGTTCATGGAGGATAGGTCCATCCATGGCTATTAGCCAAGATGGTCAGAAATGCAACCCCATGCTCTGGGTGTCCCTAAGCCTTTAACTGCCAGATGGATCACTCAATGATTTCCTGTTCTGTTCATTCCCTCTGAAGCATCTGGCACTGTCCAGTGTCAGAAGACAGGATACTGGGCTAGATGATCATTGGTCTGACCCAGTCCGGCCGTTCTTATGTTCTATGTTCTATAAAACTGTTAGGGGATAAATGCCAGGGAGAGAGAAGAGCTATGTAAGCTTAAGGGCAATAGTGGCACAAGAATAAATGAACATAAACTGGCCATGAACAAATTCAGACTGGAAATTAGAAGAAAGTTTCTGACCAGAAGAGGAGTGAAGCTCTGGAACAGCCTTCCAATAGGGGTTGGGGTTGGGGGGATAACTTCATTAGTTTTAAGAGAGAGCTGAACACGTTTATCCTGTGATTGTATGATAGGGTTGCTTTTGAAGGTAGGGGCATAGCTCAGCGACCCTGTGGTTCACTTCTGGTTTATGTCCTCTGTTCCTAAAGCTCATACTTCAGGGTTTTAGCCAGTCACCTATAGGGGTCAGGAAGGGACTTTTCCTCCCAATGTATTCTGGGTTTTGTTTTGTTTTATCTCTTTCCTCCAAAACATCAGGGATGGCCAGGGATAGAGATGGGGCATTGGGCAGGGAAGGCCAGGACTCTGAGGTGGCACCAAGCATCCTTTCTCTCACATACTTGGCTGTCTGCTTCTTGCTCACATGCTCAGAGTCTAACTGATCACCATATGTGTGGACAGGAAGGAATTTTCCCCAGGTCAGATTGGAAGTGACCTTAGGGTAGGGGGTGGGGTTCACCTTCCTCTGCAGCATGTGGGTGTGGGTCATTTGCCAGGAATATCTGGGTATATCTCACTTAATCATTTCCCTTCCATTGCAGGGACTTCGGGTACTAGTGCACCTCGGTCCCCCATGTTCTCTTCCTGTGGCCCATAATGGTCTGGTCTCCTGTGGGCTGGGATACTTTGGTCTAATTTCGGTTGTTGGGGTTAGTGTGTGGGTGCTGGGTGGGGTTGGTGTAGGGTTGCCAAACATCCAGTTTTTGACCGGAATGCCTGGTCAAACAGAGACCCAGGTGGCTCTGGTAGGCACTGCCCACCGGGCTGTTAAAAGTCCAGTCAGTGGCGCAGTGGGGGCCCGGGACTAAGGCAGGCTCCCTGCCTGCCTGTGCTGGCTCCGTGCAGCTCCCAGAAGCGGCCACCAGGTTCCTGCGGCCCCTAGGCGGAGGGGTAGCCAGGGAGGCTCTGTGCATTGCCTCTGCCCCGAGTGCCGGCTCCGTGGCTCCCATTGGCCAGGAACCGCGACCAAAGGGAGCTACGGGGGCAGTGCCTGCAGGTGTGAGGGCAGCGCGTGGAGCATCTCTGGCCGCCCATGTGCCTAGGGGCTGCAGGAATCTGGCAGCCGCTTCCTGGGATCTGCGATAAGCACCGCCAGGACCCCGTACCCACTTCTGCACTCTGCCCCTCTGCCCCAACCCAGAGTCCCCTCCAGCACCCAAACTCCCTCCCAGAGCCCACACCCCCCACACATCCCAACCCCCTTCCCCAGCCCACAGCTCCCTCCTGCACCCTAAACCCCTCATCCCCAGATCCACCCCAGAGCCCACACCCCCAGCCAGAGCCCTCCCCCCCTTCCTGCACCCCAACCCCCTGTCCCAGCCCGGTGAAAGGGATAGTGAGCGATGGAGGGAGGGGGGATAGAGCAAGTAGGGGGTGGGGCCTCAGGAAGGAGCAGGACGGGGGTGTTCCGTTTTGTGTGATTAGAAAGTTGGCAACCCTAGGTTGGTGGCCTGTGATATACAGGAGCTCAGACTAGATGGTCTGGTGGTGCCCTCTGGCCTTAAACTCTATGACTCTTCTGCATGGCCAGCTTCATGTACAATATGATGTAAAGCTGTGTGTCCTCCTTTAGTCTGTTTAACAAATCTGTGCTGAGTGTAGAGGAACCCTCAACTGCACAGATGACCTCAGATTTCATCATCTGGATCTCTAGTATGTAAGTTCTACTGCAGCTCTTCATCACTTTTCTGCAATTAACATGTCTTTACCAGGGATCTGTGTGACCTTTAGATGCTATTTCTGTAACTGAAATAGCACGTGCTGTCACCTTGCAGGTGCTTTCCCAAGAGGTTTGGTGTCTGTTGCCTCCAGTGGTTTATGATCAGACGGTACCACAACCTGTACTCCATATACGTACTGTGACATTCTTTTGAATTCTTGAATGGTGACTGGCTTGCTGGGATCATAGAATATGAGTACTGGTGCATTACAGAGCACTGTCTCTAGTTGTTGCAGTGTCTTGTCATGTTTCCATGACCATTGCCACATTGTTCTTAAGTAGCAATTGTCTCAATGGAGCAGTGAAAGGTGCTTCACCTGGCTATGTACTGTGCAAGGAATCTAATCATCCCCAGGATCCTCTGTAATGGCTCTTGTCCTGCGAAGGTGTCATATGAGCTATGGCTTCAACCTTACTGTTATCTGGTGATGAGAGAATGTGTCCCATGCATTTGACTTCGGGTAGCATGAGCTGGATTTTATCTGGGTTGAAGTTGATATTCTCTGCTTGAGCCCTTGCCATCATTTTCCTCTGTGTCTGATCAAGTTAAGTTGATTCTGCTGTTATCACGTTGTCTGCTATTGTATGGACCTTGCAATATCTCCAAATGTTTCATTATTCTTTTGTTGAAATACGTCACTAATTAACTTTGCTCCCAAAGTAGATGGAGAAACTTGTATCTATCCCAGGGAGCATTGAACTCAGATGACCCCTTATCTAACGTGCCTTGCCAATTTCCATCTTTCTTGTCTACAGTAGTGAATATGTATGTTACCAGCTAGTCAATATTGAACAATGGCTGGTGTGGGGATGGAGTAATGTGGCCTTAGTGGAGCCTTATTAAGGTCTCTAGGATCCACACAAATCCCAGTCATGCTATTTGTCTGCTCAGTTTTGACCAAACTGTTAACCCATGGAATGAGTATGCTGAATTTGGCTAAGACATTTTCTTTTTCTACCTGCCTAAGTGCATCTTTGAGTTTGTCTGTCACTGCAAAAGGTATATTCAGTAGCTGTGTGTGACAGGGATGACTGATGGGTTCATAGATATGTGGTGCTTCCCATGGAATTCTCCTGGTCCCTTGAAGACCTCTGGTATTGTGCAATCCATCCTTCTTTAGTTCTGTGTGCCTGGATGTGCGGCCTACCTGCTCTGTGTGGTAGGGTTAGCTTCCCTCCGAACAGTGGTGGTGTGGATTCCTCATTGGTGAAGACTGAAGACTGAGCTTGTTCTTGACTGTTGCTGCTGTTAGGGTGACTTCCTTCACAGAGAGTTCTGGAACTGCCTGTATCTGTGTCTAGTTGGGACCTGGTGTCTTTTTCAAAAGGTGAATTGGTAAAATATTAGCTCAGTATCAAGCTTTGACTTTATTGGCACATTTCTTACATACAGCGTAGAATAGCAGCGTTTGACGGAGTGTGTTGCACCATTTCTATTACCCGGTGATGCTGTATCAACCGGGAGAGATTGCATCGCATTCAAGTTCAGCCAGAGAGGTGTGGCTTTGTCCTTTGGGTTCGTTTGCCGCTCTGCACATAGAAGAAGAGTAATTTAAGTTTCCACATGTGCGACACATTAGGCTTGGCAGCCTCTGGGCAGTTGTGTCTTCCCGCAGCCTGTGCAGTTTCTTTGTGTGAGTTGACGGTGTGTCTGCTTTGCTCTCTCAGGTGTCTGGGCCTGCCCATAGTGTTCTGGATACTCTTTTGTCCAAGAGCCTCTGTGGCCCAGACACAATCTCTATTTGTGTCTTTATGGCTTGTGAGGCTCTGCAAACATCTATTGCTTTTTGCTCAAATCAGATTCTCTCAACAGCCTTTCCTTCAGCCCTGTATCAGTGACACCAAACAGAGTCATTATCAGTATTTCCAAACTCACTGCTTCTTGCTTTTTGCCTCAGCTCTATGACATACTGGCTATCTGCTCTTCTAGGTGTGGGGGACACCAGAACTGGTTTCGTTCAAACACCACAGTTTTCTTAGGCTTACAATAGTTCCTAGGCATTGTTAAAACCTCATTCAAAGAGGGAGCATTTTCATTTGGCTGCTGTAACAACATGATAAACTTCCAGAGCCTCCTCCCCCACTGTTTACAGTGAAATGGCATGTCCTCTTCTCCTTTATCTGCTCAGATGGAGATAGTCTCAGTGATTACCAAGGAAAGATGAAGGTGGGGGTGGCTTGCAACCCTCCACATTCTGAATTATTCTTGCTATTATTTTCTATTTTAACTGCATTCCTTTTGGGTTCACGGTTGCTGCATACTCACAGTGTCCTGTGTCTCAGAACTCTGTTCCTGCTGTGTGGCTCCTGCTACTCTGCGGATTGCAGTTCTTGTCTGTGTGCAGCCTTTTACATCATTTGCTGACCCACTGTTTGTCTGACAAAGGCAGCCACTTCTTGCGTCATACAGAAGGTGGTCACTGCTGACACCACTTTGTGCTTTCTAGTGTGGCCCAGGCATGTCTTCCTTGTGAGTATGCTGCAGACTTTGCACTCCAGGAACCCAGAGCGGGTCAGGGGACCAGGGTTATAAAGTTTAAACCTCAATACAAAACAAGAGGGCTCCTACAGGAGGTATCTCATGCTGATGAATATGCATGACTAATTTTAAATAGACGATACCACAGTACACTACAGGTCTGCCCCACAAAATCTCTGCTCTTCCAGTCCTCAACTGTTCACAGCTCTGCCAATGCACCTTGGTCCTGCCCCCACAGGATCCCTGCCACTCCAATTCTACATGGTGCATGGCTCTGCCAATGGGCCTTGATCCTGACCTGGCATTTCATCTCTTCCAGCACAAGCCGTTAGTGCAGCAGAGAGCAGCAGTTACAGTTTCATTTTTCCTTTTGCCTTTTTGTCATTTTTCCAAAATAGTAGAATTTTAGAAAAGTTATAGAGAAGTGAGAAAACAACGCTCACTTCATTGCCCTCAATGGTGACAAGCGGAAAAGTGAGAATCTGACATTTCAAAAATTAAACATTATTCAAAAATATTTCACTTTTTTTTGAAAAACAAAAACAAAAAATTGTTCCCTTTGGCACCCTACAAAATGGAAACAACTTTAACAGTCCAACATATTCTGTCCAATTGTTCTTCCATTTTCCCACTAGCTCCACTCTACCCAGGGCTTTGGTGTTGTGGACAAACAGCCAGGATGTGTGACTTGTGTGAGACCCCTGAACTCATTTCACTTGTGACTGAAGGCAGCTTCTTGCCAAGGCCCTGAGGCAATGCTCACGCATGAGCTCACAGTGCCACCTCCCCTGCCTTCCCTCAGCAAACAATATTACCTGGGAGCTTCTGGATCTGCCAGCTTTCACGTGGTGGATACAGATTCCCTGGGCACCAGGGGACCACCGTGGAGAAGTTGGCAAGGGGCAAACCAAGGCAGTGTCCCAAAGGGGCCCCCTCCTCACACCCCTCCCCCTTGTGTGCACAGAGCAACCACTATGTGGCAAAGTGCTCAGGGGAAAATCTTGAGTCAAAGCCCTGTGTCCTCCTAGCAACATGGTCCCTGAAGCAGTCTCTGTTGTGGAGCAACCCCAGCCCTGGGGCTGGCTGTCAGTGCTAATGTATCCCCAGGAGGAGAGGCAGAACCATGCAGCACCACTCAGAGCCCATGCGGCTCACCTTCCCTGCCGGGGGACCAAGCCCCCTGCCTTGTGTTTGCTGCTGGCTGGGGCTGGGGCCAGGGAGAGCGCTTCTTTGGGAGCTGGTGAAAGGCCCAGGGCTGGAACTCGGCTGAGACCGTCTCTAATCAGCAGGGCTGGGCTTTATGGGGAGGTGAGGCGGCTACAGTGCGAATTCCCTTCCCAGCTCCCAGCTGAGCAGAAAGAGCGGATTAGTCATTCTTTCCTCTCGGTGCTGGGCGTTGAGCTCCTGCACGCTGCTGCTAATGCATTGGCTCCAGGTCCACGTGCTGGGAAATCCCAATTCTGTGGCCTTTAAGGAGCTGAGAGCTGGTGGGGCAGGGGGGAAGAGTCTAAGGTTGCTGTCACCAAGCCAGCAATGGAATCCGGGGTGCTCTGGGGGCTTGGGGAGCTGTGCGAGCCTAGGGGAGCTGTGCGAGCACCATGGTGCAGAGAACCCATGGGGCTTTGCCCTCTCTCCCCCTCAGCCGCATACCATGGCAATAATCCCAGGCAGTCCCAACCAAGGGCCTGCTCAGGCAATGCTGCAGGCAGATGGTGGGGGGAAGATGGGGCAGAGTGGGAGGGGAATGAGAGGGAGGTTGGGGGGCTGAGGGAGCAGATGGTGAGGGGGGAAGGTGAGGCAGAGTGGGAGGGGAATGAGAGGGAGGTTGGGGGGCTGAGGGGGCAGATGGTGAGAGGGGCATGTGGGGCTGAGTGGGAAGGGTAGGAGAGGGAGGTTGGGGGGCTGAGGGGGCAGAGGGTGAGGGGGGAAGGTGGGGCAGAGTGGGAGGGGAATGAGAGGGAGGTTGGGGTATCTGGGGGCAGATGGTGAGGGGGGAAGGTGAGGCAGAGTGGGAGGGGAAGGAGAGGAAGGTTGGGGGGCTGAGGGGGCAGATGGTGAGGGGGGAAGGTGGGGCAGAGTGGGAGGGGAAGGAGAGGGAGGTTGGGGGGCTGAGGGGGCAGATGGTGAGGGGGGAAGGTGGGGCTGAGTGGGAGGGGAAGGAGAGGGAGGTTGGGGGGCTGAGGGGGCAGATGGTGAGGGGGGAAGGTGGGGCAGAGTGGGAGGGGAAGGAGAGGGAAGTTGGGGTATCTGGGGGCAGATGGTGAGGGGGGAGGGTGGGGCAGAGTGGGAGGGGAAGGAGAGGGAGGTTGTGGGGCTTGAGGGGGCAGATGGTGAGAGGGGCATGTGGGGCTGAGTGGGATGGGTAGGAGAGGGAGGTTGGGGGGCTGAGGGGGCAGATGGTGAGGGGGGAAGGTGGGGCAGAGTGGGAGGGGAAGGAGAGGGAGGTTGGGGGACTGAGGGGGCAGATGGTGAGGGGGGAAGGTGGGGCAGAGTGGGAGGGGAATGAGAGGGAGGTTGGGGGGCTGAGGGGGCAGATGGTGAGGGGGGAAGGTGGGGCCGAGTGGGAGGGGAAGGAGAGGGAGGTTGGGGGGCTGAGGGGGCAGATGGTGAGGGGGGAAGGTGGGGCCGAGTGGGAGGGGAAGGAGAGGGAGGTTGGGGGGCTGAGGGGGCAGATGGTGAGGGGGGAAGGTGGGGCAGAGTGGGAAGGGAATGAGAGGGAGGTTGGGGGGCTGAGGGGGCAGATGGTGAGGGGGGAAGGTGGGGCAGAGTGGGAAGGGAAGGAGAGGGAGGTTGGGGGGCTGAGGGGGCAGATGGTGAGGGGGGAAGGTGTGGCAGAGTGGGAAGGGAATGAGAGGGAGGTTGGGGGGCTGAGGGGGCAGATGGTGAGGGGGGAAGGTGGGGCCAAGTGGGAGGGGAAGGAGAGGGAGGTTGGGGGGCCGAGGGGGCAGATGGTGAGGGGGAAAGGTGGGGCAGAGTGGGAGGGGAAGGAGAGGGAGGTTGGGGGGCTGAGGGGGCAGATGGTGAGGGGGAAGGTGGGCGGGGGCATGAGAGGGAGGCTGGGGAGAGGCTGAGGAGAATACGATGGGTGAAAGACACCCAATGGTCTCTGCTCCCCATGGGTCCCCTAGGTGCTGCAGGGGCAGAACGTGACTTGATGGCCCAGCCCCCCGCTGCACTCTGCAGGGACCCAGACCATCCTCCCCGCCTCCTCCCCTCCGCCCCTGGGTGCCCTGCCCACAGTCACACCCGGCTGTCTTCTCCTCTTTGCTGTGAAGGAGGCAGCTGTTCCCCTGGGGCTGATGTGGGGCACTGCGAGTGCCCCGGGCTAGGGGCTGGGCCACTGGTTTTTGCCTCCCCCTGAGGCGCCAGAGGAAAGGAGCCGGCCTCCCCGCCGCCTAGGAGCCCGCAGCCTGTGCGGGGAAGGGGTTCAGTTACAAGGGCCCCTCCAAAGGGGTCTGATTTGGGTGAGCATCTGGAATTCAAATCTTTGTGAGCCCTGACAGGCCCCGATTAAAGAATTTGGGGGGCCCTGGGCACTATATAAATTGGGCCCCCCATACCTTCCGTAAACTAGACAGCAAATTGCCCCCACCCCATACATACCCCAGCCCACAAAGACCCCCGACTGCCACTCCTGCCCCGCCCCATGCATACCTTACCTCACAGAAACCCCTGAATGCCCTTCCCACCCCAGATACTCCAGCAGTGCTCCACCAGCCCCCTCTTATCCCAACAGTCCTCCCCACATCTCAGCTGCCCTGACACACCCACCCAGTACCTCAGCCCCACCAGCCACAACTCCCAACATCCCGCACTCAGCTACAACTCCTTGGCCCCAACCCTACCACACCCCAATATCCGAAATTCCCCCCACAACCCCCACAACTCAGCCCACCCCACCCCCGACATCCCCCACAACTCACCCAACCCCCAATCATAGAATCAGAGAATATTAGGGTTAGAAGAGACCTCAGGACGTCATCTAGTCCAACCCCCTGCTCAAAGCAGGACCAACCCCAACTAAATCATCCCAGCCAGGGCTTTGTCAAGCCGGGCCTTAAAAACCTCTAAGGAAGGAGATTCCACCACCTCCCTAGGTAACCCATTCCAGTGCTTCACCACCCTCCTAGTGAAAAAGTTTTTCCTAATATCCAACCTAGACCTCCCCCACTGCAACTTGAGACCATTACTCCTTGTTCTGCCAGACCCCCACAGCTTACCGCACCCCCCAATATCCCCCTCTTCCCCCACAACTCACCCCACCATCTCCCAACTTCCCCCCTCACCCCTTAGCCTACCAGCAATTTGCACCCAGCTCCTCACCCACCCGGCACTTTCTGGCCACTCACCAGCTCAGCTCTCTGCTCCCACTGCAGGCTAGGGCGGCTCCTCCTGCTCCTGGCTACCCAGTTCCACCGGCTCTGTTCTCACACTGCCCCGTGCCGCTCAGGTTTGGTGTAGCCGCCCCTGGCCAAACCTCAGTGAGTGATATTGGGACCTGGCACATGGGGTCACAGCCCTGCTCAGATTTGGCCCAGCTGCCCTCCATCATGATGGAGCGGTAGCTAGGCCAATTTGAACTCAGGTTCCCCCCGCCTTGCACCCCGGTCATCAGGGACCCCCTGAGATACACAGAGTGCCCATTGATTAATCTGGGCTGATCCCAGAGAATTTGGAGCCTGATCCTGAATCCCTCAAATTTCAGGGCGTGTTTGGATCCTGGGTTTTGATTAGGCCCAGTAGAGGGATAGCACACTACTCCCACTCCAAACCATTGAGAGCTCAGATTCTGGCTTGGGCCTGAGTCTACACAGCCTCTGAGCAGGACACGGCGGCTGAAGTGGCTCTCCCCAGTATGGTGCAGGAGGACCCATCCCTGCTGCTCTCCGGGCCAGTGACCCCCACAGCCAAAGATGGAGGCTCAGCTACATAAACTAACCAAGCATCTCGATCAGCAGCCCTGTTCAGGCTGCCAGCCCCTCAGGGCACTGATTTGAGTGGCACGTGGTGGAGGGGGTCAGAGACCGTTCTCTGAACCTCAGGGCAATCAGTTGTTAGCGGAGCGTCCCAGAGCATCCCATTTACAGCAGCGCCTGCCTTGCTGAGCAGCACGCTACGTAACCACCTTGAAATAGACACAAGGGAAAGGCTTCTTCACAAAGCCTATTATCTGCCCTGAATGCCAGATTAGAGAGCAAAGCCTTCCCTGGATTTTGAGAACACGCCGCGAAGGAGGGAGAATTGTCTCCCTCAGTACCTCAGGGCACTGCTGCGGAGGAGCCAGGAGCCAGCCGCGACTTCTGCCATTTGACATCAGCAGGAGTTGGGATGGGGGTGGGTTTGTTTCCTCAGTCACCTGCACAAAGAGTCAGGCAGTCCTGGAGCTTCCCAGCCAGCCTCCCCTGTCCCACTCCCTCACTATACATCCCCTCCTTCACTCCCCACAGAGCTGCATGCCCATTCCTGCAATCATATCCATTACCCCTCAGCATTTGCCCAGTGGTCTGATGGGTGATTTTCACCCTATGGGTTGTTCCTTTTGACTATTCACATTGCGCGACTGGTCACCTAAGTCACATAGAGTTTTTCCCGCTCACTGATTGGATGGATGAACCATTTTTTAAACAGGAAAGTGACTCATGAAAGGCAACAGGCAGCAGCTTCCAGAAGAGGACTTTCCGGAGAGACGAAGGTTCATGGTGAAAGTCATATAGATTTGGGAAGTGGCTGAGGATCGGTGTACGAGACCAGCTGTAGCGCTGACGGAGAGGAAGCATGAGCCCAGGTCCCGCGCATGCAGAGCATGTGGCCAGCCAGCACCTCTTCCATTTCTCTGGGCCTTGCCCAAAAGGGCGATGGGGCGGCCGAGCCGAGAGGGAATTCTCAGTGGAATAGAGAATCAGGCTGCGAGGAATAGAATCAGGCTGCCAGTCCCTGCATTCCCCACACCACGCCCTGGGCAGAAGCAGTATAAACTCCCCACTCAGCACCTTGCTCAGCCTGCCCTGCTGGGACCCTCTGGGCTCCAGGGACACAACTCACAACTCCTCAGGGCCTCTCTGGATGTCCCCTGGCAGTGCCTGTAGCTCCCAAAGGACAGATTCCTTTCTCCCCCGTCACAGTGAGAGCTGGCTCGAGCCCAAGGGAGCTGGCATGGGAGCAGGAAGCTGGCTCAGTCCACCATGCTGAGCTCTGTTTGCCCCTCATGCCCTGGCACAGTCTCACAAACCAGGTCAATTAGGGAGGCGGGGGGGGGGGGGGGGAGAAGCAGCGCAGGCCAGAGCACTCTTTCTCTCTCTCTCCTTGGTTTCTCTTTCAGCCACAGATTGGTGTGTTTAGCCTCCCTGTAGCATCAGCACATTCCCCTAATACCATGGAATAAATAGAAGGATGACTTATGGACAGGTGGCTTTATTTCAAGTATGGAAGATCCCCTAAGCCAGAGCACATAAGGTGTGAGCAAGTTAAAGGAGAATCTCCACTGGGCCTTGCTAAGCTCATTACTCATAACTCACTCCTAATCATGGGATATTAATGGGCTTTTTGGATTAGGTCTCCTGGCTGTATCAAGCACATGTGCAAGGCTGGACTAGACATTTTATAGGTTACAAAGAGAGAAAGGGGGAAAACCTCACTCTTTATGGGGCAGATTTCATGCTGTGCAGTTAATGTACACATTTTTACTGTCTGCAACCCTAAACCCTCTCAATCCAGATCTGAGACAGGTGTAGGAGCCCAATCAGAGCAGAGATAGTGAGTTGAGAGAGAGAGAGAGCGCACATGCAGCAGGGACATTGCCATCCCAGGGGCTACTGGGGACAGGGGCAGAGATTTTGCAGTGCATTGGATGTGTATAGGATTAACAGCAGGGGTGGGGTGGGTATTGAGACCCTATCCACTTTGGACACAAAGGAGAGTAACCCCTTGCCACTCTGAATGAATTCTTCTGCTGGCTCCATAGGTGCTGGAACTAGGGGTATGGGGAGTGTTGGGGGTGCTAGCACCCGGCCTGACTTGAATTGGTTTCTCTCATATACAGAGATTACAGTTTGGTTCAATGGCTCTCAGCACCCCCACTATACACATTGTTCCAGCACCCCTGGCTGGCTCCTTCAAGTAGAACAGCTACCTACGCATAGTACAGCCAAGTGAGCAACCCAGAGGCACTCAGGGATCTCAATGGAGCAAGCACTTGAAGACAGGATTTTAGGAAGTGAATCATAGAATATCAGGGTTGGAAGGGACGTCAGGAGGTCATCTAGTCCAACCCCTGCTCAAAGCAGGACCAATCCCCAACTAAATCATCCCAGCCAGGGCTTTGTCAAGCCTGACCTTAAAAACCTCTAAGGAAGGAGATTCCACCACCTCCCTAGGTAACGCATTCCAGTGCTTCATAACCTTCCACCCTCAGGCTCCAACTCTGGCTGTGGCACGTGGGAGGGAGAAGGTTCATAAGGTGGTGCCTATAGACCAGCTAAGAACAGACCCCATTGTGTTAGGCACTGTGCAAATGCAGAGAGGTAGACAGTCCTTGCCCCGAGGAGTTTGCAATATTCATTAGTCTTAATTACTCTTCAGGAAGGGTACACTGAGAGTGGGCTGGGCTGGAGCACAGGAACCATCATCCTCACATTGGGGTGGAGCTGGGATTTTGGATCCACCTCAACTCAACAACTAATAGGCCACTTGGAAGCCTGTTCCAGACAAATTCATAGATTCATAGATACTAAGGTCAGAAGGGACGATTATGATCATCTAATCCGACCTCCTGCACAACGCAGGCCACAGAATCTCACCCACCCACTCCTGCGAAAAACCTCTCACCTATGTCTGAGCTATTGAAGTCCTCAAATCGTGGTTTAAAGACTTCAAGGAGCAGAGAATCCTCCAGTAAGTGACCCGTGCCCCATGCTACAAAGGAAGGTGAAAAACCTCGAGGGCCTCTTCCAATTTGCCCTGGAGGAAAATTCCTTCCCGACCCCAAATATGGCGATCGGCTAAACCCTGAGCATATGGGCAAGATTCACCAGCCAGATACTACAGAAAATTCTTTCCTGGGTAACTCAGATCCCACCCCATCTAACATCCCATCACAGGCCATTAGGCCTATTTACCATGAATATTTAAAGATTAATTAATTACCAAAATCATGTTATCCCATCATACCATCTCCTCCATAAACTTATCGAGCTTAATCTTAAAGCTAGATAGATCTTTTGCCCCCACTGCTTCTCTTGGAAGGCTATTCCAAAACTTCACTCCTCTGATGGTTAGAAACCTTCATCTAATTTCAAGTCTAAACTTCCCGGTGGCCAGTTTATATCCATTTGTTCTTGTGTCCACATTGGTACTGAGCTTAAATAATTCCTCTCCCTCTCCGGGATTTATCCCTCTGATATATTGATAGAGAGCAATCATATCTCCCCTCAACCTTCTTTTAGTTTGGCTAAACAAGCCAAGCTCCTTGAGTCTCCTTTCATAAGACAAGTTTTCCATTCCTCGGACCATCTTAGTAGCCCTTCTCTGTACACTGAGCTTGCACGTTTACACATTCAGAATCAGGAAATAACAAAAGTCACGGTGTCTTGGCAAACCTAACTCTGCCCTTTGTGCATATGCATCATTATGATACAGTCTTCATTTACTTGATCACATACTATTTCCATGTACATTGTAACATACCGTTTCTCAGCTCTGACAATAAAACCTCACACAGTTTGCCTGGCAACCTTTAGATACACACATCTTGTAATGTTTTTTTCATCCTTTCAGAATTACACTAATTCCCTTGCCATAATGGCCCAGTGTATCATTATTGATAGACTTGAATATCAATTCTCAACTCTCTAAGGAATGCATTTTCTTTTCAGCCAGCAACACAGCCTTCCAGTTCAGGGGATGAGGCCTTTAGCTGCAAAGCTAGTTTAGTACACGTACATGCTCCATAGCTGTGCACAAGTGTGCACTAAGTGAGCTCTGTAGCGAACGGCTTAATCCCAATGAGCTGGGAATTAGGTAATTTACTATGCAGCTAATTTAGTTACAAACTAAGAGCCTGTCTACATGGACATTTACTTAGTGGCAAGCTGGGGTATAAATCTACCCTGCACTACTGCTGCACACTACGTGTGTCTGTGGACTCTGCTGCTGTGCACTAAAAGTCCCCTAGCGTGCTTTGATCTACTCCTGTTTCAAAAAGGGGTATGGAACTTTTCGTCCACACGGTCACTTAGAGTGCGGCAGGCTAGGGCGAGGTGGATTGACAGCCCAGTTTGCTGCACACTAGTTGGTCATATAGACAATCTTTAAGGTCCTGTACACTCTCCCTCATGCATGTCTCCCTCCCCGCATCCCCTCCCAGCCCCGTTGCAGTGGCTGGGACTCCGTGAGGATGCAGGGATCCATTGTCCAGGTCAGCTGGCACAACCAGGGTTGTCTATGCCAGCGCAGTTTCACCCTGACTCTGTGTCGTGTGCTGTGGAATTATGCTGCACAGTTTGCACAGACATGACTTTCATGCCTCCTGTCTGGTGTACACAGAAACATGCTCAGTTCTGGGACATGCCACACGGGTATCTAAGCTTGTGATGTCTGCTGTTAGTCGAGCTGTAGAATGTCTCTCATGTAAGCAAAGTCTGTTATATAATGAGGGATATTCACAAGGGGCCAGAGTAAACTCTGAGCATGCAACCTGAATTTGGGGATTTCCTGCCTTTGGAGTGCTTACCCGTGCAGTCTCAGTGCTCTATTGAGGTAGTTTTTTGTATGGACAGTGGGATGGATCACTCAATAACTGCCCTGTTCTGTTCATCCCCTCTGAAGCATCTGGTACCGGCCACTGCTGGAAGACAGGATACTGGGCTAGCTGGACCATTGGTCTGACCGCATGTGGCCATTCTTATGTTATGTTCTTATGAAATGTCCTAGTTATTTTAAGATGAGAAATCCTTCCCCCCACCCCGCAAAAGGAGGTGGTTCAGCCAGGTTCGCTCTTCGGAACTTTGAAGCCCTGCTAACTTGCCTTTGGTTTCTTTGTACTGTACCATTAAATGTCTGTAAACTCTCCCAGGCTGTGGAGTTCAGCAGCTACCTTGTTGTCTGACTTGCCCCAACCTGTTTCAGAGAAGCCACGCCAGGGCTTGCCATCTGTATGCGATGCATGCATTGAATGCCCCAGAATTAATTTCTACAAGAATATGAAAGCCTTGAATCTGACTTCCTGACTGGCTGTGCCCACGGCACGATACTGTCCAGACGCTGAATATGCATGTAGAACAAAATGGAGTCCTCTGTCCAGCAGGACCACATGCGTACAGTGCATGTGAGGTCACACCTTTGCATAAGTGTAGACTTGCATGCCTGACTAAAAATGTCACATCATACCACTGAGCCACACACACTGCACTCTCTCCTGGAGACTTTATTTAGATGATGGAAAAGAACAAGAAAGAACTAAAGTAAAGTTAGTTTAGATTGAAAGTGCCTGGTTGATCTTTGCACTTGGAAAATTACAGGGAGAAGTTTGGGGAGTCTCAGTGACTCTGGGAGGTGCACAGGAACACATCACTCTCACGAATGCAGCATCATTACAAAAGCCGCTGGTGCCCACACAGCACAAAGTCCCGCCGACCTCAGCACATGGCTGCTGTTGCTGTTTGGCAGCAAGGGCTGCTGCTCAGTGCATGTAATTCCTGGCCTGGTTTTTCCACCTCCATAAGACAAGCACAGCCCCATTGTCCGCAGGGCTCTGAGCCCTTGGTTCAGAGGCCAAGCCACTGAGCACTGCATAACTTCTTAGGTGGCTGTCACTTTGAGACAGCCGTGACGATGCAGCAGCTCAGGAGAGCCATGAACCGGGAGCCAAGGTTTTCAGCTCCAGAAATATGAAATGTGAGGGTTTGGACGCGGTTTGTCACTGACATCTCCTTGACAGCAGAATCCACCTGTGACAAGGCAGTTAGTGTAAGGGTTGTGCTGCCACCCTCCTGCCGCTCAGCTTTGCCGGCCCTGGGAACTCGCTGATCCCTGCTATGCATTTGTTCCAATGCAGCATGTTTCTCAGGTCAAAGGGAGCTTAGCACTTAGTCCTGTCCATATCCCCGCACCATGAATGATAACAGGTCACTTAGGTAGATGGATTTATTTATGTACTCTAACAATAAAGGCTAGGAACAAGAGAAGGACATGAAACACATTGTGAGTAGTTATGCTCCAAAGCAAGAACATACTGGACTCCGTGAAGTTCCTGGCTGTCTTCAAGATGCATGCTGTGACGCTAGGAATTCCACCTCCCCAGCAGGGATAGAAAACATCCTTCTGCACCCCCCCCCCCACCCCCCCGCAGGCTTCTACACTTGAGCTAAAGGAAACCTCAGCTTACTCCTTGGACCATAGGGTCTATGACACACCGCTCAGCTGTTCTGATCCCATCCAGTAGAGGGCAGTGGAACACACACGGTAGCCAGCCCTTTGCAATATATTGGACAACATGGAAAAGTAGCATTAAATATATAAGAATGTAAGAGTGACCATACTGGATCAGACCAATGGTCCATCTAGCCCAGTATCCTGTCTTCAAACAGTGGCTGGTGCCAGATGCTTCAGGGGGAATGAACAGAAAAGGACAATTTATTGAGTGATCCATCCCTGTCGCCAAGTCCCAGCTTCTGGCAGCCAGGGTTTAGGGACACCCAGAGCAGGGGGTTGTGTCCCTGACCATCTTGGCTGACAGCCATTGATGGACCTGTCCTCCACGAACTTCTCTGATTCTTTTTTTAGCACAATTATTCTTTTGGCCTTCACATCTCCTATCAATGAGTTCCACAGCTTGACTGTGAAGAAGCACTTCCTTAAGTTTATTTTAAACCTGCTGCTTATTAATTTCATCGGGTGACCCTTAGTTCTTGTCTTATGTAAAATAGCACTTCCTTATTCACTTTCTCCCCACCAGTCATGTGTCATAGCCCCTTATCATACCCTCCCCTAGTCGTCTCATTTCTAAGATGAACAGTCCCGGTCTTTTTAATCTCTCCTCAGATGCAAGCTCTTCTATCCCCTTCATTATTTTTGTTGCCATTCTCTGGACTTTTTCCAATTTTAATAGATCTTTGTTGAGATGGGGCGAAGAGAACTGCATGCTGTAGTCAGGGTGTGGATGTCCCATGGATTTATACAGTGGCATTATGATATTTTCTGTCTTATGAAAATATAAACTCATTCTGGACACGCACACAATGTCGACCAGTGTCTCAGTGTAACCAGCTTCATCCAGCTCTCACTGGCCACACACGTCTTCCCCGCTGTGATTTTACTTCATGAGCATGTCTCTGCTCTGCATCTTCTGCAGGATTCACAGTAGCCGAGGCCCCATTCCTCCTTCCATGAAGTTCCAGGTTACTGAACTCCATCCTACCACAAGAAAACACAACTTCCTTCATCTCTGCCTCGATCCCAACTGACTTCAATTCATCCTCAAAATACTGGAACATTACCTGACTCTTACCCCTCCCTCTCCCCAGTGCGATAGCTTAGGCTGTGCCCGTGCGGCCTGCTAGCCCGGGGCCAGCACTGCACAGACAGGGGCAGTGGTATTTTATATAAATAGATGGGCCAGAGGTGTTAACATAACCCAGCCACAGTCCAACATCCACCAGTGTTAACCAAGGTCTGGGGTTTGATATACAGAGACCTCAGCCTGCTTGGTACCATGGCAAACACCCCATTAAAATCCTTTTTAACCTTTTACTAAATATATAAAAAAGAAGGAAAACAGTTAAAACATTTGCAATGTGAAGTATTCAGTGAGGTTTTCATTGTAACAACATTTCTTGTTCCCTTTCCCTTTAGCTGGAGAGAGTTCTGGAAGGAAACCCCCTGGCCTGACAGTCTCTTCGATGGTGTCCTTTGGGAGAAAAGAGAAGTTAGTTGAGACTGGCTGGAGATTCTGCTGGTGCTACTGTTGTTAAAGGCCAATCCTGTCTCACGCCAGGTGGTGCCTGGGATTCTGCGGGAGCTGGCAAGGGTCGTGTGGGACCCGCTCTCTGGCCCAATCTGGTCAGGACACCTCTCAGGATTAGGGTAATGAAGGCCCAGGATTCAAGGAGATGGTGGGGGTAGCAGCCATGATGGTGAAGCTCACTTCAGTAGCATCCCTGTGTTTTTCTATCTGCTCTGTCCCTCCCCAAGTCCCTCTCTTTAAGGACCCAGCAGAGGAGTGATGGGTGGAATAGCCCATCCTCTTATTATTTTGTGCACCAATTAGGCTTAATATCTAACATACCACTTTTGGTTCATTAATTTCTGGCTCCATATCATCTGTTTTTAACAAGCATTATTTCAACAGTTTTTGATTTATATTAACATGGCCTTTTTGGTTTAGACTAATCCAGTTCCTCTGTCTGGTTTCCTTGCACCTAATCCCATCAACATCTGTTATTATAGTTTATTGTGGTATTTTATGAACATATACTCACTTTTTAAACTCACAATTAGGGTAAAGTTGTAGGGCCACTTATCACAACAGGGATTACCCCTCTTGTGTTCAGTGTCCCAGAGTTAGCCATGTAGAGAGCTGAATAACTACACAGTGGATTAAAACGAAGGGTGAACTTTTCAAAAGTGCCTAAGTGATTTAGCACTTGTACACCTTCTTTCCAGTCTGAATTTGTCTAGCTTCAGCATCCAGCCTCTGGATTGGGTTAGACCTTCCTCTGCTAGATTGAAGAGGCCAGTATTAAACATTTGTTCCCCATGTAGCTACTTATATAGTGTAATCAAGTTATCCCTTAACCTTCTCTTTGTTACGGTAAATAGATTGAGCTCCATGAGTCTATCACTCAACTGACGGCCTCCCTTTACTCACAAATCTCCTTTGCCTGCTGTGCCAGACACTGACCGGGAGGACCCAGTAGACAGGAAAGCTGAGGATTTTCCCAGTCGTATCCTTCTAGCAACACGGTGGACCCTTGGTTTCTCCTGCAATCTACATAGTCCTAGTGTCAGCCAGTGCCCAGCCAGAATGGCCCCTAGTTCTTCTGTGCCTGGGCTCACTCCTGAGCGAGATCTCCTGCTTAGCATATCACAAGCTGTCACTAAGCTAATGTTCAGCCTTTTCATTACCTTCGTATGTGTCCATGTGTCCTCATGACCAAAAATCCACAATGTGATCATAGGGCAGGAGCTACTGCAAACTCCTATTTAGTATTATGATTATGATTATTTTATTTATTATATGCACAGTTGCTAGGAGAACCTGAAAAGGTCTGGCAGTTCTGTTTAGATACACACTCAACTGTTCCTTAGAACCTTCTCTGGACCTCCAGTTACACACCAGACTGGAAGGACTGGATGCTCTTTGGGGCAGGGACTGTCTTTTTGTTCTGTGTCTGAACAGCACCTAGCACCACCAGGTCTTGGTCCAGGGCTGGGGCGCCGAGGTGCTACCGTAATTCACCAAATAGCAATCCAGGTGTACAGAACAGAGCACAATGGATTTCCTGGTCCCTGACTGGAGCTTCTAGGTGCCACCACAGCAATGAGTATAGATCACTCTCCCCAGTGAGCATCACAACCGTTTTATAACAATAATAAATTAATAATTCGCTTCTATAGCTCTTGTCCCCTGAGCATCTCAGAGTGCTTTACAGCATCAATTAATGAAGCCTAATAACATGGATGGAAAGTACTTTACAGGAGGGGAAACTGAGACAGAGAGTAAAGCAAGATTTGCCCAAGTGGCTCTATCTATCTATCTCTCTGTCCCCACACACCCCATCTCTCTCTCTCTCTCTCTATCCGCGCACACCCCATCTCTCTCTCTCTCTCTCTCCCCCCCCACACACACCCCTCTCTTTCTCTTCCTCCGTCTCTTGCCTGTGCCCATCACTTGGCAGTTAGGTACCTGCTGGGATAGCTTAAGCTCCTAGAATACCAGCGCTCTGTTTCCCAGGCCTTGCTCTCACCTCTAGACGATGGTATCCCAATTTTCAGTGCCCTGTTTTCTGGGGATTTTCCAGGTTATCCCAAGGCCTTGTACACCAGTGTCTCTGCTTGTCTCACCATTGTCCACCTCTTGGTCCCCAGAGATGGGAGGCATCACTGGGACGATAGGAGGGACTCATCAGCAGAGTCCAGCGCAACTCATTGACTGGAGACATAGCATAACCTTTGCTTAATGCGCCGAATGGCATTTGTGTTTATGTGTCTTCCTAGTCTCCTAAATGAAGCTGTAAAGGGGAATATATGAGGATGGGAAAGAGATTGCCTCAAGCCTCTGCTCCCTGCCTCTCCCCCAGCCTCCGTGATTGATGGCTGAAATGGTTAACGAAGGCTGAGTCAGCTCCCAGGTGACCTTCGCAGAATTCCTCCAGGTCCCCAAATTCCCCATCTGTTGCTCAGTGTCACTCAGGCTCGGCAGATTGATGGCAGCTCACGGTCAATTTCTCTGATGCACTTTAGCTGAGAGACACTCGTACATCTTCCTGGTGTCGTCTCTCCATATCTGAGGTCAGGCTTTCAACAGGCAAGAAATGTTCCGAAATAAATCACCAGCCATCCCCCTCCCGAGGGCTCTGCTGGCATGGAGAGAGCGAGCGAGCGAGAGCAGCTCTAAGTGGGGAAGGGGCACACCAAGGGGGCTAGTGGGGAATGGGGCCCCATGCGTTTTACTACAGGACATTGCAGGGCTGGAATGAAACGGCTGGTTCTGGGGCAAATCAGCAGCGCTCTAGTGTAGCCAGTGCAGCTACACCGATCCCTCCACCTGGGGATCTGGCCATATGTTTCCAGGAGTTCTGCGAGGTCCCTCACGTGTGGAATGGGCACTGTTACATTCCTGTTGTAGGGACTGAGCTGAATGACGGGCGTTCACTCTGGGGCCAGAGACCTAGGGCCAGGTTTTCACACGAGCTCAGCACAGAGGGTGCACGAGGATAAATCGGGCCCCAATAGTGGGTGCTGAGCCCTGGGCCTGAGCTTAATGTTCAGGGTGACCACAGCTTTGGTGATGTAATATCCAGCCAGGGCCTCCACCTGGTGTATTGTACCAGGCCACTCCCTGCCGGTCCCATCCATGTGCTCGTTACCGTGCCTCTATTTCCTTCTAATGAAATTTTGGCTGCTTATGAAGTTCTTCTACCAAAGTCAACGGGCCAGGGCCCTCTTTGCCTCCCATGTACCAACAGTCTCATCACTGGCCCCAGGCATTCAAAAATTATGAGTCGGGCCCCCCCAAACACGGGTGTTTTTAAACACAGTGTGATGGGGGTTCTTTGTATCGGCCTCCAGTTCTGAGCTCAGGACGCCTGTGCCAGGGTGACTCCGCCGACAGTTTGCCTGATTCACAAAGGGGTGAGCGAGAGGGGAATCCGGCCCTGGGGCTCTTCTTTGCCGAGACCTGATGGCAGCCAAAGGGCCTAACACTGAGCATTTCACTGCGTCTTGCCCTGCTTCGGGTGCTTGGACTGTCATTAGGCCAAGTTCATCAACGGCCTGACTCCACGGGTGCACTGCTTCCCGATTTTCAGTGAGGGATGCAGATTTCTGCCATAACTCCTGTTGCACAGCCCTGGGCCATCCAGTGGCCAGCTCAGGAGTGCACTAGCCTAACAAGATAAACCAATGGAGGGACCCCCCTGCCGAGAGATGGTTGGCTAGTGTACACGGCCCTTCCCCGCCCCCCAGGAGGGCCAAAGCCAGGCATGAGCTGCTCCACTGAGGCTCCACTGTGCAGCCAGGAGACGCCCCAGCCAGGCCAGATGGAGCCACTAAGCACTGCGGCTTGTATCATTCTTGGAGCCCCTCCGAGCGGCCCTCCCACTTGCTTCTGTCTCCTTCGCCGTTTGCTGCTTCCCCCCTTGATGATGACAACAGCCAGTGCAAGGGCTGACACATGCACCGTCTGCCTGCCTGCCAGCCTCTTCCTTTAGCTGGGTAGGTGTTTTCGAATGTGTCCATCATCGTGGCATCGTGGCACCTTCAAAAGGTGGGTGTATGTAAAGGCTGGCCCCCTGTGGGAGGCTGAGCGCTGGGAAGAGTGAGGGGTGGGGGGCATGAGAGGTGTGCGGGGGGGGGCAGGGCAGGAGGGAGGGAACTGGGCAGAGGACTGGCTGGCAGCATCTCTCCTGGAGAGGCTGAGTGGGATGTAGCCCCTCCGGAAAGCAGCCCGGGGCAGCCCGGCTCTTCAGGGACAGTCTGCTGCTGTCTGCATTTCTGCTGGAGACACCTATGTACTATATTGTACGAAGACGGACAGACAGCCTCAGCTAGCACCAACCCCCCTCCCCCAGCACTCCCCCTGCTCTGCGTGTGCGTCAGGGGGTCCTAGCCCCCCTTGCATACCCCAGGCATGTGCAGTAATTTGGAAAACTTTAAAGAAAAGGAAAAGGACACACCCGAGAGCTGCCTTCACTTCACGCCCCGGCCCCAGTGCTGGTGCTGCTGTACCAGGGGCTGCCTGTCCAGCAGCAGGGACTGTTTTCCAGCGTCGCACCCTGCAGACACTCCCAGCACAATGCTCACGCTGCGAGGTGTCTTGGGGGGCCTGGGGCTGGCTGGAGTGACCCAGAGCAGGGCCCATCTGATGGCTGCTTAGGGCCAGTGTGAAATGAACCGGCAGAGTCCAGCCCAGAGCCCTATGAAGAGATCGTTCAGGAGTCTCTGAAATGGCCCTCGAGCACATTGTCACCTGCAGGCGTGCAGCTCTGCAGAGCTCCGCTGGGCAGCGGGAACGTGTGTCTGGTGGATAGGGCACGAGCCTAGGACTAGGGAGATGGGTCGAAGTCCTACCTCTCCCGCAGCGGTGAACCGAGGCAGGTCACCTCTCCTTTCTGTTTGTCAGCAAATGGGGGTGGGGTGGCACTGGGGAGCTGGGGAGGGTGCGTGTATGGAAGATTGGCAGGTGCCTGGCTGCACTGGTGTAAGTATGGTGCACGGATGTGAGAGCGCCAGCAGATGCAGCTATTGGGACACGCAATGTAAGGCATGAACTCCAAGGATGAAAAACGGACTCCCACCGGGCTGTTCCTTGCGATAGGCGTGATACCTGGTAGTAAGTGCCCGTGGGCTTAGACCCAGAAAGTAAGCAGTACAGGAGGCCTTGTCTCTATATGGGCTCCCTAGAGCCTGGGGCATGTTTGCTGCACTATCTAAACACCGACTAATACTTTGCAGCATCTGAGCGGCAGAAGCTGGCTAATCGTCACTAATGGCCGGGAGTCCCAATGGGAGCTGCTGAGTTCAGGGACCCAGGACTGTGCACACAGCAATTGCAGCTCGCACTTTGCCAGCTGCAGCTCAGCGTTAGTCCCAGTGGCCGGGGGATGCTCAGAAAGCTGCTGTAGTTTTTGTTTGGGGAGGGGAAGAAAATCTCAGTGACAGGAGACCGTGCGGCTTGACTGCCTGCTAAATCTTTGCGGAGCAGTGGGGAGAGGCCAGCGACCCGCCCTGTGTGGTTAGAAGGTGGGTGGGGCAGTGCATTCATTCGGGTGTTTAAACCAGCCCACGGGGCAGTGACCCGCGCCCATGGGATTAGCCCGGTGGGGACTGCAGGCCTCTGGAGCCGCGGCCATGGGCTGTGGAAGTTGCTGGGGAGTTCCAGTGGCACCTGTTGCTCTTGCGCGTACTCTCAGTATCAGTCTCTTCCCACCCCCTCCACGTGCAGCAGGTTGTTTTGACATGGCAGGTTCTGGGAAACTCTGTGCTTTAAATCAAGGGCCACTTGAAACCTCCAGCCTGCATCCCGCACTCAGCCCTCCGCTCGCAGCTGCCTGCCCTTTTGATACAATCACAGTGCCCCCTGGTGGTGCCAGCTCAACACTGCTGCTGCTCCTGGGCCCAGCCAGCTCGCCCAGGCTGTTTGCTCTGAGAGCAGCAGCTGGCCCAACGCCCGGATTTGCCTTCGTAATCCGTGCTCTGGGAGCTCATGTCACCCCTGCATTCGAGCCCTGCTTGCTGCCCCTCATCACTAATCCCCCTCCCGCCATGGTGGGAGGCTCCATTGCGTTGGCTGCTGTCTGCAGTGGGGATCAGACAGCTTGTTTGCCTCTGGCTGGCACCATACCTCCTGCTCGCCAGGCTGGGCAATGCTGTATGTGGCAGCATTTCTCCGCCGACTTTTATTTGGGGGTGTCCATCTCACGTCTCCAGCGCCTCAGGGCAGCACCAGCATGTCTCACACCCTGGTCTGAATGGCCTTGCGCCACCCCACTGCCCTTCTCACCCCTTGCTCCTGTCTCTCCCCTCCGGCCCCTGTTCTCCTGCGGTGCTGGCTCAGGAAAAGCCTGCCGGAGCCCAGGTGGTCTGGCAGTTGTACCAGGACTGGATCTGAGAGAAGCTCCTCAGCCAGGTTCTTACTCGCATTGCCTTTCGTACTCCCCTGCCATCGCAATGAAATCTATGACACCCGCACTCACCCTCTGAGACTCAGGGTGTGTCGACAGCCCAAGTGCAGGCAGGTGCCCATGTCAGGGGTGCTCTGGGGCTGGAGCACCCATGGAAAAAAATAGCGGGTTCTCAGCACCCACCAGCCACAGCTGTTCGGTGATGCCACCAAACAGCTGTTTGGCAGCTTGGGGAAGGGTTTGGGGGAGGGCGGAGAGCAGCGAGTGGCAGACAGGAGCCTCGGGGTGGGGGTGGGGGTGGAGCGGGGACAGGGCATTGGGGGATGGGTGGAGGGGGGGTGGAAAGAGGCGGAGCAAAGGTGGGGCCTTGGGGGGAGGGGCGTAGTGGGGGCAGGGCCTCGGGGCACAGTGGCGGTGGAGCACCCCTGGGGAAAACTGCAAGTCAGCGCCTTTGAGTGCAGGTTTGATGGCAGCACAGGTAGGCGTCCCCACGCTAGCTTTAACCTAGCCCGTGTGGGTAATGATGGTGGCACAGGCCGCAGCATGGGCCTGCCGCCCCAGGACAAGCCCACAGGGACCCTCGGGACGTACTCTGGTTGCTGGTCTGGGCTGGAGTCTGTGTGCCACCACTCTTGCTACCCATGCTAGAGCGAAGCCATCGTGGGCATGCCGCATCGCCACTGCCAACACTCATGAGTCTTGCTGCTTTTCATAGAGCTGCTGGGACCATGTGATCGCAGCAGCCTCTCAGGTCTTATTTAAAAGAAGTCGCTCTCTAGCCCGCCTGGTTACGGAGAAAAGCTTGGAAATGTGAAGCAAATGAGACCTACCAGCTCAGAAACCCAGAAGGCAAAGGAAAAGAACACACCATTGATTCTGTGCTGTAAAAATGTCATAATTTTTAACAGGTTTCAGAGTAACAGCCGTGTTAGTCTGTATTCGCAAAAAGAAAAGGAGTACTTGTGGCACCTTAGAGACTAACAAATTTATTTGAGCATGAGCTTTCGTGAGCTACAGCTCACTGCATCGGATGCATCCCATGAAGTGAGCTGTAGCTCACGAAAGCTTATGCTCAAATAAATGGGTTAGTCTCTAAGGTGCCACAAGTACTCCTTTTCTTTTCATGATTTTTAAGCCAGTCTCATGATCTTTGGGGCCTAATTCCTAATTTTTGAATGCTGGGTGTTGGCCATAGGGTAAGTGGAGCCTTTCCTGTGATTTGCAGGTTATAGCCATTCAGCAATTTCCCCTCTTTCCTGTTATCATCAAACCAGCTAATATTCTTCCCGGATGGATTCTATTACTATCAGCATTGTACCTGCTGAGACTGGGTCTTCACTGTGCAGAGACAGAGTAAGAGACAGCCCCTGCCTTGAAGAGCTTACAGTGAGAACACAGACACAGGGTGGGAGGGGAACCAGAGGTTCAGAGAGGGGAAGTGACTTGCCCAAGGTCACTCACCAGGTGAGTGGCAGAGATGGGAACAGAGCCAAGCTTTCCTGACTCATAGTCCACCTCTCCTGGCAGTCAGCATTATCCTGTGAATAGCAAGTGCCTTGCAGATCATCCACAAACAGGTCATTTTGAATGTTTGTTCACTGAAATTCGAGCTTTGCTGGTTAATTTTGACTGGATACAGAGGTCAAGTGGTATAGTTCTGTTTCTTGGCTCATAGGTTGGAATGTCGAGCATGAACGCTGTGGAATGGTTTGACACCATCTGAAGGTTTTTTCTTGCATAGGTGTCACCTGTATGGAACAGTTTCTAAAAAGAACTGCACTACAACTAACACGAAGTGTTTCTCCAAGGCCTAGCTGCCCATATGTTCAGTTCAACAGAACGGGACTGTCTGCAATAGTGCCACCTGGGGCCTCCAATGGCATTACAGCGTTGAATTTACAAATTCAAGATGTCCTTGAACGTTCTCCAGCAGCTGTGGTGCCGGTGAGCAGGCTTTCCTGCGAGCCGTTGGCTGGCATGCGAGCAGAGGGCAAATACAAAAGGGCCGTGAACGCCATCCAAGTGAGATTGTTCCAAAGATCTCAAACAAATGTGCAGAAACCACTTTGCAGCTTTTGCCCAGCTCTGGAATCAGAACAGGCGAGACCCGGCTGATGCAACAGAGATTCTGCTGATGGGAGACTCAGACAACTACAGTCTGTCCACGCGGCCGCGGTGCTAGCAGCAGCTGTCTGTTTAGCACACAAGAAAGAGCGAGCTGAGAGGGCCCAGGGGTGTCATCTAGGCAGAGCCAAGGGGTAGTTGACACAAGAGACACTTTTCTGTCTAGAGCCTGACAGAGAAGGACAAAAGGTCTCTGTGTCTGTGGGGGCGAGAGGTGCTTCTCAAAAATCTCCTGCAGGGGCTTCTGTTCAGTCAGCGGGAGATGGGATGAAGTGGGAAGGGCCTCGTCACTCCTAATAATGGGTCTGACCTTGAGTCAAAATAAAAGCAGTGTATGGGGAGCAATTGGAGCGCTGTCCTTGGATGCCCCCAGGATAATGCTGGTGTCCTTTGCATGTGCCTGTGAACTGGTGTTAGAATTAATAATTTGCCCTTTCAGAGCACCTTTCCCCCAAGGATCTCAAGGCACTTCAGAGACATTAACTAATGACTCCGCCCCATTTAGAAAAGCTGGACGAGCACAAGTCCATGGGGCCGGATGCGCTCCATCCGAGGGTGCTAAAGGAGTTGGCGGATGTGATTGCAGAGCCATTGGCCATTATCTTTGAAAACTCATGGCGATCGGGGGAGGTCCCGGACGACCGGAAAAAGCCTAATGTAGTGCCCATCTTTAAAAAAGGGAAGAAGGAGGATCCTGGGAACTACAGGCCAGTCAGCCTCACCTCAGTCCCTGGAAAAATCATGGAGCAGGTCCTCAAGGAATCAGTTCTGAAGCACTCAGAGGAGAGGAAAGTGATCAGGAACAGTCAGCATGGATTCACCAAGGCCAAGTCATGCCTGACTAACCTAATTGCCTTCTATGACGAGATAACTGGCTCTGTGGATGAGGAGAAAGCGGTGGATGTGTTGTTCCTTGACTTTAGCAAAGCTTTTGAAATGGTCTCCTACAGTATTCTTGCCAGCAAGTTAAAGAAGTATGGGCTGGATGAATGCACTATAAGGTGGATAGAAAGCTGGCTAGATTGTCGGGTTCAACGGGAAGTGATCAATGGCTCCATGTCTAGTTGGCAGCCAGTATCAAGTGGAGTGCCCCAAGGGTCGGTCCTGGGGCTGGTTTTGTTCAATATCTTCATAAATGATCTGGAGGATGGCGTAGACTGCACCCTCAGCAAGTTTGCAGATGACACTAAACTGGGAGGAGAGGTAGATACGCTGGAGGGTAGGGATAGGATACAGAGGGCCCTAGACAAATTAGAGGATTGGGCCAAAGGAAATCTGATGAGGTTCAACAAGGACAAGTGCAGAGTCCTGCACTTAGGACGGAAGAGTCCCATGCACCGCTACAGACTAGGGATCGAATGGCTAGGCAGCAGTTCTGCAGAAAAGGACGTAGGGGTTACAGTGGACGAAAAGCTGGATATGAGTCAACAGTGTGCCCCTGTTACCAAGAAGGCTAACGGCATTTTGGGTTGTATAAGTAGGGGCATAGCGAGCAGATCGAGGGACGTGATCGTTCCCCTCTATTCGACATTGGTGAGGCCTCATCTGGAGTACTGTGTCCAGTTTTGGGCCCCACACTACAAGAAGGATGTGGAAAAATTGGAAAACGTCCAGCGGAGGGCAACAAAAATGATTAGGGGTCTGGAACACATGATTTATGAGGAGAGGCTGAGGGAACTGGGATTGTTTAGTCTGTGGAAGAGAAGAATGAGGGGGGATTTGATAGCTTCTTTCAACTACCTGAAAGGGGGTTCCAAAGAGGATGGAGCTAGGCTGTTCTCAGTGGTAGCAGATGACAGAACAAGGAGTAATGGTCTCAAGTTGCAGTGGGGGAGGTCTAGGTTGGATATTAGGAAAATCTTTTTCACTAGGAGAGTGGTGAAGCACTGGAATGGGTTCCCTAGGGAGGTGGTGGAATCGCCTTCCTTAGAGGTTTTCAAGGTCAGGCTTGACAAAGCCCTGGCTGGGATGATTTAGTTCGGGATTGGTCCTGCTGTGAGCAGGGGGTTGGACTAGATGACCTCCTGAGGTCCCTTCCAACCCTGATATTCTATGATTCTATGATTTCCCTTTGAAGTAAGCAAAGGTAACCATCGTCAATGAAACCAGCCACTAGCCGCTGTCATTAGCCCGAGAGGCAGTGTTGCCCAATGGCTGGGACTCAGGGAGCCAGAGCCCTGCTTCGATTCCTGGCTCTGCCACTCATTCGTGACCTTGGGCAAGTCACTTCATCTCTGTGCACTGCCCCTTTGCTGGGGATCCCAGGGAAGAAGCAGAGGCGGGCTCCTTCTAGTCAGCTGGAGATGGAATGAAATGGGAAGGGCCTCGTCACTCCTAATGATGAAGCTGAGCTTGAGTCAAAATGCAGGCTGTGTGCGGAGAACAAGACTCACCCGGTGCCGCTGGGTTAACTTAGCCCTGTCCCAGATGGCATGGCAGTGTGGCCTGGTGGAACGAGCACAGTGGCAGGAATCGGGCTGGCCTCAGTTCTGCCTTGGGTGACTCACCTCATTTCGCCATTGGTAAAATAGGGATCCTCCCAATCCCCTCCCTTGCCGGGGTGTTGTGAGGGTTTATCTGCAGAGGGCTTTGAAGACGTGGAGGCTTTCTGCCTTCTGGGGCATGTTACTAAGAGAGGGAGGAAGCAGTGTCCACACCGGCGTGGGCATAATGCCAGCTCTTCTCCTGACCGACTGTGCACAGCCACTGCTCACTCTGGGACTCATCCTCCCCAGCCGTACGACACCGAGAGACCTGGTGGTGATGGGAGCTCCAGCTGGGCCCAGAAATATCATCACGTGGGTGGGATCTGTAAAGTCAAATGATGGTCATAGAGCCCGAGATACCCAGGCCAGAAGGGACCAATGTGACCATCTAGTCTGACCCCCTGCACAGCACAGGCTGAGACCTGCCCCACAGTCATTCCTGGAGCCGAGCTTTTAGACAAACATCCCAGCTTGATGTAAAGCTGGTCAGCGACGGAGGAGCCACCACAAACCTGGGTACGTTGAATTTTAGGAGTTAGAATTGTATTTTATCAGCAGTTTTAAAAATGGTTTTCTCTCCTGTCTATCACCCCCCCCCACACACACACACACACACAAACTCGCAGTCTCCCAGAGGTAGGAGCTCTCTGCATACTCCAAACAGGGCATTCTCAGTGTCTGTTCGCTGGAGAGCTGATCCCAGATGTTTCATCAGTGTCCGACAAAATGTCAAAATCTCCTGTTGATTTTCTGTTCCCTTAGCTGGGTCCCATAGTACACGAGCACATCACAATCTTTACTTATCCTCACAGCAGCCCCATGAGGCAAGGCACCACTATTCTCTCCATTGTACAGATGGAGAACTGAAGCACAGAGAGGCTAAGTGACTTGCCCAAGGGCACATGGAAAGCCTGTGGTAGAGCAAGGACTTGAACCCAGGTCTCATGATCGTGCCCTACCCACTGAACCACCCATCCTGAGCATGCCCATACATTCCAGAACAAAATGAAAGCCTCCTTGAAAGAGCGCAGGGTGGATGTCTCCTGTATGTAACCCTTCTGCCTGTCAGAGTTGGCAGCAACAAGGGCCGGGTTCAGTATCTAGGGGATCCATTCCAACAACACAATGCAAACCGGCTCGAGCCCCCACCCAGTGACCTGGGACAAATATATACCACCCCCGCTGGGCGCCTCCAAGAGACAATACTTCCCCTCTCGCAAGCACATAGTCTGAGTGTAGCAAAAAGCCTTTTAATAACAGAGAGAAACAATGGGGCATTATGTTGGGGAAACACCACGAACAGGATTCATAACACAACCCATGAGCAAAAACCCACCCCAAGCAAATTGGGGCATGCCCTTTCCCTTTGGTTCTTGAGTCCAGCAACCCAAAATCACCCAAAGTCCCAAAAGTCCAACGACCCAAAAGTCTCTGTCCTTGGTCAGGGCAGCCCCAGAGTTCGAAAGTTTATCTGCAGGGTTTTTACCTCCAAACCTGGGTGGAGATTCGGGGGGGGGTGTTAAGGGGCACCTTACATGGTCCAACACTGATGGCCCCACCTCTCCATGGGGCTCTGCTCTACCAGCCGCTCTGCTCACCATCCCGCAAACTGAACTGCTCCGCCAGCCGCTCCGCTCGCTGTCCCACAAACTGCTCTGCTGGCTGCTCCACTCACCATGCTGCAAACAGCTCCCCCCTACTTAACACAACGGTCAGTGATTTCAGCTTGTAGTAGGGGAGCCACAATGCTGGTGCACCATAAGCCCAGAGTGAATTCAGCTCAGCAGCCTGTAACTAGACTCCTAATGGAATCAACATTAGCTCTGATACTCCACAGTGGAGAGAGGAAAAAGGGCAATTAGCATGTAAGGCCCTCACCCAGGGGGCCCATGCCACCAGATTTAATAATTTTATTAAGATAATGTTGAAATAAGCAACAGTACAGAGTTCAAGCATAGAAGTTTCTGGTTGTCAGGGGATAAGGTACAGATTATCAAGGGGTGCAAAATTCGATTAAGGAGCTGGTGGAACAAGGATCACATAATAATCTGCAATCTCCCCGACTGGGGGGAAAGTTTAACCGGTCAGAGTACAGACATCGAGATATGGGGTAAGTTATCCACACAACGGCTATGTTCAGTATGCTGGGTACAGTGAGTGAATACGGGGGTGGGGATGGTCTACCCTCATTGTGTGGGGTTTAATGTTCAGTGGGTTTACGTTTCCAGATCATACGGTCCAGTGGGGAAGGCCTCTCAGTCTCTTTCCCACAGTGTGTGCACAGTGTTCCGATGGGGAAGGCCTCTCAGTCTCTTTCCCTCAGTGTGTGCACAAGGTCGCACCGGCTCACTCCTCCTGGTACTGTCGGTGGCCAGTGATGTGCTCGATGTAGATGTCCCTGGACCATCGGATGGTGTCCGAGACCATGAGGCGCCGCATGAGCTGTGCGTAGCGTTTACCGATCCCACAGGTCCGCAGCACACGCTCGTTGCAGGGGTCCCAAGCGCCCAGGGCTCCGACGATCAGGGCGTCCAGCTGCACCTCGTAGCCCTTCGCTCTCAGGGTGTCGGCCAGAGGGGCGTATTTTTCCAGTTTCCGAGCTCGGGCTTCTCGGAAGGCCGGGGACCTGTTCTCGAAGGGGACCGTGATGTCGACGAGGATGATCTTTTTCTGGGTTTCGTTGGTGACAACTACGTCGGGTCGCAGCGGGCTGTTGGTACCGGGGATGGCGCAGTTCACGGCGACCTCCCCCAGGCGCGGTGAAATGGCTTTCACCAGGCGGTTCTGGATGGCGTTGTGGCGCAGCTGCCAGGCTCTGGAGTGGGGCTTGCAGCTGCACAGGACGTGGGGCAGGGTCTCATTGGCGTAGCCGCACTTCCTGCAACGCTTGTCTCGGTTCCCGTGGCAGACGGCTCTGTTGAGCGGGACGCAGTTGAGCCAGGCGCGGTGGATGAACCGCCAGTCGGCAAAACGGTTGAAGCCGCCCCCGGCAAGGAAGTGGTTGCTAGCATCCCACTTGCTGGTCATTACTAATACCTATTCCCAACCCCTCTCAATTCACAGAGTTTTTGAACCCATGTCCCTTGCCTAGCAAGTGCTACTTAGTTGATGGCGAGTCCCTCCATCATAACAAAAGGCCAAGTACAGTTCCACTGTCCTTGATTCCCATAATCAGGGTAATAACAATTTATTCTTCCTGCCCCAGTAACAGAGACACTGGGGATCCCACAGCAGCCAGAGTGACCATTTGGGCAGCTATGGCCTCATTCTGCGGGGTGGGTGTGCCTATGCAAATGAGATCAGCCCCTGAAGTTCTTTTCCACAACTTGCCACACCTCACCACCAGATGTCAGGGTGGAGCTCATCCTGACTCTGCTTACATGTATAACAGACAGAAGCAGCTCTGAGAACAAGATGGCAGCTGGGTTGGCTCACAGGGGAAGTGCTCTGCAGGGTAAAGCTGTATGGCACAGTAAACGACAGATTCACACGCCCCACCTAAGCCAGCTTGTATCGGGCATGTCCGAGCTGGTTTGGCTGTGAGCACCAGGACCCTCTGCTAGATGGAATCACACAAGGGCAAGAATCGTCATGTTCACTCCTGGCTGCGGGCCAGCAAATGAGCTTCACAAGACAGTACTTCTAGCAGATGGTGAGGCCCCTGGTTTCCAGGCAAAGCTCCCGCGCTCCGTTTGCCATCCTGCAGGCTCCCTACCCAGCTAGCGTCTGTGGATAAGCCGCCAGTGGCTCTGCTCAACATGCCAACAGCGCCATCGTCCCCGGGCCCAGCTGACACAGCCAGGACTCCGCCTGCTGAGACTGATGCCCAGCCCGTTAGGCCGTTCCGGCTGGGGACCATGCTCCGTGCTCCCAGCTGCTGCCTGAGACACTGCTGCCGCTCCATCGCCCCTGCCCCTCCTGTGCCAGGGCCCTTGCGCGCGGGGCCACTGACAGCTGCTGAGCTCCGCATCGCCCCACCCAGCCGGCGGGGAGCAGCAGCTGGCTTTTCTTTAGGTCACCTTGTGATGATGAAGGGGCAAAGCACCGATCGGTAGTTATTCTGGGAGCGACTATTCCGCTCCCAGGCTGCCAATCTCTCCCCGAGTCCCTGGGCGAAACGGAATAAAATAAAACACAGAAGCCCCCCAAAGCCCCAGGGTCTGAAGAGCACCTGTCCAGCCCCGCATCCATCCGCTCGGCGCCTATGAGTATGCTGGCTAGAGTGCCACCTCGTGGCTGGTCCTCCCCAGAGGGGCCACTCTGCACTCTCCAGCAGAGAGGCGCCAGGCACCCCCGAGCCTTCGCTCACCCTCCAGAATTTTAACCAGTCGGAGGAGGGTTTTGAAGTTGGTTCAGTGAGACGCTGTGTCTCAGACCTTCTCTCAGGGCCTCATTAAAATGCAGACTGCAAATTCAGATACTGTAAACAAGGTCACTGGAGAATGAAGATCAACAGAGTGCAAGAGCAAGTAATGCAGAGTATTAATATTCTGATGCGCGAGCCCGTCCTAAATATTTTATCAAGCTAAGCTTTTCTGTATTGAGGCATCCTTCCCCGAATCGTCCTCCTCCTCCTCCAGCTTATTCATCTCCTTTTTTCTCGCATTCAGCGCCATTTCACAAAAAGCACTTTGTACTTCGACTAAGGCTTGAAATGTACACAAGTAAATAAATAAATAACAGAGAATAAAAACCCTGCCCCTCTTTCGGTGGTGGGGGACGATTTCCTGATGGGATTACTTTTGTGTCAATGTCTCAGCTCTGCAGAGGGCTCAGGGAGTGGGACAATGTACTGACCACTGTCTGTGTCTTATTGCCAATGCCCCTCCCTCACAAACTGCCCAGATCCTGCCAGGAACACGTCCATTGTGTTTTCATGTCACTGTAAAGGAGGGCTGAACATTTCATATTGCAGTGAGCTGCTATCTGCTCTGTTATTTCGACACTAGGGGTGAGCCAAGAATCTGTGATCTGGTCTCAGATCATGGGGTCAGAGTACTTAGAGTACTTAGCCCAGAGTACTTAGCCCAGCTTCTGACAGTCGTTAAAACCCCAATGCTTCAGGGGAATGTGAAAAGAAAATCCAGCCCCTAATCCGCATGTCTAATTGTGCAATAGTGTGCGTAGTGGGGAAAGGGTCCTTCCTGACCCCTGAAATGATCACCTTGTTCCCTGAAGCATGAGGTTTGATTTTCCTTATCACTCCTTTAGCTGCACAGGTACAAATGTCAAATGGTCATGAATTTATTTTTAAAAATCCAGCTACAATGTTTGTCTCCATTCACTATGGGCCCAAACTGGGAAACATGGACCTGGATTTCACTTCCCCCTTCACTCACTGCCGGTATATGTGGGAGGTTAGTCTCAACAGTGATCCCTGTGGTATCATTTGATTCACAATATTTCCATTCAGTTTGCTGTGATTAGTGTGGTTGTGTTATTTGCTGTTTGCAGTTATTCAGCTGGCAGCCACAGAATCATGAAAATGTGTCCAAAGCCTGAAATTTTCACAAGTTTTAGCCTGACCAACTTGATTTATTCATCAAACTATTCCATGAGAAAGTGTATCCTTCCTTATTGGCTGGTCATTCTTCATTAGTTTCTCTTTTTAAAAAAAGGCAATCATCCAATCAGGAAGCAGGAATAATAGCATGTGATTTAAGTGGTCAATCACACAACTCAATAGACAGCCAAAAGTTGAAGTGAACAGTTTGGGAATAGCCAATAGGTTGAAAATTATTCATGCAAACTATATGGTGAATTCCTTCAAATATCAAATGCATGCCAAGAAAATAAGGGCATTTATGTAATGTTAGTTAGTTATTTAGTTAGTTAGTTTAGTTTAAAAACATAAGAAAATGATTACTAAAAATTGCAAGATAATTAAAACATATATTTTCCCAGCACAAGTTTCCAGAAAAGTGGTAACATTTTCCCCATGGGGCATAAACTGGGTTCCCGTTGCCTGGAAAGGATCTCTTGGGCTTGAATCAGAGAGGAGAGTTTGGCCCAGATTGAGCATTTAAAATGTAATTTGGATTTATGGGCGGGCTTTTTAATAGGTGAAATGTTGGGGCCTGTACAAATTGACCTGGCTGATCATAAAGAATTGTACACATTCAAAATCGGTTTATAATTGAAATGTCCTGGCTATATGAGCATCTTTTCAATGTACAGTGTGGACGTGGTTTCTTAATAAAAAAAATGATAATAAGTGCCCCAATAACATCCCCAGCACCTGCCCAGGATGGTGTATAAAATACATAAATAAACATAAAAGTTATTATTATTTATTATTATTGTTGTTATTGTTATTATCAATAAGAGCTTCAATCAGCATCCGGCACATTCACCCCCAGGCCTATGGGGACCATGTGGTAATCTGTGTTTTGCACACTGACACCTCAGCACCTGTCACCGGATTTTTGAACATTTCTTGGAGTGAGCATTTCTATAGGTAGCATGATGATGAGCACAGTATACAGGCTAAGTAATTAGATAGATAGATAGATAGATAGATAGATAGATAGATAGATAGATAGATGGGTTGTATGGGGATAGATAGATAGATAGATAGATAGATAGATAGATAGATAGATAGATAGATAGATAGATAGAGAGGGTGTATGGAGATAGATAGATAGATGGGGTGTATGGGGATAGATAGATAGAGAGATAGAGAGAGGGGGGGGTATGGAGATAGATGGGGTGTATGGGGATAGATAAATAGATAGATGGATAGATAGATAGATAGAGGGGGTGTATGGGGATAGAGGGTGTATGGAGATAGATAGATAGATAGATAGATAGATAGATAGAGGGGGTGTATGGGCATAGATAGATAGATAGATAGATAGATAGATAGATAGATAGATAGATAGATAGATAGATAGATAGATAGATAGATAGATAGATGGGGTGTATGGGGATAGATAGATAGATAGATAGATAGATAGATAGATAGATAGATAGATGGGGTGTATGGGGATAGATAGATAGATAGATAGATAGATAGATAGATAGATAGATAGATAGATGGGGTGTATGGGAATAGAAAGATAGATAGATAGATAGATAGATAGATAGATAGATAGATAGATAGATAGATAGATAGATAGATAGAGGGGGTGTATGGAGATAGATAGATAGATAGATAGATGGATAGATAGATAGATAGATAGATAGATGGGGTGTATGGAGATAGATAGATAGATAGATAGATAGATAGATAGATAGATAGATAGATAGATAGAGGGGGTGTATGGAGATAGATAGATAGATAGATAGATAGATAGATAGATAGATAGATAGATAGATAGATAGATAGATAGATAGATTAGAGAGCAGAAGTTTTCAGGAGACGTGTAGTACAATGAGAGAGCTGCCCAAAGGGAGACAGGACTCATTCAGGCACTAGGAAAGGAGACGTTTTTCAGACCAACTTTCGATCTGGAGGAGCCGATGGCAGTTTTTCGGCCACCTCCTGCACGCAGCCAGTTCATTCTAAGTTCTCCTCTCTCAGCCATATTTTCTTTCCAAACGTCCGTCCCTTGCACGTTGGAATCCAGCCTGTCACAGCAGCGATGATGGCTAGCCAGCCAATCCGTTGTTTTGTCATTCGAAAGCTGTCTGCCAGCTGGGCACATACCCTCCCTGTCTAACTCTGAGACTCGCTGATAATGGGATGGCTCCCCTAGGGGGAGGGAGTTGTCCTCATAGGAGGCAAATAAAATAAATTGCCTAGGGAGGTGGTGGAATCTCCATCACTGGGGATTTTTTAGAGGAAGTTGGACAAACACCTGTCGGGGTGGTCTAGAGATAATACTTAGTTCTGCCATGAGTGCAGGGGTCTAGACTAGACTAGATGACCTCTCGAGGGCCCTTCCACTTCTACAATTCTTTCATTCTATGATTCTATTCAGCAAACATTTCTTTCACTCACTCCGGTGTTATAACCAGTCACTGCAGTATTCAAATAGTTGTGTCTTCATTTCATTATTCGTATTATTTTATAGATTCACAAGATCTATGGCCAGAAGGGACTTTTGTGATCAATCTAGTCTGACTTCCCGTATAGCTCAGGTCACAGAATTTCCCCCAAATAATTCCTTTTTTAACTAGAGCAGACCATTTAGAAGAAGAGTGTTTTCAGTAGGACTGTAGCACCAGAGGCATTGGCCAGCTAGGGCCCCTAGTGTGCTAGGTGCTGTAGAGACACACCAAGAGACAAACTTACAGTCAAACTAGGAAAGGCAGAGACTGGGCAGGGAAAGAAAGACTCAGGGAGATGAAGCGACACGCCCAAGGTCTCACAACAGACGAAACAAAGAATTAGGATTACAGTCAAGCACATCCACTGCTACTATGGGAGAGAATGACGCTCCAATCCCCGCCCCACCCGCCGCAACCCCAACCTCAAGAAACCCAGCCCAGCCCCGTTTGCTGGCTTTGGGAAAAATGAAGGAATTAAACTTCATGTTTTCCCAGGTGAACTTGGTGGCACTAGAACTTGTGCAAAACCCTGAAACATCCTTAACTGCTTCTGATGCTAGAAACCTGCCACGTTGCCCATTTTCCTCTTACCCACCTTTGGAGAGAATTGAATTTGTGAGAATTCTCAAAAG
The DNA here is from genome assembly GCF_965152275.1 of Natator depressus. Classification (NCBI taxonomy): domain Eukaryota; kingdom Metazoa; phylum Chordata; order Testudines; family Cheloniidae; genus Natator; species Natator depressus. The sequence goes on from NC_134252.1 coordinate 16,320,541, forward strand.
GAAGATAGTTAGTTTCACCTCCAGTGTCAGCGACGCCTCCCTTAGGCCTAGAAAGAGGGGCTGTTTGGGACAGAGATATTAACATTGTGAATCTCCTGGCCTGCACGCTCCTCTCTTTTGAAATGTAGCAGGTTATTGATTTGTATTTAAAAGGGATGAAATGCAACATATATCAGTATATTAGACACACATGACACAAACAGAAAGGACACAGCTGCCTTGCCGTTGGAGGGATCTGTCATCTACTAGAGCTCTCCACAGAGTAACAGGCGAACAGCCCCGAGGTAGGAGGCCTTACAATACAGACCCTTCCCAAGCAAACTTAAACCCACAGCGAGTGATGCTTTTAAGAAAAGGCTCAGAGAGGTGGAGCAGATAGTGCTATTGCTCTGTCTTCGGTACCTCCCAACCTCTGGTGGGTATTAGCCCCATTTCACAAAGAGAGAACTGAAGCCCAGCGAGGCTAAGGGACATGCCCGTGGTCCTAGAAGACATCAGTGGAGAAGCAGGGAGTTGAACGTCGGTCTCCCAAGTCTTAGAATAAGGCCCCAGTCACTGGACCATCCTTCCTCCAGCAAGTGCCCCCTAGGACGCCTCAGATGGGATTCTGGGTTACTCAACAACCCTTCCATCAAGCAAGACAGAATCCTGCGCTGAACTGTGCCATGCCTCAGCTTCCCAGCTGTAGAATGGGGTTGGTTGTCGCTGTGGTACGTCCCCTATTGGCTTGCTGTTGAGCTTGCTCACTGGGTGTACTGCACTTTCAGTACAAGGGGGAAGGCGAAAGCTGGGATCTTGGAAAGCTGGGATCTTGTTAACCTTCCAAGCCGTATGTGAGTTTGGGGAGCATGCTTTTCCCTCAGCTCCGCCCAGTGTTTTTAAAGGGAAACGTAAGAAGCCCTGATCCACCGCCGCGCTCAGTGGGACCTGCCCGTGCAGACACAGAGGCTGTTTGAAGGTGATTCTTGCTCAGCTTCTAGGATGACTCGGCATCAAAATAAAAATCATGCAACAGCCCCAAACTCACCCTTTGCCAGAGGCAGAGAGAACTCACACTTCCAATAGCTTGCATTTGCTTCAAGAACCTGAGCCCCCCCATTCTAGAGCTGGTGCTAATTCTGGCCAAAAAAAATAATAAATCTTTCCTTCCTTCCTTGCTGCCAGAGATAAGAAGTGTGAGACTCGCCTTTCTTCTCATTTGCAGCACACTCAGAGCTGGCTGGAAGGTGCTGACTGGCAGCTCCTCTGTTTAACCACAGATCTGCTACATCATGGGTAATAGTGCAAGCTGCTCACACGTGCCCACACCCCAGAATGCACGAGCTGAAGCTTTTGGGGCCCTGTGGACACAGTTGGCAACGGGCTTTGTTGCAAAGATAGGTTCCTGGGTTAGTGGTTCTGTTGTGTGGTATGTGGTTGCTGGTGAGTATTTGCTTCAGGTTGGGGGGGCTGTCTATTGGGGGGCTGCCACATATCTATTCAGGGGACACCATCACAGGGCCTAATAACATCAGCCACACTATCAGAGGCTCGTTCACCTGCACATCCACCAATGTGATATATGCCATCATGTGCCAGCACTGCCCCTCTGCCATGTACATTGGTCAAACTGGACAGTCTCTACGTAAAAGAATAAATGGACACAAATCAGATGTCAAGAATTATAACATTCCTAAACCAGTCGGAGAACACTTCAATCTCTCTGGTCACGCGATTACAGACATGAAAGTTGCGATATTACAACAGAAAAACTTCCAATCCAGACTCCAGCGAGAGACTGCTGAATTGGAATTCATTTGCAAATTGCATACAATTAACTTAGGCTTGAATAGAGACTGGGAGTGGCTAAGTCATTATGCAAGGTAACCTATTTCCCCTTGTTTTTTCCTATCCCCCCCCCCCCTTCCTCAGACGTTCTTGTTAAACCCTGGATTTGTGCTGGAAATGGCCCACCTTGATTATCATACACATTGTAAGGAGAGTGATCACTTTAGATAAGCTATTACCAGCAGGAGAGTGGGGTGGGGGGAGAGAAAACCTTTTGTAGTGATAATCACCCATTTTTTCATGGTTTGTGTGTATAAAAATGTCATCTGTATTTTCCACAGTATGCATCCGATGAAGTGAGCTGTAGCTCACAAAAGCTTATGCTCAAATAAATTGGTTAGTCTCTAAGGTGCCACAAGTCCTCCTTTTCTTTTTGCAAATGCAGACTAACACGGCTGCTACTCTGAAACCTTTTCTTTGGCACATGCATGTGCTGGGGCTCCTAGGAACGATACAGGCGGGGGAGTTCGCGTATCATGTTTGCCAGCCACAGAAGTGACATTGGGGCAATACGAATATCCAGTGGTGCAAGTATGGCGGTAGGGCGCAGTACGCTGTACCATAAGATATTTATCGCCGAACGCCCTATTGGAAAGACACAGGAGGAGCAGAACATGGGGCTGCTGGGAGACCCCACGCTGGCAGCTTCTCTGGTACCGCCCCCAGTCCTTCCACGCAGCTGTGTCTGCTGAGTGCTGTCTGGGGGCAGTACAGCCGTGCTGGGGGGGACAGGGCTTGGGGCAGGACTGGGGTCAGTACAGCCGTGCCGGCAGACAGGGCTGGGGGCAGGGCCGGCGGACGGGGCTGGAGGACAGGGCTGGGGACAGGGCTGGGGGCAGGACCAGCGGACAGGGCTGGGGGCAGGGCCGGCGGACGGGGCTGGAGGACAGGGCTGGGGGCAGGGCCGGCGGACAGGGCTGGGGGCAGGGCTGGGGACAGGGCTGGGGGCAGGACCAGCGGACAGGGCTGGGGGCAGGGCCGGCGGACGGGGCTGGAGGACAGGGCTGGGGGCAGGGCCGGCGGACAGGGCTGGGGGCAGGGCTGGAGGGCAGGGCTGGGGGCAGGGCTGGGGACAGGGCTGGGGGCAGGGCCGGCGGACAAGGCTGGGGGCAGGGCTGGAGGGCAGGGCTGGGGACAGGGCTGGGGGCAGGGCCGGCGGACAGGGCTGGGGGCAGGGCTGGAGGGCAGGGCTGGGGGCAGGGCCGGCGGACAGGGCTGGGGGCAGGGCTCGGGGCAGGGCTGGGGGCGGGGCAGGGCTCGGGGCAGGGCTGGGGGCAGGGCCGGCGGACAGGGCTGGGGGCAGGGCTCGGGGCAGGGCTGGGGGCAGTACAGCCACACTGGAGGAGCTGCTGGCAGACGGCCCCAGGTTCTGCTCCTTTCACTGCTGCAGTAGAAGTCTCTGGCGCAGTGGGAGGAGGACAGAGGCCTCCCCCAGCCCCAGTAACGTGGGATAGATCATGGGGTGCGGAGGGGGAGAGCATGGGGCCCTGGGCTGCGGGCGGGGCCACATGGGGAGGTCACATGCCCCCCCCCTTAGCTGGTGCAACGTAGCGGTAAGAAATGAATTCTGCTTGCCCACCGCAGAGATCGGGTGGTGCACTAGCATTCCAGAGAGATGAGGGCAAATCGCAATCCACACACAGGGCGGCTAAGTGCCGCAGAGAGCAGGGAAAGGGCGTAGACACGCCCTGCGCAGCCAGTACTTGATATCGGAGTCCAATTCAGGCTGCTGTCTTCAGACCTGCCTTGGATATACTATCCCCCGGAGGTATGATATACACCTGTGATTATCCTGACTCGCCACCCCATGTCACTGAGCTGCCCTGAGCCAGCTCAGCAAGGGACAGCATTATTTATCTGGCAATAAACGGCCTCCTGGCTGCAAGCTGTGGGCTTCGGCTGGGAACAGAATGGGCAGTTTCAGCTCAGCTTGAGGAGCTGTGGCCAGAGGTGAACCTGGCGGGGAAGGGGTCCCCCGGATAGAAGTGAGAGATGCCCTGTGGCCTCCTGCCAGCAGTGCTTTGACAAGAACACAGCAAGGACATGCCAGGCTTGGTCTGCTCCCACAGGAGCAATGAGCAAGCCCCAAGTCTGGACTGTTTCAGTGCTGGGGAGTGCACGAAGCTCATGCAGGGACTGTCCTGCCCCATGGACTGCCAGAAGGGCCACCAAGAGTCTCTCTGGGCACAGGAGCTGTTAGCAAGGCCCGGAACTGGCATCGCCCTCACACTTTCTCCCTTTGTCCCTATTCTTTCTCCTCCTGGTGCCCTTGCCCCGCACGCATCCCTCACTTGAGCTCCCTGCTTCCTCCACCTGCAGCATGGGAACGGTGGGTCCTGCCTGGCTGGGGTTGCCTTGCAGTGGGAACTTCTTGTTAGTGGTAGCAGGAACAACGTGAGCTGGGTTCCCTCCCCCACGGTCAGACCTACCAGGGGCTGGGCAGCGCCTTCGGGACCCTGGGACTTGCTAAGGGTGCATCAAACTCACTCTGCTCCTTTGCACGGGAATGAATTTCACCCAGACCTGCAGGGTTTACTCACCCTGCCCTGGGTGGGCTTGAGGCTTGGTTTTCAGCAGTGAAGGGGTTAACACCAATGTATTTGGGGGCAGGAGGCAAGCGGGAGACTTGGAAACCATCAGCTGATGGGGCTTTGTGCCATTCCCCTTCTGCAAAACAGGGCCAATGGTACTGACCTCCCTCGTGAGTCGCTTTGTTGACCACAGACGAAACGGGCTATATAAGAGGTATATTATTATTAATTACTAGTATTCCCTAGACAACCCCTTCCACCTTGGATTGCTGCACAATGGAGCTGCTGGGAAAATGTTTCTTTACAACTTTTTTCCAACCAAAAAGATTGGCTTTTTGACTAAACAGAAATTCTCGCAATAAAATTTCCATTTTCATTGACCTAAGGTTTCCAGCTGAAAACTGAAAAACTTTCCATCCCCCAAAATGTTCCATTTGCAGGTTTTCTTGTTTAAAAAAAATCCACAAAAAATTTCAACAAAAACAACCCAAACCAGGTCATTTTCCCAGATGTGGACAATAAAGTATGATTATGACCAGTTGTACTGGCAAGGAAGCCAGAACCCCATGAACCCACTGCAGAGGGGTGACCCAGCTCAGGGGACAGAGGAAATGACCCAAACTCCACCACTTCTGGGGTCTAGGATCGATCAGGTGACTTTGCTCACTTGAGGAGAAGGATGATCCGATGGCTAATGCACCTGCCAGGGGATCTGGGTCCTCTTCCTGACTTCCTGGGTGACCCAGGCTAAGTCACTGTCCCTATCCATGCAGTGGTGAGAACAGTAATTACCTTTCTCATAAGGCACTGGCAGGTTTAATTAGTTAGAAATGGCTCAGTGCTTTGCACAGGTAAAATGCTGTCTAAGTGCAAAGCGTTGTGATTAATAATACCCTGCCTGCTAAAGCAAAGCACCTAGTGGGATTCCACAAGGGTTAGACATTCATATGAACATACAGAATTGCTACAGTTACAAAGTTACATTAAATAGGATAAAAGTCTGCATGGGATTGAAACTCGCATGCTTCAGGGCACAAGCTGCCTGGGGATAGGAGGAAACTATGGGCAGGTTAGTGCATAACTGTTCACCCTGGATATTGAGCACCTTCTAAGAAGCACCTGGTGCTGGCTGCACAGGGACAGGACTCTGGCCTAGATGGACCACCTGGTCTGACCCAGGTGCGCAATGCGTTTGATGCAGTTCTGTACGTTGTTACAAAACCCTTCCCTTCTCTTCTGAACACATCGACCCAACCACTCACCATCACGACCATTCACCTGCTCCTGTAGCCAGCCACACCTCCTTCCCCAGGCCATTCACTCGCCACACTCCCATGCTGGTGCTACTGGGGGGCGCTGCAGCTGCCCTGAGAAAAGCCCACTCTCACTGCCAGCGGGCAGCTGCACTGGGTGGAGATCCCATGCTGACACTGCCAGGTCTCTGGGCACAGCGGTGCTGGGCGAAGAGACACAAGGTCCTGCTGTGCCTGAGGGATGGATGCTCCTTTCCCCATTGGAATGACAAGCTAGAATAAAACAGGAAGCCCAGCCCCTTTCTCCCACCCCCATCCGCTGTAGCTCTGCACGGGACGGGAGGACGTTGGCGCCTTTAACACATTGCAGCAGCTGTAAATTACTTGTGCACTCAGGTTGTTGCTTGGTTCGGAGTCCATCAATAATGATGCCTGGCTGCGTGGGTAGGAATACCCCCTCTTCTCAGGGGCTGGGTGTATGGCTGGGCACTCATTCCTATCAAAGAGCGAATCTTCCTGTCAGGACCTGGCCCTTCTTGGGCACACCCCTTGTTCCACAGCCCTTCACTCCTCTACGCTTCTTCACAGGACACTTGCCTATAAACACGAGGTGATCCTGCCTGCTGAGCCTGGCTCTACTTCCAGGGCCCTGCTGATCTCCTCAAAACCCACCAACTGACCAGGTCTCTGCCCTAAAGTTTGAAAAGCCCTAAACTTCTAACGATAGCCTGCTCCCTCGCCTGCCACTAGGGAAAGCGCAGCCGGGTTTTCCTTCCTGATCACAGCCTCGCTCCCCGATCCCCGCTGTGTTCCTGCTGCCTCTCTCCTCAGGACAATCGTTCCCATTCAGCTTGCACCCCAAGTTGCAAACGAGCTGTTTCCAGCCCGGAGTCCCAGCCCCCGTGTCTCCACGCGCCCAGCGGCATGTGTTCGCTTTGGTCCTCATCCCACAGCACATCACATCAGACTGTCTGGCGTAACACATCCTATCACGACAGCTCAGAACAACCAATTTCAAGTGAATATAGTCCCCTGCCCACACTGTCTGGTGGCTCATTGTCTGCAAGCCTCAGTGGCCTTCATTATCCTGGGGGAAATGCAGCCAGGCATGCAGAGGAAGGATGGTCTAATGGTCGGCGTGCTAGTCTGGGGATCAGGAGACCCAGCTTCAATTCCCTGCTCTGCCACAGGCCCTGTGTCTCGCTTCCCCGTACAGTGAGTGTAACAGCACCTCCCCGTCGCCCAGGCCTATGGGAAGGAGAACGCAGCCCTGCTCAGGTGACGAAGGCCGGAGGAATACCTCCCATACACTGCAGAGCCGGCCATCAAACCGAGGTGGGATGGCTGCCTGCTCGGCTCGCACTCGGGTCCTCCAGAGTGAAAAGTTGAGCTGAAGACAGGGGCTGCAACAGCACCTGGCCTCTGGGCAGTGAAAGGGGAGGGCCTGTAACACACACTCACTGGGCGTGACATAGAGACCACTTAAGACCCACTCCTTAAAGATGTAAGTGGGACTTATGTAGTGCCGAACCCGAGGCCAGGTGCTGGGGCTGTGTCCAGGGGTGACTTTCATACTGATTGAGTAAACCTGGGTCTGTACATTGCAAATCTGGTGAAAAAAATATTAAATTTCTACATGTCTTGACAAGCAAAGGGACTTCCCCCCCCCAAAAAAAATGTTCACAAGAAACATTCCCATCTTTCAGCCAGCTCTAGTCTATTGTTCGCCAGCAGTTAGCAGCAAATGCTCAATATTCAATTTTTCTTCATTATTTTTACTTTCTTGCCTCTGCATTTCCTTTTGGAAGTGAAAATGCCTCAGGAAATGCTGGGTTTGATACTGGTTTGTTTGTTTGTTTCTTTGTTTGTTTGTTGGTGGTATTTCCAGCCCAGGTGGTAAGCAGGAAATACCAGGTTAGGGTGTGACAGCCTGCTGAGAAGATTAGCCAGTTCATGACACAAGAAATTTAAAGACAACACATTTACAGTTAATAAAAAGAACGATGTTTTTATAACATGTGTTGTTGGTCTATGGAACTCATTGCCACAAAACATTTAAAAAACGTTAGATACATCTGTGAATACCATCATCTGCAGTTAAGAAGTAGGACATAGGCCTCGTGCTGGTGAATTTCGCCCTCAGAGCTCACTACCCCTTCAGGAACAGGGGCTCATTGTCTCTGGACAGAGAACCCAGATTACATGTGTCCTCCGTGTATTTCCCCCTTGCTGGGCTCCTCATAATAACAGGGGAGTATTTATTCACTGAGAAAGAGCGATGCCCAATTTGTGTCCTTATTACAATGGAGACTCGGCAATCCAGCTAGAACAGAACAGTCCCAACAGAAAAGGGTGGGGTCCAATTTCACTTGACTTTCCTTCCAATCTATCTAAGGCAGGGTAATGGCACTGCTCCTAATGAACACATGCAGAGTCGTCCTGTAGACGTCCCGAGGACTCCCTTTGTGATGCAGCATCGGTTAAGTACTGGTTAATGTGCACTTAACATAAAGTGGTACCTGAAAAGACTATTCAGTAAGATGGAGTAGACACAATGCAGTATCATCTATTCCTTTAGAATAGCATCCTTCATCGGCATTATAACAGCACATTTAGCAGGGAGACATCTGTGAGCTGCAGCAGAAAGGGAGGGTTTAAGAGGAGATTTAAAGAAAGGAAGCCGGTGAATGTCTTCCAGGAAAAGGAGACAAGAAATATCTGCCCTACAGCTGTGAGGGGAGCAGGGGGAAGAAGGGAGCCCACAATTAAGAGAAGCCTCAGTCTTCATGGCAGATATTCCTCTTTGTGCAGGGGGCTAGCAAGGTGGGGGGTTAGTTTCAAGATGGGTAACTTTATCATTCACCAAGGGCTGATCCCTCCTCAGGGACCTTCCAGCAGGGTCATACTCAAAACTGGAATAAGCTCTACTGGCAAAAGTGTGGTTTTGCCGGTATTTGCCGCCTCCATGCTGGATGGTCCTTGCCGGCATAGTGTACCCGTATAACGACATCAGCCAAGTACTCCTAGTGTAGAGATTTGGGCTAGCTTCCTAGGTTGGCTTGTGGGTGCCATTCGCCCCTGGGCAAAGGCCTATGAACTACTCCAGAGCCACTTGAACCCGCAGTGCTAGCCCTCAGTGCTGTCATACACTGTAGATCTACAGTGTTGCATTGGCCTGCTGCTGGCCCTTGTAAAGGCCGGGATTTCCCTCTGAGTCGGTGATAACATGGCAGCTCCTCATTGTCTGTCGTGACAGCTGAGTGTGAAGGCCTCCAAGCCTGCTGTAGAGAGGCCACCCGCTGTGGAAGGCTTAGCCGTGGGTGCCCTGCTGAGCGGGGCGAACGAGGGGCGCTCAGCGTGTCCCCGACAGAGCAACTGATGACCCGTCTCAGTTTATCAATGGCCAGGCAGGCAGGGCTGGGCCAGCTGGTGATGGCAGAGTTGGAAACATCATTAAGTGTCCAGACACCCTGAGGCGCACGCTGGGGAGAGGCCTAGGCATGGACGATGAATTTCACTAGCAGACAATGCAAAGCAATGCCTCGCCTTGTGCCCACGCAGGCCACTGCAGCCCTCAACTCAACACACCACTTCCGATGGCACTGACGCCACCCAGACACCATCGCTACCCCAGCGACTTCACTCTCAAGTTACACCCGTCGGAGGGCAGAGGAGAACCAGGAATTCATGCCAGAAAACCAGATGAGGGGAAGGGACCCCCCATTGTCCCAGTGTCTTCTCCCCTCTCCTCATTGTCCCTGTGCGCAAAGCGGGTGCTGAAAGTGTCTGGTAACCTGCTGCTCCCCTCTCCTTCCCACCTGGCAGGATGCAGCCGCCACCAGCGCAGCTAAAGCTTCACTTATAAATCCTCTCTGCAATTTCATTCATTTCAAAGCTCCCTGTTACCAGCTCTAGCCCTTAATCTCACACTCCATAAATCAATCAACCAGGGAGCTGGGTGGAATAGGAAATCAGCTCCTTTTGCCCATAGCCCTCTTCAGCTGAGCAGAGTAGGGCAGTGAGTGACAGCGTTGTGGGTGTGTGTAAGGGGGGGGGGGTCTCCCACTGCTACAGCCCACCCTTTATGAGAGCTAACAGGCAGTGGAGAGGGAGGAGGGGCACGTGCAGCATCGCTAGAGAGTAGGCGTGGGTTTCTCCAGTCCCCAGAGCTAGCCCCGGAGTTGATTTGCTGAGACTAATTAACTCTCCCTGCTCTTGAAGTATTGATAATTGGAGGGCACTTTGTCATTTTTGGTATAAATTCCATCCCAGCTGAGGTGCACAGGCTGCAGCGTCTCTCCCGCCTGCGAGCGCAGCTGAGCGTGCCCAGCCATCTCAGCCTACAGAGCTACCCTCAGCGCTTGACACTTGCTGCAGTGACAGATTTGCTTCAGAGGAAAATGCCCCTTTGGCGACCATTAAATAGACACATTGTTTAGATATGTGCTGAGGAGTTTCACGGCTGGGCTGGGGCTGGCAGGGAAACAAGGCTGGTGGACTCGCTGCGGCTCTCAGAGAGAGGAGGCCAGGCAATTATCGCTAGTAATGCAGAGGGGTGTTATTGCAGAAGGTCAGGGGATTCAGTGCTCCAGCTGCAAGTCCAACGCTAACGGTTCCAACAGGCCCTGAGCGGGGCAGTAACGCAGCCTCTGCATATTTCCGGGGGGATGTTCTCGGACGTACCCAGTGATATACATTCAGCCACAAACACCAGGCACAGGAGACGGTATTTATCTGCAGCACATATGAGTAAGGGGCTCAGTATTTGTGTTTCTTGACTCTCTGTGATGCTTTCTCTGCAGGGCTGGGATCACCATGTAATTTCCAAAGTGTTTTAAATGACAGAAAATCCAGTCAAATGCAAGGAACATCCTGATGCCTAAGAACAAAGCGGGTGGGTCACACGGTGCGGATGGCTGCAGGCCACAAAGCAGGAGCTCTGAAAAGGCCCTCGGGGGCATGGTGGGTAACAAACTGAGCACTGTGAGCTCCCAGTGTGACCAGCAGGGCTAATACTATCCATAGGGGTATAAACAGGGGAATCTCAAGCAACAGTGGGGAGGTGATGTGACCTCTGTATACAGCATTAGTGAGACCATCCCTGCATACTGTGTCCAGTTCTGTGCCCACACTTCAAAAAAGATTTTGAAAAACCAGAAAGAAATTGAGAGAAGATTGACAAACATGATTTGAGGTCTAGAAAGCCTGCATATGGTGAGAGACTGGGAAGCTAAATCTCCCCACTGTATTTTCCACTGAATGCATCCGATGAAGTGGGCTGTAGCTCACGAAAGCTTACGCTCAAATAAATTGGTTAGTCTCTAAGGTGCCACAAGTCCTCCTCTTCTTTTTGCGAATACAGACTCACACGGCTGCTACTCTGAAATCAATCTATTTGCTTATCAAAGAGAAGGACAAGGGATGAATTGATCAAGTACCTACCTGGGGAGAAGATTTCTGACTCTAGCAGTGGCTGGAAGTTGAAACGAGGCAAATGCAGACTGGAAATAAAGTTCAGGTGTGTAGGAGTGAGGGTGATTAAGCACTGGAACAATGTCAAGGGGGATCCGTTGGGCTTTCCATCCCTTGGAGTCTTTCAGTCTAGGATGGATGTCTCTTTCTGAAAGATCTGCTCTAACTCAACCAGAAGTTCTGGGCTGGACGGGAATCAATGAGTGATGCCCTCTCGCCTGCGTTATAGAATCATAGAATCGTAGGACTGGAAGGGACTTCAAGATGTCATCTAGTCCAGGTCCCTGCACTCACGACAGATCTAAATATTAGGAGTTATACAGGAGGGCAGACCAGGTGATCATAATGGTCTCTTGTGGTCTTAAACTCTATGAATCCAAGAAAAGACAAGACCAGTTGCTCTGCTGGTCATGGAACTCATCAGTGTCACGGAAGCTGAAACAGGAAATGCATCTCTCCTCTTGCCAGTGTTTATATTGTGTGAGTGTGTATGCGCACTGGGACTCCAACCTTCACGGACGACACGATTGTCCAGATAACAGTGCAGCCAGCCTGCCTCCATCGTGCAGGTTTCCCATGCACGAGATGTTATTCAGGAATGCAGCCTCGGAACATCGTCTCGCTGTTTCCATCTCTGTGTGAACAAATGGCTGCCTGGAGGTCAGTTTAACACCTGTGGGCGCCGTGTCTTGTGCTTGTGCAGCCATTTGTGCCACGCCCAATGAGAAAGGGAGAGAGGGAGTGTGACGGGGGGTTCTCCTTAGCGGCGAAAGGAGGAGGGAAATGACCTGCTTAAGGGGTATTCAGATAAATCCTGTCTCTGTTGTCTAACCTGCCGACTTTCCAGCCCCCAGGACACTCACACGGAGCATTCATATCCCCAGTCCCACAGCAAATGGCTTCTCACTCACTTTCACATGAATAACCGGGCACGAGAAGGGGCATCACTCCCTTGAATCTACCGGGAAAAGTAGGCAAGGGCTGAGCTTCCTGGACCGAGGCAGAGAGCACTGGAGCCCGCTGCTGTCAGTGCTGGGCACCAGGCCAGTACGGCAGGGAGGAGAGGTGTCTGAAGAGTGGAGCAGGAGATCGACTGCGGGAATGGAACTATCGAGAGGGGAGGCTGGAAGGGGGATGCTGCAGGGCAAGGGGAGTTCTTGTGCCTAGTCAGATTGGGCCATGCATGCCCAGCCTGTATTGGGGACAGCTCTGAGTACAAGGCAGCTGGAGCTGCACCAGCTCTGAAGAGTTGTGGAGAAGTGGCCCTGCCTTTTACCTACCCCTCTCCCTGGGGGCGGCTGCCCCAGGCACCAGTAGGGAGCAGTCCCTTCAGTCCATGCCTAGATTGTGCCTTGCCCCTGTAAAGGGGGAGCAGAGGATGAATGGACCTTGTGGCCTTTCCTGCCCCTTTACACACCCATGGGGAAGCTGGCCAGGTCCTAATCATGGGGACACTGAGCTGCTGACAGTGGGCTGCACAGCAGCCATGGCGGGTGGCCACAGGACAGAGCTTACGGCTCCCCTGACCCATGTGGGAACTAACCACGGGCATGAGACTGAGGTGTCACCTGCTGCCCTCCCCTGGCTACTAACCCTTAAGGGTGGCACAAGGCTGGAAAGATCCTCCTCCCCCCCACACTCCCCCATCCTTATAAATGAGCAGCTTCCCCCAGCCTTGTGTTTTGCAGCCTAGTGCCGCATGTCCTGTAGCAATGCTGCATAGATCATCCTTGCCAGCCGCCCTGCAGCACTCGCACTCAGAGCTGTTCGAGGGAGTTACAGCGGCAGCTTCCCCACCCTCCCGCCTCTCTGAAGGGCGGAGCTTTAATCACACGGGTGCGAATCACAATTTCAAACTTTGCATCTGGTGTCTGTGATGTGCTTCCTGGGACTGGCTTTGGTGCTGATGAGAGACGCCGGGCTGGTGGCCTTGGAGACTGAGGCTCCCTGCTCTCCGCAAAAGAGCCGCTGGCCAGCCTTCCCCCTCCCCCACCCCACATTGCCTCTGCAAAGTACCCCTGCCCTGAGCTGCAGTGCCCCAGCTGGTGCAAGGGGAGTCTGCTCTCCTGGCCCATTCACCAAGGTGGGCAGGGGACCTGTACTGGGGCCACTAACTCTTCTGCCAGGAGGAGGCTGTAACTTCCAGTCCCGCCCAGCGTGAGCTGGGGATTGAACTGGCGACAAAGGGGCGACAGGCCCGTCTCCCGGTCCCAGTGCCTGAGGGGCGTGGACTCAGAGACCCTCCTCACACTGAGGGCAGCAGGTGGCACTTCTGTCTGGGGTTTGGGGGATGTGCCCGCTCCCTCCTGCTTCGCATGATCCGCCCGTGGTGGGGGGATGTCTACACAGCTCTGGCAGCAAGCTCCCAGCCTGGGCACAGACACGGCTAGCCGGGCTCGTGCTAGCGCTCTGAAAATAGCTGGCAGACAGCGCTTTGAAGTTACAGCTGTGGCTGAGCTTGGGCTCTGAAGCCTGGGGATGGGGGTGGGCTTCGCGGCGCAAGCTCCAGCCTGAGCTGCAGTTAACTTCGAAGTGCTGGCTGCAAGGCTCCTTTTGGGGTGCTCGTGCACGCCTGTCAACCGGGGAGGGGAAGCTGGCTGCTGGGGCTGTGCAGATGGACCCTACACCTCCCCAGGGCTCTCCCAGCCTCCCCAGGGCTTTCCGCTGTTGGCCTAGATCCTGCAATTCTACCGTAGGCAACTCTTTTCTCCGGTACTTGCTGGGAGCTGAACACCCACTCCTTTGCCATCCCTCCCGGCCCCACTGCCAGGAGGTCTCCTTCCCCCAGCCTTGCTCTCTTAGCCTGTGATGAAGCCTTCGAACTGACCAGCAAGTGGGACGCCAGCAACCACTTCCTCGCCGGGGGCCGCATCACCCGTTTCGCCGACTGGCGGTTCATCCACTGTGCCCGGCTCAACTGCGTCCCGCTCAACGGAGCCGTCCGCCACGGGAACTGAGACAAGCGTTGCAGGAAGTGCGGCTACTCCAACAAGACCCTGCCCCACGTCCTGTGCAGCTGCAAGCCCCACTCCAGAGCCTGGCCACTGCACCACAACGCCGTTCAGAGCCGCCTGGTGAAAGCCATCGCACCGCGGCTGCGGGAGGTCGCTGTGAAATGCGCCATCCCCAGTACTGACAGCCAGTTGCAACCTGACGTGGTAGTCACTGACGAGGCCCAGAAAAAGATCATCCTTGTCGACGTCACAGTCTCCTTTGAGAACAGGACCCTGGCCTTCTGCAAAGCCCAAGCTCATAAGCTGGAAAAATACGCCCCCCCCCGGCCAACACCCTGAGAGCAAAGGGCTACGAGGTGCAGATGGATGCCCTGATCGTTGGAGCCCTGGGCGCCTGGGACCCCTGCAAAGAGCGTGTGCTGCGGACCTGCGGGATTGGTCGCCATCCGATGGTCCAGGGACATCTACATCAAACACATCACCGGCCACCGACAGTACCAGGAGGCGAGGCTAGAATGACATCGTCCACCAACTATGAGAAAGGGACTGAGAGACTTTTTCCATTGGACCATATGAACTGGAACCATAAACTCACTGAACATTAAATCTCACCAAATGTGGGTAAATCCACCCTCATCATCGTATCCACTCATTACACTCCACACCTGAACATAGCCATTATATGAACAACATTCCCTCATATCTCAATGTCTGTACTTTGACCCGTTAACCTTTTACCCCCAATCAGGGATATTGCAGATTATGTATTCCTTACGCCATCCGGTCCTAAACCGAACTTCGCACCCCTTGATAATCTGTACCTTATTCCCTGATAACCAGAAACTTCTACGCTTAAACTCTGTACCATTTCTTTTATTTTAGCATCATCTAAATAAAATTATTAAATTTGTTTATCTTGCAGTAGCATCCCGAGGCCCTAGGCACGGCTCAGGGACCTGGGGTGCTGGGCGTTGTACAAACGTCTGATGAAAAGCCAGCCACTGCCCCAAGAACTAGCAGGCTCAGTATAAGACAGGAGTGACTCTCACTTCTGACACCAACCAAGTCACTAGAAAATATTCTTTGGAAAAGTTTCAGACCTTCCCATGCTGTGATGCTTTTCTCGGTTTTGCAGCATCTTGCCTGTACGTGTTAAATGCTGGTTAATAAACAGTTTTCTTTAACAAGCCTCCAAAATACCCCATGCTGATCTGTGGATGGGGAGTGAAACACCATCTTTGCTGTGTAGTTTTCACCTACCCTTTGACCTCCAGTTTCAAATCTGCTCCGACTAGCAGGACACATAATATCTAACTGATCTGCTCTGTTTGGGGAGGCTGGGAGGTTAATCATTGCTATTGCTTTTATTACTACCATCCAGCTGTAATAAAGGATTACATTCAATATATGTAACAGCACCACTTATTGCTCTAACCGCTCTTTGGGCTCTAACTTGCTTTTGCTGAATATGTCCTTGGCACAAATCATATGAAAACAGCTCTAGGCAGCAGTATTGGAGCAGGTCCTGAGGGTAGGAGTCAGTTTCTTGGGAGATGGGAGGTGATGGATTGCATGCCATGGACTTTGGAGCAGGTCCTGAGGGTAGGAGTCAGTTTCTTGGGAGATGGGAGGTGATGGATTGCATGCCATGGACTCTGGTCAGCACGGCTGGGCAGAGGTGTAGCGCAGCAGCAGGGGACAGGCAGCTACAAATACAAGCTCATCGAGCTAAGTAAAAGTAGCCAGCTTGTGACCCAGAAATAACACACTGCACCCGCGACTGGTACCACGCTGGATCCTGACGGCTGAGGCAAGGCAAGCTACGGAGCTGCCTGAGAAGGGATCCTTTGGCAAGCAGTGTTCATTTTGACTTGGAGTCCGGGCAACTGTTAAACAATTACATGTGACCACCCTTTGCTTTATCATTCCCACTTCCCTCTAGGCCAGCTCAGCATGCAGCTAACCTGAGCAAAGGCGGGATTTTGTGCTTTCCACCTCTAGTCACTCAATCACAGCTGCCATCTTCCTGGCCACCCACCAGTGGTCTTTCCCCAGGAAAGCAGGCTCTGTTCAAACGCCAGCAGTAAGGCCTTCTGCTGCCCAAATATGTCCCAGAATTCTCTGTGTGGGGGGGAGGGATAGCTCAGTGGTTTGAGCTTTGGCCTGCTAAACCAGGGTTGTGAGTTCAATCCTTGAGGGGGTCATTTAGGGATGCGGGGCAAAAATTGGGGATTGGTCCTGCTTTGAGCAGGACTAGATGACCTCCTGAGGTCCCTTCCAACCCTGATCTTCTATGATTCTATAATCTATGAAGGAGTTTGGGCAAATGATTCTACGGTGTGTCTGTAAACAGATGCCCACCACACACAGCTGAGCAGAGAGAGAGAAGGCAAAATTTGTGCCCCTAAATGCAGGACCCAGGACCTGTTTGCTGGTGACTGAGCAGGACAGTCCAATGGTTTGATTGACTGCACTGAGCGGTCACGTGGGAGTATCTCTTCCTTGCCTGGGTAAGTGTAACGCTAAGGTCTTGCTACACAGGGAATTTTACTAGTCTAATTACCATCCAGTGCTGGTCTGATGCTGCCCCCTTACATGCGGTGCTCGGATTTCTCTATGCCAAATGTTGTCTCTGGTGCTCTCACCTCTTCCCCAGCAGGGAGACAGCCAATCGGGTGGCATTTTTTCATCAGAATATACTTTTAATGAAAATGAAAATTTCCATGGGGTCCCGAGGGTCTGGGTCACGAGTGCTCTTTGAGGTCCGGAGGAACCTGGGGCTGGATAAGGAAGGAATTGAGTAACTGTGTGCTGGTTTTCCACTGAATGCATCCGATGAAGTGAGCTGTAGCTCACGAAAGCTTATGTTCAAATAAATTTGTTAGTCTCTAAGGTGCCACAAGTACTCCTTTTCTTTTTGCGAATACAGACTAACACGGCTGCTACTCTGAAACCTGTGTGCTGGGAGGAGATCCCACAGTCCACCCTCAAACTAGCCCATAAATCAACCAGCAGCCGCCTGTGTTCTCATTCCCCATGGGTGCTCAGTTGTGCCTCCCGTTTGCAGGGACCGACTTTGCATGAGACGTCTCCTTGCCCCTGGCTCCCCTGTCAATCTGATGTCTTTGTCCCTCACTGGTGACAGAGATTCAAGTGCAAAACCTCTTTGGGTTTTTTAAAGGTTTCTTTTGCAATAACCCTTCTTTATTCCAAAGCACTGAACCGCCCAGCTTTCTAAATCCTGATTACCCTGGCTCAGAGACTTTGCTTTAAGTATGACTTTGAATTAAGGATCTCAAATGTGCATTCAATTTCAGTTTAAAAGGGGTAGTTAACACATTTTACACAAAGAGCTATTATTAAATACGTTCGCTGAAGATTAACAACTGCTGAGTGTAATGGATACATGTCTGAGCACTAAGATATATATTGAATTTCCCCATTATATAGGGGCTGGATGTGTGTCTGTTAGAACAGAGCTAAGAATTCACAGCGAATAATTTAGCAGATGAGTGGAGTATCTCTTTCTGCCTGTGGAACTGCGTGGTGCCCTCAAACACATTCTGCATTGTTCTCTCACAGAGGCCCAGCCGTGCATGCAGGGGCGTAGTTGGCTAGAACTGCATCACACGGGGACAGCCCTAGATGTGAAGACTCCTGCTCCCAGGCCTGTTGAACATCATGACCACCAGCATCCTGAAAGATCAAAGCTGCCCCTGCTGTGGCACCCCCACCTTTGGATCTGTGTATGTCTCTGACCCCTTCCTGCAGAGACAAGCACCCTGACCCCCAGCTGCCAGAACGTTGCTGCATCTCTCTAAGGGCAACAGTCTTCAAGCCCACTCAGACTCCTGCCTGCCTGGAGCCCTGTATTTTACCTGGGTGAATGTGTCAGGGACTGGGACATGGGTGGTCTGGCCTTGTGGTTAGAGCCAGGAACAGGAACTGGGATCAGAACCAAGGGTCAGAGCCAGAGGCAGAAATGGGCCAGGCAGCCAGGCTGGCGCAGGACAGGAACAAGGCAGGAGCAGGATTGGAGCAAGGCTGGGAACAAGGCAGGAACTGGAGAAATCACAGCTGTGGGTGTAAGCATTGACAATGACCTGCCACCAGTGATAAGCTGCCAAAATCTTAATAACGGGTTCCCTCCCTCCATGAGGGGGTCGTTGCCCATCCCCGCCCCCCAGGACTCCTGCCCCATCCAACCCCCTGTGTTCCTTGACACCCCCCCCCAGCACCCCTGCCCCATCCACCCCCCTCCCCTGTTCCCTGACTGCCCCCAGAACCGGGCAGGAGGGTCTCGTGGGCCACTGTAGTGGGTGTCCACACCACCCTTAAGAGCCAGAGGCACCTGCCGGGGGGCGAGGTGGGGAGTCCCGGCGGTGCTTACCTGGGGCAGCTCACAGGAAGCGTCCGGCAGGTCCCTCTGGCTCCTAGGGGCAGGGGAGCGTAGCTGGGGAGGAGCAGGGGGAGCAGCCGCTCCCCCCACTGATCACATCAAAAGTGGTGCCTTAGGCACCGACTCCCTGGGTGCTCCGGGGCTGGAGCATCCACGGGGAAAATTTGGTGGGTGCAGAGCCCTCACCGGCAGCTCCCCGCCCGGCGCCCGGCCCCAGATCACCTCACCTCCGCTCCGCCTCCTCCCCGAACCCACCTCCCCGCACTGCTTCTCCGCCCCCCCGCCCCCGGCTTCCCGCGAATCAGCTGTTCGGCGGGAAGCCTGGGAGGGCTGAGAAACAGGCGGCGGCTTCGTGCTCAGGCCCAGGGTGGCGGAGCTGAGGTGGGGCGGGGAGCGGTTCCCCTGCGCCCCCCCCCCACGGTTTACCTGCTGCAGCGCGGGCGACCCTCCTCGCGCCCCCCCCCCAGCTCCCCTCCGCTCCGCCTCCCTGGGCCCGAGCGCGAAGCCGCCCCCTGCTTCTCAGGCCCCCGGCTTCCCGCGCCAACAGCTGATTCGCGGGAAGCCGGGGGGGGGCGGAGAAGCAGAGCGGGGCGGCGCGTTCAGGGGAGGAGGCGGAGCGGAGGTGAGCTGGAGCCGGGGAGCTGCCAGTGGGTGCTCTGCACCCACCAAAT
The DNA here is from genome assembly GCF_965152275.1 of Natator depressus. Classification (NCBI taxonomy): domain Eukaryota; kingdom Metazoa; phylum Chordata; order Testudines; family Cheloniidae; genus Natator; species Natator depressus. The sequence continues at coordinate 16,339,648 of NC_134252.1, forward strand.
TTTCCCCTTGGGTGCTCCAGGGCTGAGGTGCCACTTTTGGCTGGTTAAATTTAGAAGCCCTTTTAGAACCGGTTCTCCCTCGCAGAACAACCAGTTCTAAAAGAGCTTCTAAATGTAACAACCAGCTCTAGCAAACCAGCTCCAGCTCACCACCGCCTGCCACTGCTGCTGCGCTTAAATACAGACCTGCTGGCTCCTTGAAGCCAATCAGGTGGGTCGTCCGAGCAGGCGAGTCTGCTGCAGCCCAGTGGGGCTCACTAACCGGCCCGGAGGGTGAGCTGGCTAGTCCCAGGCTCAGCTGAGGGAACTCTGGCCCATAGCTCCTGACAGAACAACACAAACTTTTTCCCTTCTGATTTTTATCTAAGTTTACTTCCTGGTGCTTTGCCCTTTCTCCATTTGTCGTCTGCGAATGTCTTGGCAAATGAGTTCACTGGAGGGAGTTGGCTCATTTGAAAGGAATTTTGCAGGATGTTTGCAGAAAGCAAACTCTGAATTAGCATCACAAGCCTATGCATGGAAAACCTGATTCTCAGGGCTTGTCTCCAGGGGGAATTTTGCTTTTATAATTGTATGGCTATAACCCATTGGGGTACATTGTACCAACGGGGTACACTCTTAATCTAGAATAGTGGGAAGTTATACTGTTTAATTACAGGTTTCAGAGTAGCAGCCGTGTTAGTCTGTATCCGCAAAAAGAACAGGAGGACTTGTGGCACCTTAGAGACTAACAAATTTATTAGTCTCTAAGGTGCCACAAGTCCTCCTTTTCTGTTTAATTACAGCACTTTAACTTTACTGATATGATTATAATGGTAACATTCCTTGCAGCAAGCGCTTAGAGTTACACTCAGCCAGTTGGGGAAGAGAGACATGCCATGTTACCTATCTGTGCATCTAGTCGAATCAGCTTGAATTTGAGATCTGGAATAGCTCCAAGCTACAGGCCACGAATTATCCACATAAATTACTCAGCGAACGTATCTGTATAAAACCAGGAAAACTGCAGCATGTTGGTGGACAATTTGCAAAGAGATAAAGAGGCGCTGAATTGTGGTTGAATAAACTGCTGTGAAATATTTGCCCAGTGTGGCCTCATACATCTTGTTTTTCACAGGACCCCCAGTAAACCTGCATTGATTTGTGAGGCCTATGGAAAAGAAACAAACAATCCATCAGGCACCTTTCTGGATTGAGCACTTGAAAATCTGACCCAGATGCGTTTGACGGGGCAGAAGGAATGACCAGCAGTATCTCAAAAACAGGAAGCTTTCCACTCCCGTTACTGCAACGGCAGGAAGCCAGGTCTGTTTGCTAAGCTACCCCAAAACAGTGCCAGGGGCTGCCAGACTCATGGTGGGTTGATTTAGCTGAGAAATCAGTTCCCTTTTTTGTTTTGTGCAACCTCAGATTATCGCTCCTCCTTGCTGCTCAGTAATTTCCCCCTCTCCTGCTATGCCTGGCTGGCTTTGGCAGTTTCTAAGCTCTCCAATGGGTGGGTGGGTTGGGAGGATGTCTGACGGTTTCTAAAAGCAATTCAGAGATGCCATCGCGGCTTAGTGGGAACATAATGCGCCTACCAGGTTTGTGTAGTTCCTTCCAACTGGAGTAGGGGAAATAAAATACCCGCTTCTCCCTCCCCCGCCCCCCGAAAAAAAATAAGGTTTAAAAAGGATTTCAGATTAAAATAACTAGCTCAGGCGTGTCCTCTGTTCTGAGAAGATCAAGTGCTAATGATGGTTCTGGTGCGTCGGTGACAGTTTTGTCTGTTGTATGTATATATATTTAAACTGCGAGACCACATGGGAGGTTCTTTATGCAGGCAAAGTGCCTTTGACAGCCGCTGAGAACACATTGGCTCCTTTCTGCTGGCAAAAGGCTCATCCCATTAAAGGCTGTCGATACAGGGAAGGGAAATGACAAGAGTGCTTGGGAAGGGAGCGAGGCAGCAGGAGGAGACAGGAGCTGCCACCACCAATGTCATTACTGGGAAAGAGAACGAGCTCTGGAATAAACGTACCATGTGTTTTCATTAGCGGCAGCGGGGAGTGAGCCACTCTGAAGAGGCAGCATTTATACCACTGAGGGGGAAAAGATGTCCTGCAAATATCACGTGGACACCAGAGGGATTAGCTGGCTCAGCATGTGAGCATAGTCCAGTCCCCTTCTTGTCCCAGGCACGGGGGCTGCTGCGCAAGCCCTGCAAGCCTGCACACCTAACCAGCCTAGGTGTGCCGGCCCCTGGTGCAGGTGAGAAAGCTCAGGCCAAGCTCCAGGCCATCTCACGGGAAAGCACCTCCCTGAAGCAGCCTAGAAGCACGCTTTCCTGTCAGTATGACCTGCCAGCATGGAGACCTCACATTCAGGCCTCACCGTCTCCTGGCTCAGGGTGTAGATTCTGCGTGCGCTTGTTAGGCAGGATTCTCCCAGCCTGCAGCTGGGCTGAGGTGACAATTTGTCAGAAGCAAGAGCTGGTCGGAGCTCGGGGGACAGGTTTTTGGCTAGGACTTGCGTAAAAGCAGTTTTTCCAGGAAGGAGCCTGGTTCCCAACTCCTTCTGGAACAAAGACCTGGCCAAGCCTGTCAGCCAGCGTGCACAGATCAGGGTCTCTTTCCTCACACAATCTATTTATTATTATTCTTGTTATTGTAAGCCCTGTGGCCACAAGCCTTAGGGAGTTCACTATTGGTTGTTGGTGAACAGGGGGAAGAGCAGCCCAGAGCTTCTTGTGAATGCCAGATGGGCATAGGTGACGGAGTTCTCTGCTGCCATCTGTTGGTGAGCAAGGGGAAGTGAGTGGGCCAGGCCTCATTTGCATTTCAGTTATGTGAAAGTTTGGGCACGTTGATCAAAATACAGTTAAGGTTTGAGTTTGGGGATAATAGAACATTGTCATCCCTGTTGTGTAACAATAGGACAAAAGAACTGCACCAGCTGTGCCTAGATTGAAGGGTCACCCTAACCATAACTATAGGCTGGCTTGGTTGGGTTGAGCCAAGACATACAGGAAGGAAAGGGACAAACCTAACTGACCTGACTTTGTTTAGAGTTTTATATGTGAATGATCTGTCTCTGAAAATGTTATGAAGAAATATCTTTTCCTGATACTATAGAGGGCAGTAGTGCAGCTGGAAACTTCTAATAAGCTTCCTTCCTCCCATCCAGTAATCTATAATAGCTGTAATTATTACTGCTGGATAGGTGATAGAATCCCCTCAGAAGAGTAGGTAGTGTGTCTCTTGAGCTGGAGATAGAGCTGTCTGACCCCTTACTCTGCCAACCCTGGATGACAGTGAGTGAGGATGCAGAGTGGTAGGGGGAAGTGCCTATTGCAGGAACACGTTGCTGTATAGAAGGACTGTGTTTAAGACTATTGCCAAGACACCTTGGGGTGTGGTGTGGGTAGAGTCTTACTTAATAGATATACAGATATTGTTGGTTTGTTATTTCTGGCTTCCCAAAGTTTATTCTGTGGCCCCTTCTTCCCCCAGTAAAGTTTTCTTTGTTTTGTACAGTGGACTCAGTGCTTGCTTGGGGGAAAGCATTGTCTGGCAAGGGCACTGGGGGGTATTTTGTTTTCCCAGGTTTCCGGGCTCAAGCCAATGCTATTTAAGTTCTCAGAAGGGACCCCCCACCCAGGTAATTGAACCCAGTCCTTCTGGCCACCAGTAATACCTGGCCAAAGGGTGACATTATTATTACTGGTAGCTCTGACAGGCCCTAACTGAGATCAGAGCCCCATTGTGTTGGGTATTGCACATGTGCAAGAGACAGTCCCTGCCCCAAAGAGCTTACATTTGAAATAGGGTGAGAAGAAGAAGTAATATTATCCCTCTTTTACTGAGGGAGAACATACTCGCTTCTTCACGTGGTCTCATCTGTGCTGAAATTTGGGGATTCCCCTGCCTTGGAATACAGTGATTTGGGGCATGATCCCATTGGCCATCATCGTACCGGAAACCAAATTAGACCCCCCTGTGGTTGAGACTCCCCAGGGATTGGTGGACATCCCTTTGCTTGAAGGGTCTAAAACCTCCTCATACTCTGCAATGGGAGAATGTCCCAGAATGTTGCAATTTTCTGAGAGATAGAGAAGCTAGAGGAATGGGGGGAGGGGAGGATTTGGGGTGAACTCAGTTCAGGGCTCTGCATGTTGTGATGGCTGGGAAGCCCTGTTTCCTTTCCTGCTAAGCTAAAGTTGAGTCTACAATTTATTTATGAGCCCTAGGTGCATTCACCTGAAAAACCCAGGAATCTACTTGGGCAGTAGAGGGTTCTGACTTCCTGGAATGTGCGTGCACCCAGGCAAACTCCCTTTCCCTTCCCCCCCTCTCCCCAGAGATGAATTTACCTAGTTTTTTCTGTCCCATGTCCCTCTGCCTCCTCATCTGAGTTCTGCTGGCTCCCCTACTTCATTGGGTTATGTAGGAATTTTGGAGTAAGGCTGGCATCTCTGGATCCCCATGGATTTCTATTTCCATGCTTATTTGGCTCTAGAATCAGCCCTCTCTATATGCTCTCTATGTGCCTCCCTAGGGGAGCAGAGGCCTGTTCCTGCTCCCATTTAAATTGATAGGAGTCTGCTTCTGACTTCAATGGAAGTAGCTTGCTCTGTTGACATGTGAGGCACACATCTCCCTAGATCCATAGATTTTAAGGGCAGATGGAACCACCGAGAAGATCATCTAGCTGACCTCCTGCATAACAGGCCAGAGAATGTCACCCAGGAATTCCTGCTAGGGCCCAGATCCAGAGTATCCTGAAAGGATGATATCAAATCAACACATCACACATTAAATGGATTAATAATTGGCTAACGGGTAGGTCTCAACATGTGATTGTAAACAGGGGGAGGGATAGCTCAGTGGTTTGAGCATTGGCCTGCTAAACCCAGGATTGTGAGTTCAATCCTTGAGGGGGCCATTTAGGGATCTGGGGCAAAAATTGGGGATTGGTCCTGCTTTGAGCAGGGGGTTAGGCTAGATGACCTCCTGAGTTCTCTTCCAACCCTGATATTCTATGTTTCTATCATCAAGTGGGTTAACAACAAATCATCACTGAATGTTTATAGTGGGGTCCCACAAGGATCAGTTCTTGGCCTTACACTATTTAATATTTTATTAATGACCTAGAAGAAAACATAAAATCATCACTGATAAAGTTTGCAGGTAACACAAAAATCTGGGGAGTGGGTAAATGACAAAGAGGAGAGGTCACTGTGATCTGGATCAGTTGGTAAGCTGAGCACAAGCCAACCATCTGTGTTTTAATAGAGCTAAATGTAAACATACACATCTAGGAACAAAGAATGCTGGCCATGCTTACAGGCTGGAGGACCTATCCTGGGAAGCAGGGGTGGGGGTGGCTAATCAGATGAACATGAGCTCTCTGTGCAATGCTGTGGCCCAAAGGGCTAATGTGATCCGGGGATGCATAAACAGGGGACTCTCATGTAGGAATAGGGAGGTTATTTTACATCTGTATTTGGCACTGGTGCAACCATTTGTTAAATACTGTGTCCAGTTCTGGTGTCCACAACTGAAGAACAATGATTAGAAAACCTGCCTTATAGAGATAGGTTCAAGGAGTTCAATCTATTTAATTTAACGAAGAGAATTTTAAGGGTAACTTGATTAAACTCTATAAGTATCTACAGAGGGAACAAATATTTAATAGTGAGCTCTTCAATCTAGCAGGGAAAGGTCCAAAGGCTGGAAGTTGAAGCTAGATCAATTCAGACTGGAAATAAGGCATACATTTTTAACAGGGAAGATAATAAGCCACTGGAACAACTTCCCAAGGGTTGTGGTGGAGTCTCCATCACTGGCAATTTTTAAATCAAGATTGGTGCTTTCTAAAAGCTCTGCTCTAGGAATTATTGTGGGGCAGGTCTCTGGCCTGTGTCATACAGGCCAGACTAGATGATCACAATGGTCCCTTCTGGCCTTGGAGTCTGTGAATCTATGAACTAAAAGCTACAGCTGTTAGTGACACAGGTGCCTGTGTGTTTCTAAGTGAAATAGGCGTATGTGTTTAGGTGTGTGTGAGAGCGGGCTGGAGCATCGCTGGGTGCTAGGAGGGGTGCAAGGGTGTGCAGGACTCAGGGTCCCATCTGGAGATGTGGGTGGGTGACCTAGACTGCAAGAGAATTTCACAGTGATAATCATGTCGGAGAAGCCTGCAATAACCTCTGTTGCCATGCTCACATTGTAAAATGCAAAAAACACTTGGAGAGAGCACTGGGCCAGATCCTTAGCTCAAATCTATTTCCAGGAAATTGAAAGTGAAAATGAACAGGTTAAAAATGGGAAACTACAATATTGTAAACAACATGACAAACCAGTGGGCCTGCTTGTGCCCCCACACCAGAGCCATCTCCCCTGGCCTGATCCTCCTCTTGCTTACACAAGTTGCTAATGTAAATGGATACATGTACAAATGGTGCTGAAGTGATCATTCATCTGGCTTCTAGTGATACAGAAAAGACATAATCAGGCTCTGTGATGGGGTGTACAAACCCCACACTGGGCAACAAGGGGTTAAGGGATTATTTTGGGCTCAGCCAGCCCCGCCCTGCCACACCTGCAGCAAATGCTCCATCTGCTGGAGGAATTAAAAGGCCAGGAATTAGCTCATTTGGGTGGTAGAGCTGGAGGTGAGGATACCCGACCCGACCCGACCCTAACCTAACCTAACCTAACCTAACCCAAAACTCTGACACAGCTGCCCAAAGGAACCCTCCCTGAGGGAAGGGTGGACCCACCCCAGAGACAAGCTGAGAAGGAAGTATCCTATGGAACTTGGAAATTGGAAATCCCCTTTATTTATTGTGGTTTGGCTTTCCACACCAGGGGAAAGCCTTGGACTAAGCTAACCCTAGGGGAGTGGACAAGAGGAAGAGGCCCAGGGCTGTCATCTTAAGCATCCTTGGTTGCCAGACTACTGGTAGCCCAAAGGCCCCTGCATCAAAGCCCAGTGGAGTGGGAGGGCCCGGGCTCCCCTCCCCACATCCCCCTTGGCATTCAGGAGTTGCAGCCGTGACCACTAGGCCATGCTCCCGAAGAAAGGACCATTACAGGCTCCCATTCAAATCAATGGCCAAACTCCCTGAGGATCTGATTTTGATCATACTTATACTGGTATGAAGCACCAGTGATGTTGCTGAAGTCAGTGGAGTTGGAATCGTGACTTGGAATGGGCCCCAGATCAGGCTGAAAGTATCTGTCTTAGCAATATTTAACCACATCCTGGAGCTGAGTACAATAGGGCTTCCAAGGGGGTGGGGGGGATAATTAGCTGTCACAAGGGACAAAAGAAATACCCAGATCTGCAAATCTTGAAAATTCAAAGAGTTACAGAGGAGTTCCTGCAGAATTGGCTGTTTTTCTGCAGAACCTAAATTTTCATTCAAAAATTAGTGGTCCAATTACAGAGTGGTGCACTCCAGTGTTCCCAGCTGGCGGAGGGTCCCGGCCTCAGGACTGGGAGAACAACCTCCCTCCTTCAAGTGCTCTGCTAGACCCAGGCATCCAGCCCATTGGACCTAATTCTGAGCTCAGTGACACTGATATATAGCAGGAGTAACTCCACTGAAGTCACAGAGAGCAGAATTTTACCCTTTTTCCCTAGCTCCCACTAAAATCAATGGCAAAGCTTACATCAGTAAGAGTAGGCAAACTCTACATATAAACACGTCTAGTTGCAGGAAGGAAGCATGACGCATTCTGTAATGCTGCTTTAGTGTAATGTGTAATGTGTGAGACACGAGCCAGATATACCAGGACACTACTCGCACGGCTCTGCTGACACATGGCAACTGTTACCTTGGGTTTAAGATGATTTTGCACCATTGGAGCAGCACAAAGCAGCTGGTGTGGACCAGTGAGTCTGGCCCTATATGGATGCAATCCTTAGGGTTTTGCTCTGGAAAACCAGCTAAGCACTGGTCAAACCAAAAAATGCAAGCAACAACTTTGCCCATTTGCAGGGTGAATTTCATAGGCTGTCTTGCCTTTTGCACACGCATGTACGTTTTTTTTGCCCAGTGCATGGTACGTTTTTTCATACACTTTAAAAATTAAATGAATACAGTACAGATGAATTGATATTTCCTTGTAATGTTTTCTAACCCTTTGCAATTACTGAACAAATAAAGCCATATCTCAATAATAATTATTTGCACTACCACAGCACCTGCCATCCAAGGATCGTGCAGTGATTTACATGCATTAGGACCCTGATCCTCTAAACTCTTAAGCATGTGTGTATTTATAGGATTGGGGCGTAAATGCCAAATGCTGATGTTGTTCATTAAGCAAAATTTCATTGAAATCAGTCAGAGTTTTGTGCAAATGAAAATACCAGTATTTGCCCCCAGTGGTCTGATTCTGATCTCGTTCCACTGAGTTACTCCTGATTTGCAGCACTGTAAGGCTCTGATTCTGCAGCTGGTAGTGTGTGTGCAGATCTCTGCATGCACAAAAAGCCCCACAGAAGTCAACGGGGACACCTTCATACAGGCACAGGGGGCTGCCCCCAAACAGTAATGTGTTGGATCAGGGCCTAAATGAGAGCAAAATTGAAACTTGAGAGTGCATATTAAGTCTCACAAGTCCCTGTGCAATAGGTAATTTTTATTGTGGGTGGGAAACTGAGGCACAGAGAGTTTAAGTGACTTGCCCAAGATCCCACAGCGTGAGTCAGTGTCAGCACCAAGAATAGAACCCTGAAGTCCTGACCACCTGTGTGCTGTCTCTGAGACCCTCTGAATCTCTCAGTGCAATGGGCAAAGCATTCACTGCTCTGTAATAGCAGATCGTAACAGGCCTGACATATGCTCCACATTTCTGTCATAGCAGTTACTTGTAAAGAAGTTTGTGTGAGATATTAAGTGAAAGTTGATAACATACAGATTGGCATAAGCATTGTGAGATGTATGTATGAGTGTTATTCAAGAAGTTACATGTATGTATTAAAATATGTTTGACCCACGTAACCAGGCAGGGTTGATCCATAAATAAATCTTTCCCAGACAAAGGAATGGTGGTTTACCTTTCTGCCTAGGCCCCTGTGTAAATGAAGCAGGGTAAGTCAAACACAATGGGAGGCCATTTGCATCGGAGGTAAACAGGAGAGACAATAACACAGGGGGTATCAGAGCAGCAGCCAAGTTAGTCTGTATTCGCAAAAAGAAAAGGAGGACTTGTGGCACCTTAGAGACTAACCAATTTATTTGAGCATAAGCTCTCGTGAGCTACAGCTCACTTCATCGGATGCATTCAGTGGAAAATACAGTGGGGAGATTTATATACACAGAGAACATGAAACAATGGGTGTTATCATACACACTGTAAGGAGAGTGATCACTTAAGATGAGCTAATACCAGCAGGAGAGTGGGGGAGGGCAATTTGGGGACAATGTATACCTTCAAACCAGCGGCACTGCTATGGTACCCGCATGGCCCTACAGTATGTCAACATTTTTATGGCTGACTTAGAACAACGCTTCCTCAGCTCTTGTCCCCTAATGCCCCTACTCTACTTGCGCTGCATTGATGACATCTTCATCATCTGGACCCATGGAAAAGAAGCCCTTGAGGAATTCCACCATGATTTCAACAATTTCCATCCCACCATCAACCTCAGCCTGGTCCAGTCCACACAAGAGATCCACTTCCTGGACACTACGGTGCTAATAAGCGATGGTCACATAAAGACCACCCTATACCGGAAACCTACTGACCGCTGTTCCTACCTACATGCCTCCAGCTTTCATCCAGACCACACCACACGATCCGTTGTCTACAGCCAAGCTCTGCGATACAACCGCATTTGCTCCAACCCCTCAGACAGAGACAAACACCTACAAGATCTCTATCAAGCATTCTTACAACTACAATACACACCTGCTGAAGTGAAGAAACAGATTAACAGAGCCAGAAGAGTACCCAGAAGTCACCTACTACAGGACAGGCCCAACAAAGAAAATAACAGAACGCCACTAGCCGTCACCTTCAGCCCCCAACTAAAACCCCTCCAACGCATGATCAAGGACTTACAACCTATCCTGAAGGATGACCCAACACTCTCACAGATCTTGGGAGACAAGCCAGTCCTTGCTTACAGACAGCCCCCCAACCTGAAGCAAATACTTACCAGCAACCACATACCACACAACAGAACCACTAACCCAGGAACCTATCCTTGCAACAAAGCCTGTTGCCAACTGTGTCCACATATCTATTCAGGGGACACCATCACAGGGCCTAATAACATCAGCCACACTATCAGAGGCTCGTTCACCTGCACATCTACCAATGTGATATATGCCATCATGTGCCAGCAATGCCCCTCTGCCATTTACATTGGTCAAATTGGACAGTCTCTACGTAAAAGAATAAATGGACACAAATCAGATGTCAAGAATTATAACATTCCTAAACCAGTCGGAGAACACTTCAATCTCTCTGGTCACTCGATTACAGACCTAAAAGTCGCAATATTACAACAAAAAGACTTCAAAAACAGACTCCAAAGAGAGACTGCTGAATTGGAATTAATTTGCAAACTGGATACAATTAGCTTAGGCTTGAATAGCGACTGGGAGTGGATGTGTCATTACACAAAGTAAAACTATTTCCCCATGTTTATTTCCTCCCCCCCCCACCCCACTGTTCCTCAGACGTTCTTGTCAACTGCTGGAAATGGCCCACCTTGATTATCACTACAAAAGGTTTTCTTCCTCCCCTTTCCCCTGCTCTCCTGCTGGTATTAGCTCATCTTAAGTGATCATCTCCTTACAGTGTGTATGGTAATACCGATTGTTTCATGTTCTCTGTGTATATAAATCTCCCCACTGTATTTTCCACTGAATGCATCCAATGAAGTGAGCTGTAGCTCATGAAAGCTTATGCTCAAATAAATTTGTTGGTCTCTAAGGTGCCACAAGTACTCCTTTTCTTTTTGATTACCTGTTCTGTTCATTCCCTCTGGGGCACCTGGCACTGGCCACTGTCAGAAGACAGGATACTGGTCTAGATGGACCTTTGGTCTGACCCAGTCCGGCCGTTCTTATGTTATAGCAGGTGGGCAAGAAAGCAGCATGGTGTCAAAACACCAGGACACAAGCAGTGGGGGAGAAGGAGCATATCTCGGGGTACAAATCACAAGGACTCACTTCGAGGTTTGCTGGACTAGAAGAAGGCGGAAGAGGAACCCTGTTGGTTATTCATTTCTGAGGGAGAAAAAGGGACAGTGCTTTTAGCATCCCTGAACACTGAATTCTGGCCCTGGGGCTCGTGACGCTGAGAGGTTGCTTTAGGTGAGAAGCTTGTCTGAGACAAAGGTTTTATGCTGCTAACGTTATGATTAATATTTTAGAAGTGTGTTATACCCGTGTTTTGTTTGTAACCATTTCTGTTTCCATGATCCTCACTTTCTATCACTTACAGCTCTAGCTTTGTTAAGAAACTTTTCCTTGTTTTGCCATAGGTACAGCTCAGTGCTGTAATATTAAGCAAGGGGTGATGTCTTAGCTCAATCACACAAGCTAGTGTGTGCCCTGTCTCTTCAGAGACAGCAACGTCAGTAATTGCTGTGCGTGTCCAGAGACAGAGGCTGGATCCTCCATGGGAACGCTCTTCCAGGGGGCTTGGGAAGTGGGGTGCCCCACGTGTTACCTGCAAGGCACAGTAAAGGCTGGTGGAGCTTTGGAGGAGATTGGTTGGGTGGCTGACTGTGAGCTGGGAGGGAACTGGTACACGGTTTAGAACCAGCAAGTCTCAATTTTGCTCAGGCTGAGGGGTAACTTCGCTGTCATAGCCCAGCAGACGGTTCTCCCTCAGCCTGCACGTGCACTGTTGCTACTAATGATGGGTGGGAACGGTTACATGATACCTAATAAACCTGCAGACACGATGCTGCCTGCTCAGCTCAGCCGCGGGTAAATTAGCACCCCGGGGGCCAGAATGCTGACAGGATTAAGAAACAGTCAACTCATTAAACTGGTGATGCAACCCCAGCCCTCAGTTACACCGTGTTGGGCAGGCATGCCTCCATCAGAGGCTTTATACAATGCAAGACACCTGCTGCTGCGGGATCAATGGGAGACATGGCCTCTTGTTACTAATTTTATGAATCCTAATGAACAGTAATAATCATCATCAGAGTTACACTGTGCTATTTACCCAGAGCACAGCAAAGTACCTTCCAAACTAAGAATACAGAGGAACAATAAAGTAACAACAATAACCCTCAGAACTAACAAGCCTCCCTGCAGACAGAACCATTTGGCCACTGGCTTTCATTGCAGCACAAAACATTAAGATGATGTCGTCTAGAGAAGAAATGAATGCAAGAGGACATGCGAGAGGTAAATAAACCAGTGAGTGGTGGAGAGAAGGTCCATTAGCTTGCTTACTTAGCATCCCTGATAATACTAGAGCAAGAGACACCTAGTGCAATCAGGAAGCACCACGTTTCAAAGTGATAAAAGGAAATACTGCTTTGTTTAGAATACATTTTCAGCCTGTGGAACTCATTGGCACACAGTTTCACTGAGGCCAAAAGCTTATGAAGATTAAAAAACAATCAGACATGTATATGGATGACATGCACATCTGTAATTATATTGTCATAACCAATTTAGAAGAGTTATAAATCCTCATGCTTCTGCCCATAATCCAGCTGGTGACTGCCTGGGGTCAGGAATAATCTCCCCCCTGGGGCAGGTTAGTTCAGAATTGCCCATTGTGGGGGGTTTACATCTTCCTATGAAGAGTCTGATGCTGATCTTTGTTGGAGACTGGGATACTGGCCTAGATGGGCCATGGATCTGAGTTGCTCTGGCAATTCCTGTTTTCCATGTCACATCCCTTCGTGAACTCTGCATGTGTTTTGTCTATTTGGATTGTTAGCTCTTTAGGACAGGACTTGTTTTCCTTGCATGTCTATCCTTGGACCAACCTGGCTACAACAATACTACCAATAACAATGTAAAGCACCACACTTGCCAACAACATAAAAATAAAGGTGGGCCTTCATAAATGCAGCCACCTCTGGATCAGAACATAACAACAGTTTAACAGCACACAACACCACCACCAAGCATGTTTGGACAGGAGGTGAAAAAGAATAGAGTCTCTAGCTGATCCCATGACAGGAACTGCAGGTTGGCAGGGTGCGATAACTCCCACTGCCATGTCTCCAGCGGAGAGAAAAAAGGATGGAATGAGGGAAAAAGGAGACTTCAGGTCTTGAATACGCGGCTGCAATTTCTGGGACCCAAAAGTGAAAGCACCCAGGCTGCTCCCCCCTCCCTCCCCGGGGGCCTGCAGCAAAGACTCAGAAGTGTGGCTGGAGTGGTAACGATCACCTCTGGGCTGCCTCCCGCACCATCTGTCAAAGCAATAACTTTAATTTAACAAGGGGCTGAGATTTCAGCCCACAGGGCCAGAAGCAGACAAAGCAGGGACTGCTGCACTGGGAAACGGGAGGGCGTAAAATAGGAACCCCCCAGCACCCTGGAGCCAGAACTGTGCAGGCGGGAGCCGTGCACTCGGGTGGCATTTGGAAGCAGGTGGGAACTCTCCTCCCCCCTCCATGGGGTCTTGGGAGAAAAGTGCAGAGAGGCACCAGGTGAGTCTCCAGGGTCAGAGCAGGAACAACGGGCCTGCACAGAACTTCCTACGGGGGCGTAGCTGGATGTGGAGCTCTAGGCGGGCCTCAGCTTATGGGGGATGGGCCCACCTGTCTCTGGGGGATGGAGACCAAATTTCTCTACTCCTGCATGGGAGGGCCTACATGTGGGGGTGTCTTCCTGTGGGTCCAGGGGCATAGCCAGGCACGGGCAGTGGAGCAGGGAGCATGGGAGGCAGAGCACGGATGTGGAGGTGTCCTCAGTTGCTGTCTCCATCTGGAGGCAGCTGAAGCACCTGCCTTGTGGCGAATCCCTGCCCTGTCCCCAGGACAAGTCCAGGGAGTGGGCGATTGAAGCCCCGGCCAAGCTGTGCCTTGCACTTTGCTGCTAAGCGGATCCTGCTCCTTTCCACCCCACACCCATGTGCAGGATTCAACCAGGAGCTGGCATAGGATCCATCCAGGTCCCTGGAGTTGGACAGACTCTCCTTCCTGCCCGGGCTCTGCATCTTCCCTGCCATCCATGCTCTGGAGCTGCCCCAGCCCAGCCGAGGGAAGAGTCTGGTCACACCTGGGCATACCCACAGACAGCTGCAAACCAGGAGGGACTCCCTTGAAAGCAATGGAATTGCACTGAGGTAAGTGAGAGGAGCTTGGACCCAGGTTCCCAAGAGGCGTAAATCAGCACCATTCCATTGATTTCAATAGCATGACACCGAATTACACCAGCCAAGGATGTGGGCCCTGATTTCAAAACACCTTGGAAATTGTAAGGTACCTTCTCCAAAGCCTATTCATTTCCCCTTCTCTGCACTGAGCCACCCTCTTCTCCATAGCCAGTCAGCTGATTAGAGGAGGGAAATTCTTTCGTAGAAGAGACGTTGTTATAATCAGGTCAGAAATCTGGGACTGACACATGATGCTGTTTAAAAAAAGCAACCCTCCGTCTGATTTTTTTTTTTGGTCTCTTTTTTTTCCCGGCCATGTGGCGCGATTGCGCTTTGTTAACATAAATAAAAATCATCATCATAATTCATTGCAAAAAATGCAAAAGGTCACCGAGATATTTTGGGAGACGCTGGTGAATCAAAACAAATTGCATTTTCAGCAGCTGGCATTTCCAGCTCTCCACACAGTGCAGACTGATAGGGTGGCGGAGGAAATAAATGGAGAGGCAGAAAGATAAATCGAGAGCACTAGAGAGACGGGTTTATATGTGTTTTCATGTATCGTTGTGTGCGACGCGGTGTGAGTTATCTCTGTAATTTAGGCACTGCCCTCTTGCCAGCAGCCCGCTCCCAGGACCTGGGCAGTGCGGGTGCCAGCAGCTGCATGGCTCCTGTGGACTGCTTGAGCAGCAAGGCAGAGGGCAGTGATCTGACCCTGCTTGGAGGCGTCCAACATGCCCACTGTTATTAGGGCTAGTTGGGCTAGGACTGACAACTTGGCTACCCCATAGGCCCCACTCCACCCTCTGTTCCTTTAAAGAGAGACACGAACAAGGATTTAACAACGCAGCCTGCATCTCTTCTTGCCTACCAATGGGTGTAAATCAGGAGTAACTCCAGGGAAGGCCCTGGGGTCACTCTGCTGTAAAACGGATAGATGTGAAATACAATTCCATTTATTTTCAGTTTGAAAACTCCCCAGCAAAGACTGATCCAAAATCCCACTATTGCCTCTGGACAATGTACATGTTTCCATAATCAACAGTAAATTAATGTCATTAATATTCAGTAGAGGAAGGTGGTGTGGGTCTGGAACGGCTTCCATATGAGGAGAGGTTAAACAGGCTGGGAATTAGAAAAGAGACGACTAAGGGGGGAGATGACAGAGGTCTATGAAATCAGGATTGGTGGAGAGGAAGTGAATAGGGAAGAGTTATTTACCCCTTCACATAACACAAGAACCAAGGGTCACCCAATGACATTAATAGGCAGCCGGTGTAAAATTAACATGAGGAAGTACTTCACCCAATGCACAGTCGAGCTGTGGAACTCATTGCCAGAGGATGTTGTGAAGGCCAAAAGTATAACCGGGTTCGAAAAAGAACTAGATAAATTCATGGAGGACAGGACCATCAAAGGCTATTAGCCAAGACGGTCAGGGACACAATCCCAGGCTCTCCGTGTCCCTAAACCTCTGACTGCCAGAAGTTGGGACTGGATGACAGGGATGGATCACTTGATAAATTATCCTGGTCTGTCCATTCCACTGAAGCGTCTGGCACCAGCCACTGCCGGAAGACAGGATACTGGGCTAGGTGGATCACTGGTCTGACCCACTACGGCCATTCTGATGTGTAGTACATAGAGCTCTGGACTGGGACTCAGGTGACTTGGGTTCAATTCCCAGCTCTGGCCTGCTGTATGATCTTGAGCAAGTCATGTCCCCTTGCTGTGCCTCAGTTTCCCCATCTGTACAATGAGGATGATACTGGCTTCCCCTTTGTCAAGCAATTTGAGATCTGTGGGCAATAAGGCCTGTGTAGGAGCTAGGCATTATTGTATTAATAATCTATACCAAATACTGTTACAAATCTATTACAAATACAGTTTCACACACCATCACCTCTCCAGTAAAAGCGCAAGGAAGCAGATGGATATTACACCTGTGCATTTGATTAAGAAACTCAGGATCAGGATAGAGGGAAGTAAGTTGTAGTGTCCAGTTCCCATGAGGAACTGGAGACTTGGTCTGAAATCAGTAAGATAAAATTCAACAAAGACAAGTGCAAAGCACTGGTGAGGCCTCAGGGGCAGTACTGTGTTCAGTTTGGGGCACCATACTTTCAGAAAGATGTGGACAAACTGGAGAGTCCAGAGAAGAGCAGCAAAAATGATAAAAGGTTTAGAAAACTTCACCTGTGAGGAAAGGTTAAAAACTGGGCATGTTTAATCTAGAGAAAAGAAGTGGAGGAGGGACCAGCTAACAGTCTTCAAATATTTTAAGGCTGTTATAAAAAGGACAGTGATCAGTTGTTCTCCATCTGAAGAAGAGGTTTTTTACCCATGAAAGTTTATGCCCAGATAAATCTGTTAGTCTTTAAGGTGCCACCAGACTCCTTGTTATTTTTGTGGCTACAGACTAACGCAGCTAACCCCTCTGATAGTTGTTCTCCATGTCCACCAAAGGTAGGACAAGTAGGAATGGGCTTAATCTTCAGCAAGGGAGATTTAGGTTTGATATTAGGATTTTTTTCTAACTCTAAGGCTAGTTAAGCACTGGAGCAGGTTACCAATGTGGAATCCCTGTCATTGGAGGTGTACAAGAACAGGTTGACAAACACCTGTCAGGGATGGTCTAGGTTTACATAGCCCTGCCTCAGTGCAAGGCGCTGGACTTAATTATTTCTCCAAGATCCCTTTCAGCCCTACATTTCTGTCATTCTATGACGAGAACACTTTGCCAACAGAGCCCAGATGTGCAGAATTTAGGAGTGCCAGGCAGAGCAAATCAGTTCCTGCAGGAAATGGCAAGGGAAGGCATCTCGCAGGTAGGTCGGGCCCACACCGTATGGGGAAGTACAGCCTGACCCTGCAAGACTGAGAGTCCTCAAATCCCATTGAAGCTACTGAGAGGAGAAGGTGCTCACCATCTCATTGGAAGACCCCCAAAAGATCAATGGCAACGGCTAGATTTGCACCCAAAAGCCAATGCACCCTGCGGAGCAGCAGAGCAGTGATTTCCCTGTGGATAGCATCCCTCTCCACTCACCTTGTTGCATTCTGCACCAACTGTGGCCTCCCAGTTTCCACCAGTGATAACCCCATGTCAGGGATATTGCTATAACCCAGCCTGGAAGTCACAAAGGTTTGGTGTATTGGGACAAAGTCCACAGGAGAAGTAAAGGGCAGCAAATGTCCAAGCAAGCACAGACCCCCAAAGGCCCTGGGGCTTTAGGAGCCATGAGGGACCCATGAGTATCCCTTATCTGTGGACTATGGGACAATGACCTTGTTAATAGGAGCAGGCCCCATTCCCAACATACACTCCAGCTGCTTCCCTCAGCCATGCAACATCATCTCTGGAACGTCACCCTAGCCCCAGTCTGGGGCAGGAGGATTATTGGTTGCGTCCAAAGGGCCAGAACTCTGAGAACCAGCCTCCCACATTGGTTATGCAGAGATACACAAGTATTTGTGTGTGTGTGTGGGGGGGGTGTAACAGAGCTAGTGGGGTGCTTCTGAGGGTGCTGCAGCCATTTGAACTTGGGACAGAATGTGGTGGGAGCCTCTTTGCTCTAGACATGCCAAACCAGACTGGACAAAACAGCTTGTGGTGTAGGGAACAATCCTGCAGGGCTCAAGATGGACTGGATGGGCCAATAGCTCTTATCTACCTCTCGTTCTGATGTGCTTCTAGAATGGAGCAGTTGCACGTCGCCCTGCATTGCATGTTTGGGGTGGGGGCTTAGAGAGACACAGTGGGGGGAATATCTTTTTATTAGACCAACTTCCGTGGTGAGAGAGACAAACTTTTGAGCATACACATTCTTCAGGTGAAGGGGGAAGGAGTGATAGTTAAAAGAGTTGTGGATTGGAAGGTTCAGGCAGACAGACCCGAAGAGGCAGGCTGCTGTACAAAGGACTACAATTTAAGAGTGAACCACTTGTCTGCCTGGGAGGAGCAGCAGCAGCCAACTTGCTGGCAATAGTCCAGAAACTGAGTCTTCAGTGGGGGCCCCAGAACCCACGTGCTCTGAATGTGGGGAGCAGAGAAGAGGAATATGCCACTGGGCTCTGCAAGGGTGGAAGAACTACTGATCATCATGGTCCAGATGGGCCAATAGCTCTTATCTACTCTCGTTCTGATGTGCTTCTCTTATGGAGCAGTAGCACGTCGCCCTGCATTGCACACTGGGGGTGACATACGCTTTGTGTTTGCAGTGTATACAACGGAGTATATAACAGTGTCTATAACCGACTATAATGCAGAGGAAGGACGGAGCTGTCACTCTGGGTGATCACTGGGATGACTGTTTCTCAGGTCGGCAGGCTGGCAGCTGGCACTCACACCGTGCTCCATGTTTGGAGAGGCTCCTTTCCTGAACAGAGCAGCAGCTGTGACAGAGGAAGCCAAGGAACCAGCATACCCTCCTAGCCCAGATCAGAGCCACGTGTAGAATACGTGAGGATTTTGACTTTCCCCAAACCCCTCACTTAGACAGTGTGGATAGAAGTCCCAACAGAGCCTACCCTTGGTCTAACTCTGCTTGCACTGAAACCAATAGTAAAATGCGCATTGACTTCAATGGGAGCAGAGTCAGGCCAACGTGAGAGCTTCTGAACATCCCACACTGGGAGTACGGTTTAGCTGATGAAACAGCTTCGTTTGGTTATTGTATTCGATTGGCTTGGTGTTTTGATGGCTGAGGGGCAGTAGTGACATCTGGGAATTCCCTTGTTCTCAAGTTGCTGTGTGACACACGCTGTTATATCATGGTACCACCACCAGTTGCTTGTATCACTCTGTGAGTGTGGTAGGTTGTTGAGAAACCCATGATGCGTGGGATCTGGGCCATATTTGTATGGAGGAGACATGAATGAACTTCTCCTACTTCATGAGGCCTTAACTTAACCCAGGGGTGAAAGTAAGTTAGAGGATTTACTGGTATGCCGGAGTCCTGAGCAGGGGGCGTGGCCTCAACCGGAAGAGGCAGGGCCTTAAATCCCTGGGCCCTTTAAATCTTGATTTAAATCACCCCCGAGCTACCAGCTGCAGAGGTGGCTGGGAGCTCGGGGGCGATTTAAAGGGTCCAGGGCTCCAGCTGCCGCTACCGCAGCGGAGCCCTGGGCCCTTTAAATCACTGAGGAGCCTTGGGGGCTCCCGGCGGCCACCGCTACCCCGGGGCTGTGGGCTCTGGCGCAGCTTTAAAGGGCCTGGGGCTCCGCTGTGGTAGCAGCTGCCAGACCCCAGAGCCCTTTAAATCCCTGCCAGAGCCCTGCTGCCCGAGCCCTGGGGTAGCGGTGGCCAGGCTCCATGGGGGATTTAAAGGGCCCCGGGGCTCCAGCCGCCGCTACCACCCCAGCCCTTTGAATGCCCGCCAGAGCCCCACCGCCACTACCCCAGGGCTTCGGCAGCAGGGCTCCAGCGGGGATTTAAAGGGCCAGGGCAGTAGGGGTCGCTGGAGCTCCGGGGCCCTTTAAATCCCCGCCAGAGCCCCCCCAACCCCTACCCCAGGGCTCGGGCAGCAGGGCTCAGGCAGGGATTTAAAGGGCCCCGGGGGGGTAGCGGCGGCTGGAGCTCCGGGGCCCTTTAAATCTCTGCTGCAGCCCTGCCGCCGCTACCCCAGGGCTTTAAATTGCCCTCTGGGAAAGCCGGTCCTGGTACAGCTCACCGGCTCTTACCGGTACGCCGTACCAGGGCGTACTGGCTTACTTTCACCTCTGACTTAATCCCATTTCCCAAGAGACCTAGCTAGGAGTGACAGGCCCACAAGCCATTTCTCCAGAAGAAATGTCAGTACATTTTTCAGTGACTTGGCTGTAATTTGGCTTGTGTCCCCTGTGGGTGCCAGGAAGAAATGTAATTGTTTTCCCTCCCCTTGCCTCTTCATTCACAGCATTTCATACTGCTCAAACGCATCATGAATGTTGAGGTAGGTGTTCAGATACTGCAGAGATGAGGGCCATATAAGTACCTTGGGAGATATAGCCCTGGTCTACACTAGGAGTTTAGGTCGAATTTAGCAGCATTAATTTGATGTAAACCTGCACCCGTCCACATGATGAAGCCCTTTTTTTTGACTTAAAGGGCTCTTAAAATCGATTTCCTTAATCCACCTCTGACAAGTGGATTGGCGCTTAAATCGGCCTTGCCGGGTCAAATTTGCGGTACTGTGCATGCAATTAGACGGTATTGACCTCCAGGAGCTATCCCAGAGTGCTCTATTGTGACTGCTCTGGACAGCACTCTCAACTCAGATGCACTGGCCAGGTAGACAGGAAAAGGCCCGCAAACTTTTGAATTTCAATTTCCTGTTTGCATGGCTTGCCACGCTGGCCAGAGCTCATCAGCAGAGGTGACCATGATGGAGTCCCAGAATCGCAAAAGAGCTCCAGCATGGACCGAATGGGACCGAATGGGACCGAATGGGAGGTACGGGATCTGATCGCTGTATGGGGAGAGGAATCCGTGCTATCAGAACTCTGTTCCAGTTTTCGAAATGCCAAAACATTTGTCAGAATCTCCCAGGGCATGAAGGACAGAGGCCATAACAGGGACCCGAAGCAATGCCATGTGAAACTTAAGGAGCTGAGGCAAGCCTACCAGAAAACCAGAGAGGCAAACGGCCACTCAGGGTCAGAGCCCGAAACATGCCAGTTCTATGATGAGCTGCATGCCATTTTAGGAGGTTCAGCCACCCCAGCCGTGTTGTTTGACTCCTTCAATGGAGATGGAGGCAACGCAGAAGCAGGTTTTGGGGATGAGGAAGAAGATGATGATGAAGTTGTAGATAGCTCACAGCAAGCAAGTGGAGAAACCGGTTTTCCCGACAGCCAGGAACTGTTTCTCACCCTGGACCTGGAGGCAGTCCCACCCGAACCCACCAGGCGGAGAAGGGACCTCTGGTGAGTGTACCTTTTAAAATACTATACATGGTTTAAAAGCAAGCATGTTTAATGATTAATTTGCCCTGGCATTTGCGGCTCTCCTGGATGTACTCCCAAAGCCTTTGCAAAAGGTTTCTGAGGCGGGCAGCCTTATTCCACCCACGATGGTAGGACACTTTACCACACCAGGCCAGTAGCACATACTCGGGAATCATTGTAGAACAGAGCATTGCAGTGTATGTTTGCTGGCATTCAAACAACATCCGTTCTTTATCTCTCTGTGTGATCCTCAGGAGAGTGAGATATCATTCATGGTCACCTGGTTGAAATAGGGTGCTTTTCTTAAGGGGACATTCAGAGGTGCCCATTCCTGCTGGGCTGTTTGCCTGTGGCTAAACAGAAATGTTCCCCGCTGTTAGCCATGGGGGCGGGGGGGGCGGGGCTAGCCATGTGGTGGGGGGAGGCAAAATGCGACCTTGGAACGAAAGCACATGTGCTGTGTCTGTAATGTTAACAGCAAAGTTCATCATGAAAGAGTGTAGCCATTGTTCTAGAAAATGTGTCTTTTTAAATACCACTGCCTCTTTTTTTTTCTCCACCAGCTGCATGTGTTTCAATGATCACAGGATCTTCTCCTTCCCAGAGGCTAATGAAGATTACAAGGCGAAAAAAACTCACCCGTGATGAAATGTCCTCCGAGCTCATGCTGTCCTCCCACACTGACATAGCACAGACGAATGCGTGGAGGCAGACAACGTCAGAGTGCAGGAAAGCACAAAATGACCGGGAGAAGAGGTGGTGGGCTGAAGAGAGTAAGTGGCGGGCTGAAGAGAGTAAGTGGCGGGTTGAAGAGAGGGCTGAAGCTCAAATGTGGCGGCAGTGTGATGAGAGGAGGCAGGATTCAATGCTGAGGCTGCTGGAGGATCAAACCAATATGCTCCAGCATATGGTTGAGCTGCAGGAAAGGCAGCAGGAGCACAGACCGCCGCTACAGCCCCTGTGTAACCAACTGCCCTCCTCCCCAAGTTCCATAGCCTCCTCACCTATATGCCCAAGAACGAGGTGGGGGGGCCTCCGGAGGATTGCCCAAGCAACAGAAGGCTGGCATTCAATAAGTTTTAAAGTTTTAAACTTTTAAAGTGCTGTGTGGCCTTGTCCTTCCCTCCTCCACCACCCCTCCTGGTGATTCTCTCCTTCACCACCCCTCCTGGGCTACCTTGGTAGTCATTCCCCTATTTGTGTGATGAATGAATAAAGAATGCATGAATGTGAAGCAACAATGACTTTATTGCCTCTGCAAGCGGTGATCGAAGGGAGAAGGGGAGGGTGGTTGGCTTACAGGGAAGTAGAGTGAACCAAGGGGCGGGGGGTTTCATCATGGAGAAACACACAGAACTTTCACACCGTAGCCTGGCTAGTCATGAAACTGGTTTTCAAAGCTTCTCTGATGCGCACCGCACCCTCCTGTGCTCTTCTAACCACCCTGGTGTCTGGCTGTGCGAAACCAGCAGCCAGGCGATTTTCCTCAACCTCCCACCCCGCCATAAACGTCTCCCCCTTACTCTCACAGATATTGTGGAGCGCACAGCAAGCAGTAATAACAGTGGGAATATTGGTTTCGCTGAGGTCTAACCGAGTCAGTAAACTGCACCAGCGCACCTTTAAACATCCAAATGCACATTCTACCACCATTCTGCACTTGCTCAGCCTGTAGTTGAACAGCTCCTGACTACTGTCCAGGCTGCCTGTGTATGAGCCATGGCATTAAGGGATAGGCTGGGTCCCCAAGGATACATATAGGCATTTCAACGTCTCCAATGGTTATTTTCTGGTCTGGGAATAAAGTCCCTTCTTGCAGCTTTTGAAACAGACCAGAGTTCCTGAAGATACGAGCGTCATGTACCTTTCCCGGCCATCCCACGTTGATGTTGGTGAAACGTCCCTTGTGATCCACCAGAGCTTGCAGCACTATTGAAAAGTACCCCTTGCGGTTTATGTACTCGCCGGCTTGGTGCTCCGGTGCCAAGATAGGGATATGGGTTCCGTCTATGGCCCCACACAGTTAGGGAATCCCATTGCAGCAAAGCCATCCACTATGACCTGCACATTTCCCAGGGTCACTACCCTTGATATCAGCAGATCTTTGACTGCGTGGGCTACTTGCATCACAGCAGCCCCAACAGTAGATTTGCCCACTCCAAATTGATTCCCGACTGACCGGTAGCTGTCTGGTGTTGCAAGCGTCCACAGGGCTATCGCCACTCGCTTCTCAACTGTGAGGGCTGCTCTCATCTTGGTATTCTTGCGCCTCAGGGCAGGGGAAAGCAAGTCACAAAGTTCCATGAAAGTGCCCTTACGCATGCAAAAGTTTTGCAACCACTGGGAATCGTCCCACACCTGCAACACTATGTGGTCCCACCAGTCTGTGCTTCTTTCCCGAGCCCAGAATCAGCGTTCCACTGCATGAACCTGCCCCATTAGCACCATGATGCCCACATTGCCAGGGCCCCTGCTTTGAGAGAAGTCTGTGTCCATGTCCTCATCACTCACGTCACCACGCTGACGTCGCCTCCTCGCCCGGTGTTGCTTTGTCAGGTTCTGGTGCTGCATATACTGCTGGATAATGCGCATGGGGTTTAATGTGCTCCTAACTGCCAAAGTGATCTGAGCGGGCTCCATGCTTGCTGTGGAATGGCGTCTGCAGAGAGAAAAGGCGCGGAACGATTGTCTGCCGTTGCCCTGATGGAGGGAGGGGCAACTGACAACATGGCTTACAGGGTTGGCTTACAGGGAATTAAAATCAACAAAGGTGGTGGCTTTGCGAGAAACTGAATGGCCCCCTCAAGGATAGAACTCAAAACCTCAAGGATAGAACTCAAAACTGGGTTTAGCAGGCCGTTGATTTCACAGAGGGAAGGAGGGAGGGAGGAGAAAATGAATACAAAACAAATCTGGTCTATTTCTTGTTTTGAGCCACTTCATCTATCTTTATACATCTTGCTGGCAGCAGACGGTGCGGTACGACCGCTAGCCGTCGTCATCTCCTGGGTGCTCGGCGGAAGACGGTGCAGTATGACTGCTGGCCATCGTCATCTCCTGGGTGCTCGGCGGAAGACGGTGCAGTATGACTGCTGGCCATCATCTTCTGCTGGCTGGAGGTTAAAAGACAGCGCACTGCCGGTAGGACTGAATCGCCACGAGACGAAACAAGGGAAATGACCTGGCTGAGTCACTCCCATGTTTGCCCAGGCGCCCGATTAAAAGAGCACCCAGGACTACGTCGATGACAGCTACCAGTCATACTGCACTGTCTGCCGCCAAAAGGCAGTGAGCGGCTGCTGTGTAGCAATGCAGTACCGCGTCTGCCAGCACCCGGGAGACATACGGTGACGGTGAGCTGGGGGGGCTCCATGCTTGCCATGGTATGGCGTCTGCACGGGTAACCCAGGAAAGAAGGCGCGAAACAATTGTCTGCCCTTGCTTTCACGGCGGGGGTGGGGGGCTGACGATATGTACCCAGAACCACCCGCGACAATGTTTTAGCCCCATCAGGCACTGGGATTTCTACCCAGAATTCAAATGGGCAGTGGAGACTGCAGGAACTTTGGGATAGCTACCCACAGTGCAACGCTCCAGAAGTCGACGGTTGCCTCGGTACTGTGGACGCACTCCGCCGACTACATGCCCTTAGAGCACTTGTGTGGGGACACACACAATCAACTGTATAAAACCGCTTTCTACAAAACCGACTTCTATAAATTCGACCTAATTTCGTAGTGTAGACATACCCATAGATGTTTCACCTTCCTTTAAGCAGCGAGTGTTGACCAGTGCAGGAAGCAGGATACCGGACTCCAATGTGCCTGATCCAGAATGGAAAATCTTGTGTGCCTCTAAAGTAGGTGCCAAGTAACATGGAAAGTCAGAACAAACACAAGAATGGCTATGGAGCTAACAGGCACCTCCATCCCTGCATTCCCAACACTCCTGAGCTGCACGTCCCAGAATAGCAATACCATAGACATGCCCCATACCTCCTAGTATTGCATTAGCACCATGGGGAAGTCCATGCACAGAGCGTCAATGTGGATTCCAGAGCCCCATGGACTAATAGAGGAGAAAAGATTAAACACACCTCTCCTGCCATTCGGATCCATGAAGTTAATGGGATCTTTTTGTTGGCGAGTTAGGTTAGACTGAGTGGCTGACAAACATTCCCTCTCTCTTTTACACATTGATAGGATCTCAGTGCTGTGGGGACAGGGACTCAGATTTACTCCTGTAGTGGCATCTCGACCTTTGCTCTGGTCCTTAGACCCCGGGGTGGCGAGGTTGGAGACGGACAAACAGACTTAATGGCAGTGCCCACGTACCCCCTGCACCTCCGTTTCAGGACGGGATGTGCATACACTACCACAGTTACCTATAAACTGATGGAGAGATTAATCCTGATATGGATTAGCGAGGGTGTCAAACCTCAGCTGCCTTGCATTCAGGCTGGATTCAGGAGGGCACCATCCAGGCAAGATCAGATACTCTGTCTGACTCGAGACACAGAAAATACATTTGAGTCAGGAAAGAAAGTTGGTGCTGGCTTTATTGATCCTACGACACTGTCTGGCACATTGGGCTGATTGCCAAGCTGCTGCACGTGCTTTAGACTCATAGACTTTAAGGTCAGAAGGGATCATTGTGATCATCTACTCTGACCTCCTGCACCTTGCAGGCCACAGCACCTCACCCATCCACTCCTGAAGTAGACCCCTGAGCTCGGGCTTAGCTACTGAAGCCCTCAAATCCTGACACGCTCATCCCACAAATGATTAGTAACGAAACTTCTTCCTGAAAGTCGAGGAGACAGATCAGTCGCTTTAAACGCCTCCACAATGGCCTTCCTCAAGGGTCAGTTTTGGTTCCCCTTTTGTTCAATATATACAACCTTCCTGAAAAGCAAGCCAAGAACTATGTGTCTGCTGATGACATCTGCATGGCTGACACTGGAAATGATTTCCATAGGATTGAAGGGAATCTCAGCCAAGACATGGATATTTTGACCACATTTTTCCAGCAACGGAGACCAATTCTTAGTGAAACCAAGAAAGTGGCAACCACTTTCCATCTAAACAACCATCTTGCCAATCAATGCACCTTGATCCCCGTACCAGGACGGTTATTGCCATTCCAACCACTTGACATATACTTCAGAGTAAAACTCGATCGTAGCCTGACATATCAGCTGTCACAGTTCAGGGAAACTGCACCTGTATGCCCCTCTGTGGTCCCTCAAGGGCACTCACTCTAGGCTCCTGGCTTCTCAGATGTCACCTCTTTTGAACCGAGACCCATGTCTCTCTCTTTCCGGACTGACTGAGGTTTTTCCAGGCTGCACAGTGCCTGTACTGCAATATCCCCCACAAGCCAGACTGCCTACATCGGTCAGCGTCTGTGCTTTGCTTTCTCTTCAGAGGCTATAAAGAAAGTAATTGCTCACAGTTGTAAATTACCACGCAGCTCTTTGTAAGCAAGCACATTTATTATTAAGGTGAAGGCCTTACAGAAAAAAAACATAATAAAAACAATAAAAGAACTTACACACCTTCTAATAAGCTTACCAGAGATCACTCGCCAACTCCAGGGAGGGCTCTGGAAGAAGTCAGTCCGCCAAGTCCACCAAGGGCTTTTTATGTGGTTACATATTCATAACAGCTGTAGCTTGGAACAAGCACACAGACTGCACAGATCAGCCTGTATCTTTAAACAACTTGGGCCTTTGATCTCCAACCTTTGGGAACAGGTGATCAGCAGGCAATTGATCTCTCAGGGAGTAGCTTCAGAAAGTTGGGGTTTTGAATAACTAGGGTAGGGGGAGTGGGGAAAAATCTGCATTAACTTCCCCCTAGATATTTCCCAGGAAATCCACTTCATATGGATTGCCCCAAAAGATCATTTTTGTCTTCCACATTCTTCAAATATAGTCTTTTGTCATCCAGGCTCACAGTAATACAGAAACTTTAAGTTTAATACAAGAGACTCCAAAGATACTTAAACTTAATTCAATGAGGTTTTCCAATGATATTGAGGGAAATTGCCACATCAGTCACATTGGCCTCACCTGGGACACATGAAAATGAAGATTTCTTCACATACCACCTTCATACAAAGCATATTGGAAACCTCATGGGGAGCAGAGCCTTCAGTCCTCCATACCTCTGTACTGGCCCTGGCCTTTGCTGCATGTGAATACTGCTCTGCAGTCTGGGGACACAGCTGCCTCACTCAGCTTGTTGGCACAGAGTTGAATTCGGCCACTCGTCTTATTAGTAGCTGCGGGTGGCATTGTCCCCCAACCTCCAGTTTGGATGTGCTAGCGCACAGCTCCGCCAGGCCTTGGACGAGATGCCATTACTGTGAAGTCTGCTTGCAGAGCAGTGACAGAGGAAACCAACTTATTACATCTCTGGTTGACTGATGCCCTATTATCAGACAGGAAACAACGCACAGCGCCAAGTTGGCGGTTGGCTCACATTCATGAGAGGAATCCCACTCCTGCCAACTGGCATGTGACATGTGACTGGTCTCTTGACACCACTTTGCTATGGCAGCTCACGCACTACTGACAAGAGCACAACTGGGCCTTCATGCCCAGATGATGAGCACCACGCGGGAGATGCCAGCTGCATTCTTGTAGAGTGGAAGCATGGTGGGAAAGACACAATGTTTGGCTTTAGCTGCAACTTCAAAGTGCTGTCTACACAGTTATTTTTACAGCATGAGTGCAGGGCCCACTTAGCGCAAGTCTGTCAGCCTAGATTGAGAGGCTCACTGCCGGGATGCGTAAACATGCACTAAATAAATTCATGAGTCCATTGCTGCCTCCTTGTCCACTTGATGGTAGATGCTGGACCAGGCTCAACAGGCTACTCTCTGGCTTTTCCAGAGTTGTGCAACTATGCACTGGGTTGGCCTGGTTTCTTCTCCATACTGTGACTGTGGGGCAGCATCACAGACAATAACTCATGGTGGAAGAGTACCCAGCTTGACCTCTGGAGGGCATTTTACACCACCTAACCTCTCTTGATACAGAGGCTGTCCTCTGGTTACCATGAAAGAGTAAACTAGACAAGCTCCCTCCTCCCTGCTACCTGCTAAGGAGCTGAGGAGCAGCAGGAAACGTAAGTTACACCACTGGGCCAGCTCCTCAGTGGGTGTAAATCAGCACAGACCCATTGATTTTGGTGACACTACACTGATTGATGCCAGCTGAGGCTCAGGACAAATGTGCCAGTGTCTCATGTCAGGGCTGCTGGTGTAAATATGGAGTAACTCGAGCCGCTTCTATGGCGATCCTCAGAACTTACTCTGGTGTCACTGAGATCAGTATCTGTCTCCAGGGAGTCACCCAGAATGGGGTGTAAGTCTGCAAAATCAGGCTGTACGCTGTCTGGGGAGGACGCCTGTCTTCTTCTGGGCCTGCTCCTGTTCTGACACAGAGTGCACTCCAGTTCTATTGACTTAGTCTGGATTTACACTAGAGGAGAATCAGGGCTAAGCACTCTGCTGGGGCTCAACACATAAATAGTAAATTCATGAATAATCGTGAGGTGCTGAGATCCTACGGTGACCAGGGCCACAGGACAGACAGACTGACAGAACTAAGAGCCTATTGGCGCTGATCCAGCATGCACTGGGATCCCCGGCCCAAAGGGGCTTAGCCCTGGATATGTGTCTGCATGGAACCTCTGGCCCCTACAAGCTCCCCTGTCACTGCTTTCAATGAAAACCCTCATGCAAATGAGCCCAAATCCCCAATGGGCTCCCATCTTCCCCCATCTCATCCAATCAGATCCCCCGAAATGCAAACCCTGTGACACAGACACCAAGCACGCCACCTTTGAAGGGAGTTGCCATAGTTACTGGTGCCTCGCAGCAGCGGGCTGAGCTCATTAAAATGATTCGACTGGCTACCCTATAATCAATCCGCAGGAGGAGGGAGAAGGCCAGTGGGGAGAAGGGCTGCCAGCGAGGGGCTCAGCCCTGTGTGACTGCAGGAGAACGGGGCCTGTCTGACGGCCGCCGGAAAGCCCAGGCCCCAGCCAGGCTCCGTGCAGATGTCCCCTGAGTGACAAGCACTGCTTAGCACTGATCCAGCGCACCCCACCCAGCTGGAGAGCCCAAGGACCTGGCCTGCCCTGAAGGATGGGCAACCTGTGAAGGGCCCTGCCCAGACACCCCAGGGACTGGGCCAGTTCTGGGAATGGCCCCAGAGATCCATGAAAATATTCGCCTGAGAGAACCATCCCGCTCCGGAGGAGTCCCCTCGTCCCACAGCGGCTGTGATGCATTCTAGGGGCCAGGGGCCTCTCGCACGCACTCACCCACTCCCACGTGTGCCTCTTGAGCCGCTGTCTTCTGGGTTTCTGCGCCCGTGGGAGAGACCCCTCATTGCCATAGGGAATACGGCCCCTGGTGCTGCGTGCTGCAGGCCTGGCTCCTCCACAGAAGCCCTCCTGACTGTGGCTGGTTGGAAATTAATCTGCCGAGCATTCTTTTCCCAGCCAAAACAGGACTTTTCAACCAAATCCATTTTTTTGTTACCAAAATTTCCTGAAAATCCAGAAACCAAAACCACTTTTTTTTTTTTTTTGGTTAAAATAAAACCAGTGTTTGGTATGAATGTTCCAGATTTGGTGGTTCAATCACTACACATTTTTTGCCCCCAAATGGGTTTTGAAAAGCGAACATTTTGGTTTAGTTTTTTCATGGAAAATGTCATGGAAAAGCATGAAACAAACCCAAAGGTTTTTCAAAATTTCCAATGCAAAATAATTGACATTTTTCAACCAGCTCTTCCCCAGAGAGAATTCCCATCTGACCAGGACATTTCATACCACTCTAGAACAGACAGAGTTCATAGCTGGCTCTTTCTGGGCTCTCCTGTTTATATGTTTAGAAAGCTATAAAGACAATCCGGAGGGGATGAAGGCTCCAGGCTGCTTGGTGATGGGAAGCCATTGCAAAGTCTGCAGGAGCAGGGCTCTTCGGTTGCTGTTGGAGTTGGCGCTGAGTAATTCCAAGCAAGCAGCTAATTCAGCCTCTCTTTCTGCTTGTAGAGCATTTCCAAGGAGATTGCAATTCCCTCAAAGGTTTGTTACATGCGGAGATATTTGCTGAATATTTTTATTCTGTGGATTGATTGTGACCATCCTATAAAGGAGCAGTGTTTCTGCATTGTGATTAGTCAAAGGTTTTTTTTTTTTTGCCTTCCTCTGCAGCATGGGATTTGGGTCATTTGCAGGTTTAAAGTAGAGTAAAAGGCGGACTGTCTGTAACCTGAAGTCTTTACGTCATGATCTGACTGCCTGCCAGCCACAGTCAGAGGGCAGGGGTCTATTCTGGCGTGCAGAGAAGGCTCCGGTTACCTATGCTGCAGTTAGCCATGCCCTGCTCCCAGCACAGCCTGACTCTATTTCAGGAGTGGGTGGGCGAGGTTCAATGGCCTGGAAGTCAGACTGGATGATCATGACAGTCCCATCCAGCCTTAAAGTCTATGAGATAAGTCACATGGTGCTCTTTTTGTTCCCCCATTGGATGAGCGAAGAAGTGCTCCCAAAACAAATTCAGGAATGTCATTTGCAACTTGATTTCCATGAATGTTTGTGCCTGGAACCAGGCTGGCTCAAGCGAGTACAGAAACCCAACACAGACAGCCCTGTGGAGCTCACTTCACACTCACAGTCAATGTCTGTAGCGAAGAAGAACATTTGCAGCATTTGCCCAGCTCTCATCTGTGCTGGCCCAGTGACGACATTACGAGCTGGGCAGGCTGCAGCGCTTCTCTGAGTCTGCAGTGCTGATGCTGTGCTAGCAGGGACGGGTGCCAGACTCTGGTACAACTTTAGCCAGGGGAAGACAGACCTTTTGCTAACCCCTCAATGCGGCATGAGGCAGAAGCAAGCCACTCTGCAACTTACATGACAACCACCATCATAGCCAACCCATTGGGCATTGAACCAGGGACCTCCAGAGCTAAAAGCAGAAGCTGACTATGGTTTGAGCTAAGGAGACAAACCTACCTAAGGGGAGGGGAGATGTAAGAGATTCACATCCTCGGTGTACTAGGCAGTGAGGGGGACTTGTAACATCCACTCTCCAGTCCAGTGTATCACAAGTTCTCTTTATGGCATCTGTGAAGCATCTTACGGAGAAATGGCCTGAGTCACAAGGCTTGAATCAAGACCAGTGCTTAACTCTAACTGTGAGGTGTTCATAGCAGGGAGGGGGGCTGCTTTGGACCCATCTTGAGTTTGATCTGCATGCCTGGAAGGTTGTTGGTGGCTTCAGATCACCTTTGGAAAATGCTACAGCGGCTGCTGCTGCGAAATTAAAGCACTGGACCCGAACTAAAAGCTGCAAGCCCCACCGTGTTCTGCAGCAGGCAGATCCATGTGGGGAGAACTCCTCGGGGAATTCTGCACCAAAAAATTAAAAATTCTGTGCACAATGTTTTAAAATTCTGTATATTTTATTTGTCAAAATAACACAATATAATCATGTCAGTTTCAGTTATTTTGGTAATTTATTTAAACTATAATACAATGGCTGGAGAATGGGAGTGGGGAGCATTGGAGGAAATTCTCAACCCCCACCCTTGTCTAATAGTAATGTAGCTAGGTTTGACCCTTTATTTCTAATTATTAATTAACATATATATGCAACTATATGCTCAATATTACATCACAGGCAACTGAAGAGCATGTGAGGGCTGGAGAATCAAACTCACAATTTATATTGGCTACGGACCATCTCCAGAAAAGTCAATAGTAGACAGTTTGTGGACCACATTTGGACAGGAAAATTTTTCTGTCTCAAGATTGAGACCAGTTCTAACACCCCAAGGCCCTGCTTCTCCATGACTGGCATGCGACAATAGGAGCTGGAGGGACAGAGTCTCACTTGCTCGCACACCCACCCAGCTCCACCCCCTGGTGGTGATTGATGCCTCCCCATGCACGAACACCCAGCTCCCTCCCCCACTGCCGTGCTGATTTATGTCTACACCGGCAGCTCGGGAAGGGTGAGTGACCATTCTTGCGGCTTCCCTTTGCTTTCTCTTGCTCCCCCTCAGAAGTCATTTTTCTGTGGGAAAGCAAAGAAATCTGCGGACGACATGAATTGTGCACCTGCACAGTAGCGCAGAATTCCCCCAGGAGTAGGGGAGGCTGCAGTCACCTTGAGGACCTGGGTCTGATGCAAAACCGAGCGGCTGTCTATCCTCACACAAGTGGTGCCATGTGATGCCAGGTTCAGATTTCAGTGCAATACAGAGTCGCTCCACAGGATTTATATCAGTGTAAACGAGCAAGACCTGGCCTATGGTGAATAGGGGTTGGGGGTGCTCAGTCACTGGGTAAACTCCTTGAGTGACCATGCTGAGCAAGCAAACCCTCTAGTCCAGGTCCTCTGCTGCTGAGGATCAGTCCAGCCCCATTTAAGACAACAGAGCCACCCCAAGTTACAGCAGCTGGGGATCTGGCCTGCTCTCCTGTACTGGCAGGTACCCCCCTGGCATCTGGGCTGCTGTAGGCAAGATCCACCTCCTGAGCCCTGCGTTCTGCCAGCAGATCAGCAGCAGTGCTGTCAAGCTATTTTACATGGGTTCCTCTCCCCATCACCACCACCACCACCACCGTGCTCCCTCCCCCCGTTATCCCCATAGCAGGTGCAGCCCTGCACCTCTTGCTGGGCAGACAGCTACCAGGGTATGCAGATAATCTTTTATTCGGTATGCAGATAATTTTTTATTCAGTACAAATAATTTATTACATTAAAATAACTATTTTTTTTTCAAACAAGTACTTCGGGAGTCATTCTGGCTCTCCTGCGGAGGCATTTTTCAAAGTGCCATAATAAGCACTTAGAAATGGGTGGTTATTTTTATTCTCCAAGCCTGTCAAGAAGCTGATGGATCGAATTGGCTGATGACAAGGCAGCTGAATGCTCATACATGGAGGCCCCAGCATGAACACAGAGCCCCTTACAAAAGAGCAGCCAGGGCAGAGCAGAGCTCCCTGCTCCTCTGTTCTCCCATTGCTTCAAGGGGAGCATGATGGGCCAGGTGGGCCATGGATAAGCTCTGCACATCCCCCAGCTCCCCATTGCTAGTAAAGTGACAATGCATCCCCAACTGTTCTCCCCAGCTCATCCCTTTCCACTGGAAACACAGTACCAGTCATCCCTGCTCCTCCCCAGCCAAGAGGACATGCTAGCCAGGGTGAGAGCTTTGCTCCACGCTGGCAGAAAAATGGGTAAGGAGCTCCCAGTCATGTCCCCAGGGACAGGGTATGCTGGACTCTTCAACACCCTCCTTCCACGGCAGGGTGACCAGATGTCCTGATTTTATGGGGACAGTCCTGATTTTGGGGGCTTTTTCTTATATAGGCACCTATTACCCCCCTCCCCCCCCCGTCCCGATTTTTTACACTTGCTGTCTGGTCACCCTATTCCATGGGGACCTGCCCCTCCCAGCTGCTGTTCCTCATTCCAGCTGCCTCCTGCCAAGGGGGTACAGCCCTCCTAGCTACTGCCCCACTAATTCCAGCTGCCATGCACCCGCCATCTAACAGGTACAGGCCTCTCTCAGCTACCGTCCCCTCGAGAACAAATTCCATGCACAGAGGGATGAGCACATCCCAGCCCCACCAAGCCCCCCACTGCTCCTGCTCTGGGCAGGACACGCTCCTGTGTGTTGCTGAGATTAAACAGACATGGGATGGGGGGAGAGGTGGAGAGAACAACCCAGTTACAGGATGTCACAGAGTCCCTGGGCGATGCTCTGGAACTGCTCCCCATGAAACCAATCAGGACTCTAGGGCAGTCCGCCTTCCTGTGAGCAGCCTGTCTGCAGGACACACAGCTCACACAGCTTCCACCTTCCTGGGTCTGACCTTGGAGCATTCAGCATCCTCTGCCCCTCCATGCACTTCCCACAGCGAGTCTGCCCAGGCGGGGCTCCTGGGGAAGCCAGAGGGTCCTGCACCCCAACTTCGCAGTCAGACGTGATTCTCAGCCAGCCAGTAAAACAGAGGTTTATTAGACGACAGGAACATGGTCTAACACAGAGCTTGCAGGTGCAGAGAATAGGACCCCTCAGCTGGGTCCATTTTGGGGGGCAGTGAGCCAGACAACCACGTCTGCCCTTCACTCCATGTCCCAGCCAGCCCCAAACTGAAAACTCCCTCCAGCCCCTCCTCCCCTGGGCTTTGTTCCTTTCCCCGGGCCAGGAGGTCACCTGATTCCTTTGTTCTCCAACCCTTTAGCTCTCACCTTGCAGGGGGGAAGGGCCCAGGCCATCAGTTGCCAGGAAACAGGGTGTCGGCCATTCTCTGTGTCCAGACCTCTGCACACACCTGCCCTCTAGGGCTCTGCAATGATCATACACCCTTACCCCACCACCTAGATACTTAAGAACTGCATACGGGAAACTGAGGCACCCCCACAGTATTCAGAGGAAACATTAAGAATAGTCCCACTTTGTCACACGGGGCCTTCTGCTGACACAGGACCAGTCATAGGCTTGAAAACCCTGGCTGCTTATTCCTGGAGCTATGTCACACACCTTCAGCGGGTGCCAGGCAGGCTGCTGGGTTGCTTCCTGCATTTACAGACGCGTATCTCGGTTTGCAGCAGCCTCCCTGCTGCTGCGATTCCTGCCGCCCTCACTGAGGTCACTGAATAAAACCTCGTCTGTCTTCCTTGCCCCAGAGCGAGTGAGGGCTGCTGTAAAGGTGGCAGGTTCAGGCAGCCCAGGTACTACTGTCCTCAGTGCCCCAAAGGGGAGAAGGAGAGAAAGACCAGCCTGCCATGCTCAGAGAACCCAGGGAGGACCCATCTGGATACATCTGTGCCAGAGGCAGCAGGGTGTGTTTAGGAGCGCTCTCGCCGTGGGGTTTGCCCTACTGCTTGCTGAGCACCATGGATCTTCTGGGGAACGTGAGCAAATAGCACTTCCAACCTGTCCAGTGCTTCCTCTTGGGGATCTCAAAGCAGCCCACAGATGCGTCATTATCTCCATTTGGCATATCAGAACGTCGAACTGCGAGCCTGTGGCAGACTCGAGCCAGGACTTGACAGCCCAGAATCCTCGTCCAGTATCATAACGACAC